>NC_141997.1:29780135-30980135 GCF_049901715.1 Pseudonaja textilis
CAAACTTAACAGAGAACAAAATACCACCAGCCAAACTTACCTCACTGCACATGTGTGCACCTCCCAGTTGATTTTCCATGTTTGAGGCCTTTTTTTCCTCCTAGAGGCTTGAGGGAAGCCTCTGCAGCCTCTGGAGGCAGAAAAACAGGCCTGTTTAGAGTCACTTCCTGTATTTCCAGAAATACCAGAAGTGACGAAATGGGCCCATTTTTGGCCTCCAAACGGCTGCAGAGGCTTCCCTTGAGCCTCTGGGAGGCCAAAAATCAACTGGGAGGTGCACACATGCCCTGTGCAGGTAAGGGGACAGAGGTGGGGGGATCGCCTGCACGTGCGCAAGGGGGCCTCGATGCATTGCCTTCTGGGTGCTGGCACGAGTGCGAGCACAATTTTCAGCACAGGAGCCCAAAAGGTTAGCCACCACTAACCTAGGTCTTCAGAATCATAACTTTTCTTTTAAATAATTAAACAGAACAAAGGAAACAAACAACAAGAAATTAAAAGGAAAAAAAGCAAAATAACAAAAAAAATCAGATATAAGGACTTTTCATACTTCTTAAAAAAAGTAAAATTCTACTTGAGTTATAATAAAGAATGAGTCGGTTTGGTCTAATAGGCACCAGGCCAGAAAACAGGAAACTCTGAGTTCAATTCCTACCTTAAGCATGAAAGCCAATTAGGTGACTTTGGGTCAGTGAGTCTCTCTCTCATCCCAATTCACACTAACTCCGAATAACAGAATTGGAAAGGACGTCAGAGGTCTTCTAGTCCAACCCTTGCTCAGGCAGAAGACCATTACGGACAAATGATTGCCCAATCTCTTCACTGGCCTGAAGTTAAGTAAAGCATCTATAAACTTATTACTAGTCAAGTAACTTCACAACAAGCACATGAACAGGAGGGTCCATTAAGCAGTGAATAAAAAAACAGAATTTACAAGCTTCCCAGTTGGCTTCTAACAACCAAAACAATAAAAGTTTACAGGGAATTACAGGAATGTGTATTTCTTGTGGGAAAAATGGGCAGAGGAAGGAATAGTTTGCATGTTTTCCATCTTATTTATAAAAATAATAAAGATAGGATTTTTTTTTAAAAAGTAAATTATCTGATTGTAATCCTCCAGACATAATTTATGTCTGTGAACAGTTGCTCAGAGGTTGAAAGTCATATCAGATCTTCAGCCCGCTGACCTTTAGGGCCATTTCTCTTTCAGTATTGAAGGATGAAGGGAAAGATAGACACATGGTTAGCTGTCTCTTCTCTACACCTGAAAATACATGGAATAACAGGGCTCCATATACTTTTCTCACGCATAAGGCTAAGGGGTATAACATCTGGTGGCCTCTTGAGGTGCATTTTCATCCTTAAGTGAAACAAGTTCTCAAATTTCTAGTACTTCTAAGCAGGGGTGGGATTCTGTTTGCACCTATTCGCTAGAACCAGTTAACATTCTAAGCAGGAAAACCGGTTGTTAGAAGAAATTACTGGCCTAATCCTGTAAGGAAGGCAGGAAGGAAACATTTTCCATAGAGCTGTCTCGAGTGTCCAGGTTGGGAGGAGCTCCAGTCTCGGCTCTTCCAGGCTGAGCTTGAAAATTGAGGAACGCCCCCTCACCGTCACATGGTCCTCGGGCACTCCCCAGTTTTTTGCTTCAGCCTCGTGGCTAACAGGCTGTTTTTCCCTTGCTCCAGTCGTTCAACATTCTAGGCCTCTTCTCTCATCGCTTTCACGTGGATCACCGGCAGGCAGCGCAGGAACTCAGGTTTGAACTCCCAGGAGTGTTTTTAATATCCGAGTCGTTTCTTTATGGGGGAGAAAAGCGAGGCGCTCGAGCGCTCCCCCCCAGCTTCGTTTGCCGCCTAATCGCTCCGCGCGAGGCCGCTTCGTTTCTGCCTGCTCTCTCGCCTTAGCCGCCGTTCCCCCCGCGAACGCCTTCTAGCCCAGGGTACGCTTCCCTGGTTCTCCAAAGTGGCTCTAATCTTCCCTGGGAGTTTACCGCCGCTGGGGCTGCCTCCTGCTACTTGCGGCCTCCATCTTGGGCCCCCTGTGGCATCCGCCATCTTGGGTGTGCCCTGGAACGGCCGCCATCTTGGGTGTGCCCTGAACGGCCGCCATCTTGGGTGTGTCCTGGAACGGCCGCCATCTTGGGTGTGCCCTGGAACGGCCGCCATCTTGGGTGTGCCCTGGAATGGACGCCATCTTGGGTGTGTCCTGGAACGGCCTCCATCTTGGGAGTGGCCGCATGGCCGTCCGCCATTACTAGAGGCCCTTTTACAGGCCGCAGCCTTAACTGACTATTAGGCAGCCTGGGATTCCCCTTGTCTCAGCCTGTCTTTTATTCTACCAACAGGCCTCCTGCAGAAATAGGGTCTGTTGGCCCTGCAGCCTTTTTCCCCAGCAGGCGAAGTAGCAGCTCTGCCCCCTCACCCCTTCCCCGGTCCGTCCGGCAGGGGTAGCTGCCTGGCGTTCACCTTTCTGGCTGATTGGTCTGGGCTAGGCCCTGGTTCGTACCAAACCTCTATTTTAAACAGAAAAATTTTTTTTACTAAAAGGGGCAAAGTGGAGCGTGCGTTGGGATTCCCGGCCTCCCGTGAGGCCGCATCCAGACCTGGTTTCAGCTTACATTATTCCCTTCTGCCTGCGGCCCCAGGGTCATTGGTTTTTTTTCAGAGGCCTACCAGTAGGCCGCATTGCTTCCCTGACTCCTGGGCAGATCCTGGGACTGCTCAAATACCTTGCAATTCTGCCTAAGTCTCCCCCAACTAAGGAGTTAGTTGCTTGCCATGTCCCTTCCCGGTTCGCCCGGCAGGGACAGCTTGGCGTTCATTCTGGCTGATTGGCCCCCGGGCTAGGCCCTACTTCCCAACACGTTACAGAACAATTCTGTGGCCTTGACAAAAAAGGGGGTGCAACACGAGCACTGGGAGTTCCAGCCTCTGCTTAGGCTGTACCCAGACCCGTTAACCGCCTCGCATTAACCAGAAAATTTTTTCCTTTTTCTCTCCTCTCCAGATGGCAGACGACAATACCTCTCGTGGCACTTCTCTGAAGGCCAAGGCCAAATCCCACCACCTGCGCAAACAGGCACAGGAACCATCCAAAGCTTCCCAAAGGGATGCCCTCAGGCGACACAGGGCCCTCGAAGGGAAATTGACAGACGCTCTCAGGAGTCAAGCTCTGTGTCCCGGGACCCTTCCGTTCCATCAACCTCCACCCATCCTCCTCTCCTCCCCTCCTGCTTCTGCTTCTCCCCACAGCCTGGACAGGCCCCTGAGGTCACCTTGCCCACCACTGCTGTAGAACTGCGCCCGGAGGAGTCTCTCCCCATGGCGGAAATACCCGAAAACCTAATGCAGGCTATGGAGCTGGCCATCCGGCAAAGGGTAGGCGCAACAGATGCAGCAGCTGGCCGGTCTGGCCTCCTCGGCTCCGCGCCCCGAGGCTCTAGGATCAGCGGCCTCGCATGGTCAGGCAACTCCCCAAGAGGACTTAACTCTTACCTTTGGAGTTGGAGGGAATGGAGGCCCAAGAACCCGGGACCCTTCCTCTTTGGGGACGAGCAGGACCTTGACATGAGGTCCCTCATAGGCAGTGAACTCTTTTCGGGAACAGGTCCCCTAGAAGGGGACATGTCGGAGGACGCAGGGCCTCCCTCCAGGTCAGCCAGCGTTTCTAGGCTCTTTAAACCGCACCTATTTAGGTCCCTCCTGTTCAAAGCCAGGACCACCTCGGGCCTGAACCCGCCTCCCCCACCCAACCCAGCGGCGGCAGGGGTTCCTCCCGACTCTCTCTTCTCTCAGCCCGTGGCGGAAACTGAGGTGATCCCTGTCCCGCCCATATTCTCAGACATGGTTTCTAGGCAGCTGGCCTCCTCGGGGCCCCTCCCCCAACGCCCAGGACAAGCGGTTTTTTAACCTGGAACCGCAGTTCTCCACCTTGCTCGACCCCCTCCCCGTGGACGAGCCCGTGGTGGGCCTGGTTTCCGCTCTACTCCCAGCGACTCACTCGATGCTCTCCAGCCCGAGACAAGCGAGCTGAACTGGCCCTGTGCCGCGCTCACCTCTCTGACGCTTGGGCAGTCAGGCTTCCACTGCCGCGTCGTTTTCACCAGGTCTTCCATCAAGTGGCTCCAGCAGCTCAAGCAGCATGTCCCCACAGCCAATCTCAGGGCGCACCAGGACATTGCCAAGATCCTGGCCGCGCCGAAGCTGCAGACGCCACCTTCCAGGCGGCAAAGTTCTCCACCAGGGCCATTTCGTCCCAGGTTACCGCCCGCCGTCTACTCTGGCTCGCCACTGGCAAGCGGACGTTAAAAACAAGACTAAGCTAGCAACAGCCCCATCTCTGGGGGAAGTTATTTGGACCGGTTCTCGACCCATTCCTGGCCGAGACCCGGAACAAGCATGAAGTACCTCCTTCCCTCTCTAGGAGGTCCCCTCTCCTCGCCAGGGTTCTTCTCACTCCTCCTCCTTTGCCAGATACTACCGATCCTCTCCCTATAGATCTCCCTACCGAGCGGAGCCGGATGGGTCCGGAGGTACTTCTTCCAGGAAGCCCTCCCGGGATCCGGGAGAGGTTCGTTCCGCTGATTCTCGATAATGCAGTCGCCCTCAGGCGCTTGTCCTTTAAAAAAAAAAAAAAAAAAGAGGAAGGAGTGCGAGAAGGCCTTCTCTACTCCGACCTTTAACCCCTGCTTGCAACAGGCTCCTACCCCAGGAGCACTCTTGTCCTCCTCACCCTGCCCTGGGCAACTGGTCGGCAACACATCTACCCCCATTCAATGCTAGCCGGGGTCCCTTCTTGCGCTCCCGGGCCCTCACACAGATCTCTGCGCCTCCTCCTTCTCTCTGTCCCAGAGTTCTCCCAGGGGAATTCCCAACACGGGTCGATCTTCCCAGTTTCTTGAATCCCGATCCCAGTGCACACCTGTTGGCCTCTTTGGCGGGACTGCCTCCCGGATAGCTCCGCCTCCTCTTTAGGCCCCTTGTTGAGACATTCCAACATCCAGGGTTTTCTCCTGTTGGGCATGCCTTCCAGCGGGTCATCAGGGTTCCAGGAGAGATTCTATTCCAGACGGGGCCCCACCCGCAGGACTAGCCAAGCTTTGGTATGTCCCAACCTGGACACTCGAGACAGCTCTATGGAAAAGGGCGTTGGTTCTTACCTGATACGCTTCTTTTCGTAGAGCTGTTGAGAGTGTCCAGCCCACCCGTAGGCCGTCTGGTGGGAAACCTGGCTGTTCGACCGAGCAATCTAATATATTTTTTCCTGAGTGTGATGAGAACAGGACTTTCCTTCTCGTCTGTGCAAAAACCTGGGGAGTGCCCGAGGACCATGTGACGGTGAGGGGGCGTTCCTCAATTTTCAAGCTCAGCCTGGAAGAGCCGAGACTGGAGCTCCTCCCAACCTGGACACTCTCAACAGCTCTACGAAAAGAAGCGTATCAGGTAAGAACCAACGCCCCTTCTGGTGTTGCTTACAGAAACTGCCTCTCCATTAACCCTTATTACACTCTTGGCAGGACTAGACTTCCTGTCTCAGGAACGTCTCTGGAGTTTTTTTTTTCCTCCTTTGCTGGTACTTTGCTTGTGTGGAGTGACCATTTAAAGTTACAATGGCTCTGAAAAAAAGTGACTTATGACCGTTTTACACACTTATGACTGATGCAGCATCTTCACAGTCGAGAGGCCAGGCGAGGAGATGTGTGCCTCGATGTGGGTGATATTGAGTTGGCCATGCCCAGCCAATAACATGACCACCAAGCCACGTCCACCCAGTCACATGAGCAACAAGCCACGCCCACCACCTAAGCCACACCCACAGAACAGGTTGTTAAAAATTTTGAATCCCACCCCTGCTTCTAAGCATGGAGAGCACTATCAAGTCAGTGGTGGAATTCAAATTCTTTTTACTACCGGTTCTGTGGGTGTGGCTTGTGGTCATGTGACTGGGTGGGCATGGCTTGGTGGACATGTGCTTTTAAGGGGCTGCCATAAAGAAAGGGGGACAATGTATTTTCCAAAGAAGCAGAATGCAAACAAGAAGCAATGGATGGAAACTGAACAGAGAGAAGCAACCTAAAACTAAGGAGAAACTTCCTGACAGTGAGAACAATTAACCAGTGGAACTGCCTGCCTCTAGAAGTTCTGGGTACTCAATCACTGGAAGTTTTCAAGAAAAGACTGGACAGCCATTTCTCTGAAACGGTATAGGGTTCACCCCAAGGTCCCTTCTAAGTATTATTCTGACACCTTTCCCAGGATTTTTACTCAGAGTTTGGCATCCTCAGTTTTCTTGCCTGACCTGGGGGTTGGACTAGAAGACCTCCAAGGTCCCTTTCAGCTCTTGTTAAACACATGTATATTTTATGCTCTGGACTATTGACATTGAATGCATATAAACCCTGAAAAATATGTGGTAGCCCTGGGCAAAAGAAAGGCAGAAAAACCACTCTAGGTGTAGGGACAGTGTAAAAAATTCCTCTTTCTTTCTTTCTTTCTTTCTTTCTTTCTTTCTTTCTTTCTTTCTTTCTTTCTTTCTTTCTTTCTTTCTTTTCTTTCTTCTCTCTCTCTCTCTCTCTCCCTCTCTCTCTCTCTCTCTCTCTCTCTCACACACACACACACAGAGCACTTTACAGAGAAGCATTTTGGATGCAGCTCCTTTAAATTTCTCCAAGGCTTGAGTAGATTCCCCCACCCCCTCTGTCAGATCGCACTCCTTCTCACTCCAGCACTTTAACTCACACGGGAAAGCTGTATTTGCAGCATCCATGGGGAATCCTTGGAGAAGTTTTTAAAAGACCTGCTTCCAAAATGCATTTCTTTTACGTTGCAAAAGTGCTCCAAGGCTAGATTCATCCCCACTCCCTCTGTCAGACCACACTCTTTCTCACTCCAGGCACTTTACTCACACGGGGAAAGTGATACTTGCAGCATCCATGCCTTTCTTCCGTTTCCCTGGGGAGAAAGAGGACATGGGGAACAGAAAGCTAGGAGAGCGATAGCAAGTGAGCAACTGGGCGACCAGGTTTGGGGCCTGGCCAGCCAGGGGTTGCCACCGGTTCGGCAACCCATGCCAAATAACCGCTACCGGTTCGCCTGAATAGGTGTGAATCGGTCGAATAGCACCTCTCTATCAAGTTGCCAAGAGTCAGACACAATTGAATGGTCAAACAACAACATTTCTAATAAATGGGTACAAAATGTATTTTGAGTCATGCTGAATCAAGTTCAGCCACTGAGATTTATTTGTCAGTGAATTTAATAAGCCATACTGTTTTTAACAGAGAACAAAATGCCACTAACAGAAATAAGCGTTGAGTTTCACCTTCTCTGTGTGTATGTTATATCCCATGTTTAAAGTAGCTTTTCTAGCACAAAGGGAAAAAAGCCCTTGTATTTAAGTCACAAGATCCAGTAACACCCCCTTTTCTCCCCAGTGGTTTTGTTTAATGACAGTTCAATATACCTGATACTTTCAGGATTTTCCTCTGACAAAAACTGCTCAGGAAAGACCATATCTGTTTTTCTAGCCCAACAATGTAATCTCTAATTATCAGGTACAGAATAGCCTTTCTCAGGCTGGTGTCCTCTACTATAACCCACTCCATCACTCCAGATGGAGGTGATAACTGTAATGACTATATTCAACCATCTGGAAAAGATAATGGAGATACTTTGAAATAAGAGTGCCCAACCTTGGCAACTTTAAGGCTTGTGGATCTCAGCTTCCAGAATTCCCCAACCAGCCTGGTTGTCTGTCTGGCTGGGAATTCTGGAAGTTGAAGTCCACAGGACTTAAAAGTTGCCAAGGTTGGACGCCCCTGCTTTAAAGGGCGGATAGTGCATCTGAACCTGAGCTTAATTATACATGAACTTAATCTTCTTCCAAATCCTTTCTCTTTCCTCCCATTCATTTGTTAGAACATGTGTTGTGCATTGTAATTGTCTGTACTAACATGGGCCTTCTAACAGTCCAAAATGCTTGTAAGTGGAAAATGAAACCAATGAACCAAGCAAAATGAACAGCCAAACCCACAAAAATATTTGTAGAAAAAAAATCCAGCCAGTCTCCGGAGCTACATCTCTCCTCCCAGTGAAAAACTTAGTTTGCACATGTGGGCGTGTATGTGTCAGTTCATGGCGTGAGAAAAGTTATGCCTCTCTTGGGAAGTTGTGTGTATACATACGCCAGTTTATGGCCATGTACCTGTGAGAGTTTATTTTTTGTATCTGTCCATGCTGATAGACATGGAGTTTGCCTTAGTTGATGTACTGGTACTCTTAGGCTAAAAAACTTTTTGGGCCCTGTTTAATGAATTCTTATGCTTTCAAGCTATAATTCCCAGAATTCTTTAGAAAAACATCTAAAAATTCACGCTATTTAAGGCTTCAGAATATACTGGTTATTAATGTAGGCCAGGGGTGGGCTTCAAAAATTTTAGCAAAGGGTTCTCTACCCGGTTGCTGGGTGGGAGTGGCCATGGTGGGCGTGGCCTAGTCAGCCTCCTGCACCATGGTGGGGGAGGTTTTGCTTTCCCAGGCTCCAGAGGCTTCCCTTGAGCCTCCAAGAGGGTGAAAACAGTCTCCCTGGGTTCCGGAGGCCCTCTGGAAGCCAGAAACAGGCCCATTTCCAGTCTTCCTGAACTTCTCGGAGGCCCATTTTTCAGCCACCCTGAATGCCCTGCACTTACCTGCATCCAAAATGAGCTGCCTGGGGACTCCTGAGAGAGGCGGGATGGGGTAGGTGGGGCCAGCCAGGAGTGGGATTTGGGGGTTCTCTGAACTGCACAGAATCTTCGCTAGGGGTTCTCCCGAACTCCTGGAAACCCCCAGCAGCCCAACCCTGATGTATGCCCAACTTGACAATGACAAAGCCAGAGTAGCAAACAGCACAGAACACCATACTACAGCAACTGCCTTTGATCAGGGTCTTCTCAACCTAAACACAAACTTTGTATTCATTCTGGTTTTCCCCCTCTCACATTTCATCTCACAACAGAATCTGAAAGTTTCTAGCAGAGTACGGAAGTGTCAACTTGTTCCCTAGTTCAACTTCTACCTTAGCCATGAAGTCACTAAAGCTGGATAGAATCAAGTTCATGTGAAGTACTAGTACCACTTTATAAAGCTTCAGTAAGACCTCACTTCGAATACAACATCCAATTTTGGTCACAATATTATAAAAAAGATTTTTGAGACTGTGGAAAGAGTGCAGAAAAGAGCAACAAAGATGATTTAGAGGGCTGGAGGCTAAAATGTTATGAGGGACAGTTGTAGAAATTGAGTATGTCTAGTCTAGTGAAAAGAAGGACTAGGGCGACATGATAGGAGGGCTCCAATATTTGAGGTGCTGCAACAAAGAAAATGGGTCAACCTGTTTTCCAAAGCATCAGAAGAAACAATGGATGGAAACTAATCAAGGAGACAAGCAACCTAGAACCAAGGAGAAATTTTCTAACAGTGAGAACAATTAACCAGAGGAACAGCTTGCCTTCAGAAGTTGTGGGTTCTCCATCACTGGAGGCTTTTAAGAAAAGACTGGACAGCCACTTGTTTGGGTTGGCATATAGGGTCTTCTGCTTGAGAGGGGGTTGGACGAAGACCTTCAAGGTCCCTTCCAACTCTTCGTATTCTTACTAATTGAAAGCTAAGGCAGTATCCACAAAGATAAGAATTTAATGATGATTGGTCTGGCCCCTCTTTGGAACAAAAATGTCATTATTTTCCAGATTGTGGTATGAGTAAGAAATGCAGACCCCTCAGGAAGAAGGATTGAAAAAGATTCAGAGTCAAACGTGCAGTTTATTCCCACTGGGGACTTGTGCTCACTTTGAATTCTAAATGGAGAATTGTAAAACAAATCGTTCACAATCAAGAGGTCAGTTGCCAGAGTTAGTAACAGGTATATACAAAAAGGAAATGAAAATGTACATTAAAATCTTCATATCCATCTGCAAAACATATACTTTATTTACATTATGCAATATCTTCATTGGGAACATAGATCTATGTTTGAACAAAAGAGAATTTTTTCTTCATTAAAAAGCAGAAGAAAGCTCTTTCATCTTCATGTATCACAGAGAAATGAAGTGCTGGTTATTCTGTTACAGAATTGATTCCATAGGCAAAAGTAGTCTCCAAGCCCAAGGCTTTGCTTAGAATATGGGGATATAGTTTCCCTTTTAGATTCTGGTTATTGGCAGTCTACTCTATTTCATAGAGGTAAATAGCTAGTCAGGAAATTAAAGCTTAAAATAAGACCAATGTTTGCAGCAGAAACCCTTCAGCTACCTGCTCAGCCTTCTCACTCTGAATTCTGAGAACAAGCATACAAGATAAATAACCCTGGATTGTACATGTAACCACAATGTTCAGCACCTTCTACCCTTCCATTCTTGAAATGTTCATATTGTTCCAATGCTCAGTGTCCTGGGATAGCAGAAGCAGAAGGCCACAAAGTGTGTGACAGCAGCAAGAGCAAGGTATCTGTCACACTATCCCTTTTCTCTTAACCACTGGCATACTTTGTGAAACACTTTGTGCCAGTGGTTAAGAGAAAAGGAAGGAAGGTGTGAGAGAAACTTATTCTTGGTGTTGCTTCATTGATGCATCAAAAGATATATGAAGCGACCAGGAAATATCTAAGATGTAAGAGGCCAGTAGGCTCAGTATGGGTATGACCTCAGGTTGCTCATGGGTTCTGATGAGTGCCTGGCAGCGTTTTTGGAAATGGTTTGCCCAGAGCTGAGAGAATGGGATGGCCCAAGATCACCCAGCTGGCTTTGTGGCTAAAGCAGCTCCTGGTTTCTAGTCTGGTGCCTTAACCAAGCTAGCTCTCAGAGAAGAGTTTAGGACTGCTGTTTTGTTCGCGCGTGTGTGTGCTGTTTTTCTTGATAGAGTATGAGTGGGTATCATTTAACCCTACTTTAAATCAGTTAAATTATGATTTAAATAATTGGAATTTCATTGTCAAATACTGGTCAAGCACTGATTTAAGTGACTTCACAGAATATTGGTCTCTCTCACAGATGTGATGTCACACCAGAATTCTGATTTGGGTTTTATGCTACAGACACTGATTTTATTGCCCTCCACAAATCAAAATCAAAATATTAAACTAAATATTTGTTTCCAAAGTGAAACACCAGAATGAGTAATAAAGTGCTGAAACACATTTAGCTTAGATATTTAGGTGGTGTTTAATGGGGAATTGCGTGCAAGTAACACCCTGTAGCCTAAAATGTGCATGGTTGCTTCTGGTCCCCTCTGGTGGTTTAGCTTTGGCTTGGATGCAGAAAGAAGGACAATCTTCTCTTTCCCCTTCCATGGAAAACCAACCAGCTTGTGTTTTTTCCCACTGCTTCTGGGGTAGGGTGGGGGAGAAGAAGTGTGACCTCTGGAACTTTTTCTG
Organism: Pseudonaja textilis; assembly: GCF_049901715.1. Taxonomy (NCBI): domain Eukaryota; kingdom Metazoa; phylum Chordata; class Lepidosauria; order Squamata; family Elapidae; genus Pseudonaja; species Pseudonaja textilis. Next base: position 29,791,545 of record NC_141997.1, read on the forward strand.
TCTTCTTTCTTTCGCATGGAACAGAGCGAGGGATCCTGCTAGTTCCCATCCCAAGCAACCTTCCGCATCCTGTTCCTTGGATTAATCTGCAGGAACTGTTTAAGAGATTTCTCCCCCAGTCACTGCTGTACCCTGCAATCAGGATTCCAGCTATTAGGGGAGGGAAAATCCAGGTTGCAAAATTGCTTGCAATTGTATCCTTTTGTGCAAAAGGATACCATGTTGTTGTTGTTCACCAGATGTATGTACACAAATGTGGATGCTAACTTTTCTGTTGCTCCAGGACTTGTAGTTCTCTCTCTCTCTCTCTCTCTCTCTCTCTGTGTGTGTGTGCGTGCGTGTGCGCGCGCTTTATTGCTTTAACTATTTTATAGTTTTAGAACCACCTAAGTTACTTGGCTGAGAAGGACAGTTATAGAAATTGAGTAAAATTAAATAAACCACTTCACCTCCATTGAAAGGCTAATTAGCCATCTTGTGGCAAGAGGAAATAACAATAGCTAGTGCTTAATTTTATACAATGACAGTAAAAAATAAACAACGGGGCAGTATAAATAAAATATATAACAGCAGAAATAGAGGTACTTTAATTTGTATTCCAAAGGAAAAAGTGGGCAACTACAGTATTTAACTAATTCTGACTAGTCAGAAATTAGGTCTCACTATATTCTTCAGGACAAAACAACTTATTGAAAAGATTGTCATGAAATATTCATACTGCAGCCATGAAAGTTTAATATCCTAGGAAAATGAGTGAAAGCTGTATGTCATTTTTAAAGCAATTTCTTTTAACTATAACTGACAGCCTATCTGATTTCTGGTAAGGCTTATTTGGTAAGGAAAAGTGAGTGTTTAAAAAAAATGAACCATATGGAGTATGTTGTGGTGGAGGGAAGAACAAATTAAAATAATTTACCCTAACCAGGATCATTCCTTCAGACCTGGTAGGATACTTTTTTTCAAGCCTACAATTCAGTAATTCCTTGTAAGAGTATTAGAAGCATATTAATAGCACTGTAACTGGTCCTGGTATCAGCAAGCAGAGCATGTGTTTGCTCCTTAATTTTTTTCCTTTTATTAAAACTTATATTAAAAAATTCAGCTAATTTATTTATACTAGTTCCCCACTAATCGTGTATTTATAGCATCCCTGAACCACCACTAAAGCGATGGAGTTGTTTTGGTGCCAAAGCTAGACTCCAAGAGATGCTCTAAGGCACTTAAAGGGGAAATGAGCTCTCACTGAATCCTGCCAGAGACACTGAAGGACAAGCTGTCCCCTCATTGTCTGGCTTCTCCTGGATTTTGTTTCTGGTTATGCAAGAATGTAATGCAGTCTAGGAAATGCCCGTGTTTAGCAAAATAGCTGTTACTATGATGGAGGGAGCAGCAGATGAATCGCTGCAGTGTCCCATTTTCCACATTTGTCTGCCACTATTTGGGAAGCAAGCAGAGTGAATTAACTTAAATCCAAAGGACTTAAAATATTGATATAAGTCTACATTTATTCATCCCCAGAAGAAACCTCAGATTTAAACTTGACTGATCTGTCAATCAGGCTGGTGTACTGTGTATATTTATTTAATAATGGTGCAAGCATAAAATGATATTTTACAATATAGTACAAGACTTTCTAGCAAGAATATTAGCACAATATTTTGGATTGTAGTTTTTAAACATTTTCTTATATCAAACTGTTGAAGGGAGCAGTATATTAGCAAAAAGTAATGCTCAGATTCTTTGTTCTCTGCCTCTATTTCCTCACTCGACCAAACCTCACACACCACACCAAGGTTTTGTTGTCTAGGTAAATCCAGCAAAAGTAAAACAAAACAAAACCTTCAATAACCAAGAGCTGGGAATTTGATATGATAAAAGCCATTTTTGTAAGATAAAAGCTGAAATGGACATACTTTACATGTGATTTTCTGTGATTCAGTTTTATAAGATTTTGATATTCTAAAAGTTTAGAAAAACGTATTACTGGTAGTCCTTGACTTATGACCACAATTGAGCCCAACATTTCTGTTGTTAAGTGAAATATTTAAGTGAATTTTCCTCCCATTTTACGAATTTTGCCACAATTTTAAGTAACTCATTGCAATTAAGGTAGTAACATGCCTGTTAGGTGAATATGATTTCTTCATTGATTTTGCTTGTAAAAAGATTGCAAAAGGTGATCACATGACCTTAGGACATGGCAACCGTCATAAATATGAATCAGTTGCCAACCATCCAAATGTTGATCATGTGACTTGGGAATGCTGCGATGGCCGTGTGAAAACCGTCATAAGCCACTTTTTTCAGTGCTGTTGTAACTTGGAACAGTCATATAATGAACTGTCATAAGTTGAGGACTACCTGCATTTATTGTCATTAAAAGCCTCTGACTGAAATTATTAAAATTTTAATTTAATAATTTACTTTTCTGCCATTTAGAGAAGAGGGAGCACCCCTGGCAGGGTGACAAAATTATCTGTCTCCTCACTTTTCCCTTTCTTGAGTAAAGTGTAACTGCAACCTGGTTTAGGGGAAGAGAAACAAGCCAATTTCTAAAGCTGAAAACATCAACCCCCAACATCAAAAGCACGATAGGTCAGAATATTCCAGGGATTGGCTGGTCGCTTAAATGGCAGTCTTGGAATGAGTGCTTTACAGCTCATAAAACATATATGCCTGCCATCTCACCCCACCTACCCCTGCATTTCTGGGACTTGGCAAGAGGCTCGCCTTTATGACCAGTTGTACTGGTCATGTGATTGTGATTTGTGTGTTTTTTTTTAAAAAAGGAATATCCGTATATGTGCCCTGTGGTTGCAGCCTGACAAAGCAGAAATACCAGTATCTCTCTCCTATTTTTTTTCTTACATCAAGTAATCAAAGGGGAAATATTGAAATATTAAATTATTAAAATAGTTTCCAAATGAGATACAACATCCAGATCTGTTGGGCAGAAGATGAAGTACGGATGGCTCTATAAAGATCCTAACGCACCCATTTTTACTTTATTGCAACACAGCGTCCTATTTTTCTTATCTTTTTGCTTCAATAACTTCACTTTCTCTGGAAGAAAAAAAAAAGTGCTCACTGTTGGCTCAGTGACCAGATATAGTTACATATTAATTCTTTAGAAGTTCCTGAAAACTGTAGGAAGCAGGTGAAAAAACAAAATGCCTTGAACTTTAAACCTGAGCGCAGTCTGTTTGAATAAAGCGAGTTTTAAGGTCACTCTTCACTCAGTGCTAACTTTCAAGAAGGACCCACATGCCAGAGGAGACTCCTGGGACTGCATCCTGTTGGTTCTTTGATGCTTTCATTTTTGTAACTTGCTATTTTCTTTAGAGGCAGACCACGGGCTTCCTGCTTGGGCCAGCCGCTGTCCAACCTTACCAAATATCTCAGAAGCGTTTATGGCAAAACACCTTTCTTACATTAGCCAGGGAGGCACCAGTGGAAACCACAGCTCCTTTGAAATCAAAAGGTTAGAGCCTTCTCTCAGCAGTTGTCCGCTCTGAAACTATGAAATCCTGGTTTGTGAAAACAAACAGCATTACAACCACTGAACAATACCTGTGAGAATGCTTTGTATTTTACTTCACAGACAGATTAAGTATTCGGTGATTTGAATTTCATTTGAAACAGGACCACTGTTTACTTGCAGCTGTCTTTTAAAGGTCAAGAAGTCCCCAAAGAAATGAAGGAAGGTATGAAATCATTTTTAAACATACATATCTGAAAGGTACATAAGATTCTAGACTCAAACTGCATCCTCTTCCTCTCTAAATTCCCAAATGACTGGTGATCTGTAGCATTCCCACGACACGTTTATAGTCTTCCCTGAACCAAAATACTCCAATACCTTTTTTTAAGAACGGGTGCAAACTCCTGTTTGAAGCATGAGTCAGGCGTAGCACTGTACACATGGCATTCCTTCCACAATGAAGTTGCAAGCAGAATGTTCCACTTCAGCACTGGGCTAACATGCAGGCAAAGAATGCTTCACAACATTTCACACATAGGTGTGAAGATTAATTGGAAATTCTAAGCGGGATTGACTGCTTCGTTGTAAAAAATGACTGTGATAAACATAAAATTTATTTATTATTAAATTTATCCAAATTGACGCTAGGCAGCAATCATTAATATACTTCTATTGAGACTAGTCCAGAGACTCCAGACTACCTTTTGCCTGCTAATAGATAACTATATGAAGTAATATAACAGGTAATTATTAAACAAATAACAGGAACGTTTAAACATTAAAAAAGATAAGATTACCAATGGTTCATGGTAGTTAGTACACGTGTGCATTCTTTTATAGGTGACGTTGGAAATTAATAATCTCTGAATTATACTCAAAACCCAAACAAGTGCAGCTCATAGAGCGGTAGTGTCACATATGCATACAGGCAGTCCTCAATTTATGACTATAATTGAGCCCAGAATTATGGTCATAAGTTGTGCCAGTCCTTAAGGGACTGAACTGATTTTATGACATTTGTTTGCAGTGGTTGTTAAGTAAACTCATTATCTGCAATTGGCATTTTTTGCTCCGAACTGAAAATAAGTGCCAGTTTCCAGCAAACAAACAAACAAAAAAATCATGGTCACCTGACTGCGGGTGTCAGAATTTTGAATCTGAGTCTTAAGTACTTTTTTTGTGCTCATCATAGCTTCACATGGTTGATCAGAAACTGGTCATAATGTGAGGACTATCTGCATTGCAGCATGCTTATTACTGCCTATGCTTACAAACTAGCTGACGCTTCTGAGTGATCTTCAAGGGCAGCTCCACTGCCTAGGACATTAGTGACCATCTGCAAGGCCTTCTGATTCAGGAACGGGTACAACTGGCACACAAGATGAATCACTGCAAATGCCCTTTCTCCATTGGCCACAGCTGACACCTGCTTTTCATGCAGAAAGCACGAGTCTAAAATTATTCCCCAATTGTGCACCAGTCTTGAATAGGAAAGTGCAGCTGAATCCAAAGCTAAAGATGGAGACTCCCCAGTTGGGATTGAGCCTATGTCTGTTCCTCCCCATCCAAATCCGCACAGCCTCCAGGAACTGGGGCAGGACATCAATAACATCGCTGACATGGTCTAAGGCCAAGTTATATAATTGGACATTATCTCGATACTCAACCCAACTAATGATCTCACCCAGCAGTTTCATGGTGGTGTGGAACAGCAGGGGGAGTGCCAAGCCCTGCAGCAGGGCTGTAGTCACAATCTCTCTCCTCTTGTCAGAATCAACTGAAACCAGCCACAGAGAAAATAGGCAGCCATCATAGTATGGTGTTACCAATCCCCAAAGCCTGTCTAAAAGACTAATGGTCACTGAGAGATCAAAGAGCACAATGGACACATCCACCTCAGCTCCACAAAAGAGTGATCTATGCAGTCTCTGCAATGAACATGCCTAACTAAAACCATGGTTTTGTCACAAGTCATCAGAAAGCACAATCGGTCCAGTGTCTGTACTAAACGCTGACATGAAACAAGTCCAAATAATCTGCTTCTTTCAAGTTCTCCAGAGCTGAAATCTGACCTCCGCCATAAAAGGAAATGCTGAATGATAGTTGTCCAGGACTGTTGGCTTTAGTGTCTCCTTAAGGAGTGTGTGTACCAACAAGCTCCTTCAAGGCTTAAGGGACTATATCTTCCTTCCTTAAAGAATTTAAATGGTGTTCCCCTTAAGACATTGTATGAACCTAATTACAGATCATCTTCTGGGTGGCTTTCAACACTCAGAAGGGACCTGGATCTAATGAACAGGTAGCTGAGCTAACAGACTGGAGAACTCTCTGCTTCTTCAGGAAACACAGGACTAAACTCACTCCAGATAACTAACTACATAAGGTCTTGCCCATCGGAGTCCAACTCTGAGCGAATGTACACAACTCTTATCTGCCAAAGATGAGATTATTCCTCACAGTGGCCCTGCAACTCATCCTTTCCCAGTAGGACCAGATTTCCTGAAACCAGGGGCTGGATGATGGCAACTGCATATGCAATAGAGGCTGAGAAATAAGGGCTGAGAAATCACTCCATTGTTAGCAAAATGTAACCCCAAATATGGGTTCTTACTCACGCTCAATCCAATTTACTCTTCATCTCTACAGCATTTCAAGACTCTTCTACTTTTTTTGTAGCAATTGTCATCATGATTGATAGAATTCTTATAAATCTTTGTTATGCAGTCTATTATAAATATTTTAAACTGGAGGGAATATAGGCTACAATTCCTAAAAAGATAAGTTTTGAATTTGACTTGAAAACTTTATTTTTTAACATTTAGTGATTTAAAATAGAACTCTGTTTTCAGTTAAGGCAAAAAATTAATTATTCAGAACTAACATTTTCAAAAACAAGATTTTTTTTTTTAAAAATGTTCTATTTATTTTGAAAATGACACTTCTCTGCAGCTAAATATAACATTACGATTCAGTAATCCCTTTTCCGTGTTTTATTTTGATCCTCCTTGGTATTAATATCACAAAATAACTGACTGCATTTGTAAAGTTTTCAGAATTTTTTATATATTTATACTATTAGAGGGCAAAGTGTACAAAAATGTATCTCTCCAAGTCATTCTGATTCCTTTATATGACTTACTAGTTCAAACTAAAGTGATCTGTCTCAGCATTTTTTCATGAATATATATGGCATTTTGAGCCCTGTAATCCCCCATAGATAAATAATGTATAGATACTATGTGATAGCCAACAATTTTCTCTGATTTGCTCAAAACAGGCTAAAAGAAGACATGACTATTACAATTCTAAACATGCATTCAGTGGTTCATAGTCCTAGGCCCCCCCTGCATTTAAGAAAAGAATCATCAATTTATTCCAGAGTATAATCCTCAATGGCAAAAGATTCCTTACTATGGTTTGTCTTTCCAGGAAGCAAGGAAGAGAGCAAAAATAGGTTTGTTACACTTTAAAGACATTTTATATGATAAATGATAGTATAAATATATGTAGACTAAAGCATACTTTCATTAGATTCTCTGGTAAACTGAACTCATGCCTGTAAAAATTCATTTTGCACTGCAAGTTATTTGGAGTAATTGAAAGCACTTCATCTTAAGGTTCATCTGATGAACAGCAAAACCAATTATTATTAGGATAAGCCACAAAATATTTCAGATTCAGTGCCTTCCGGTTCACTTTCACACAGTTGTGAAAAGGAACTGAGGTATTTGCTCTGTTTTAAGTTAGCAAACCAGGCAAATTCCACTTAATCATTCCATTTAGTTATTTATTTGATTTGGTTGCTACTCATCTCTCGACTCTGGACAGTTTAGAAACATTAAAAACCAATAAAACCATGACCAATAAGTATTACTAATAGCAGTAATAAATTACAGTTAAAAAGATGGGAAGTAAAAAAGCAGGATGCACATGGGAGGGAAAGTGCAGTTGTCTCTTAATCTGTCAACCACGTCCAGTATAATACTGCCCTGGCTCAAGGCAAATGGCAGAGCCAGGTCTTCAGGCCCTTCTGAATGATCAAAAGGATGAGAGCAGATTTCCCCTTGGGGATAAGGGAAGGTGCCACAGCAAAAAAAAAAAAAGGTTCTTTTCATGGACCCCACCAACTGAAATTCCTTGACCAATGGGACCTGCAGCATGCTCCTTCTGCCAGCAGGAGTTGGGCAGACCAGTGTCATTGGGGGAAGAAAGTTCCTCAAATAGCCTGGACCTGTGCCCTGAAGGGTTTTAAATGTGATAACCAGCACCTTGAATTGCACCTGGAAGCAAACTGGAGGAAGTGGTGGAACAGTGGTGTAACTCTAGGGCCCCCAAAGACTGTACATTCTGCACAGCTTAATATTCCTCGATTTTAAACTCTGATCAGTGGAAAGCAATCAGCTTTAAATTAGAATTTATCATGGTATATTCCTCCCAAAAAGGAAATGCAGACAGATCAGCAACAGATGACCTTAATATTTATATGTACATTAAATAAATGCAATATACCTTTGTAAAAAATATAATAAAGTCACTAATATAGTTGTCAGCTGAAGATTCACTACACATCCTAGATACTAGCTAGAAAGATACTAGCTATGGTTTAATAAACCCAAAATGGCTGGGTTAACCAAAGCTATATATTATAGGTCACAATAGCTTGTTTCACACTACATAGCAAGTGAAAAACCCCACAACCATCACAATTTAAACTACACGAACCCCACCATAAGCAAAACGGGACCTCAACATCAATTTATGTATTTAAAAGGGTAGTTGTTCTGATGCTGTCCAGTTTAAGACAGTAGAGAAATCCCTTCTGTGAATGAAATGACATAGATATTGAACTAATGAACTGAAATATGACATGGAAATTTATTAAAGATTAGTGGATGATTTGATGTGATGTTAATGATAGCTGGAAATGTAACTATGACTATGTTTAAATGTTGTAATCTGGAATCACCTTGCTCACAAGAGAGGTGTTAAAAACAAAAATAAAAAAATCTTTAATAAAAATTGTATATGCTGTTGCAGAAATTTGGATTATGGTTTTGAACTGTGCGTATTGCAAGAGTGAGGGGCTGTCACGAAGCCAAGGGAGGGTTAACGTTTTCCAAAGCACCTGAGGGCAGGACAAGAAGCGATGGATGGAAACAACTCAAGGAGAAGCAGCAACTTGGAATTAAGGAGAAACTTCCTTTCAGTTGGAACAATTGATCAGTGGAACAGGCTTGGCTTCAGAAGTTGTAGGGCTTCATCACTGGAGGCTTTTTAGGAGAGACTAGATTACCTGTCTGAGATGGTGTAGCGTCTCCTGCTTGAGCAGGGGGTTGGACTAGAAGACCTCCAAGGTCCCTTCCAGCTCTATTCTGATAAGATGGCGAGAAATGTTAAATATTCTGGTTCCAACTCTCAACGCTATTCAACGGGACGACTTTTCTGCGGCTGTTTTTTGAAAGCTGCACTTCTATCACTCAGCCATTACACTTGAGGCCTGATCGCTTCAACTCAAAAAAAAGTCCAGTTTGTGGAGAAGGCAGATCGCCCGAAAATACCGACAGAGCCGCGAAACTCTTTCCACGACCCTTGATCGAAGGCAAAGGCCTTTCTGCGCCTGCGCACCAGACCGGGTAAACCAGTCCAGTCCCGGGCCGGGACCTTTTCCTTAGCACATTCTTATTATTTTCTCCCACTAAAACGGTTAATCTTTACGACTCCGCTCAAGGGGCGAGAGTTAATTCCTTCGAGCCAAAAAGACTTCGGGTTTCGCTCTCCGCCGAGACTGCCCGCCGTCACTGACAACCACGAAAAGCTCCTTCCATCGCTCTCCAACCGGGTCTTTAAAAACCGCGGCCGACCAATACGATCGCTCGCCTTCCCTCACGTGGTCTCGCCCGGGGCACGCGCCGCTCCGTTTGAAAGGCCGCTCTAAACCAACGTTCGGTATTTCTCTCACTCTAACTCCGCCCCCCCCCGCCAACTTCCCCCGGCCCCTCCACGAATTTCACATGACGCTTCTTAGCCAATCACCTTCGAAAACACTGGCACCAATCCCGGGAGAGGGGGGGGTGTTCCCTAGGTCAGCCTGAACTCTCCCACCCTCTCACCTGCCAGGTTGAACGGCTGTCGAGTCCACCTCGACCGACTTGCTAGACTGGAAAATTCTCCGACCTTTTCACCCTCCGTGGTTTCCGGGTTGTGGCCCTTTAAAAAGCCGATGATTGGGCGGAGCCCCCTAGCGTCACAATAGGGCTGGGCTAGAAAAGGGACTTTCGGTTATGCCAGAGGTCCCTAAACTTGGCAACTTTAAGACTTGTGGACTTCAACTCCCAGAATTCTGTGTATGCTGGCTGGAAAATTCTGGGAGTTGAAGTCCACAAGTTTGGAGACGTCTGGGTTATGCAGACAACCTGGGGGAGAGGGGGCTGTTGGCAAGAGGCTGTGACTTTCCCCCCTCCCACTAAAGGTGCAAATGTGTATTCATGTTCCTTTATATATGTGTGTTTTTATATACACACGTGTGTATATGACTATCTCATATATATGATTCTGGGTGACTTTCAGACAAAACAAATACGAGAGCAATGCGACAAATTAAAAAGGAGAAAAAAATAGGAATGTGTACAACAACTTAATAAAATACATAAAACTGGCAGCCAGGAAACCCATTCATCAAAGCAACCAGGACTGCAGCAGGGGCTCTGCCACACTCCCAGGTCTCCAACCTGTTGGCAAAACCACATTTTTCAGGAGGACCCTGGGAAAAGCCAGGAAGATCTGGGCTAATCTGATCTTTGAATGAATGAATGAATGAATGAATGAATGCTTTATTGGCCAAGTGTGATTAGATACACAAAGAATTTGTCTTGGTGCATATGCTCTCAGTGTAGTATGTAAAAAGAAAAGATACATTGGCCAAGAATCAAGGGCATGATGTTTCACACCAGTGATGGCAACAGTTTGGACAGTTTGTCACAGACTGTGTCAAAAATTTGGAAACGCCTAACTTGACGGCTAGTGTATCATCTCACTCCAAATGAAAGAAAAACTTCCCTATCCCCCCATCTAGGTCACCATGAACGGTAGCACCTAATAGCAGTGCCAAGGCTGGACCTGAAGTAGAGGCCTTAGCCTCATGTTCTCAGCCCTAGGGCCACCTCTGCCGCTTAAAATGTCTCTGTCAGAAATGGTATAGTGTCTCCGGCTTGGGTGGGAAAAGGGGTTGGATTAGATGACCTACAAGGTCCCTTCCAACTCTGTTAATCTGTAATCTTCCGACATTCCTCAAACATACACCTTTTTTGTGTGGCCTCTACATACTCCAAAAATCACATGAGAAGGCATATATGAAGAATAGTTGTGATGTGTTGGTGAATGCTGAAAATGTTGTGGCATATCACCTTTGACGTTTGTCATAGGTTCACCATCATTGTTCTACATGCAAGAAGGGCCCTTTTCCTGTGTATACAATTTTGTATGTGTTCTTAGAGGCACCTACAGTTTTTCGGAAAGGGGGTTGCTGAATTAGGTATTGGAGTTAGGACTGAATTCGATTGCAGCCCATAAATCTTACAGTGTAATTATTATAACCTTTCCAATGAGAGGATTGAATCTGAACTTAAACTTTCATGCTAAGAGCGCCACTGTTTACTGAATAAGCCCAATTACGTAAATTCACACTGATGTATGGTGCTGACCATAGAAACCAACTAGCAAAATATATTTAGTTTAATTTTTGTGCACCCAGAGTGGTAATAATTACTGACAATCCTGCCATGAAATTCAACATTAGATAGAAACATTGAACATTAGGAATCATGTTTGATATAATGGTTGGTATAATGAACAGATGCCAGGCAAAACACAACTCCCTTTGCATGCTTTAAAAAGGAATATGGTTAGGTGTAGGGCTTGTCTTTGAGGCAAATTAGACTCTTGCTGACATGTCACGTAGTGCCACCCTTGGCAACAAGAATAAGTGCTTTGCCATCAACTCTATCTGTGGTGTGCCCCTCCCCTCTTTATAGCCAGGTGATTATCTAAGATGCTACATCCATGTACCAATCAGATTTGGCCTGCCATAGCTTTTTTTTGAATTGCTAAAGATAAGTGTTGCCCTTTATTTAATTCTTCAGTGTTTCTTGTGGTAATTGGAATATGTCTGACCAGGGGTTGGCTTGGATACCCAGAAGTGAGGAACTATGCAGTCTTGCTTCTCTTTGCAGCCAAACTGGTTCACCAGCCTCACATGTGTATTGAATTTAAAGCAGGCATTCCCATGATACTAGATATGGTTCCTCACCAATGAAAATTATAACTCAAACTGGGGCTGTGCTACGGAGTTGGGATGCAAAACTCCATACAAAAACAAAATTTCAGAGATACAGAAAGTTATAGCCTAGTTCTGGTATCTACAGAAGTGCATTTCTAAAAACAGCTCAGCTGACAGGGCCAGCAGAAATACAGAGGGAGAATTGAGAGGAAACTTTCAAGCTTGTGAGAGGTGCTGGGAGAATACCCTCCATTTTGCTCTGTACCTCTCTTAACTTACATGTGACTTCAGTAAAGCATCTGTAAGAACTTGACAGTGGAGCAGACAGAACCCAGGTCTGTTTCAGACATTTGCATCACAGAACTAAAAGGCTCTTGCTAGTTCTGTTTGTTAATTGCAGACCTGGCACTGGTTCAAAAAAAAACAAAAAGCTCTACATCCACACAGTATTTAAAAGCAGATGTAGCCTTCTTCTGTATATAAAGAAGCTGTGTAATGCTTGACTGATGCTATTCAGAATGCTGGACAGGCAAATGCAGGCGCACAGTGCAAGCCAGGTTTTGATATCTTTGCAGCCCAAGCAAAAATGCAGTGCCAGGCAGCTGAAGCAGTGTGTGTGTGTGTGTGTGTGTGTGGGCGCCACATCAGGAGGTCTATAGAAGCTGGGGAGATCCTAGCTCTGGCAGCATCCTCAAATCATATGGTTGATGAAGCTTTTTAGAAAGTGTGTTGGGAGAAGAGGGAAAACTTTTTAAAAACTGCTGAATACTGAATACAATTGTAAGCTGTGTCTACAGGCTGCCACAAAGAAGAGAGGGTCAACTTATTCTCCAGAGCACCCGAAGGCAGGACAAGAATGGATGGAAGGTAATTAAGGAAACTAATTAACCAACCTAGAACTAGGGAGAAATTTCCTGACAGAACGATTAATGAGTGAAACCACTTGACTCCAGAAGTTGTGGGTGCTCCAATACTGAGAGTTTTTAAGAAGAGATTGGTCAGCCATTTTGTCTGAAATGGTATAGGGCTTCCTGTCTGAGCAGGAGATTGGACTAGAAGACCTCCAAGGTCCCTTCCAACTCTGTTATTTCATTATACCATGGGCGGGGAATAAATGAAATATAAGGACCTATCATTTAAAAACGTTATCAGGGCAACTTTATGCTGCAGCTAGAGGGGTAGAAGAATGTGCCTTTCAGCTATCCAGCTTGATAGGACTGTACGAATTCTATGCCCATAGATTTGTTGGATGTCAGAGAGAAAGAAGGGCCAGGGAGATTGTGGTTGCCAAGACAACCAGTGGATTTCCCTTTGTGCTTAGGATGGGTTAAGCAATAAGGTTAAGATGCATGAATCCATGCCATTCGTGATGAAAACTGTGTTGACTGTCTGTGGGTGGGGGAACACTACCTGTAAATTTACTCCAAATCTATTTGCTAGCCATTTCTTGGGAAGTAATTCTGCACCTTCGGATCCAGGTAACCAAATTAAATAGCTGCTGCAAATGCATATTGTTTGAGATTTTAATAGCAGTTCATTGATGAGTAAGATGTAACAGGACAACCTCATTGCCAAGGACAATGAAAGGAGAGCCATTGCCTGAGAGTGACAAAGACTGAAGCGGAATCATTTTTCATGGCCATGCTGGCGAGATCTATTCCCCTTGTGTCATTGCAATTGATACAACTCCTGACGCTTTCACCAGCAAACCCTGTTCCTTTCATGAATAGATTTAAGAATTGACAATTTAAACTGCATTGGGGTTTCCTATTTGCTTCAAATACATAACAATGAAAGAGTAATACTCCACCCGTAGAGAAAGTGTGCAGACTTAGGAACTTTTTCAGAAGGTGTCTTGTAGTGCTAACAGTGGATATGAAAATAAGAAACTGGCAAATTAGCTTTTTAAAAAAGGTTCTGCTATCAGATTTATTTGTAGGAATGCTGTGATCTCACTGAGATAGAAAGCATGTTGGGAGGCTGGTTTAGTTTTTGATAAATACTAGCTAAGCTCACTGTAGCAGCCATTTTATGAATGGGCTTCTCTCTTAGGGTGGCCACAGTATGTCTCTGCCTTCTGTTGTCTTAATACATTCACATGACAGCAATCATTACTTTCACCCTAAAGGGAAAGTTGCACTCATAATGAAGAGAGGTTTTGTTGAACACTCTTCATTAAATGTTTGAATTTCAGGCAAGCGTGTCTGGAAGCTAGCAAAAATTTCTGCCTGAAATCCAGAATGCAGTTTCAATCCACAGTGACACCACTGAGCTGGAAAGCCTCTGCTTCTCTAAATAAGGTATTCCTTTTCTTACAGAAGCCATTTGTTTGCAGAAATAATATTCACTGAAGTGTTGAACTTTGCAGCCCGTCTAGATAGGGCGTTGGTACTTACCTGATATGCCCGTTCTCTGTGAGCTGTGAAGAGCATCTTGATCCAGGAACTGGTCTAATGCTATGAACTAGCACTGGGAAGATTTATTTCAGCTATGGGAGCTCTCTAGGTCAGGGCTGTCAAACTCTTGGCCTGTCAGTCGGATGCGTCACCTGCTGGCCACGCCCAGTTTAGCGAAGGGGACAAAAAAACTGATATGTCATGTGATGCCACCGTGACATGAGTTCGATACCCCTGCTCTAGGTGATACTGTAAAAGCAGAAGTCCCCAACTAAGGGGCCGTAAGGGGTTTGCAACTGGGCCATGGAAACAGCCAGTGAGTGCGCACGTATGCACATGCCTCCTCACTTGTGTGTGTAGCAGGTGAGCATGCATGCTCCATTTGTGTGGGTGGCAGGTGCCTATAGACGCCACTCAGGCAAATGGAGCCATGTGTGTGCTTGCTAGCCGCTTAGGCGAACCATCCCCTCCGTCCCCCTGCTGGTCTGCAAAGCCTGAAATGTTGAAATCTGCTGTAAAGGAAGTTTGTAAACTTGTACATCTGGAAGCTTGTAAGGGAATACAATGTGCATGCTTTGAGTTCCTGGATGAAACTGCAGGTTACAAGTAGTTCTCGACTTACAGCAGTAATGGAGCCTGTCGGAACTTCAGAACCATGTGTGGTAAGTACCTTTTGGGGTATGGGTCTGTCATAACTTTGAATGGTCTCTAAGTGAGTGATCATAAGTAAAAATCTACCCATGTACAGCTAGGAATTAATTTTCTATATATTTGGGCAGAAGTCAATTTCACACGGTGGGAAATACTGATCTGAAATCTAAGACTTGCTCAGATGCAAACCTGCAAAATCGCATACAGGGCACAAACATTGTACTTATTAACAGTGAAGGACTCCATTAAGACGTCCATCAATCCATCCAAGTAAGAAACTACTTTTAGAGGCTTCATGCATTTTTATTATTAAATGTTTATTACAGTTTAACCAGCCCTCCCTGAATAAACTTGTAACGTATCATAGACAGACAAACATTAAACATATCACCAAACTAACCGTAGATAATTCCGTGTTCTGATACACACAGAAATCCCATGAATTCTCCTGTGCAAAATCCATACTTACAAAATTGTTAATATTTACAACAAACAACTATAATTCTTACAATCCAATTGAACACAGTCATATCTTGGTACTTGGTTGCTTTAAAACTTGTAAAATTTGAGGCATTTTGAAGTGAAAATCTAGTCCCGGTACTTGTTTTACTCCCGGTAATCAATGCCTAAGGTAGAACGTGCTAGTGTCGGCTGCCTCATGACTCCTACTTCTTCCGGTTGAAATAAAGATCACGGAGTAAGTTATGTGGTTTGCTCAGTCCTTGTTTTTAGTACTCGTCACTCCTCTCGACTTAGAAAAGTTCAAATTCAGACGCTTGGCAAAGGACTCATATTTATGACAGTTGCAATGTCCCATGGTCATGGGATGATGACCTTTTGCAACCTTCTGACAAGCAAAGTTAATGGGAAAGACAGATTCACTTAACAGCCATGTTACTAACTCAACAACTGCAGTGATTCACTTAACAACAGGGTTGTAGAATGGGGGAAGACACTTAAAAATGTCTCACTTAGCAATAGAAATTTTGGGCTCAATTGTGATTTTAAGTCATGGACTACCTGTAGAGACAATCCCAATTTGTTATCAGATTAAAGTTCATAGCAAAAACTTGCAAGCACCTCTGAGCCTTGAGCCCTAATCCTCATTATAAACAGTAAAGGAATTTATAACAGCTATTATTTCATTTTAGAAAAAGACATGATTTATTGCCTTTTACTGGAGAGCAAACAAATAAGGCATTGAGTGCCGTACTATATGGAATGAACAGCTTGTCCTTGGAAGTTGTGGGAATGCCATCACTTGAGACTTTGAAGAAGAGATTGGACTTCCATCTGTCAGAAATGGTGTAGGGTCTCCTGCTTGGGCCAGGGGTTGGACTAGATGACCTACAAGATCCCTTCCAACTCTGATTATCTGTTACCTGTTATCTGAATCCAGAAGTCTGAAGTAAGGTTTGAAAGAGGCTTATTAATTGCATGCTAAATAATCAGGTTGATTTGTTAATTTGCCAATCAAAGCGGCTTGACATATGGATAGTTTCTGTGCAAAAAAAATTGCAGGAAAATAATTGATTAAATGTTCCTATCCTTCCTATTGCCTTCCCTCCATCAATCATCACCTCCTAAGATTTTTTTAAAATATCTAGTGCATAATATGTACTTCTCCAAATCCCACTGATATTGGCAGGCAATAATTAAAAAACAAGATGTAAATCTCTCACAAATTTGACACCAGATCAGTTACAAAATGTTTTATGCTGCCACGGGCAAAGACATAAACAAGTAGCCTGGCACAGTTTCACACCTGTCCCAGGAAAAGTTAATAAGCACTCACTACCAGCTATATCAAAATAAATGTTTTGCACCAGGAAGCAACCATCTCTTAAGATAAACTGTATAGAAAAATACAGCTGTCTCTAGGCGAAGAGAGTATCAGTAGGTCAAGAGGAAGTCTGTGCAATTGGAAGTTCAATGCTTTTTATAGGTATCACACATACAACCAAAAAAGACAGCGTTTCAGTTAGGCAGAGACAATCTTAATTTAAAAAAAATCCTTTCTGCCAATGTTTCTATAGACCAGGTTGGAAAGATATGGTTTCCTCATGTGTAACTGCTGGAATTTTTACCACAACTGGAAATTAACATAGCCACAAGACTCTTGGGTGTGCTTTCGGAAGCAAATAATGACACGTGAATATTTCATTGTGGAACTATGTGCCCAATACCTGTGGTAATCATGAACTATTAGTGAATAAACTGGGCAAGTCATCCTAATGCTTTTCTTGATATACTAGGTTTAGGAAACCTAGAGTTAAGGGGAAAGCCTAACCTTTAACCTTAACCCATCATGTAGATTGTGGACTTCAACTCCCAGAATTCTCTAGCCAGCTATGCTGCCAAGTTTAGAGACCTCCGATGTAGAACTTATGAGATGAAATGTACTTTTATAGTGTTTTAAAATGCTATTCAAGCAGCTCCAAAATAAATTATTAGTTTTAATACTTATTATTTTCAAAAGGAAAATCATTTGCATCTCATCTAAAAACCCATATGTACACATGCAAACCAACAAGCACACATTAAAAATGTCACTTTGAGTAACCAACGTTTGTAACCACATGCATTTTACAACGATATTAGAAAAGGAATTAACCGCTGATCCAGCTCCCTGCTGGTTTATTCTTGGTCTGAGTTGTATCACATGCTAATGCTGATTAACTGAATCATGGTTTGGATTAACTCAACTGCCTCATCTCACATTACACAGGGAACCAATTTTATCCTATTGTGCTGGTTGAAATTAGTTTTTGCAAAGACCTATAATTTCAAGCATACTGAATTCAATATTTTTATGTAAACGTCTACAAGAAACTTCTACAAGGATTTACAAGAATTTTAAATGATTTGGGGCAGTAATTTAACTAATTGGTAATTTTTTTTAAAAAAGAAAATATACTTTTGTTAATATAAAGAAAGAGTAAAATATTAAAAAATTTAAACCGACAAATTTAAAATAAGTTTCACCTTATAATGTCTTGATTTTCTAATTCAGAACACAAAATGCAAAGCAATGATGCAGTGACCAGCAATTAGGGTTGTGCAAAAATGTCTCAAGATTAGAAATAATTTAAGCTTGAAACTCCCTGCTGTGTTTGAAATATTTGTTCTGAATTTGACATGGGCTGTCTGGAACCTATAGGAAATTATTTCAAATTTGGCCCAGAGATTTTGAGCTTCAAACGGGACTTGAAAAATTTCCCACAAAGTTGGAAGACCTTGTGTGATCTCAAAACAACTGCTTCCACATTGAAAGAAGGTATTTGGAGGCCATTTCTACTCAAACTGGAAATATTTTGTCCAATTCTATCAGTAATATCCAGAGTAATATCCAAGTATTACTGATATGATAAATACAGTACTACCTTATTTGGTTTCAGTTAAAGCAAATAAAGGGTTAGATTTAAGTAGGCAGAAAGAATGTGAAGAGAAGAAATTACAGGAGAGACAATTGGAAAGAGGAGACATTAGGGAAATAACCAGCATATAGAAAAGAGAAAATGGATAGCTCTCATGACAATTGTTCTATAATTATGTCTATGGTTCTCTTGATTTGTTCTTTTAAAGAGCATGCTCTTATATCCTGTATTACCTGTTATAAATATTATCACCAAAGTCAAGTTTTACTTGTTCATAATATAGTGATCCTCTAAACCAGGGGTCTTCAAACTTGACAGCTTTAAGACTTGTGGAGTTCAACTCCAGAATTCCTCCTCCAGTCATGTTAGCTCAGGAATTTTGGGAGTTGAAGTCAGCAAGACTTAAATTTGCCAAGTTTGAAGATCCTTGCTCTAAATGTCTAATGTTATGTGGGACAGACCTTAGAAGAAATGACCAAGAAATGCTACCTGGGAAATGATCAGAGACAACATTGTCTCCAGCTGAATAGTGACAGGAGTAGATATTCAGAAGAGACCCTAATTTTTTGGTTTGTAAAGGAGATGGTGGGAGAATGGTACTTTCAAATTTGCAAGATTCTGTTAATAAAAGGGTAGAATTTATTTATTTTGTTGTAATTCTTATCTGGTCCAGCTAGTAAGGCTGACAAAATGGGACATACTGTAGTTTCTGTTCTAGTAAGCATCTGGGATGCTCTCATGGGCTGGTCTAAGACAGCTCTACTAGGAAAAGAACTGATAAGAAAATCTCTTTCTCTCATTTTGGAAAGTGGTTATAACATCTTGAAAAGTATTCCTTTGCCCACTGTGTTCCCATAACAGAATAAATTATGCTATTTATGATCTAACAAATTCAGTTTTGCCATAAATTATCATCAAATGCTAGGAGAATTTTAAAATCTAGAAGATTTTGTAATCAAAACCCTTATTAAAATGATGTAGGTCAGGAAAAACCCACTAACCAAATGGGTTTTTTGAATATCATAAAGCTTTTACAGCCTGTGACATTGATTTCAATTGTCCAATCAGATATTTGTCTGACAAGACTGATATCTACATCATTCTTTTAAATGTTTTTTCAAACAATAGACTTTTGAAGGCCAAGAGACCCTTAATACTTGTACATAAATAAACCGAAATGTATATGGGAACATAATTTGAATAAACATAGTTGTCACTTAACATATGCAAGTACTTCAGAAATGATTATATCTCTATCTTGAATCTGTTCATCTAATATTGAACAAATGAGGACCTGAACATATTTAAAGCTGAAAAAACAAAATTACAATATCATGGTACCCTCAAAATTGCATTAAGCTACATGCATTGCAAAACACAGAGGTTTCCATTCCCAGCGAATTGCTCTTATTGAATGAGCATAAATCTGATGTAACCACTGTCTGGAGATATACATATCAGCAGGAAGAAAGGCAGCATGGAAATAAATGTGGAACACACTTACTTTATTCCAGAATCTTAGCCCACAATTCCTACTACTTCTATAATGAAATGAATATGGCATGTGGACTTTCTAGCTATTTAAAATATTCTCTACAAAGGTGACCCCCAACATTTTGGGCACCAAGCACTGGTTCCATGGAGGGTGGTTTTTCTGGAGTGGTCGTGGTTTCACACACTACTTGGATCCTGCGGGTGCACAGATGAAGGTTTGCTCGCTTGCACAGCCTGGTTCCTGGTGTGCCATGGCCCGCTGCTGGTCCGTAAACCAGGGGTTGAGGAACTCTGGTCTATAATTATCTCATGGGATGGAATATTAATATCTAAAAAAAAAATCCATCATGGCTAAAACAGTGCAATGCTGAATAGAATCTATTTTTAATAAAGTGTGTTTTATTAAATGATACAGAAGTCAAGAGGCTAAAGAATCCTTTAAAACTCCTCTTCCCATAGTGGTCCTTCTTTCAGAAGAAGCTAAAATTGGGGACTAAGAGTCTAGAATAAAGTATACGCATATCATATTTATTTCTTTTTCACTATCTTGGCTCAGTGCATATCCTTCTCTTTGTCTTCAGCACAGAAAAATAGACTCCACCAAGAATAAATATGGACATGGAAGAACAAACTATTTCTTGATCCTTAAGTTACTAGACAAAGTTAGATATAATACTAACAGGTGACCTTGCAATATATTTTTGGCATCTCTACACTCAAGAGGAAATGAAGAAACATCAAGAAATTGTATGGATTTAAGCTGTTCATAGGACCACCAAAACGGGCACCAGCATATCAAACCCAGGGGGAAAAAACCCTTTGTCTGAAGTTGTAATGAAGTGTTTAAATAATTTATGCAACCTTCCAGACAAGCTCTTGCTCCCAATTTTACAACTTCAAAATAGGAAACCCTCCTTTGTATTCCAGTCAAACACTGACTTTAACCTGAACCTAGGAGCAGCATGAATTCAAAGAATTCTTGCAGTGGAAAAATCTCCACCTGCTATATCTCCTTTTCAGCAGGTTTATTTACAACACATGGACAGCAATTAAAGCCTGGTCAGATGAAAGCAACTTCAACTTCTGTGCTATCGAAGCAAATCATCTCTTCATCAAATGTACAAATCAATCTTCCCTGCTCCAAGTTCTGTCCTTATTACAAGGTCATCTTTCATACAGGTAATCTTTGACTTACAATTGTCTATTTCAAGACGGTTCAAAGATATGACAGCCTGAAAAAAAACTTACTTACGACCCACCCTCAAAGTTACGACCATCAGACCACCTTTGCAATCATGTGGTTGCAATTTGGGCTCTTGGCAACTGGTGCACACTGATGACAGTTGCATCTTCTTGCGATCACGTGTTAACTTCTCAGCTGGCTTCTCACAATCCAAGTCAATTGGGGGGCGGGGAGCCAGGTTTGCTCAACGACTTTGTAACTTACTTAATGTCCATGGTGAAACGGTTGTAAACTCGAATCCAGCCATGGGATGTCTCGCTTAACAACCGCCTCTCTTTTGGGACTGAAATTACAGTCCCAACTGTAGTTGTAAGTCAAGAACCACACGTACCAGGACTGCACTGGAATTCCTATTGAAAGGTTACCAAACAGTTACCATCCATTTCCATTTCTGAAACTGGGGACAGGTCTCTGTCCATAGGCTGTGCTGAAGACTATTCTCCAACTCTTCATTTTAACGCGGACTCTACCAGTGCAAATGATTTAATATCAGTATAAATATTCATCATCATCATTTTATCATTGATTCGAAAACAAACAAACCGCAAAAAGGAGAAGCAAGCCCTTTTAATTCTCTAAATGAAATAGTCTAAACTAAGACGTTATTTCCCCCCTTTGAAATTTTAAGGCTAAATTTCAAGAAACTTTAGAACGGCCGATGTTGTTATGTTCTGTAGTCTTGGGTGACAATGCCTCTCCCTGGTGATCCGTAGCCACGTTATATGCAATCTGCATTCAAAGCCTGAGAAGAAACTTCAAGCATCACCCTTTGTTTTGCAGTTGGTCCAGTTTCTTTTTTAAAAGGCTGTAGTTTTCCCTGGTCCCAGCTGCTGTGGGGTCAAGCTTCAGAGAGACTTCATAGTGTTTCTTGGCTAAGTCAAAATTTCCCCAGCGATGGTACAGCACAGCTGAAACAGCAAAGAGGGTTTTTTTTGTTAGCAGCGTTGTTGACGAACAGACAATCTTGCCAATTACTTAGAAAACATTAAAACATTTGGTTGGCTGTCGGCACTGTGGCAGCCTGCTCTGTAGCCAGCTGGAGCAGACATGTTTGGAGCCACGCGGGCCAAGGAATGACAAGAGTAGATTGTGCTACAGCCATAAATGGCTTTTTTTTTTTTTTAATCAGGAGAGCTCATTGTGATTTGCAAGCAGAGGACAAACCAATTTGCCACCACTGACATGCACCACCTCTGGGCTGCAGCCGGTAGCCTGCATGGTTGGTCTGGGATACAATGTGAACAGCTTGACACTATTGAAAACCCACTCTGAGAACTCCAGTATCTTGTTGGCAATTTGTTTAGCAAGCAGGCGGACGAGAAATCTAGCTCGCAGAAGAATGCCTGCAAGAAACTGAATGTGGAAAAAAAAAAAATTCAACCAGTGTCTGATTTTTTTTAAAAAAAAGTTTGCACCAGGGGAGCTATAAAATGTCTTACCCAAATTACCATGGTAACTGGCAGCCGTTGGATTGGCTTTAATTGCCTTGTGGAACAAAGCTTCAGATTCCTGAATAATTCAGAAAAAGAGATCAACAGGACAAGCTATTTTTGTAGTGCCTACAATGTCAAGTGCAACCAAACACTCCCAATTACCTCATGCTCTATGGTCTATTAATGTGATTATGTCACCCTATTTTTCCCCCACATGCATTCACACTTCTACTTCCCTCTAATGGGACAATTCACAGGCCGATCCAGCTGTTGGTTGGTAGTTTCTGTCAATTAGACAGTAATTACTTCAGTGTTGGTAAGAACACAAAAACACTTGTGGGCTCCATTAGAAACCTCATACAAATCACTACTTAAAACCAACGCATGTACATTCAAACAAATTTAGTCTTAAGAAAATTGACGATATGAATCTAAGATTATGATAGTGATTGGACACACAAGGAATTTGTCTTGGTGCAAATGCTCTCAGTGAACATAAAAGAAAATATACATTCGTCAAGAGATTATGTGGATTTTTCCATTTAGTTACTTATAATCACATTATAGTATTTGTATTTGAGGTAAATTCACATATTTCATTGGTAAAATGTAGCAAAATCTCCCCTCCCCCAGAGTCAACAACTCTAACCTAAAAGGATTTCTAGCTTGTCAAAAGAATTTTCACTATTTCTCTAACAAACTTTTGTTTCCTATCCGTTCATAACTCTTCTCAATTTTCCCTTTTCCCATGTGGCTGCAAATAACCTACCTATAGTCTAAACAATTAAAAACAGTGGGAATTGTCATGATTCATTTTTCAAAATGAATTCTATAAAGCTTACAGATCCTTCATGAATGACATCCTTAAGACTTTAAAGACTATATTCAAGCCAAATTCCTTTTGTTAAAAGAAAGCAATTATTTAATAGGAAAGATAAAGAGAACTGTAACCGCATGCAACCTACATTGTTTTAAATGTTTTTATCATAATTAAAGCAGGAACAAATAACTATTTTGTATTTCCAAGACTTTTTGAAATTGATGCTATTTTTATTACAAAACGTAAATATATGTAAAAAGTAGCATCAAATTCAAAAAATTGTTGAAGAACAAAATACTTTTTCTATATTTATGGTTTGAGCTTTTCTTGCATATAATAATTCTTTGTAATAACTGAGACATATTTGTATCTGGATTTTGGATTTCCCTAGAAGAGACTCATGCTATATTTCTATCTTCCCCCTAATTAAAAAGTAAAATAAAATAGTGCTTCAGTTTAGTCAGACTGAAAAAAATGAAATTGACCTGGTAACAGCTGTTTAGAAAGTGTCATCCCACAACCAAGCAAGCCATTGGAATAGGACTTACATTTTCTCTTAAGATTCCCCCACGCCCACCCATGATTTTGGGGGAAAAAAATCAACTCTGGGTATCAATACATATTTTGCTGTGTTGGCTTCCAAGTTAAACCCACTGCCAATCTTTTCACTGAATCACAATTATGAGGACATACTTAATCCCCGAATCATTGAGAAATAATATTTGTAGGAGTTATCTATCTACAATTTGTGGTTAGAAAAAATGCTTTACCTTATATTTCTGTGATTTCCCCAGTACATTTGCCAGCGAAAACATAATAGAATGATCATTTGGTATTAACTCCAAAGCTTCCCTTCCAACAGTTTCTGCTTGTGCCAAGTTCCCTAGGAACAAATTAAAGGAGAGAACGAGATGGAATGAGGATGAATAATTATTTTTAATCATAAGAAGATGCTTAGCTATTTTCCTTAAAGAAAACAATTAAGAACAAATCAAATAATAAAAAATGAATTGCAAGTGAAGAGAAGACCAGTAAAATTTGTACGGCATTTTTTTCTAGATGTAAAATATAAAATAAATATTTGGCTACTATGCTTTTAAATGCATTTAAAACAGCTTTATTAGGATGTGAATATAACCAGATTAAGAAATCTTCATATCAAACACAAAAATAGGTTTTTGTGAGCATCCTGAAGGCTGCTGGAGAAAAAGAATAGAAAAAACAACCAGCAGAATGAAAGATTTTCTAGCTGGTTAGTAAATTGACAGCAACTAGAATGATTCTTTCTCCTTTTTTATTGAATTTTGTTTGAAGCTAATCAAATTAAGACTCTTAATCAATTACTTTCATACTGAAAGATCTAATCCATCATGAAATAAAACTGACGCAATACATTGTGAGTCTTTTTCAAAAGATTGTCGCCTGAAACCTCTGTATTTGTTATGATTCCAAACACTAGAATGTAATAATAAATTTATTTCTTGTTTAATTCTGAGACTTGGCTCCAAGTACTGAATCATTACTTGCAAAAGTATTTTGGAATACAAGACATTAATGGAAAACTGATGTCTGAGGACACACATTCTGGCACATTGGCAAGTTTATGTATAGTTTGTGAGAGATGCTGTTTTACAGCAGCTGTAAAATCTTGGGTTAGCGACATTCTAATTCCTATTTTAGAATTAGAGCCCGAGATCATATAACAGAAAACAATGGGCTGGAAATCTAAACAAGTTGTAGAAAAAAAAATAGTCTGGAAAAAAAAGCGGATTGTACCTGTATTGTCGAGCAATATAATCATGTTGTTCCAAGCCAAACTATGTTGTGGTTTCAACACTGTGGCGTTTCTCCAAGCATTCAATGCATCGATGTGGCGATTCAGATCAGCATACTGAAAGGAACACAGTTGGCCGTGAGATAACAAGCCAAGAAAAGTAACCCTTGCTCAGGTCCCACTGTATGAGAGTCTCTGCACACCAAATAAATCTGCAATGTGAATAGCTATAATTCCAGAAAAATGTTTTTTTTATAAATGTGAAAAAAATAAATCTACACTAAGAATTGCACATAACTGTGTACAGAATAGAGGAGTTTGTATATTTTCTGAACCTTTGTCCCATTTTCTACAAGACCTTCTACTTAGAAAGGTCCCCAGTCTGTATGCCTTGGGGCTGTGTTCTGTTTTGGGTTTGACCCTTAAAAGGGGCTTCAAAGTACATAGGATCTCATAGCCCCCCGCCTATCTGCAATTCTTTTAAGAAGCTACCTCTCTTTCCAGGGTAGTGCCCATTGTGGGTCAGTGCTTCTGCGCCCTCCAAAAGCACAGAGATTGGGAGTGCCCCCCAAAGGACCTCCCTCGCGTTTAAATCAGAAGGGCTGCACATTCTGATTTAAACATTTAAACAGCTCAACATTCTGTGTTTCTCTTATTTCAGAAGGAAGATTAGTGTTTATCGATTGAAGAAACTGATTGACTTTTCCAACGGATGTAATCTAAGTCTTACATGTTGGAGTGCAAAGCAAACAAGCAAGCAAAACAAACAAACAAAACCACAAACAAAAACCACCAGAATAATAATAAGTACCGGGCAAAATTTGCCTATTATTTACATTTATCCAGTTACTGTCTGGAATATCAAGGTTGGTTTAGGAATAGGACAAAGATGATCTACCCATAGCTTATAATCCACAACCTCAAATATGCTTTTTGTAACCTAAGGAGCTCCCAGGACACTTCTGGAAGGCAGGGGAAACCCACATTTTCAGGTTTGGGGGGAATTTGAGTTTTGTCTAGCAACAGTGATCTTGGGGAGGCATAACATACCTATCTGTGGCATTCACACAGCATCACCAATCCCTAGTTGGTGCTAAGTTTTTGCATGACAGTACAGTATTAAGAAATAAAATTATTCCTCACCCCCCCAAAGACTGCCAAGAACAGCAGTTGGGAGAAAATTAGCAGTGGTATCTGCCAATTTATTACTGATTTCATTAAAGAGCATTTATCCCTACTATTGTTTGATTAATACTCTCCTCTAGCCCTTTTCTCCATTTTTCCCTAGACTTTTAGATTGTTCAATTACAGGTAGCCCTCACGTTATGACCACAACTGAATCAAAAATTTCTGTTATTAAGTAAGGCATTTGTTATGTGCCCCATTTTACTACTTTCTTGCCACTGTTGTTAAGGGAATCCCTGCAGATGATAAGTGAATAACTGGTTGTTAAGTAAATCTGGCTTCCCCACTGACTTAGCTTGTCAGGTCATAAAAGCTATCACATGTCTCCAGGATGCTGCAAAGCATCATAAATATGAACCGGTTGCAAAGCATCTGAATTTTGATCATGTAACCAAGGGGAAGCTGCAAAGGTTGTAACTGAAAAAATGGTCGTAAGTCTACATTTTTCAATGTCGTAACTTTGAATGGATACTAATCGAATTGTTGTAAGTCGAGGACTACCTGTACTTCAGTAATTATATAGGTCAGCACCCCCCCTTTTGGGCACGAGGGACCGGTTCTGTGGAAAGGTTTTTCCACGGACCAGAAGGGACATGGTTTTGCATGCTGCCTGCATCCTGTAGATGGGGTTTCGCTTGTTTGTGTGGCCCTGTTTCTGGCATACCGCGGACCAGTGCCAGTCCATGGACCAGGGTTGGGGACCCCTGATATAGGACACAGTGTGCTGCTAATTTTTACCACTTTAATATACAGTTTTACATATTGTATATTTTTGTATATACAGTACAAGAAACTTTTAGTTCCTAAACAAGAGACTTTACTTGAGCATTTCTGGGACACCAGAAGAATCAATGTGAGCTTTGGTTTATATTTGTTCTGATGCAATCCTATATTATAATTCACTTCTATTAAAATTAAGGCTGCAACTTCAGTGTGTGAAAGAACCTAAACAATCTTTCTAAACAAGTCCGAAGTCCAAGAAGGTACTCTCTAACAGGCAACTGATCAACATTCAAAA
This sequence comes from Pseudonaja textilis, assembly GCF_049901715.1. Taxonomy (NCBI): domain Eukaryota; kingdom Metazoa; phylum Chordata; class Lepidosauria; order Squamata; family Elapidae; genus Pseudonaja; species Pseudonaja textilis. The sequence continues at coordinate 29,818,692 of NC_141997.1, forward strand.
CTCACTTGCATCTTACGTATCTAGGACAGTGTTTCCTCAAGCTTGGAAACTTTCAGATGTGTGAACTTCAACTCCCAGGTGTTTCTTGCTGGGGAATTCTGGGAGTTGACAACCAGAGAACTTAAAGTTGCTAAGGCTGATCTAGGATCATTAGCAGAAAGATAAATAAGTACACTTACTAAGCGTCCTAGATTATAGTAACAATCTGGGTATTTTTTCCTGTGTCTAATTGCAGTCCAGTAGCTTTTCTCTGCTTCTTCATACCTTCTTAAGCTATTCTGCACTATCCCTAAATTCATCCAGGCTGCTGCAAAATCAGGCCTAGGCAAAGAGAGTTGTGAACATTTTAGCATATTAAATACAAATACAGCTTTGATGCCCCTTACTTATTTATTAAATTAAAAATGCAATCTGAATTTAAAACTGTAAAGCAATTTAAGTATTTTTGAAAACAAAACAATAATTTAGTAACATAGTACATCAAGGACAAAGGGAGGGGAGAGAATAATTTAAATACAAGAAATAGAGACAATGCACTTAAAGCCAAGCTGAATAGAATTAACCTACAACTAAAGAGAAGAGAAACATGTTCTATAATCCAGAAATCACTACAGAGAATCTTTGTTCTCATTGCTTCTCGGCCTTTTGGTTAAAATCAAGCTCAGAGAATCCTTGTTCTGTGCTCAAATTAACCTAAATTATCTTGTTAGTGGGATTTAAAGAAAGGCATCTGAATACAGAAGGATGGTCCTTCAGGTACCTTCAATCTAAATCCTCCTTATGCCAAAGAAACAAACTAGAAGCCAATGACTGGTCCCCAAAGTTTACGACAAGAAATAATATAGCTCCATTTTGTAGTAGCAGTGCTATTTGCACAACCTTCAAGGGCAAATTTACTCAGCAAAACACTCCATTCGAAAGAAGGAATGTTCTGAGAAATTCTGGAATCTTCTCTTATCTCAACCAGACTTTTAGAGTCTAGACCATGTATATACACCACAAACCATTTATGAAAAACATCCTAAAAAAGACAGCTTTGTGCAATCTGGAGGAGGAATGTTCTAGAGTGTCCTCTAATGAAATACATTACACATAACAGCATCACAAAGTATATTTCAGAAGATTAACTAAGAAAATGTCCAGGTAACACCACAATACGTTGGTGACCCACAGCTATATTTTTGATGTTCAAAACATACTGTATTTGAACAGCTAGTGAGAGAAGTTCTTCAGCTTCATGAAGTTCATTTTTTTCTTTCAGGATATTTCCCAAGTTGTTCATAGCGTGTACGTATTTAGGATTCAATCTGGGATTGAAAAGACAAAAACAAATAGTTGGAAAATAGCTTCACTCCCTCCTCTCTGTGGCAGACCCTCAAATATTGGAAGAATGCTCTCATGTCTCCCCTAGTCCTTCTCTTCCCTAGACTAGACATGCCCAGTTCCTGTAACCGTTCTTCATATGTTTTAGTCTCCTGTCCCCTAATCATCCTGGTTGCTCTTCTCTGTGCTTTTTCTAGAGTCTCAACATCTTTTTTATAATGTAGTGACCAAACTGGATTCAGTACTCTTGGTGTGGTCTTACTAAGGCTTTATAGAGTGGTATTAGTACCTCACTTAATCTTGATTGTATCCCTCTGTTAATGCAATTTAGGATTGCATTAGCTTTTTTGGCTGCTGCTGTTGCACACTGCTGGCTCATATTTTGCTGGCTGTCCACTAAGACTCCAAGATCCCTCTTGCAGTTACTGTAAGGTAAAACTAGTTTTACCTTACTGTACTATAAAATCCCAGCCACTGTAACACGGTATATTGTTAAGCATTTAGTCTGTACTAAACTACAATGGTTCACTCAACAACAAATAGTTAAAACAAACACAGCTTAGAATGTATTTCCTTAATACATCCTCAATATTCTATTATCACGGCTGATGATCTTTCTGATGGTCAGGTTCTTACCCTGTATCTGCTTTCTGCTTTTTAAAAACAAGCCAACAATTAAAAAAAACACACACATTCCAAATCATCCATACCTTACAGCCTCTCTGTAGTAGCTGATTGCAGCACTTTGATTGCCATTATCAGCTAAGTTTTTGCCAACATTATAATGGACCTGAAAGGGAAGGTCAGAACAAAATCATTCTAGGCAGTGATTTTTTTTTCCAGTGCATAGAAATTTGGTTCATAGAAATTTGATCTGGATGATTGTAACCATTTTAATAGATGTGTATTTTTATTCATGTATTTTAACATGATGCTTGGTATGCCTATCGAAAAAACATTGTCTCTCGCACTGATTATGTGAGAGACAGATGTAATTATACTTCATAAAACAAGACCTGGGGGTGGGGGGGAACAATAGAATATTGAAAGAGCTCTTAACTTTAAATGAAAAGGCTCTGGAGACTATCCAGATATCAGGAACACTTAATGGGACTCAGAACTTATCCTCACCACCAGCACCACTTTCAACGGCCATATCCTTATCAAAACATTCATGTACACCAGGTGGACAACTCCAGGAAAAATGCTACAACTATATGTATCCTAGTTTCCAAACTAGTGCTGCAGAATCCTAGCTTATTTGAAAGCCCAAAGATATTTTTCTATCAGATATCCTTGCTGCAATTTGTTGGAGAATGAAAAAAGATTCTCAATGGTTAATTGGTTTGATTATGGAACTTGTTCTTTGATAATGAAAATGCTACACAGAAAGTGACTAATAAGATTGCATTTTGATTACATATCTGAAGTCAAGTAATTCCCAAATGAAAATCAAATTGATGCTGATATTGACTATTGGCTGTGATGTTTATGTCAGATTTAAATTTACTATATTTTCAGTTTGTTCTATAATTGCACTTCTCATGTAGTCAATCTCAAATAAATAATGATTTCAAAATTAAATCTAAGAATTACAATCTTTGTAATTAAGAAAACAAAATTAGAAGTTTCATAAACAAGTTCTGTGACTAGAATGGATTGCTTTCTGCAACAAAAATGTTAAAAGACTAAGTTCAGCTGTGTGTTAGAATATGATTAGTCAATATATTTTCATGTTTTGTCTTGGTGGGAACTATACTCCAAATTAAATTGAAAATATGTCCCCGGTTTCAGGAAATATTAAAACACAATACCAGATTCTATAAATATTTATTATAATTACTAATATAAGCCCATATCCATACAGAACATAAGGGGAAGATCTATTGTTGGATGTAACAATCTAAGCAGAATATTAGCTCTTTATAGAACTAAAATACTTTTTTTCTGTTTTGTTTTGATTTACAATATCACATTTTCTTCATATTGAAGTTTATATTCCAGATTTTCTCTCATTAACCTGCCTTTTGACATATTCTAGAGGAAGACTTAAGGTAGAATAGTAATAGTTCTGCTGCTCACATTTTAGACATAAGTAACTGTAATGAGAGTAGGATGAAGATCATGCAACACCTGTGTCCAGTGAATACAATAAATTATTAACAGCTTTATTAACAATGTCCAGTTGCTTTTAATAATGCCGAAAAACAGGGATTGGCCCAATTTCTGAAACAGCACCTCTGCACAAATAACACAAAATCTGAGTTATCAGCAACTATCTTGTGCTCGTAAGTAAACAAAATCTTCAACACCAATTCACTCCTGAGGATACTAGCTTAAGAACTGTTAAGCTTAGAAGTAAAATAGTATAATTTATTCATGGACCCTTCTTATGAACAGAACATCCAGATCAAAAGGTGTATGAAAGCATTGGAAGTTGTTGATCTGCACAATAAGGGATAAGTACGCCACAAAGCCACTTGTTCACTGGATTTATTACTCTTAAAAAATGCTGTACAACTTGCAACTGTGTGCCACACACCACTGCATCACAAAAGATCGTGTAATCCTCATCATTTTTTACCTCACTCAATCATCAACAATATTCAAATTAATTCTAGTGATGGAGAAGCAAAATCAATTTAAGGCCTGTAGGCAAAGCTTTAATTCAGGCAAGATGCCCACGGCATTTCAGAAATCAAGACTGTGTTAATTAGTGTGCCTATATCCAACCACTAAAATTGGGTGTGACATCCTCTCTAAAACACACAACGAAGATGTTCTTGTTTTCCTACTCACGAAATATGATATACTATTCTTATTATTAGCTGTTACTAACACAGCAACTGTAACACAGCAACTGTATAAAAACCGTTTAATGTGACCTTGGACCTTTTTTAGAATGTAATAGGAATTTTCTCCCTAGGGTCCTGTTTTCCAAGTAGGAAATGAAACAATAAAAATGTATACAGAAAACAAATGAGCTGAGACAAATCAATAGGAATAAATGCCTTCACTAAATGTTCAGGTGCTATTATAATTATTAAAACTGCTGATATAATAGAGACTAATTCTAAGGTGATTTGGCAAGAAGTTAAATACCGGAAGTGATAATTATTTGCCATAATAGAACAATAGAATTATTGTTTTTAGAAAACACAAACGCTTACTTTGGCATTCAGTGGACAAACAGACAAGGCACTTCTAAAAAGCTGCTCCTCCGATCTCCATTGGTTACTACGGACGATGCAACGCGACACATTTATCAGTAAGAGGCCCAGCAGAGCCGCAACCAACAATTTCTTGAGAAAGAAGACACATATTAGAAATCTCAGCTTTTAAATCTTTTTTCCATTTTTTTTTGGCCAACCATTAGGATAATGTTGTTTGTACCTTATTCTTAACTTGTTTACACAACAGGCAAAATCCATACGTAATCAATATGCAGTAACCAATACTGGGGAGATAGGTGACCCTCTCGGCAACAACAAACCCAACTCTAAAAAACAGGTTACTTGCAGGAAGAAAAGGAATGATGAGAAACCCCAATCCCAGGGTAAGGATTCTGAAATGCAGAAGAAGAAAAAATATTTTAAAACATGCAGTAAAACTCTTACTAAAATACACAGGATGCAAGTAAGTCAATTTAGATTTGCCATGAGTTATCCCAGCATCCAGCCCTACTTTGCCAGCGAGCTCTGCTATCCCCTTTCCATTCTTACCCTACGGGTCCACAGGGGGAAGTTAGGGAGCAAGTGATGATGAAACATACCACAGCTACTGCAGGGGTGTCAAACTCAAGGCCTGTGGGTCAGATCCGGTCTGTGGGGTGCTTCAATTTGGCCTGCTGGGGCGGCCTGGAAATAGCAAAGGACCGACCTGCAGTGCCCCTGGCAGCTAAAATGGTGTGTGGCAGGGCTAAGTGCGCTCCCATGCCCATTTTCAAACTGGATGGCCTCCTGCAGAACTTTGCCAGCTAAAATGGGCTGCGTGGGGGCTGTGCGTGTGCTGTTTTGGCTGGCAAAGTGATGCAGGAGGCCGTCCAGGCTGAAAATGGGCCATGTGGGGGCCATGGGTGGACCCCTGGCGCTCTTGGCTAGCAGGATGCTACAGGAGGCATCCGTCCAGTCTCCCTTCCCCCGGCCAGCCCATGGAGGAGAACTACAATGCTGATCTGGCCCTCGAAGAAATCCAGTTTGACACCCCTGTACGCCCCTGTCAAACTTAAGGAGATCAATTCCTAAGAACAAGCTTTGTGGCTTTATGCCACTAAATGCCTGTTGCATTTCCATAAGTTTCCATTCCTCAGAAAGAGTCATCATGGGAAAATATCATATAGGCTTCTCAGGACGGTTCTTAACTTCCGGTATTAAAGGATTACAAACCATTTAGAAAGAAGTGATTCAATCTAATAATTCTAACTATGCAACGTGAAGATCAAAACTATCCTCTTTATTTTGAAGAAATTATTATCTCTGTATGGTAGAAGAGCTCCACAGGATGTCTGCTATTTAACTATGAGCTTCACAGGTTTAATACAAGGTCTTTTTCATTATTCTTTTTTATCATGGACCATGGCTTTCTCTTTTGGGTCTTTTTCCCATATCAATGCGTCGGCACAACAAATCAACAGCCTAAATCCTTTTAACGTTCCGGGGATATTAAAGACCAGTCCTAGACATCATTCATATTGCATATCTGGAACAAACACATTTTGATGGCTGAGAAAAATATCAGTATCAAGGAAAATGCAAATATCCAAGTGTAATATAGTAAAGAAAAAATATCTGTTTAGAGTAAAATCTGCAGAACAGAAAGTGTGCGAGTATGTGGAGGGATGGATGGGTATTAAGCTAAATAAACTACATATTTATTCTCCGGTCTCCTGGCCTTTTCAATTGCCTATTGAAAAACCTTCTGTAGAAATGGATCTCTCCTGAACAATATGAGATTGAGTAGTGGAGTTTTGGCACAGGGACAGGATGACTGTCTTCAAATAGGCTTATACTGTACCATAAATAATCTCCCCCCAAAAATCATAGAACGAAAGTTTTCAATTTCTTCCCAGCAAATTTGCCCACTTCCCTTTCATTTACATTATCAAGACAATTCTGCCTTGCAAGTTATGGAACGATACAATAATGCACATAATGTGTTCAAGAACAGTTCAAGAACTCTCATGCACGTAAGATTATTATTTTTAAAATAATTCTTGTTTTAAAAATTGCAATCTCAAACAAAGCAAGTGTTCACAAAAAATGTCTAATTTGAACCCCAGTCTCTTTTGTCAATTAAAACAATTGCAGATGAGAGAATCATAACTGATTATCTAATCAACACAGAAGTGTAAATACTTTTACAGAAATCGTTTAACAATTCAATTCTGTCAAGCAACTTTCATTTGTTTAAAATGACAGGATGTTTTCCCATTATTTTCCCTGGATCTGCTTACCAACAAAAGAGTAATCATCCTGGGGCAAAATTCAATTTAAAACTAACACCGCCATTGTCAATAGCACTTTTTTTTAGTCTCCTATTTTTGTTTTGTTTTGCCAGAGGAACAGTGTTGAAAAACATCACAGATCAATTATATGTTATTCTGAGCACAAATTATTATTTTTACCTTCTACAGAGTTAAGGAGCTTGAAATGTCCTCTCACGAGGAAGATAAAGCAGTTTTCCACCCCATGGCCAGTGGAAATGAAGATGGCCCAAATTAGGAAAGTACTGCTATAAATATTTATTGGCACTGTATTTGCTAAAAAAATATTGATTCCACAATTCCACAAAGAGGAGTGGTGGTAGATGTCATGCAATAATGTCTTACCAACTCAGGAGAACCATAACGTGTTGACCCGAATTTACCTTCTCTTCTGGCCATCTTTCGAGCCCAAAGCTTGACACGCCAGCACAATTAGGCACAGCCAAAGAAGCACCAGAGCAATTATTCTCCAGTCACTGGCTGATTTAATAAGGGGTACGCAGCCCATTGACCAATCAAAACAAAGCCACCAGGGACACAGCAACAGCCAAGCATTCAGAGAATAGTAGTAATTATAATTTACAGCCTGTCAATGAAAGGGAAAAATATATGTATGTATGTATGTATGTATGTATGTATGTATATATATATATATATATATATATATATATATATATATATATATACATATATATATATATATATATATTTATATATATATAAAACAGCTTGTGGATATATCAAAAACAGAGAAGGGAATTAACATTTCACCAATGAATCTGAATTTCAAGGAAACATCTTCAGCTACTTAAACCAAATCGAACACAAGAGACTTCACAGAGATTCAACCAGCTGGTGAAATGTAAGTAACATAATGTTATCTCTGTGTGAGCAGAATTACCTTGCTGGTCAAGATGATTTCTCTTCCTTGGGAGGTTAGGAAATAATGTATGTGTGAATCACAGGCCACCATGGAAAGTTTAAAATTCAAGATGGCTGTTGTGACCACACAACTGGAACCAGGCCTCTTGTGTATATGTTATTAAAAGGGGCACAGATTCCATCTGGGGATGACACCTCTGTTTTCTTTGATTTCAATCCCTCCTCCTTGTTTTGGCCTGGAATGAATTTATCAATCACATGAGATCCTGGTCCACCCAGCCTCATTACAGTCTATTTTGATCAGCAACCATTTCCAAGATCTCTGCTATACGTATTTTTCCCAAACTATTATTAGCATGGATGGAGCTGAACAGGGAACTCAATTTATACAGCATATTCACTGTGCAACTACTCTGTGCCGCAGTCTGACTTTTTGTACAATCATTAAGGTTGGCAAAATCCCATATTTTCCAGCTTACCCTTACAAACGGACTGGCTGCAAATGAAGCTGGGTTATCCACTTCTGTAAATGCTGGAGGTCCTGTGCCCATAATTTGCCAGCGGGCGTATAGAACAGTGGCTCCTCCAGATAACAAAAGAGTAATTCTGAAAAGAAGTCCTTTTCTAAACACCGCTAGGTTCTTTGAAGAAAAGGGAAATAATAATTATGAAAAAAAGAAAAGAAATCGAAGTTGTTAACTGCCTTTTACTCTTAAAGGTAGAAACGGAGCAGATAAGTATGCACAGACTGGGTAAGAATGAGAAACGTTAACTGGCTCCCATTAAAAACAATTGTAACAGCCATTAAAACAACTGTGGGAGAATAGCAATAGTATTAGACATGTATACCGCTTCACAGTGCTTCATAGCAATGGTGGAATTAATTTTTTTTTACTACCAGTTCTGTGGGAGAGGTTTGGTGGGCGTGGCAGGGGAAGGATACTGTAAAATCTCCAGTCAGAGGTGGTATTGCTGGTTCTCCGAACTACTCAAAATTTCCTCTACCGGTTCTCCAGAAACTGGCCAGAACCTGCTGAATACCACCTCTGCTTCATAGTCCTCTCTGAGTGGTTTACAAATATCAGCATATTGCCCCCAACAATCTGGGCCCTCATTTTACCGACCTCAAAAGGATGGAAGGCTAAGTCAACTTCTGAGCTGGTCAGGATCAAACATATAATAACAACCATCTGAACATGATACAGCCATCTTGCATGCTCCCCATGGGATCCCCAAGGTTTTTGGACAAACCGTGGTTTAATTGCTTTCCAGAAAGCTGGAAGCATAGATGGTTTGGATCATGGCCCAAATTACATTCCTTAGCTGTACAAGAATAATGAATAAAAGATATTGATAATACAATTCCTCATTATAGAAACATCTATGTAGTGTTACTGCTGGTTGAATTTATGTTTGATTATGTTTATAGTACTGTACCACAATAGGAAAATTTAAGAAATAATTCTATAAATGCCAATGCTTATCTATTTCACAAGCTTAATAATGAAATAAAGGATTCCACTTTTACTGAAATCAACAAAGAAGACTTTTGGAAAGAAATTTGGTGGAAATACTGTATTTGGCTAAAGTTTTTTTAAAAAATTATTTAACATTACCTTCTACATCAGAGTTGGTATTCAGCAGTTCTGGAGAACTGGGAGCGGAAATTTTGAGTAGCTCAGAGAACTGATGGTAACCTTCCCCCAGGAGTGGAGAGGGAATGGAGATTTTACAGTAGCCTTCCCCTGCTATGCCCACCAAGCCACACCACCAAGCCATGCCACCCCCACCAACCCACCCCCACCAAACCAGTAGTAAAAATTTTTGAATCCCACCATTGTTCCACATGTATCGATACACTTATTTTGAATATGTCAATGTGAAAGTATACAAATCTCTATATAGTATTGCCATTGCTTTAACTGTTCATAATTTGAAAAAAGTATATCTTTACAATTTTGATAGATATTAAAAATATTTATAACTGTCATGTAACAGAATTCAATAGTAGTCTGGAATGTATTTAGTTTTTTTTTATTTTATTTGACAGAGAATATTATTGGTGTTTAGTATTTGACATTAATAGTATTCTATAATGTTTTGAATTTGTTAGATGACATGCAATCCTTTATGACATCTGGCAGTTATGTGATACTACTATTCACTGTGTTTGATAACTGAGAAAACAAATTAAACAAGGAAGAAAGCCAATATTACAGTTAACAGTCAGGTTTCAAAAGCTGTGGACAGATGTCACATTAAAGCTTTGATATGATACTTAATTTGGTGTTTTATAAAAACATTCAGCCATATATAATGTTTATTTTTTTTTTTTACTGTTTATTAAACTTGCCCCCTATTGGTCATACAATATGATTGAAGTGTGAGGTAAAATAAAATATGCAGTGCTGTCAGATCTTTTGGTGAGAATACAAGTCACTTAAGTGAAATGGTAATGTAGAAATTTGATGAAAACAAACAATTTATTGCATGCTAACATTCTCTACCAAAATCAAAAACTACTAACAATGGAAGCAAATGGTGATAGATAATGGCCAATGGAATTCAATATGAACTAGACTTAGAATTGCATATGGGCGCAAAGGGACTTGAGACTGGTTGACCCTTCTCTTGGTCTCGGTCTGGTCATCTTTTACGGAAAGGCAGTTGTGCCCAACAGTTTTCCTTCCCCATAGCTTCTTGCAGGCAAGGCAATCAGTTGTGTGATGGCATGCGAGCTGCCAAGGGGCGGGAAGCATTGTCCTGACTTCTGACCCTAATGGGCAGAGGCCATTATAGTCATAACTCAAGGACTATCTGTATCTCACACAATATCTTATTCAATCTAAAAACAAAGGGACTTACCTCTACTGACTTGTCCTTATGAAGTATCTTCAAAACAACTTCCAAAATATTGAGCCTGTTGATCATGACAGCATCAAACAGAGCATTTAAACCCTAAAAACACAGAGAACCAAGTAAGAACGAGAGAAAGAATATATACAGTATATCTTCTTTGTATGTATGTATGTATGTATGCATGGATGCATGCATCTGACATTCATATATATATATGTGAAAGAAGATATATATACCGGTATATATCTGGAGTAAAAAGAAAATCTGGAAAAAGAGTGGAACTTTTGAAATATCCAGTATTTCCTATCTATGAACATTTCACAGTACGTTTATTAAGCATTTTTCTGAGACACTTTTTTGGTAAGCATTCTCCAAAATAATACAAATTATGTTATATGATTTCAATTATTTGTATGCACATGTGTCCGGGTGCACGAGATTATCCCAAAATAAAATCAACTTTATTTAGTGGTGTTTAGCATTTGGTAAATACGCAGCCTCATTTTCAGCAGTATAAAAGTTGTGAAGTCCAATCCATTTATCTATAATCAGGAATGTCCTGTTGATTTTAGTGGGACTTACTTTCAGATGACACAGGAGAGAACAGTAGTTTTAAAGTGGTAGGTAAAAATCCACAACTTTTGTAGCAAATTGAAACGGATATTCAGGAAGACTCTCTTTTATCCAGTATTAACGGCCCACAACGTATCTGATAATCCAGTTAAATTCTGTATATGACCGTAAAAACTCTGAGCTCTGATACATAATATGGGAATATTCCCCATTTTGCAGGAAAATCATCTTATACATTTGTCTTGAGGAATTTAACAAATTCCAAACATATTTTTGTTTACAATTTTACTTTGGAGGAAATGGCAGTTCCACACAGACCTGCACAAGTGTGGTTTATTTCAATCAGTTAGCAAAAAAAGTTTGATCCTAGTTTAATCTAAATTTGGATAAACAAATAACAATTTCCCAAATCTGCAAATAATATAAAGGACCTGACTGCTGTCACATAAAAAGCTTTCATTCTCTTCAAAAGTCATAATTAATAAATCATTATTTAGCAATGGGGGTCAAGAGGTTAGTTGAGACCATGAGGTGATACTGATTTACTGTGGATTGGTGCTGTGCTCAGTTGCCACTATGTGCTTATTATATTGTTATTTTATATTGTGTATTTTTTAAACTCTATCTTAGCTGCATAGAGTTGTGATTTTAAATTGATTAAAATATACAATAAATCCATAATTCTTTGAATAAATAATCTGAACTAAAGCAAAATACAAATGCCTTGGATTAACCAGTAAATTGCTGATTCTGAATTCTGGATCATTCTGGAAATTGATCCTGGCATTATTAGAAAATATTAAATAATGGAAGACTAACTCACACACACACACACACACACACACACACAAAACTGATAGATGAATCCAGTCATTTGTGACTTGTAAATCATTAATTATATTACAGCATACTAATATCGATAATAGAAATATAGGTATAGAGATATATTTCCCAGCAATGCAAGTTTGGTACAATGTTTTATAATTTAATGTTCAACATCCTAAGAAAAAACATTTTTCTCTATATATCAAAATTTTTACATTTTTGACACGCACTGTCAAATCTCATAAAATATGCTTAAATTATTTTTGTTTCACTTCAAATCATGTAACCCAAATACAGATGATGAGATGAATGCACTTTTTTGAACCATATTAATATACATTTGAAAATGTCCATAATTTTCCCGAAAACCCAAACCTTTGTCAATATAGCCAAACCATAATTAAATCAAATTATGGTTTAGTGCAATGTCTGGTCACTCATGACAGCAAGAATAATAATGAATAAGAGGAAGCAGAAATGTACCTTTTGAAAATATTCAGAGCAAAAGAAAGCTTGCTGAAATTGTCAGAAATCCTGAGTAATATGGAAATACAGGAAGTGCATCTGGGTACAACACCGTTGTTACCACTGAACTGAGTTGCGAAGAAATGTTAAAATTACCAGTACTGTGACTCCTTGTTCTTTGCACAGCATCGCCATAGTGCCAAGGAGTGCACTCAGCAAAACCCAACCGATGGAGAACTGGGTTCCTTCTTTATCTATCAATTTTAAAAGAAAAGACAAGAGAGAGAAAAATGACAGTCCATACCAAGGGTGTCAAACTTGGGATTCCCGGGCCGGATGAGTCACGTGCTACAGTGGTGGGATTCAAAAAAAATTACTACTGGTTTTGTGGGCATGGTTTGGTGGGTGTAGCACTGCTTGGTGGGCATGACAGGGGAAGGTTACTGCAAAATCCCATTCCCTTCCCACCCGACTAACCTGCTTTCCAGCTCCGTTCTCCTGTGCAAGGCAACAAAAGAAGTCCTAGCCAATCAGCTGGGACTCGTGAGAGCGAATAGATGGGGGAGGGGCCAGTCAGTGGTGGTATTTGCCGGTTCTCCAAACTACTCGAAATTTCTGCTACCAGTTCTTCAGAACTGGTCAGAACCTGAATACCACCTCTGACGTGCTGGCCACGCCCACCCCATTTAGTGAAGGGGGAAGTTGCAATATGTCACATGACGATGTGATGATATGAGTTTGATACCCCTGATGGTGGTTTTTTCAATGATGTTTTTTTTCAATGTTTAAGTGTTTTAAAAGCACTTTCAGTGTGTGTGTTTTCCTTTGAGAGTGTACATTCACCTTTATTATATATTTTATTTTTTATCTTTTTATGGTTTATTTAAAAGCAGCAGAAAAATAAAAAAAGATGTTTTTTTCACTTTTGTACACTAAATGCCCCACTGCAGATGTCTAAAGGACATGGTTCTCTCATAATGTGCTTAATATTTTGGACCCAAGTAGACAACACGTTGGCTTGCTTTAAAATTTATTTTAAAAACAGCCACTGTCCCTGACTTGGCTACTTCCGCAGAATGGATTTCTAACTTCTGAACTGCATTCCTAAGCAAATCCACCTGAACTATCTTTACTTACTGCCATCATAATAAGGAAGAAAGATAGTGGCAATACGTTGATCCTAAACTGATACGTTAGACCTCAATACCTCAATAGATGTAAGGTCTAGATAATTCCATTGCCCTAACCTTTTAGTTCATGCAAAATAGATGTACTTTTGGAGAGTAATTCATGAGAAATATAAGAGTTTCTTTTTTCAGATCTTTGCACCCAGGACCAGCCTGCTTGCTCCATGCTATCACACGGTTTGAAGAAGCTGGGTGCCCTTATGGTTAAGATTGAAGACATTTTGCTTTTTAAATCCATCGATATGAGTCAATCAATCCAATAACCTGTAATATTTTCATTGCCAGCATATTCTATAAAAACCAAGATATATGTTGCAATACTCGAAAACAATAAATGTAGCTTTTACATCTCAATCTTCAAAAAAGTAAAGCAACCAAAGGAAATTGCCAATTATGACTGCAAAGATACACACATGCCAAGTGTGTTAATCAGTTTAATGAAGCACACATTCTACAACTATGCTGTTTCTCCCACCATGATCTCCTGTCAGAGAATGGAATTCATTTGTGGTTGGCACCTGAACCTAGTTTAAACTGGTACACCATATTGTGGGAAGGCATTCTGCCACCCTCAGCAGATGGTCACAAACTTAATGTATGCCAAAGATTTGCAGCAAGCATTTTGATTCCTGTTTCAAGCACTACAATGCCCACAAGTGCTTCTGTTATTTTATAGAAGAAATCTAGCTTATGTAATTTGATTATATTCGTACTGTAAGGAATTTCTAGATTTACTCTACCTTTCAATGAAGTTGTTCCTGAGACAGAGGTCTATAGGTAGTCCTTGACGTGTGACTATAATTGAGCTCAAAATTTTTGTGGCTAAATAAAACATTTGTTAAGTGAATTTTGTCCCATTTTGCGATCATTTGTGTAACGGTTGTTAAGTGAATCACTGCAGCTGTTAAGTTAGTAACACAGTCAGAAGGTCACAAAAAGGGATCACATGACTCTGGGACACCGCAACCGTCATAAATATGAGTCAGTTGCCAAACCCCTGAATTTTGAGCACACGTTGTCTATGGCAGGGGTTGCCAACCTTTTGGACCTCAGGGACCACAAAACTCATAATTTTAAATCCTGCGGACCACTAATATGAATTTTGACTGACGCGGGCTTGCTGACATTGGTGGGAAAGTCGATCCCATATTCCAGAGCTGCAGTGGTCACAGGACTGGCCCTTTGGTCATCACAGAGCACCTCCTCCAATCCATGGTAGGCCAGTGCACCCAGGTAGAGGAGCAGCTGCTCCGGGATGACCAAAGGGCCAGTCCTGTGACTACTGCAGCTCTGGAATATGGGACCGACTTTCCCACCAATGTCAGCAAGCCACCCCGGGGCAGATTTCTCTCCCCTGCCATTGGTTTTACCTTCCAGTTCCAGCTGGCGTGGCTACTCAAGGTAAAGTTTGTATTCAGCCGAAGAGTGTGGGCCAGCGAGTGGGCGGGCCATGAGGACGGCACAGCCTTGTGTTTCCACGAAGCCTGGATTAATTGCTTTTGGGGGTGGGTTTCTTTGGGGGGGACATTTCTCTGAAGACCACCAACATTTTCTCACAGACCATCAGTGGTCCCCAGCCCACTGGTTGGCGACCACTGGTCTATGGGGTACTCTAAGTTTGAAAAACGGACATAAGTCGCTTTTTTCAGTGCCTTTGTAACTGCACAGTTGCTAAATGAACCGTTGTAAGTTGAGGACTACCTGTATTTAGATTGCAAGCTCGGCTGAATATCCATATCTGAAGCCTCTTACTATGTTGAACATCTGTAACTTGCAGTCTAAACAGACTTCAAAACAGGCAGTCCTCAATTTACAACCCTCCACATAGCAACCGTTCAAAGCTACAACTACAATGAAAAAAGTGACTTACAAGTGTTGCAGCATCCCCAGTCACATGATCAAAAATTCAGATGCTTGGCAACTGGCATGTACTTACGACAGGTCCTCATTTGCAACCGTCCCAGCTGGCTTCTACAAGCAAAACCAATGGGAGAAGCTGAATTCACTTAACAACCTCATGATTTACTTAACAATTGCACTGATTTGCTTAACAATCAGGATTAAAAGGTCACAAAATTGGGTGGGACTCATTGAACAACCATCTTGTTTAACAACAGAAATTCTGGTCTTAAATGTGATTGTAAGTTGAGGACTACCTCTACTTCACTTGTTTTTAAAAAGAGTTAGATTTTTTTTTAAATCAGTTTTTAATCTATTTAAATCATTTAAAAAAAAATTCCTTGACTTGACAATAGGGTAACCAGAAAGAGAGCAGGACATCCGAGGACAACTCTGATCTTTACCGGTGTGTTAAGGATCATGTTTAAAATAATGTGATTTTTTATTCCATTTTAATATCATTTTGAATGAATGAATGAATGAATGAATGAATGAATGAATGAATTCTTTATTGACCAAGTGTGATTAGACACACAAATAATCTGTCTCGGTGCATATGCTCTCAGTGTACATAAAAAGAAAAGATACATTCATCAAGAATCATAAGGTACAACACTTAATGATAGTCATAGGGTACAAATAAGCAATCATTTTATATTTTATAACATTAAAATAACATTACATTATTTTAAGATGTTACCATTTGGGCCATGCGATAACAACAATGAAGAAGAATGAAAGAAAACCCCACAGCTATTTTCTTCATCATTTGCAAGCACTATAGATTGGAAGTTTGTTTGGGTTGGCTAGCTCCTCCCGATGAAAATAATGCTGCATCCTTCCCCCCGCCCTCAAAATCACAAAACTGAAGCAAGCAGTTTGTTCCCTCCGTTTGCAAAGGGGGGGGAAGGGGGGGAGCATTATTTTTGACTGCTAGAGGGAGCTATCACAGTCACAGCTTCCTCTGCTAGCATCAGTGTTAAAACGCTGCTTTGGCTTTGTCTTTTGTTTGACCCCTTGCACAGGTGAGGGAAAGAGGGCATGGAAAGAGGTTGAGAAAGACATCAAAGGCTGGCTTGGTACTGCTTAAGCATTAATACTAACTACAGCTGAAAGTCTAGTTGCCATGTGGAAAACTGGAAAGAAGAGACTGGGAGGCCCACCTTCCTCCAAATAAATAAGAGAACCCTAGGGATTCCTATCTCTCCCAGCACCAAGTCTGAACCCAACGTTTATTTTCTAGGCAAGGCGAGGAGTCAGAAAACACAGAATAGGAAAGCTCAAAGCAGCCTAAGACATCCTAACCAAATGTTTGTACACCATATAATGCATGGGTACATAAAATGCATGCTACTGATGATATATATGGACGTCTAAAGGTCCAGCTTTAAGGTTTGTGGACTTCAGCTCCTAGAATTCCCCAGCCAGCTTGGGGAAATTGAGTCCACAAGTCTTAAAGTTGTTAAAAGTCTTAAAGTTGCTAAAATTGGACACGCATACCCCGGGTTTAAAGCCTTGTCCGCGCAGCATTCCTAGAGTTAATTGGCTTCTTTAAAACAGTATCAGCATGGAAAAGTGGTTGGTTTTGTCTATGTTTAGAAACTAAGCAGGTTTCAACTTGGTTATCATTTATTGACATTCCAGGACTACATGCTAGACTGGAAATTAAAAAAAAAAACTTCCAGAAGAAAGAAAGAAATGGTAAAATATTTCTATGAGGCTGATCAAAAAAAATGGCATTGCAACAATTACAAAGAGTGTAAATCGACTCAAAGGTGAAAACAAAATATAACTGAAGTTTTCCCCAAACATAGGAAAAGTTTTAATTGCAGAAGTTCTGAAAAATCACGTGTAATTTCTATGTATAATAGTGCAAATTTATTTTGGCTCCTGGTTGCCTAAATTTCCAAGATTCTTCCAATCAGTCATTGAAATTGAAAATGAAAAAATCAAGGCTGTCACTAATTAAAATACTGTTAACTCATATGTGTCATGCCCCCCATCAGAGCCTGAATCTGCAGAGGAAGATGAGTCAGAACTGAAGAAGATGGAGATCAAGGGGGCGGCTTTGTTGGCTTGGGAGGAAAATGGGGAGGAGCAGGCCCAGTCAGACCAGGGCCTTTCAGGATTGGGACGGCTTGTAGGCAGGGAGTAAGGGCAGGGGGGAGGGCAGGATGACCAAGAGAGGCTAAGGAGTGAACATGAGAGACAGAGCTCAGGCGATGAGCAAGGACCAACCCGCTCCTGATCCTCGAGCACAGAGAGTGGAGAGAAGGTGAGAACAGGGCAGACTGATGCGACTACTCGGGAGGAGACTGCCCTGCTCCTCTTTACAAGGCACACCTGGAGACTGAGACTTAAGGAGATGCTGTGGGAAGGGAACAAATGCTAAATTCCTGGAGTGTTGAGTGCCAACGTTTGACCTTTCCTGGATTCCTTGCATTCTTTCTGGATTTCTTGCTTTGCAGCCATGGTGCTCACAGCGTTGGGCTGGATTATTTGCAGCTTGAGGTGTGTGTGTGTGTGTGTGTGTGTGTGTATGTGTGTGATCACTTTGCTCTGGGACTTGCCAGAAAACGTGGGAGCATTTGGTGAAATTCGGAGCAAGAAAGGGGTGGTCTGAACTGCCAGCTGCCCGTGTTACCTCTGTGCAAGTGCCCTGGTTCGTCACAATGCAGGCGAGTTGGGAATGGAGATGAGACAGACAAAGCAACATTTTGGACAAGCTGATTTCTGAAAAGAAACCATTCCCTGGTCTTCAAACTCAGGCGTTATGTTCATGTTTATCGTCCGCTGGCATAGCCTACCCAAAAATGTTAAGGAGGAAAGTACTTACTCTCTTTAAATGCTTTGCAGTAGCCAAGAAAAGATAACAGGAAAAACAGGGCACATAAGAGGTCTGCTCTGCCAACGATCCCTGCAATCTTAAAATGGAAAGGAAGAAGAGTTCAAGGTTTAGTAAACAAGCCTCTTACCCTCCACTCGGACAGCAACAGCCTTTTAATTTATAAGTAGTCCTCGACCTAGAACAGTTCATGTAGTGACCATTCAAAGTTACAACGGCACACAAAAAAGGTGACTTTTGATCATTTTTCACACTTACGACCTTTGTGGTATCCCCATGTTCACCTGATCAAAATTCAGATGCTTGGCAACTAGTTCATACTAGTACACATTGCTGTGTGCCAAGATCATGTGATTCCCTTTTGTGACCTTCTGACAAGCAAAGTCAATGGGGAAACCAGATTCACTTCCTACAATCTGGTTACTAACTTATCAACTGCAATGATTCACTTAAGAACTGTGGCAAGAAAGGTCGTAAAATGGGGTCATAAAACTCACTTAACAAATGTCTCACTTAACAACATAAATTTTGGGCTCAATTGTTTTTGTTAAGTTGAGGACTACCTCTTATACAACCATCCATACCAGAGTTCTGGGCAAAGTTGTGCCAATTTAATCAGAGCTACACTAGACTGAGAACCTTTTCATTTCAGTATGAGTTAATGAAAGGCTTCACCTCCTCCCTAGGTCACCCTAACTCTACCAAGAAGTAGAGAGAGGATACAACAGTTTGCAAAATCCAAAACCCCCTGCAACTATGAAACACGTTGGGGCTCCATTTTAAATTTTATATACCAGAGGCCCTAGGCCCATGACGGCGAACCTATGGCATGTGCCACAGGTAGCACGCAGAGCCATTTGTGCCAGCACGCGAGCTGCAGGCAAATTTACTTCACTGCGTGCCTCACAGCTGATTTTCAGCTGATTTGAGGCCTTTTTCAGCCTCCAGAGACTTGAGCAAGGCTTCTGCATATTGAAATGCAGGCTGAAAACTAGGCCTATTTCATCACGCCCTGTTTTTCCGGAAATACTGGAAGTGATGAAACGGACCTAGTTTTCAGGCTGCAAAGCCTGCAGAAGCCTTCCTCAAGCTTCTGGGAGACCGAAAAGGCCTCAAACCAGGCTAAAATCAGCTGTAAGGTGCAGTGCAGGTAAGGTGGTAGTGGTGGTGGATGGAGATTGCACCTGCATGCGTAGGGGGTGGGGGTGGGGCGCATTGTCTTCTGGATTCTGGCATGAGAGTGCACGCACAATTTTTGGCACAGGAGTCCAAAAAGGTTAGCCACCGCTGTCCTAGGCAATGTATGTATCTTCCTCACAAATATGCAGTGAAGTGTGAAATGTGTAACATTTTTATGGAAGATTAGTTTGTTAATAATGAAAAATGTATACCAACTAACCCAATATTAGAAAAGTCTCAGAAGTTCAACATTAATTTTGTTTTCATTTGATTACCCTTTGCAAATGTGTGCAAGAAATCTATATATTGTTTTAAAATATTTGTGTGGGTTTATGTGTGCTTGTGTGTTCATAATAAAAATAATAGCCGTATATTTTTATAATAGGTTCTCAAGAATGATTATACACAGTAGTTCTCAATTTACAACAATTCATTTAGTGATCATTCAAAGTTACAACGGCACTGAAAAAGTGACTTATGACTGTTTTTCAGTCATGACCATTGCGGCATCCCCATAATCAAGGGTGGGATTCTACGGGTTCTGTCTGGCTCTGTAGAACCGGTAGCTCTGAAGAGCAACAGAGATAGAGCCGGTTCTGTGTCTGCTGCTGTTTTGGCCCACCCGCCCGCCCAGGCTCTTACCTGACCTTTATTTCCTGCTTTTTCAACCTCAGCTGCTTTGCGTGGCACAGCTGCGGTTGAAAAAGCAGGGAAAAAAATGCTTTTTCAACTGCTGCGCACCCATGCACAGTGCTGCTCAGCTGCCCAGGCAGCAAGCTGATGATGATTCACACGTGTGCATGCGCGCAAAGCACGCATGTGCACGCAAATCGTAAATCACTGAATTGGTAGTTACACCGGTCGGATCCCACCCCTGCCCATAATCATGTGATCAAAATTCAGATGCTTGGCAATTGGTTCATATTTATGAACTTTGCTGTGTTCCAAGGTTCAGTGTTCACCTCTTTTGACCTTTCTGACAAGCAAAGTCAATGGGGAAACCAGATTCACTGAACAACTGGGTTACTAACTTATCAACTGCAGTGATTAACTTAACAAATGTGGCAAGAAAGGTCATAAATGTAAGTTTGGGGCAAAACTTACTTAAGAAATGTCTTACTGAACAACATAAATTTTGGGCTCCATTGTAGTCATAAGCTGAGGTCTACCTGTAGTTTTTGAAGATCAAACTCAGATTCACAGAATAGAAGGGCTGGAAGATACATCTTAGAGACCATCTAGCCCAATTTCCTACCTTTGTAGGAATTTGCTCTTAGAGTAAGTGAGATAATAATGTTGCTTATGCTCTGAGTCAATTTTCTCTAACTGGGGTGATGTCCAAATGTGTATTCTTCAGCTCTCAAAACTTCTCTTCTAGCTTGGGAGAGGGTGAGGGATCAAGGTTGTGAAAGGATACTCAAGGATATCAGAAAAATTTCCAACGGAGGACAAACTTACCACGATTTATCCTAGGACATTTTTTTTCTTGAAAACCTATCCCACGTGCCCTTTAAAAGTATTTTCTAGTGCCCGTGGCAATATCAACCAATAGTGGCATGAAACCACTGAGAGCCATTTAAGCAATCGCATGGCATGGAATGACTGAATTGTGTAGCCTGGCTATAGTCAACCATCAGAGGGAGAAGACAAATCCTTCCTCTCAACAATATTCTGAGGAGAGAAGTCATGATGTTTTCCCTTCAAAACACACCAGGGAGGAAATCGTGAACTCAGAGATGTCTACTGGAAGACTGGAATTTCTTTATGAGGCACAACCCACCCTTCTTTGGCCATTTCCTATACTTTTGAGAAACAGCCTGGAGGACACGAGGGAGCATTCAGGAGACCTCAATGTCTGTGAATGTTTCCCTCTCCTCACGTGCATCTTTGTAAAATCATCATAAAAATTGGAATCTCGCAAAAACCAAAAAAGCGTAGGTCTACCACCCACACTGTGTAGTGTGTTACTAATATGTACAGGCCTCACATGCAGGCTCAAGAACAAATGCACCCTCTTGGTTAACCTGCTCTGATTTTACTCTTGCACAAACTCTCCTTGACCTCCCACACTGACTGACAGCGACATGTGTCACTGTTTAACCACAGGATCTTCATCCGATCTGCACCCCCAAGAGTTGCAGATTTCAGAGTCACGACACTTTCTCAAATAGGAGATCCACACTCTACCAACCCCTCTGAGCAGAACCAATTTCAGATGTTGTAGTTGTCATTAAAAAACTACAAAAACAAACCATTTCATAGCAAGACATTGCTTCACATATGTAAGCGGCAGTCATAGACAAGACTAGATCAAACGTAAAGCCCCAAAGCATCTGACAGGATAAGCAGTGATAAACAAAATGGTGTCTCCAGACATCAACATAAGCAGACACCCATGGCTCCCTACCTTATCTCAGTTTTATGAAAAAAACCTAATCTTCTTTGGCATGTTCCAAATGTGAAATATTGCCCCCAAAATTGCTTAGTATGAACAATTCTTACCACCCAAAGACTACTCAACTAACAACTGAATTGTGGCATCAGATTAAGTCTCTGTTCAGAAGTGCAGGGAATGGCTATCCTCTTCGTATGATATGGGAAAATAACCATAGGCCTCCGGCTTCTATCCCAGTGTTAAAATCTGAATACCATAGTTCTTGTTTCTCAGAGACCCCTTTAAAGAAACAGATTGCAAGGATCTGCTTCTGTCTGAACCACATAAAGTAGATCATATGAACTGCTCCTGAGAAATTTGTTTCAAGAAAGACATTGGATATAACCAATGCAGCACATTTTGGGAGGTGTTTCGGTAGGAGATTGACTACCAAGGATTCATAAAAACTAGGGATTCTGCCATGCAACAAGTACTTACGCTTTCTCCTAGTGAAATGCTATCATAGATCTCCCCAATTATGGATACACCATGCTGTCTTTATGCCAATCAAGATACACTTTAAAAATAAATAATTATATAAGTTATCAGCATCTTTTGAAACCAAAATCTCTCTGAGGGATTAGTAATATACCAGAGATGTCAATGCAAAGGACATGAGCAAAGAGAAGTTGCAACATAAAATCAGGCATGTTGTATACAGACACACAGACAGAAGAGTGCATAAAAGACAGGTAATTTGCAAGCATACAAAAGATTAGATGATGGAACCCTAACGCTTCTGAGCGCTTCTCAACACCTGAGTCATTAGGTACTTACACATTCAGTGTGCACAGGATGTACGGCAAACAGCAAAGCCGCTAGGAAGGAGGATTTGGGGACAAAGTTGAGCCTTCTTCCTTTATTGGTGTAGTGCAGCCCACCCAATAATATTGAGAAGACATCAACAATTAAGACAGAAATAATACAATGGAGTATTATATTGATGATATGAAAGCCGAATGGGTGGAAGCCTCCAGCTAAAAGGTAATTAATCCTATACAAGGGAAGACAAAAAGAAAACAGTGAAGTTAAAAACAGGAATAAATGAAATTAGAATATGTTGAAATAATCCAAAAGAGTGCTTTATGTGTATGCACAGAGATGGCAGTGCCTGTGTAACTTGGTATAGAGGAGACATTGAAGGGAAGTGACAAACAGGGATGCAAAAGGCAAGCAACTTAACACTTGGCCTAGCAACTAGCACTCCTGTTTCTGAAGCATAAAAAAATAGGAAACAGGTTCTTCTCAATCCAGAAATAGAAGATCCCTTTTTAGAGTTTTTGGTTCTTTCTTTTTTTTCACATGCGTTCTCCTTTTCTTTTCGACTTCCCCAACCAGTGATTCAACCTGAGTTCCAGGATAGTTTCTAAACCTCTGTTAGTACCAGAGCAACATTAAAATAGTAGCAATCAAGAAGAATGGTTTGAAGTCAACTTAATGTGTAAACGGTAGACTACGTGTCCTGCACGCCAAAGTTCCCAAGTTTAATCCTAGGCAATTCCGAGTAGGAGTGGAAACCTTGCCCCCATTCAATATATAGTAACATGTCACATTGAGTGGAAATGCCCCTATTTATTTATGTTTATAAATAAATATCTAGCCTTTCTTTGTTAGATGCTTACATTGGAACTTATCCCATGACCGCCAGTCCATGGACTTGCAAAGGAAGGTTGGAGATTACTCACTTCTTCCTCAAGAGATTCTGAGTATGTGGATGCGACAGCAACTGTACTATAGTGGACCATATATTCCAATGAAAACCATAACACAATGGCAGCCCTTCCAGCCAAGAGAACAAGGCAAGCGCTAATGAAACTACATGTTGTGTTAAAAATGTTGCTAATATGGTTTGTGGAAGCAAGCACAGTATATTCAGGATTCTTAGTGATCTAGAAATGAGGCCCAAATTTTACTTATGAGATACTTCCAACTGTCCGTAACAGGAGAAGCTATTCTATACTAGGATGTTCATAGTTGAGGAACCCCAAATAATGGTCACATATTATAATCCACCAATAGATTATGCATCCAGATGGGAAAATCAACCTATATTTAAAACACTAAATGATACTTTATTTCACTAAATAGTCAGTATCTCAATTAATTTTATCCCCACTGATGACTCCAACTCCCCTCCCCACCCAAAGAAAGAAAACAATCTTAAGATAGCCTAAAATGTCTCACCTGAAAGTCAGTACAGTAAGTGGTCGATAAGATTTGTGGCTTGTATTGCTATTGAGTTTATTCCCCCAAAAATCATGATGCCACAGATCACCAAGTGGGGTTTCAGCCCTTAGATCCTGAAAGAAATGAGGCCCAAATTTAGGTGATCATCATGGCTCAGAATCTGAGCTCTAAAGCTCTAAAGCAAAAGAATTGTTCAGCTGAGATTGTGCCTAGATTGTGTATATAATCCTTTCCAATGATCAATCACTACTTTTGAGTTGGAACAACACTCTTTGAAACTTGTTTAATGACAAAAAAAAAAGATTCTGGAAAATGAGCAATTTCATTCTTATTTCAATGTCTGTAAAACATTTGGATAAGGTGGGGTAAAACACATTAGCATGCATCTGACAGGAAATTAAATAATGTGAAATAACTACTTGACAATTTCACATCATCAGGCAAGGAAGGCAAGTGCATTCCAACTTAAGAGAGCTGTATCCACGCAGCAGATCTCAGGCTTGACGAAAACTCTCTTTAGCAAGATGGCAGATAGACTGATTATGAGCCATCAAATTATTTTTGACTCCTAAAGATCAATCAATCAGAATAGAGCTGGAAGGGACCTTTGAGGTTGTTAGGGATACACCCTAGCAGAATGTGCACGGCAGTCAGGCAAAATATGTGAGATAAACGTTTTTTTTAGCTTACACTCAGTAAAACAGATACACTGTGCTAGTTAAATAGTTTATTCCAGTAAGAGTTTTAGCATAGTCAAACAGTCCATATATCATTAACTAGTTCAGTCCGTCGGGGGATTATTCAGTTGCAAAGTCCAGTGTCGAAAAAGAGGTCAGTAAACTTACAAATATCAGTCCAGTAATATATCTCCTCGCAGTAGAGATATGAAGAAGTCAAACCTCCTTTCTTCCTTCGACGTTCAAAAACTCAGCAGCAGGGAACACGCAGTTAGCAAACCATCAATCCAGCAGGTTCTCTTGCTCCCTCTTATGGCAGTTTCACAACCGCACCCAAAATTACATGCTTTGCAGTTTAAAGTGACACACACTTAAACTTACTATCATAGTTTATATATATTATTTTACCCAAACTACGTTAGGTAACCTTGTTATTCCTAACATAGGTCTTCTAGTCCAACCCTCTGCTCAAGCAGGAGACCTTATATCATTTCAGACAAGTGACTGTCCAGTTTTTCTTAACAACCTATAAGTGATGAACCACCTATAACCTCTGAAGGCAAGCTGCTCCACTGGTTAATTGTCCTCATTATTAGGAAGTTTCTCCTTAATTCCAAGTTGCTTTTTTCCTTAATTAATTTCCATCTATTGTTTCTTGTCTTGCCTTCTGGTACTTTGGAAAATAAATTGACCCTCTCTTCTTTATGGCAGCTCCTCAAATACTGCTATCATGTCACCCCTATTCCTTCTTTTCTCTAGACTGGCTATATACAACTCCTGCAACCATTCTTCATGTTTTTGTCTCCAGGCCCAGAATCATCTTAGTTTGCACTTTTTCCAATAATTATTAAATAATATATAACAATAATTATTAAATAATAATCATGGAAGTCACAAAATTACAGCAGGAAAGAAAGGAAATATTCTCATATTCTCTTTTTGAGGGAGATGGCTAGTTCAGAAATGTGCAATATAAATTTAAAAAATGTACCCCCCTTTAAAAAAAACCCCCACTATATACCATCATTTTCAGCCTGTTACAGTTTTGGAATAAATTTGGATAATCAAGCCTTCCCACAGAATTGCCATTATAAGCATATGGTAGTGGAAATTTTGAGTAGTTCGGGGAACCGGCAAATCCCACCTCTGACTGGCCCCACCCCAGTCTATTCTCTGCCTCCCGTGTCCCAGCTGATCAGCTGGGTCTTCTTTTGTTGCCCTGCACAGGAGAATGGAGCTGGAAAGCAGGTTAGTGGGGTGGGGAACAGAGGTGGTATTCAGCAGGTTCTGACCAGTTCTGGAGAACCGGTAGTGGAAATTCTGAGTAGTTTGGAGAACCGGCAAATACCACCTCTGACTGGAGATTTTACAGTATCCTTCCCCTGCCACGCCCACCAAGCCACACCCCACAGAACCGGTAGTAAAAAAATTTGAATCCCACCACTGTTTAACACCTTGGACACCTAGGGAGCACACTGCTCAACACAGAAAGGAAATGTATTATATAAAACAATAAAAAATATTTTTTTAAAAAAGAAGAGGCAACTGGACTTTCAATAATATTAACAGAAGCAACAGAGGAGAAAAAAACTATTAGGCATGATAATGTTTGTATCCATTGCCAAGGTGAGGTTATATACCTACCCAAATACATGCACACGCACATATACACACATGTATGTGAAAGAAAGAAGGGCTAACGATGTATTCCATCCTTTCAGGAATGCATTTTTACACATTGTTTTGCATCTAGGTTCATGAACCTCGAGTATCACTCTGCATAGCACACACATTTGGAGTTCTTCCATCCATTTGGTTGTCTTAGTTGACTGTACAAGAGGCAAGAACTAAGACTATGTATTGCCTTCAGGAGCAAAATCAGTTGTAGGAAACGAGAATGCATATCAGAGATAGGCAAGGTAGCATTTTCCAGGTGTTTGGGACTTCAAGTCCTTTGCCTCTCACCTTTTATGGCAAGTAGCAATAAACCATGAGTTGGAGTTCCAAACATCTACACAGGACATCCAGTTGTTTACCTACTGATACAGATATTCATTTGGCTATCAATCTCACTGAATGGCCTTTCCCTCCCAGTGTGGTTCATGTTACTACCAATACCTTGTTAAGTACTAGACAACTGTACAAAGCTAAACTAATCACTTTCCATGCTGGCTGGAAAATTCTGGGAGTTGAAGTCCACAGGTCTTAAAGTTGCAATGTTGGACATCCCTGATGTAGACATTGATCCAAGAAAACTTGAGAACATCCAAGCTCTCATCTACTACTGGGGTGACATAAAACCAGCAAGAAAGAACAGTACTGAGCAGCCGAGATGACATGTGAAAAAAGTAGGGATTCCATTATGGCCAACATATTGCCTTTTTGATACATCCCTTGCCCTACAAAAGATACCTCACAGCAAGAAGTTTAAGAACTACGTTAGATTTGATTTAATAATAATAAAATTAAATTATTAAATAAAATCCTTGTGACTATTCCCTGTGTATTTAATTATTTTCTTCTTTTGTTCTATTAAAATGATAATTACCTGCCACATTTGAAGGCATTCTGAAAGAGTGTCCAAGGTATGCCTGTAATATCTTATAATTAGCAATTGGGAGAAGGATGAAATAAATCAATTTGTTGAAATCCATGTTCTATATTTTAAAGCCTTAAAAAGTCTTCATAATTGTACAGCTCGATCCTCAGCATGTTTATTCAGAAGTGAGTCATAATTTAATCAATTTCTCTGATTAAATACTTCAGAGGTAGCAGGAACATATTAATATATTTGTTCTGCACTAATAGAAACTTTAGCAAAAATCAGCAGGCAGTCTCATTACATCCATAAGGCAGAATGCAAACAATAAGAAATTATTCATGCATGCTGCCCAAAGTATTACAACGCTCAGGAATAATGTATTCTTCAGCTTATATATCCATGGGCTTTTTTCTCTTTATCTTTAGTAAATACAAAAAACAGGCAAAGCAAACCAAAAGCTCAGAAAACAGTTTGAAATGAAATTCTGGCATCGGTGCAGTTTGTATTCTTGTTACTTTAAATAGGAGAAGGATTTTGCTTGGACAAATGAGACCATGATAAACCTCTGTAAAAATGCCTGATTCACTTTAAAAAAAACAACATGTAAGTGGAGTTCAATTAGCAAACATGGTCTAATCCACTCTGTCATTAGATTTTATTTTTAGTTAATGAGTGCCTTCATCAGGGCATGTTCAATCTTTCTGGGAGTTGATTTGACAGGAAGCCAACCAACAGTCTTATAATGCATTATAAGACATTGAATATAATATTCAATGTCTGGAATACTCTGACTGTGGTTTCTTCCCCAAACCCCAAAAACTTTAACCTTAGACTGTCTACTATTGATCTCACCCCTTTTCTAAGAGGTCTGTAGGGGGCGTGCATAAGCGCACAAAAGTGCCTACCGTCCCTGTCCTATTGTTTCTTTTTTTTATATATATATCTATCCATTTCATGAATTCATAACTATGTTTATACTTATACCTGTTATAATCACTTGACAAAATCAGATAAATAAAAATGCTTTAGAGACTAAAAATATCCATTGGCAAATCCACATTCAAGATCCAAAGATCGCTACAACAGATGGATTCTTTACAGTGTTTCTCAACCTTGGCTTTAAGATGTGTGACTTCAACTCTTCAATTTTAAGATGTGTGACTTCAACTCCCAGAGTTCCTCAGCCAACTATGCTTCTTTCCAGTATGTGTGTCAGATCTGCCATCAAACCGCTTCAGCCCTGCTTCGCTTTGCTTTGCTGGCAGCCTGACATAAAATGTGGGGAAGGGGAATGGGAAGATGGGGTGGGGGGAATGCCAGGAGCCAGAGGCACCATCGAGAGACAACGTTTGAAAGATCCAAGGACACAAGCCTGGGAACGGAACATGAAACGCCCATTTAAAGAAGTGCCAAAATGTGGAACTGTTACCAAAACATCAAATTCGAACCTTATGGGACAATCACCAAGATGACCAAGGGGGAAAATTACCAAGGCTGTGCAGGAAATCGTCAGATCTGGCTTCGCTACACTGAAACCCACTTGGCTTCAGTAAAAATAGATCTTTCACTACAAATGGAGTCGAGGGTCTTTCTTTTCTGCATATCCAAGCTGGACAGGCCTGATAATGTGTGCATAAAACTGCAGTTCTGTCTCTTAGATGGGCACTAGGAGCTGATAGCTAGAAGTAAGTATAAAGCACAGAACTTCAAACATGGGTATTTTGCAATGTTTAGCACTGGGTGAGAAGAGAATTTGTCAATGGGGAGGAGCATAGACTTAAAAATATGGCATTTTATAACACACGGAACTGTCTGGACCATACTTCTGTAAGAAAGTACAGTGTCAACTCATAAACAATTTTGTATACACGTCTTATAGTTGACAACAGAAAGAAGAGGGGGGGGTTTTCAAAGAGAAGGCAACAGTGTGGAATCGAAAGTACATTCCATTCATATTTTCTTCGAAGACTGATTAGATGGCTGAAGCTTCTGCCATGAAAAAATCTAATTGGAGAGCATGATTGATGACTCTTGGCTATGGACGTTTTTCATTGGATGATACACCCAGAGGGGTGGGTAGAAAAGCAGGATCAAGGGTGACAGTGAATTACGTATCTTGGAGTTGGCTACGCTGGACGTAGAATGGTAGCTTCAAATAAATCCTCTTTAGTTTTGGGAGTGTGGCTCAAGGCTCATAATTTAATTGGAGTAACTGCCAGAACCCTGACACACAGAGCACTATCCTGAAGTACACAATATAGGTTGTCCTTAATTTACAACAGTTCATTTAGTGACCATTCAAAGTTACGACGACATTGAAAAAAATGACTTATGATCGTTTTTCACACTTATGACTACTGCAGCATCCCCATGGTCACATGATCAAAATTTGGGGGCTTGGCCACTGGTTCATATTTATGACAACTGCACTGTTTTGGGGTCATGTGATCACATTTTGTGACCTTGAAAGAAGCAAGTCAATGGGGAAGCCAGAGTCACTTAACAACCATGTTCCTAACTTAACAACTGCAGTGATTCACTTAACTGTGGCAAGAAAGTTCGTAAAATGGGCAGCACTCACTTAACAAATATCTCACTTAGCAACAGAAATTTTGGGCTCAATTGTGGTCATAAGTCAAGGACTACCTGTACTTTTTCGTTCGCTGGCTGAGAGAAGTGTGCCATTCACTTAGATGCAGACTCTGTTCTTGATACATTTGTTAAATTTTGAATATGATCTAGGGCAGGGGTGTCAAACTCATGTCGTCACGGCATCATCACATGATGTATTGGGACTTTTTCCCCCCTTGCTAAACTGGGCATGGGCATGGCCAGCGCATGACGCATCCGTCTCGCGGGCTGGGAGTTTGACAGCCCTAATCTAGGGAGATAATAGGGAAACCTGCACAAGTTATGAAGAGCAATTGATTAGTTAGGTTCCTTTCTCTTGCAACCCTTGTTCCAATGCATATACTTTTAAGTATTTTCAAGATAAGGTTGAACAGGCTAGAGTTAAATCCTTAATAAATAAAACCATTTGACATCAGCCAACAATTTCAGAATATTTACAACAGAATTCCCTCTTCAGTTGTTTCCCTCAGTTGTGTACGAAGTGTATTTCAGGTGTGTACGATGCCACAACGCAAGCTTCATATTATAGGGCTTAGATTGGTTGCTGGAGTTTCTCAAACAACCTACAAGTTGTCACTTTGTGAAAGCTCATACATCTCAAAGCATGTAAGAATAGACTTGTGCCAATAAAAATGACATCAATCTTGCACCTGATTTACTGCTGCAAAGCTTTCTCCAACCTAACAACCAAGGAGTTGGTGTCAAGAGGTCAGGTCTTATGGATTTCCTGTCAGGAGTCCTATCCATTGAGTTTTGAAGAAGATTACGCTCACCTAATTGACCACAGAGTTATATATCTGATCTGACAATGTTGTCCTATATCGCATCTATCATTACAGACCAGCATGACTCTCTTTCCTTGGCAGTGGGTCTTAAAACTTTTATTAAAAAAATTTCTGCAGCTCTGCTACATGAAGCTTCTGATGCCAGGTAATTAAATGGTGCCAATTCTGTTGAAACAACGATGGTATTCCTAGTGCCTATCATGTTCTATCATATTCTTATTTTTAAAAATTATCATTCCTGTACTCTGGACATTTGATGCCAACTAGTTTCTTACTGCAATCTTGAATGGTCCCTGATGTGATAAAATGTTGGCCTTTCCAGAGTAATAACGGTAGGAAGGAGAGCCAATGGTAGAAGGAGTCCTCTTCCCTCTTCATACGTAGGTACCCCCAAACACAGTAATACAACTTCTAGGCAATGTACTACTGTAATTAATACTCAAGCATTCTTTATTGCTAGAGCATCAGAAAAATTATGTATGTATTGAGAAGAAGGCGGAGCCTCCTCGCCGACCAATGGTAGATTGCAGCTCTCTGTGACTATCATTCGTGCTCTTTCGTTGGAGAGCCCCAATCACTTTGATTAGGGGCTGAAACTGCCTTGGAGGGGCAGCGGAATAAGAGGAAGCAGCAAGCCTGATTGTGGGGAGCCGCATCTCCCCCCCAGCTTGTTTTTTTTTTTCCTCCCGAAGACGACTGCAGAGGTGGTCTAAAATGGCCACCCCGAAGAGGAAGACTCAGCTGGACTAAGATTTGTGCAGGAGGGAAGAAAGAGGAGGATAACATCTGAACTGGGACAACTGGGTAATATAACTAAACAAAAGTACTCCATGATTAAGGTAACAGAATTTTTAAGAAAAAAAAACCTGAGCGGCAAAATTACAAAGGGACAGAGAAAAAAAAATATTTTTGACAGCTAAATGGGGCTTCGAACCAAGAAAGGAAGAAGCTGGAATTAAAGATTTAATAAAATTGGACTATAATAATTTGGGAATAAACAAGTATAAAACTAAAGCTGGACTTAAGATTGTTAAAGAATAATAATAACAAAATTTACAAATTGGAAACTGGACTGTGCTGGAATATTGAGGTTAAAATATTGAGCTTAAATAAAAAAATAGGGGAAAAAGGTGAAGACTTTGTATAATGGACAGTGTCACCTTTTGATAAAAATTTGGCTCAAATAAAAGAGAAAGCATCCTGTTTTTAAATGAACTGGTGTGGATATAACATTACAGAAATATTGAAACAAAGTAAGAATTTTAGAAAGTGAAAGCAGAACCAGAATAAAGGAAAAAGCAAGGAAAGATTGTGGGACTGATTGACGTTTTTGGTATAAACCCTGGACTGGAATAACTGAGAACCTTAAAAAAACTGAAAGAAGAAAGAAGGAAAGTAAAAGTGGTTTCTTTTTGTGGACTTTAATGATCATAAAATATAAGAATGATGATATCTCTTCGGGAATTAAAAATGGAACTTAAAAATATGAGAGAATTACTACAGGAGAGAGGCGAATCACTTTGCTCTGTGCTAGAAAAAATGGAAATGGCGATTGAAGAACAAGAAGAAAGATTTTCAGAGGAGGAGGAATCGACTCAAGGAGAAGACATTTTAAATAGACAATTAACACAAAGAACGCTACAAAGAAGTGGGGAAAGAAGGAAGGTTAAAAAGTTGAGACTTAAGAAGGCAATTAAAAGAGGGAATACCTGTCAAGTCAGGAAAGGCAGGAAGATTCAGCAGAAAAGGGGAAAGGAAGATATTAAGAAAGAGAGGGATATAAACTGGAATGAGAAAAGATATGGGGAAAAGAGGGGGAGGAGAAGCCTTAAGAAACAGGCATGTGAAAGAAAGAAACACAGAACTAGTAAAATGCTGAAAAGAAATTTTTTTTTCAGAGATAATGGTTGATGAATTAAAAAGGGGGTTCTGCAGGGTGAAAAGGGGTAATAAGAATATTTCTGCAATTAAAAATATTTAGAAAATAGGGTAATATAGATACTGATAACTCTTATTAAAGGGGAGAAAATATGCTATGAATCCAATTGAAAAGATGTAATGATTAATGGTTTATTGGGAATTAAGATGAGGGAATAAAGGTATATTCTAATCATTAAGGTGTCACACTCAAAATAGTAAAAGAGGGGAAACCTATACTTGTTCTTTTTTCTTTGTGTGTGTGTGTGTGTGTGTGTGTGTTAAAACTTGTATTAATCTAGAATTCATAAAAAAAATTCCTCCACTGGTTAAATACTAGCGATGTTCTGGCTATCTCTCCTCCTGTCAATTTCTTTGTAAACCAGAGGGAATGGTGGGATCACCGAGAAGAGAGAGGTCTCGTGGGCATTGTTTGATCCAAGACCTCAGCCGCCCCCTTATTCCAAGTGACAATCAAGGCTTCAGATGGATCTTATAGCAGAACAACAGGAACAACATCAGCTCCCTCTAAAAGTCATCTGGGTTCATCAGTTTCAGGAACAAAACAATATAATGGGTATTGCCTCCCTGCAGTGGATGGTGCCACTGGAGAATGCCATGGAAATTAGGGGTTGATCTGACTATAACAAAGAAGACACCAAGAGCTTGCCCATTTCACATCACATAGCCAATGCTCTGACAGAAAAACTGGATCCAAGTATGACCACTGTCCCATTTCAGGCTCTGAATGACCCAGGATAGGCCCATGGTCATCATGTTAGCCATGAACTTCAAAGCCAGCTCAGACCTCACTCCTAGAGAAGGAAGATTAAAGTCCTCCAGAACCATAAATCTGGGGAACTCAACTATCAGCCCAGAAATGGAGTCAAGGAATTCAAGTAGGGATATTATATGCAGGCTGGTACAACAGCTACACTCCAAACTGATCCCTAGAGACCAACTTGGTGCAATGCTGTGAAGGAATTAATTACTGGATGACAATCACCACATCCACACCCCTGACACCCCTGGAGTCTCAGCTAATGCCACATGCCAAATCTCATTCGGCATATTTCTGAAAAAGCTAACATTTCCATTCCTGGACCTAATCAAGTCTTATAATACATGCCAGGTCTGCCCTCTCATCAATGATTAAATAGCTGATGAGGGAAACCTTATTACAGACCAACCTGGTCTCAGTAGAAGTGGATTGGGCCACTGATGGTCTACAGACAGAACAGAGTTTAAGTCAGAGGTCTTCAAACTTGATAGCTTTAAGACTTGTGGACTTCAACTCCCAGAATTTCTCCTTCAGTCATGTTAGCTCAGGAATTTGGGGAGTTGAAGTCCACAAGTCTTAAACTTGCCAAGTTTGAAGACCCTTAGTTTTAGGAGTCAAATGTAAAACCAGACAATGGTTCCACATTCTGAGAGTGGTTCACTCCCTGTCTCTCACCATCCGTCTCCATGTACACCACCACCAAGATCCCCAAAACCAAGTCCACCAAGACCAATGGTTGGGAACCTTCCATTTTCCTCACCAGACATCCTTGGAAAGGAAATTGGGCACTTGAAGGTACTAAAGCTTCACCAGTAATCAGATCCATCAGGGTACCCAGTTCCCACCTCATACTCACACACCTTGGCCTATTCATCATAGGACTCCATGAACAGATAGAGCGTCCTTCTTCCTTAGGGCTACCCAGAGGGTAGACAAGGTGATATCTGTGGGGAAAGGGGGCCCATAGTATCCTGTACCTTACTATAGCTCTCACCTGCCCAGCTACCACTCAAATTCTTGAGCCTCAATGGCCAACAAAAGCATAGATGCATAGGAAGGGACCAAGCAACGGGGAAGGACTCCAGCAGTACAGCCTCAATGGAAGCCCCAGCAGTAGCCAAAAAAGTGTCCAACAGTAGCACCCATCCAAAGATACTCTCGCAAAAGCATCTAGCAGCATCCTGCTCCTCTGAAAATACGAAACCGCCTGCTTCTCTGGAAAACAGACTGGGAGCTGGAGCCCGATTAAAAAAAAACGCTGCCAGGTCCAGAAGGCAATACCAAACATGATTTGCAAAATGTTCCCTCAAAAACACTGCATAACACCATAAACTGGGCAGTGCAGTAAAGGAGTAAGCATGGCCAGAATGCTGTACTCTAGTTCAATTCAGCTTGCTTCCAACCTCTGTTCTGAACAGTCGTCTCCCTCCAAGAAAGAGCTTTAATCAAACAACCAATGCACAAGTATCTACAAACACTCATGAGGACAATAGCTCTCTCTCTTTCCGCCATCTTAACTGAAAACTGGTCACGTCTGGGTCCTGACTAGGAAATCTAACCCATCTTAATATTATTTGTGCCAAAAAAACCCAAAACCCACTACACTTCCATCTGCAACAACAGCTGGCTACCAGTTCAGCCAGATGTGGCTTCAGCTTTCCTGAAATTTGTGGCGCCTTTGTGACAGGAGGTGATAGAAATCCTTAGAGTGACAATGAAAATTGGCATACGGATAACTGTGGAGCAGGAGATCTGACAGCCACATCACCTTGGCATTCAATCTCGGCTGACAATTTTTACATCACATCAGAACACTCAGAACATATGCTTTAGAAGCAGTTGTGTGAATCTGACTTAACAAAAAACAAACAAGTCACAAGAGGCCAAGAATCCTGGGAATACATTCGTCTAAAACTGTACTCTTATTATACGGAGTCTATAATGGAAAAAAAAAATCCTGTTTTCCTTTCAGCTTGACTTAGCACACATTCATTAGACAAATTATGTGCATATGATTCTGTTGGATCAGAATCTCCACACTTGATTTTCAACAGCAGTCTTTGCGTTGCAGGCTGTAACATTTGGCAAAAGACGCATTGTTCTAATTAACACATGTTCCGAGAGAGGCACTCTGCCTCAAATGTTTTATTTGATCAAATGTTTGCCTTTCTACACGCACCAAAGATAAATCATTGCTCCATGTTTTAAAACAAGACAAAACAGAGAGATGTTTATATGCGCTAGGAAGCCTCTGGAAGACTGTTTGAACTCCATGAAATCCAGTGACAGCTGGCATCACAATGCAGAGAATGGCCTGCGGGAATAAACATTGGCTGCTGTCGAAGAGAAAGAACAAGAGCTAATTTGCTGGTGGAGAAATCAAGATGGCTGAGACAATTTTCAGGGCCCAAGTAGGCAAGGTGCTGTTTCTGGGCTTCTCAAGGAAAGGAAGCTACACAGGTAGTCTTTGTTTAAGGATCACCAGCAAATACAATGAAGCAGCCAGTAGGAAGTTGTGGTTATGTGAGGTCCCACTGTGCAATCCTTGATTTAAAATGGCAACCGGGACTTTTGGGACTGCTGTCGCTAAACAGCATGGTCATTTTTTTAAAATTTACAACCAAACCCATTAACAATAGTGTCCCAATTAATGGAGTTTAATCAAATATCTTTATTATGGTCATTGACTAGCCCGTGATGGTGAACCGATGGCACGCATGCCAGAGGTGGCACACAGAGCACTCTCTATAGGCATGTGAGTCATTGCCCTAGCTCAGCTCTGCTGCGCATGCACACGCGTGTCTGACAGTCTTTGGGTCCATGCCACGCATGTGCGAGGCCGGGTGAACACATGGGGGGGTGAGCGCTTGCACGGGGCATGCACAGCCCCCCCCGTGCATGCGTGGACAGTTGCATGCGCATGTGTGGGGGCATGGGGGTTGCGCACGCATGCGCAAGGAATGGGCAGGGTGCATGCATGTTGCATTTTGGGGATGTGTGTGCCGAAAAGGTTAGCCATCACTGGACTAGGCCTTAAAGGAAGTCTGTTTTTTTTATCTATAGGTACCTCATCAAACTGAACAGGATCTTTTCTTAATCTCCTATACTCTGAAGTGATTTAGAAAGGATATGTTGGTAAAATGAAATCAGTGGCAGCTCCAAATTTTGGGGGGTTTGGTGGTCAGAGAAGAAAGTCAGAGGCAGGTAGACTTCACTCAGTCAGGCTTCTTTTCAGAATACTTGGATGGTTGACTCAAATAATCTCTTTCAAAAATATTTGGCAACAGAACCAAACAACTCCCTCCCTGAAGGCTGATCTACCCCATGCTGACCATGGCTGTCCTTCCAATCCCTCCTTAGGGAACATGAGAGAAGAAGGACGTTTGTGCTCTCTCAGTGGCCACTGTGACTTTAAAACTGGAGCTCCAATGTATCTAGAAAGGAGACGAGGTTTTGATCATGTGGCCACTATCTCAACTTTTGATTCCTCTCCCAAAGAGGAATGGACAGTGGATAACTTGCAAAAACATGGACCTCAGAATGTGCCCGCCCCATCCTAAAATTAATTCCTGGAAAAAATTATTGAAGCCACTTCTTTTCTCCTTCTTTATGAAAAGACAATGCATACTTGCATTTTTTTTTCTTCTCTTAGCTACTTCAGGGGCTTGAAAACACAGAAAATTAGCAGATTATATTCTTAATTTATTTCTAGCTTTCAAAATTAAGTTGTGATGGAAGATTAAGCAAAGGATCTGAAATCAAGTTCCAAGCTCAACTTTAGGACTATTTCACATAGTACAAATAGTCCTTGACTTATGACTTGAAGTTATGATGGAATCCTCTCCCCCGCCAAAAAGGTATTAATTATTCAGTTTCGAAATTATGATGCCCCCCTCACCTCCAGTTATGTGACTGCATTTTCAGTGCTTGGCAGCTGAGCCTCATCTACAACTATTCGCACTGTTCCTCGATTCCGTTATATAATTTCCCCCAAAATAGAACACTGCAAACAATGATTCACTTAGCAACCACTTTACAACTGGTGTTCGCTAATGACCACTGCAAAAAACTTTGGGTTGATTACATTGTACAACTGTCAAGACTTATGACCACAATTGCCAGGTTCCATTATGGTTATAAATCGAGGATTACCTATATACTAAAAATATACTTTCACCATTATGGATGAATCAGAAATACAAAGACAGTACAGGTAGTCCTCGACTTACAACAGTTCATTTAGTGACAGTTCAAAGTTATAACGCCACTGAAAAGAGTGACTTATGACTGTTTTTCCACAAATATGACCGTTGTAGCATCCCTGCAATCACATGATCAACATTCAGATGCTTGGCAACTGGTTCATATTTATGACGGCTGCCGTGTCCTGCCTGGGATCATGTGATCAACTTTTGCGACCTTCTGACAAGCAAAGTCAATGGAAAAGCCAGATTCACTTAACCGTCGTGTTATTAACTTCACAAATGCAACAATTCACTCAAGGGTGGGATGCAAATATTTTTACTACCGGTTCTGTGGGCCTGGCTAGGTGGGTGTTACTAGGCGGGCGTGGCCATGTGACTGGATGGGCATGGCTTCTTTTTTTGCAGGCCCCCCTCCTTTTGCTTCCGGGAAGCCGCCTGGGAGGCCATTTTTGCTCCCAGGAAGCTTCCCTGAGGCCCAGCTGTGCCGGGATCCCCCTCGCTGTCTTACTGCTTCGCCCAGGCGGCTTCCCTGAGGCCCAGAAGGCAAAAAATGGAGTGCCCCCGGCACACATACATACACCCCGGCACACCCCTTTTTGCCTCCTGGGCCTCAGGGAAGCCTCCTGGGCGAAACAGTAAGACAGCGAGGGGGATCCCAGTACAGCTGATCGTCAGAACAGCTGGTTTACTACCGGTTCTCCAGAACCGGGCCAAACCAGTAGAATACCACCACTGGATTCACTTAATAACTGTGTCAAGAAAAGTTGTAAAATGGGGTAAACTCAATTAACCAATGCTTCACTTAGCAATATTAATTTCTGGCTCAACTGTGGTCATAACGTGAAGACTACCTATACCAGTCCTGGTCTTCTTATGCATATATTATCCTTATGACACGCACATCTTTACATCGTTTGTAAAAAGTTTGTAGACCTACAAATTAGGTTTCAGATGAATCATTTAACTGATACAAATATACACAACAGGAAAACAAAGAAAGAAATATAATATACATAAAACCTACTACAAAACCTGAATCTGAATGAGTTGAACAAAGTATATTTGCACCACAGTTCCTTCTTTTTTCATCCCAACAACCGAATGCAAAAATGACCCTATTTTGAAGCAACTCTGATTTGTGAAAGTATACCACAAATATACTATTATTTGCCATATTTGTCTTCCTAGATAACAGAACTTCAAGTACTATTTTCAGACTGCTGATGCAATGTAAAAACACAGTTTTAACTTCTTTAAGGCATTTTCTTTTGTATTTTTTCAAATTTATACTGTAAATAAGTTACATTATATTCAAATGTGCTTTTTAATTAATCAGAGATGCAGTCTAAATCTGCTTAAAAGGTTTTCATCTGATTAATGTAACCAATTATCGGAAGCACGAGTAAAACTGCATCCCTTTTTAATTCTATTTACAACAATACATCACTAACCTTATTGTTGATTATAGCTTCAGAGTCATCAAAGACAAAATCTCCATCGTAGCTGTTCACAAAGCAGATAATGGAAAAAAGTCCCACAATGGTTTTGGCCCAATATGGTGGAAGGGTCAGGAGTGGTATATCGTGGTCCAGGTTAACTTCTCCCTGCGCCATTCTGCACACTTCTGGTTAAGAATGTGGAGTACCAACATTATGCTGGTTGTGAATCTAAAAGACATACGAAATAAATGCATAAAGAACCAACTCAGCCCTGAGCTACAAATACTCTCTTCTATCTGAGGCAAACTCAACTTGACCCATTTTTTAATGTGTATTTACTAACACATAAAAATATTTCGCTGTCCACTTGTTAACACCCATGGATGGTACATCATTTGTGACATATTGGTAGTTGGAGGAGAGGGGGCTGTATGAGGAGAAAATAAAATAAAAACTCCTTTCATTATTATAAAAAATCTTTTTCAGCTGTATATAAAAGTGTAGTTTAAATGTCTTTGA
The DNA here is from genome assembly GCF_049901715.1 of Pseudonaja textilis. NCBI lineage: Eukaryota > Metazoa > Chordata > Lepidosauria > Squamata > Elapidae > Pseudonaja > Pseudonaja textilis. Next base: position 29,858,328 of record NC_141997.1, read on the forward strand.
TACTCACTAAGGATGTAATAAGCAACAGCCTGAGTAAGTTATTGTAAATATTCTGTTTTTAAACGACTACTTGGCAAGTGTCTGCATCCAATACTTTAAGATTCTGGAACTCAAAACCTATTTTCTATAAACCTAAATTATTTTTTTAAACAAAGATGATGTAGATGACTGCCTATCTTAAATACAGGTAGTCCCCAACATACAACCACAATTGAGCCCAAAATTTTTGTTGTTAATTGGAACATTTGTGAAGTAAACTTTGCCCCTATTTTATGATCTTTTGTGCCACAGATGTTAAGTTGGTAACATGGCTGTTAAGTAAATCTGCCTTCCCCACTGAATATGCTTGCCAGAAGGCCGCAAAAGGTGAACATATGACCCTGAGACACTACAGCTGTCATAAATATGAGTCAGTTGTCAAGCATCTGAATTTTGATCACATGACTACAGGGATGCTGAAGTGGTTATAAGTGTGAAAAATGGTCATAAGTCACTTTTTTCAATGCTGTTGTAACTTTGAACAGTCAAAGTTGAATGAACTGTTGTATGTTGAGGACTACCTGTAATACAATTGTGTGGCCAGGAGTGGAAATACTACAGTTGCATGTCATCAATGTAGTGATATTTCACCCTGTGCTGACAGATGACCTCATTCAGAAGTTCCATGCAGATGTTAAATAGAAATGAGAAATGAGTAGAGACACTGGACACAAGAAGTCCCAAAAGTGATGGCTTCTTAGGTGAGAAGCGAAACATCTTCAAAGAAAAACCAGAAAGTCCAGTTGCCTCTTGAAAAAGCATCTTTGGGCAACCATGACATGGATGACTGAGAATCTTCATCCACACAAGAAGGTCTAGGGTTGGGCCTTTTCTCCCCTATCAATATTGAAAGAGGAAAGCCACTATAATGGCGGTTCTATTCTCAATTCCTGAAGCCAATTCCAGAAGAATATTATGGTTGATGGTATCAAAGGCTGCTGACATTTTGGAAGGCAAAAATGGACATGGGCCCCCTCCTTGAGACCAGCAAAGGTAACCCACAAACATGAACAATGCTATCTCAGGATTGTAAGCAAGCCTGAAATCTTATTGAAAAAGGTCCAGCATGATCTTTCTAAGATCCTACAACAAGAACAGAAATCCTGTGGCCCTTCAAATTTTGCTAAACTAGAACTTGACACTCGTGATCAAATATGTCGACTGAGAGTACAATCCACATCTGAAGAACTGTAAATTCCTCAGAGAGTAAAGAGAGAGTAGAAAGTAAAGAGAATGACCTTGATGGAGACAACCATTACCAAAGCAACAAGGAAGAAAATATTGTTTAAGTCCAGACAATAAAAGAGGAATGCAAAAAACGGCTTAGACAACACTTTCCTGAGTTGTTTTTCTTCCATTAACAGCTTATTTATTCCTTTATGTAAGTAGTGTTGTCATTGTTTTTAAGAGTGTTATTATGCCGATACAAGCAGATTTTATGCTAACTTAGAATGATAAGTTATTTTTATGATATTGAATGAACTTAGGCTACAGTTCTTCATCACCTTAACTGAGAGTAAATTCCTTTGAACTGTTACTTCTAAAAGCCTTTTTAGATATCTGAATACAATTCATTTTACTAGAATTTTGTCACGGAGGGTAACATGGTTAAAAACAAGCAGGTTCTTCAAAACCTCTAGCACATATGCTCTTGAGACTAATTTGCATCTCTTTTCAATTTTTATCCTGTTAATATCTAGTTTCCTTTTCTCCTTCCAAGCAACTTTTAAGCAAATCTATCATCCAACCAACATATGCTTCTTTCCTCGTCCGTATTCTCATCTTTCCTCCCAAACTCTAACTGAATTAACTAACAGTGACTTCATTCACAGAATGATGGAAAATAAAATGTCTGCTTTTGTAGGAGGGCTAGTATGGAATAGTATGGTATACAAAAGATGGAAAGAACTTGACAATACAAAAGCATCAAGAATGACAGTACATTAGTGTGGACAACAAAGAGAGCAGCAAATTCTGCTAACCCAGATTTTCAGTGCGGCTTTGAGGAATCCCAAAGATCTCTTTCAAGCTAGGTCCCAAAGGCTGCAAATTTATGAATGGCTGGAAATTTGGAAGCTTTGGTCTTCATCCGGGTATTTCAGAATGAAATCTTCCTTACTGTTCCTTTCCATCACTAGCAGAGAATTCTTAATTTTCAATAGAAGAGATTACATGTAGTGGAAGATTGAATTGTCAAAGTCATTGGTAGATTCTGAGCTTGGTTGTTTCATTATCCAACCAGGTAATAACTGGGTGACCTGGTGGAATGAAGAATTGTCAAGTAGACCGACTCTTTGCTAATTCCTCTCTGGACAAGGAGAGGATGTGAGAGTCTCCACAAGTGCTCCAGACAGTTGCTCTTCACAAGGAGTTGCAAGACAACAGATTCCAGTGGGTTTAGAAGGGTCTAGAATAGGAATCCCCAACCTGTGGGCTGCAGCCCACTAAAGGGCCACGGACTCTTGGCCACCAGGCTGCATAAGTAGTTAGCCAATGCATGTGCGCACATCTCCTTTGCACTAGCATCACGAGTGCTGCACAGGTGCTACCCATTGCAGCCCTCTTCACATGTGTGCATGCATGCATAAAGGTACCTCTTCCCCTTCCAGGCCGCCAATCCAGAAAGGTTGGGGAACTCTAGAATAATGAGCTGCAGACACAAGGGTGAGTCTACTTCATCAACCCACCATGGCTATAAATAAAGAGAAAGAACACTTAAATTTGACTTACTAATTTAGAATGGGCCATTATATTTTAATATTAAAAAAACCTGAAGAATAGACTGTTCAAAAGATGTCATGGAAGAAGAACCAGTTTTATTGGATAAGACAGGGACTGATCTGAAAGTAGAAAGCAGGTTTAAAAAATATAGCTTATAAAGAATGACATGGAAAACATGCTAAACTAGACATACAAGAGAAATCACCTTAAGTCTTAATAGATGTCATTAGACAAGAGATACACAAATAACAAACTAAGAGAGAGACCTGGGTAATTTTCTGAGAAGGAACAAATAAAAATAAAAATAAATCAAGTTCTAGGATATTATTTGAAGGGATTAAAGATCAAGACAATTAAAAGTGACCAGAATATAAAGTTGGTTTATTTGATCAAAGATAAAATATTGTTATTTCTGGTAACCCTTAATGGACTTTTGCTGATCAGAACTGAAATGATGAGGTTTCAAGGATTTGTTTATAGGTAAGAGATGGGATATGGGAAGAAGAGATAATTTGCTTCATTTTAAGAGAAGATGGTAGGTTACTAAACTGTTTATATTTAAAAGACCCAGATTATTGGGGGAAATATGCTGACTCTGTAAAGTGCTTAGAGAGGGCTTTAAAAGCACTGTGAAGCGGTATATAAATCTAAGTGCTATTGCCATTGCTATAAGGGGAACTCATTTTCTATCTTTTTCCTTACTATATTATTTTTTTAGTTTGTATTAATTTTTATTCTTGTAAGTGTATTTTTTTAAATAAAATTGTCATTAAAAAGAGAATATGCCTTATCTCTTTAATATGTTGCTTGCTTTTGCAAACAAGTATATATTAGATGACAATAGTATAAGAGGGGTTTGAAATAAATGCTGGCAGCAAAATACATTTTAAAATTGTCTTCCTTTATGTCTTACTCTTACTCTTAGGCCTATCATCTCAAGGAAACAAGAAAAAAAAAATCCACTACAGTTCATACCCACAAGCTCTTTGTTTACTGAACCTAGATAACCTTGTCAAAACTTAAAATACTGGAACACAGATCTCAAGGGGCCTCCAATTTCACTTTACTGATCACAATCTGTGACCCTATATTATTGAGGGGGTGGGGGAATTCAAGCAAAACATTGCAATTCCTGTGCTAAATAAAAAAGATTTCTTAATGATTTTTTAAATTTGAGATAGCAAAAAAGGAAAGGGAAAAGAAAGAAAAACCCAGCTGTGATTTGACCAACAGATGACACCAGATCTCCCAAGTAAAGCCCTTTCTGAGAATGGGAAATAAATTAATTTGTAGTGGACATTAATTGGTTGAGTCTACAATCCAGCCACGGTTACTATAGCAATATCTTCTATATTGATTTCTATAAAAATACACAAAGTGCCATACTCGGGCTAATTATCTTCTTGTTTTTATGCTATCATTGTCATTCCCTTCTGTTTTAAAGGCAATCTTCAGGGCAAAAACGATTTAGTAGGGAGAAAAGATAAATAGGAGATTAATAACAATTTTCAGCAAGCTGTAATGGAGGTTCCCAAAGAGAAGAGCAGAATACCATCTTTTTCTAGGCAAAGAATATCCTTTGGAACTAAGTTTTGAAATTCTCCAGAATGAATTCCTCCCCCACTCTCACACACTGTAAATTTATTCAAATGAGATGTGTTATTACGCCCAAGGATATGTGTGTGTGTGTGTCCTGCATTCAGAACACACAAATGCACACACATCCTATATATCTCAACAGAAAGACTTAGGGAATTCTATTCACCTATGCGTGCCTATTTAAAAATATGTCCCATTGACAATTGGTACAAATGGTTGAACAATAGGAATAAGATTAATAGAGATAAGAAGATTGTAGATAAATGTACATAAATAAGATATTGAGATTTGTATATGTATTAATGATGCCACAGTGTTGTTAAAGATGAGAATAAGATTTTTAAAATGTGAAAAAGCATAATAAAAATAAATAAATATGTCCCATTGAATTCAATGGGATTACATGAAAGCAAGCATACACAGTTGATCAGGAACCTATCTGCACGGCACCGGCATACACGGAACTTTCTGATGTGTGACCGAAAAACTGATCATAAAATTTTAAAGTTGGAATATGTCCCATGCATACCCCTCAAATTGGAGGATTGGTTCTACACATTTTGCCAGCAGGAAATTTCCATTGTGGCAGGTGAATCCATTCCTAAGATGGACCGACCAGGAAGCCTTCATGCGGGTTGTCCCAAAGATGCTTTTTTTTCTTTTCCCCCAAGAGGCAACTGGTCTTTCTAATTTTTCTTTTAAGACGTTTCGCTTCTCATCCAAGAAGCTTCTTCAGCTCTGACTGGTTGCCTCTTGGGGAAAAAAAAAAGCATCTTTGGGACAACCATGACCTGAATCATCTGAGAATCTCCACAGACACTTAACACGGGTTCTCTATTGAGATTCTCAGTCATCCCGGTCATGATATGCTTTTTCAAGAAGCAACTGGACTTTCTTTTCTTTCTTTTTTTTCCTTCGAAGGCGTTTCTCTTCTCATCCAAGAAGCACAACTCAGGTGACTCTGAGCACCCGGACAAACCTCCAAAGGGGCTTCAACGACCCTCCAAAAAAGAATGCAAACGACCAGCTGTCTGTCTGTCTGCAAGGAGAATAAATCCTTCCATTCCCCACCATCCAGTCAGAGCTGAAGAAGCTTCTTGGATGAGAAGCGAAACGTCTTCAAGGAAAAACAAAACAAGAAAGTCCAGTTGCCTCTTGGGGAAAAGAGAAGGCGGGGGGAAGCACCTTTGGGATTTAACGCAGATTCTTTAAGCTCCTTGCAAAGACCGGCCGCGGAAGGTCGGTTGGATGCAGGTCGCCCAGGGCTATGTCCGGTAGCCTTAAAGGCCGAGGGGAGTCACCTGGGAGGTGAGCGCAGAGAAGTTTTGCGCGGCGGTGAGGTGGCGGGGTGGGTTCTTCCCGGGAACGTGGAAGGGACGCTTTCCCCGAGTCCGCCCGGCGGCAGAGAAGCAGGTCCTCGGGAAAAGATCGCGGCCGGTTAGAGCAGCGCCTCCGGGGCAGGTAAAAATAAAAAATAAAAAAAGGAGGGACCGAGCGGGCGCGGACAGGCAGGAGGACAAACGCCTGAAAAAAGTGGCGGGGAGAGCCGGACACACACACACACACACACACACACACACACACACACACCCGCCCGCGTTTGCGGTGTGGCTCCTCCGGCGATTCCTTTTGTCCTGAGCGCCGCTCTGGCGGAGGAGCCCCCTTTCCCCCGCCGCCGCACGCGGGGATCCTAGTTCCCCCCACAGCCCTGCCCGTCCCGCGGCCGCCGCCAGAAACTCCCCCCCGCCGCCTCGCCCCCGACGGGCTTTACCTGCAAGCTGGAAAAGGAGCCCGAGCGGCATCGCCCACCCGCGATGGGGAACTCTGCCCTGCCTCCCGCCCTCCCTCTCTCTCTCCTCAGACGGAGCCGGGGATGGGCGGGCCGGGGAACCGGTCGACCGAAGGAGGAGCCACCCTCGCCTTCTCGCTCCCGGAAGACAAGCACCGGGCGGATTGGCTCGCGCTCCCCCTCGCCCCGCCCCCCTTCTCCGCCCCTCCAAAGGACCGGCCCCCGCTCCTTGACGGGCGGAGTGACGTCTGTGGGGCGGGCGGGAAAGAGGCCGGGCGCGTGGGGGGGCGGGAGGGTGGGGGAGATGTGGAATCGCGTGGATTTTTTTTTTTTGATGGTGGTGGGGTGTTCTGCGTGGACGATTTAGCTGGGAATGGGAAATACAGCGCGATCCTAACTGGATGGTGTTAGCTGGGAGGGATTCTGTAGAAAAGCCTGCTACGTTCCTTAGGAATAATGCCAGGCAGGCAGTTAGGCCTTGGGGACACAGACTTACTTAAACACTACTACAGGACTACCTGTAGTAGTAGTACGTAGTTAAGTAAGTCTGTGTCCCCCCCAGGCCTAACTACCTGCCTCATCCTACGACTACATTGGAGCCCCAAATTGATGTTGCTAACCGAGAAATTTAAGCCAGCATTGCTCCGTTCCTACGATCTTTCTTGCCGCAGTGGTTAAATGAATCGTTGTTAAGTGATTAACCCGGTTGTTAAGTGAATCCGGCTTCCCCAAGTTGGCTTTGCCATTTCAGAAGGTTGCAAAAGGGGATCATGTGACACACACACCCAGATGCCACAGCTGTCATCAATATAAGTCAGTGGCCAAGCGTCTGAATTTTGATCACAGGACTATGGGGATGCTGAAGTGGTTGTCTGGCTGAAAAACAGTTGTAAGTCATTTTTTTTCAGTGCTGTTGTAACTTCAAACAGCTACGGAATGATCTGTTGTAAGTTGAGGACTACCTGTAATCCATTTACCTTGATTTTCTGGCAACAATAGAATTATTTATTGGCCAAGTGTGATTGGACACACAAGGAATTTGTCTTGGTGCAAATGCTGTCAGTGTACATAAAAGAAAAGATACATTCATCAAGAGTCAAGAATCATAAGGTACAACATAGGGTACAATAAGCAATCAAATCATACTAGAAAACAGTCAATATAAATCATAAGGATGTAAGCAACAAAGTTATAGTCATCCAGTCACAAGTGGGAGGAGATGAGTGATAAGGAGTGATGAGAAGATTAATAGTAATAGCAATGCAGACTTTGTAAATAATTGGACAGTGTTGAGGGCCTTTTGGTCATCCCGGAGCAGTTGCTCCTCCACCTGGGTGCACTGGCCTACCATGGATTGGAGGAGCTGCTCCGTGATGACCAAAGGGCCAGTCATGTGACCACTGCAGCTCTGGAATATGGGACCGACTTTCCCACCAACTTCAGCAAGCCACTGTCAGTCAAAATTCATATTAGTGGTCCACGTGATATAAAATTATGAGTTTGGTGATCCCTGAAGTCCAAAAGGTTGGCGACCCCTGTTCTATAGCGTCGTTTTGAGGGTAGGAGTTGAAACAGTTTATGTACGGGATGTGAGGGGTCTGTAAATATTTTCACAGCCCTCTTTTTGACTCATGCAGTATACAGGTCTTTGCTTGAAGGTAGGTTTATAGTAATTACATGCTCCCATGGAGCAGCGCAAGACAAGTAGAAATTCATCCAGAGAGAAGATCTTTTTTCAAATGAGATGAGTTATTGCTGTTGTTATTGTTATTATTACTGTATTATGCAATTGCCCTACCACAGGGATGGAAAATTATGAGGGCTATAAACGGTGAGGTCTTCCTCTTGGCCCCCTCCCATATTGTACTGTATTTCTTTTAGAATTTCTGAATTTCTTTTAGAACTGTCCAAGGCTGCCCAACAGTGGTGGGATTCAAATTTTTATACTACAGGTTCTGTGGGCGTTGGAGGGGAAGGATACTGTAAAACAGGAGTCTTCAAACTTGACAGCTTTAAGACTTGTGGACTTCAACTCCCAGAATTCCTCCTCCGGTCATGTTAGCTCAGGAGTTCTGGGAGTTGAAGTCCACAAGTCTTAAACTTGCCAAATTTGAAGACCCTTGCTGTAAAATCTCCATTTCCTCTCCACTCCAGGGGGAAGGTTACTGCAAAGTCTCAATTCCCTCCCCACTCCACTAACCTGCTTTCCAGCTCCGTACTCCTGTGTAGGGCAACAAAAGAAGACCCAGCTGATCAGCTGGGACTCGGGAGGCAAAGAATAGATGGGGGCGGGGCCAGTCAGAGGTGGTATTTGCCGGTTCTCTGAACTATTCAAAATTTCTGCTAGTGGTTCTCAAGAACTGGTCAGAACCTGCTGAATACCACCTCTGTTGCCCAATCTACAAGGACATTTTTTTTTAATACGTCAGAAATACAGTAGGGCTACCGGAGATTAATTTAGCTTTACAGGGTGGTGATGGGGAAAAACAGGCACCACTTGTGAAGAAAATAAAATACATGAAATTCAGCAATTTTCAACTCTAAATGCTGGAAAGTATCACGTTTTTAAAATGAAATGTGATACTCTAGGAAGCACCAACAAATTGCTGTGACTGCAATTGGCTGTATAGCCCGTGCTTAAACATTTTCGGAAATGAAAGCTAATAAATTTTTGGAAGCACCTCCTGATCATTGTTTAGTTAAACTGCTTTTAGTCCTGCTTTCCGGAATAATATTAATAGATGGCCACCATTCTGCCTTGCCTTAAACTTTTTTCCCCAGCTGCTAAAAATGCATGAGTATAACTTATTAGTAGGGTACCTGTGCTTTGCTACGAAACTATGTGATCGGGCAAATTTGGGGGGAGGAAAATAAGGGGGGGCAAATTGTGCCTCTGCCTATCAGCATCCATCGGTATTCATCTGGCTAGCATCCTGTCAGTGTGTGAGACAGTTGAGGACTGTTTGGAAACTGAAACAGTATTTGCTGTGTGAGCAAGAAGGTGACAGCAAGGAGCCTGGGCATGGCTTAGCTCAACTGCAATTGGAACATATTTTTTTCAGGTGGGGAGGGGGAGTAGAACTACTTAGCATCAGAGCGTGTTAATAATAATATAGGAAATACTAATGTTCATTAGTCATTTTGAAAAAATCCTTTCTTAGTGAGCACCTAGAAGCCAAGAAGAACCTACGTGCAGGGGTGGGGTTCAAATTTTTTAACAACTGGTTCTGTTGGCGTGGCTTAGGTGGTAGGCATGGCTTGATGGTCATGTGACTGAGTGGACATGGCTTGGTGGTCATGTTATTGGCTGGGCATGGCCAACTCAATATCACCCACATCGAGGAACGCATCTCCTCATCTGGCCTCTCGACTGTGAGATGCTGCATCAGTCGTAAGTGTGTAAAACAGTCATAAGTCACTTTTTTCAGTGCCATTGTAACTTTGAATGGTCACTCCACACAAACAAAATACCAGCAAAGGAGGGGAAGAAAACTCCAGAGAGGTTCCTGAGACAGGAAGTCTAATCCTGCCAAGAATGTAATAAGGGTTAACGGAGAGGCAGTTTCTGTAAGCAACCCCAGAATGTTTCCTTCCTGCCTTCCTTACAGGATTAGGCCAGTAATTTCTTCTAACAACCGGTTCTCTGAATTGCTTAGAATGTTAACAACCGATTCTAACGCATGATCAGGTACACATTTGATCACTTTCCCAGATTTGCCTCATAGCTGGAAATGAATAAAGTTTTAATCCCAGTTAACCTAGGCTTAATGTGGCTTTTCTTCCTTTCTCAGCTTGGAGTGATCCAGATTACATTCACGTCAAACAAAACAAATAGGGCACTGGCAGTCTTGCTGTAGTGAAAGTTGTATTCCAGAATACTTTGAGTGGAATATTTGAGTGACCAAAGCTGCACTAAAGTCTTGGCATGGCTGTTTTCACAATTAATTAAACCTTGGTATAGGAAAAGTGGCTTGGTAGAATATCTGTTGTGGTTAGCCGGCAGCAGATGCAGACGGTGGAGGAGAGCGAGGACTCAGATGAGGGGCCAGGACCATTAGGGAGTGGACTGCTGCCTTCAGAGATTGTGGGGGCTGGCAGCAGTGATGAGGTTCCCGAGGAGTCTGTGCCAAGTGCACGTGCACGCAGGATTGATCATAGGAAAGAGCAGTTACAGCAGCACAGGTGACTCAGGAGTAAGGCTGCAAGGTAATGGCCCCTCCCTCAAGAGGATAAAAGCCAGGTTTGAAGAAGCATTCTTTGCAGAAGGCAAAGATGCTCTGAAGCTCAGCTTCGTGAACATCATAGTTAGTATTTGAAAACTCTTGTCAACTAGTTCTTATCTCTGGGTTTTTGGCAGCCTTGACAAACAACTTGGCAAGGCTCTTTCTTGTCAGAGCTAATTATTTGGAAGCAGTCTTTTGTCTGTGAAGAAACAGAATTCATAGATGAAACCTTAAAAGGTGGGTGCTGCTGCCTTTGTCCTGTGTTTGCTCTCTTGGAACCAGGTTGGGTCAGAACAATATCTGATAAAAATGAATGTACTATTATGCTATGTTTACATTAAAGAAGACTAGTTTAGGACTAGAAAGAAAGGCATTCTGAATTGTCCAGGTGCTCAAGGAGCATGAGACTGCATTCAGAGTGAAAGTACTTTTGCACACAAAAAAAGAAAAGCCTGTCACATGGTTAGCTATTCCCTAAAATGATCTTTTTTCTTTTACTTCCTGCCCAGGAGGTAGAAACTGCTAAAATACTGTACATAGCAGATGCCACACAGCATGTTAAAACAGAACTGAAATGTGTGTTGCAATAATGATAAGTGGTAATATTCTCTATTGTGCAAGGATATTGCATGAAAACATATCAAAAGGCTGGCTGTAATGTCCCTTGTTTTTCTCTGTAAGAATTCTGTACAATTCTTGATAGCGTTTGTATGGTATTCCTTGCAAATTCTCTATTTATCTCCCTTATACTCCGTCATATAGAAGTGACTGTTTCGTTCCCAGTTTTAGCGAGCAGGTAATAATATCACTTTTCTAGTATTATCTTTCTGAGTTCTACTGATAGAACATTTCTTTTGGATTTTTGAACAGGCAGTCCTCGCTTAATGGTGGGTTGCTTAGCAGTGCTTTAAAGTTCCGATGGACCTGAAAAAGGTACTTATGACTCGAATTTAATGTTTTGATACCTGGGGGCCCTTGTGGTCAGATGACTGCATTTTGGGGGCTAAGCAACTGCCCTGCATTTTTGGCTATTTAACAGACTAACCGAATTTAACAGAATAACAGAGTTGAAAGGGACCCCTGGTCAAGCAGAAGACCCTATATCTGTGATGGCGAACCTATGGCACGCGTGCCACAAGTGGCATGCAGAGCCATTTGTGCTGACACATGAGCCACAGGCAAACTTAACCTCACTGCGCATGCGCGCACCTCACAGCTGATTTTTTTCAGTTGGTTTGAGACCTTTTTCGGCCTCCCAGAGGCTTGGAAAAAGCCTCTGCAAGGCTTTTCTGGACTAATTATAGGCCCGTTTTGTCACTTACTGTAATACCAGAAGTGATGAAACGAGCCTATAATTTGGCCTGAAAAGGCTCGCAGAGTCTTTTTCCAAGCCTCTGGGAGGCCGAAAAAGGCCTCAAACCAGCCGAAAAATCAGCTGTGAGGTACAGTGCAGATAAGGGGGTGGCAGGGGAGATTACGCGCACAGGCACAGGGGCTGTGGGGAGAAGGGGCGTGCATTGCATTCTGGGTGCTGGCATGTGAGTGCGTGTGCACTGGTGCATGTGCAATTTTTGGCACAGGAGCTCAAAAAGATTAGCCACCACTGCCCTATATGATTTCAGACAAATAGTTGTCCAACTTCTCCATAAAAACTTCCAATGTTGGAGCACCCATAACTTCTCGAGGCAAGTTGTTCCACTGATTAATTGTTTTAACTGTCAGGAAATCTCTCCTTAGTTCTTGGTTGCTTCTCTCCTTCATTAGTTTCCATTCATTGCTTCTTGTCCTGCCCTCAGGTGCTTTGGAAAATATGTCAAACCCACCCCCTGCTTCTTTGTGGCAGCTCTTTAGATATTGGACCACTACTATAATATCAACCCAGTCCTTCTTTTCATTATACTAGACATACCCAATTCTTACAACTATTCTTTATATGTTTTAGTCTCCAGTCCCCTAATCATCTTTGTTGCTCTTCTTGGCACTCTTTCTATGGACTCAACATCTTTTTGTATCACGCAGGTGAAAACTGATGCAATATTCCAAGGGTGGTCTTACCAAGGTATCATAAACTAGTATTAACACTTCATACGATCTTGATTCTGTCCCCCTGTTAACACAGCCTAGGACTGCGTTGGCTTTTTTCGCAGCTGCAGCACACTGCTGGCTCATATTTAAGAGATTGTCCACTTCATATCCCTTTTGCAGTTCCTACTATTGAGCTAGGTATCACCAGTGGTGTCTTTTAGTCCAGTGGTGGCTAACCTTTTTCAGCTCCCTTGTGCGCCATGCATCTCTGCGAATGAGCGCACGATCCCACCTCGCACACCACACACCTGCGCATATGCATGCAATTCTCCCTTTGCGTGCAGCGCATCTGCGCATAAATGCACGTCTCCCCGCATCCCTCTCCACCCCCTGTGCATGCGTGCCAGATACCTGACAATTAGCTGTCAGGCGGCGGCGCACACGCATGTGCAGTGTGGCTCTTCCGGGCAACCTCTCACATGCCGGTGGAAATGGTTCTGCGTGCCACTTCCGGCACGCATGGCATAGGTTTGCCAACATGGACCTAGTCTGTACCTGTGCATTTGGTTTTTCTTGCTAAATATAGACCTTTACGCTTCTTACCACTGAATTTCATCTTGTTAGATAGGGCCCAGTGTTCATGTCAATCAATCAATCAATCAATCAATCAATCAGAATAGAGCTGGAAAGGACCTTGGAGGTCTTCTAGTCCAACCTCCTGCTCAAGCAGAAGACTTTATATCATTTCAGACAGGTGGCTGTCTATTCTTAAAAACCTGCAGTGATGAACCACCTGTAACTTCTGAAGGCAAGCCTGTCAATATACTTCTGTTATCCTGAGCCTATCTTCTGGAGTATTGGCTATTTTCAGGCTATTCGTCTGCAAATTTGATGAGTTCGCCTTCTATCCTCTCATCTAAATCATTGATCTTGATGCTCAGACTGGAAATGAAGGAATGCCCACTTCCCACTGATGACTTCCAGTACAGAAGTTCATTAACACCAGGGGTGGGATTCAAATTTTTGAACAACCGGTTCTGTGGGTGTGGCTTAGTTGGTGGGCGTGGCTTGGTGGTCATTTGACTGGGTGGACGTGGCTTGGTTATGTTATTGGCTGGGTGGGGCCAACTCAATATTACTCACATCGAGGAACGCATCTCCTCGCCTGGCCTCTCATGACTGTGGGGATGTTGCAACAACTGTAAGTGTGAAAAATGGTCATAAGTCACTTTTTTCAGTGCCATTGTAACTTTGAATGGTCACTCCAAACAAGCAAAGTACAAGAAAAGGAGGGGGAAAAACTCCAGAGACGTTCCTGAGACAGGAAGTCTAGTCCTGCCAAGAATATAATAAGGGTTAATGGAGAGGCAGTTTCTGTAAGCAACACCAGAATGTTTCCTTCCTGCATTCCTTACAGGATTAGGCCAGTAATTTCTTCTAACTTCTCCAAACTGCTTAGAATGTTAACAATTGGTTCTAATGAATAGGTGTGAACTGGTAGAATCCCACCCCTGATTAACACTCCTTGTACCATAGCCCAGTTTGCACATTCAGATCCTTAATAACCATAAAATGTTCTTGTGAGAAGGACAATTCTAAATCCATTGTAAAGCAGCAAGGGGGATTTATTTCTCTTGTATCTGCCGTCACATCACATACATGTTCTTAGTTACAAAGTATAAGTGACTAATTGTGCTATATCCAAAGATTTCTAATTTATTTTGCAACCCCCTTCTCCGTTTTCACACTTCAGATTGAATAAGAATCTTTCCTGCGCTTACTATTTAAAATAGCTATTCACTGCAACCAGTTTTAATTTTCATATCAGTTGCTAAAAAAATATATCCTAGGGTAGTGGTGTTCTTGCATCTTGACATCCCTCTTTTATCCATTTCATTCTTTTCATGATTAAACAGAATATTAAAATCATGTATTCATTAAATAGGGAAGGAAAGTTAGTGGAGATGTCTCCGTTCCCATAATTTCCCTCTCATTTTTCATGTTCCAAATTGTCCCACAACGCCATATGAATATGAATATCAGTTATACAGTATAGCTACTGTCATATCTCAAGAATCCTAATATATATGAGTGTCTTGCAGACTTGGAGTGTCTTTCCCGAAAGGGCGCAAGGATTGTGTGGAGGTTAAACCAGCTTCATTTTTCATTTGATTTTTGCAACACTGACCTTTCTTTTTCCTTTCTTTTTCCTGGCTTGCCCTGGCATCTGATCCTCATGCTGGTGCAATGAACTGAAGTTTTAGGAGATGGCAATGAGACAACTCTGTCATTGTCACATTGAAGTTTGGCTACCTGCTGCGTTGGCCTTATACAATGGATGTTTATGGAGGAACTACCAAAAGAATAAAACAATATACAGTATGTATTTTGTTTTAACGAAGTTTTTATTTTTTACAACAAACATACGAACAAAACATAAAAACATAAAACCATCTTTCAATTAAATACATACAGTGTGTCAGTTGGTTACAATCTTTTGTGCTATCCTTTTTTTACCATTACTCACAAGTTAAATAAATTCTCACCTTATCGATCTAGCTTGTGCTTATATAATATCAATTATTAAACATTCATTTGACTATTTTTCCATCATTTTATATGAGATATTCTAATTTTCATTATGATTTAATCTTATACATTCATCCAATGGTTATATATTTTATATTGTATTCTATATCAATCTATTAACTTTTATTGTAAGGCTTACCAATCTATTTCTTTACCATGTCTTTTTATCTAACCATTGATAAAATAAATCCCATATCATATAAAATTGTTTATCCTCTTGTTCTCTAATTTCAAATGTCAATTTACTCATTTCGGCACAGTCCATAATTTTCTTAATAATTTCCTCCTGCATAGGTATTTTTTCATTTTTCCAGTTCTTAGCAAATACAATTCTAGCCGCTGTTAAAACATTTACAATCAAATATTTCAATTCTTTACAATATATTTCTGGTATAATTCCCAATAAAAATATCTCAGGTTTAAAGTCTATGTGTTGTTTTGTCATTTTTTTCCAACCATGGGTGGTTTTTGTCCAATATCTTTTTGCATCCGAGCATGTCCACCACATGTGGTAATATGAACCAGGTATCTGATGACATTTCCAACATTTATCCGATTTATCCTTGAACATCCTGGCAATTCTCGTCGGGGGTAAGTGCCACCTGTAAAACATCTTATACAAATTTTCTTTATATGCAGTTGATATTGTCATTTTATAATTTTGAGACCACAATGTTTGCCATTTATCTAAGTCAATCCCATATCCGAAATTTCCCCCCCATGCAATTATTGTTTCTTTTACTTGTTCTTCCTCTAATTCAAACTCTAGCAAATGTCTATAAAGTTTTTTGATTACTTTTTCATCAGTACCTGTCAATATTTTATCTAAATCAGTGAACTTGTCATACATACCTTCTGTTTTAACATCTTTATCAAATCTAGATTTGCAAATATGAAAAACAATTCATTTTTACACCTTGTACTTCCAACGCTTGCATAGATTTAAGTTCACCCTTTTCGTTCAATATCTCGCCATATCTGCTTGTTCCTTTTTATATATTATTGGATAGGAAAAAGCTTCAGTAGTAGATAACCATAGTGGAATTTTTAAATAATATTGTTTTTTTTTATCTTCTCCCAGTTTAGAAACAATGCTTCTTGAATATAATGTCTTCTAAAATAGCCCCGCGTTCTAGTTCCCTTATACCAGAGGAAGGCATGCCACCCTAAGAGCAGGTCATGTCCTTCTAAATTCAAAAGTCTAGTATTCCTTAATGTTATCCACTCCTTTACCCACATCAGACTTGTCGCTTGGTAGTATAATTCCCAATTGGGCAAAGCAAATCCTCCTCTTATTCTTGCCTCTTGTAACAATTTAAGTTTAATTCTCGCTTTCTTCCCCTGCCAAATGTATTTTAGCACTATTTTGTTTAAATCTTCAAAAAATTCTTTCCCTAATCTGATTGGAATTGTCTGGAATAAGTATAAGATTCTGGGCAATACATTCATCTTAATTGTAGATATTCTCCCAATCAGTGATAATTGTAAATTTTCCCATTTTATCAAATCTGTCGCAATCTGTTGTTTAAGTTTGAGATAATTGTTCTCCTTAAGTGTGCTACATCTTGGTGTTATATGTATCCCTAAATACTTAACCTTGTTTGTGACCTGGTTCCCCAAAACTTCCTCTAATTCTTTTCATCTTACTAGCATGTTATTTGCTAAAATCTTTGTTTTAGCTTTATTTATTTTCAAACCTGCTACTTTCCCATACTCTTCTATCTTTTCTATCAGTTTAGGTGCAGACTCCAATGGATCCTCTAATATAAATACCAAGTCATCTGCAAAAGCTTGTAATTTATACTCTTCTTTTTTCATTTTCATTCTTTTTATTTCTTTTTCTTTTCTGATGTTCCTATTCAGCACTTCCAGTGTTAACACAAACAACAGAGGCGACAGTGGACAGCCTTGTCTGGTCCCTTTTCTTATATCTATAAAGTCTGTTAACTCTCCATTTATCATAACCTTTGCAGTTTGTTTATGATATATCGTTTCGATGGCTTGGGTAAATTTTTTTACCAAAGCCCATTTGGTCCAATTGTAACAGCATAAAACACCAATTCACATTATCAAAGGCTTTTTGTGCATCTATAAACATCAGAGCCATTTGTTTTTCAAGATGCGCCTCATAGTATTCCAGTGTATCTAAAATTATTCTCATATTATCTTTAATCTGTCTCTTCGGCAGAAATCCATTTTGATCAGGATGAATAAAATTGTTTAAATATCTTTTCAGTCTTTCTGCCAGAATCGAAACAAAAATTCTATAATCTGAATTTAATAGTGATATAGGTCTGTAATTTTTAACTTGCTGTGGGTCTGTGTCCTCCTTCGGTACAAGTGTTATATATGCTTCTGACCATCTTTCGGGTATTCTCTTCTTTGTGATAACTTCATTCATAATTTCTTACCTGTCAGTCTGTTTCTACCTTCAAGTTAGCCCAAACGGTGTGTTGTAGTGCAACATTTTGACTCGAGGTACCTAAAACCAACTAACTGAAAAATTCATTTCAAGAAATGTGATTCCCATTACTCCCATCATGTTGAAATTTCCCTGGAGTTCAGGCCACTTTTATTCACAAAGTTGTGGCATACTGCAGCATCCCTGCAATTACATGATCATTATTTCTGACATTCCCTGCCAGCTTCCCCACAAGCAAACTCAACGGGGGAGCTGGCAGGTAGTCAGAAGTCACTCCCACTTCTGCTGCATTTTCACCCATCCATGTTGTCTATGTAAGTGGGGATTATTAAGATATTAGTGTAATATTATTAAGATAATAGTGTTATTGAAGTTTATTTGCCAATACAGTTATTTTTCTATTTGTGATCATGGTATGGTCCACATTGGGGTGAAAAAATATGGTCAGCCTAAAACTTAATGTTAAATCTGGTCATATCACAATGCACTTTGTCACAAAGGATGACCCAAAGGTTCACAGGGATGTCATATACAGTATATGTAAATTATCTTCTTACCTTATGGGTGTTATGTGCTTGTCTTAGTCTCAAGTCTTATATTAGAAGTCTGAGAATTTGAGAGTTCTCCTGTTCCTAGCACTGAGCTAGGAACAGTATCTTAGTTGTACCTAGTACTACACTTTTCTGGACAAAGATCTCCGACATTATTCTTGGAATCTGTTGGAGTCACTTTTCCAGTTTAGGAGCCGTAGTCCCAAGTCCTCCTATCACCACTTGAGCCACACTGACTTTTACTTTACACATCCTCAGTATATTCATAAACTGGAATAGAGCATGGTAACAAGGTCAGCCAATGAATAGGCATAGCAACTAAGTCAGTCAATGAGGGCTGTTTGGAAACTGAAACTAGAAGTAGCCTAGGCGTGGCTCTATATTAAGCTCTGCAGCTCTGAAGCTATGTTAAGCTCTGAGTCTGTCTATTGAAAATGAAACTGCTTCTCTCCTCTTGCTTGCCTGCTGAACTAAAGAGAAACTGGTGACTGTTTCTGAGCTGAAGTTGAGTTGTTTGTAATATGTCTGCTTCCGTTTGAGTTTGCTCCATGTTGGAGAAATCTACAACTGGTATTGTAAAATTTACTTAATATGTTTATAAAGATGTTAAATGAAGCATCATTCATCTGTGTTTACTTTTCTGGCGCTGAATTTACACTGCAAAATTCTGAACACATCCTCTCTAGCTTCTCCTTCAGGCCCTGGTACTTCTTCAGCTTCTCATACTCCTTCCGGATGTTGTTGTCACTTGGCACCGCTATATCCATCACTACTGCTGCCTTCTTGTTTACTATTTACTGTGTCTGTTTACTATTACAGTGTCTGGTTGATTGACCAGTACCTACTGTGTGTCAGGATGTGGAAGTCTAGTGATCTTAGCTCTTATTCTCTATGACCTTCAGTGGACTCTCTCATCTGAACTTGGGAGAGTCTAGACCGTACACCACAAATATGTTCTTGTACATAGTGCCAGCTATTTGGTTGTGTCCTTCAGCATATGTTATTCCTCCCACACCTTACACCTTGTCACAATGTGTTGGACCATCTCCGAGGCCTCTCTGCATAGTTTGTGCCTTGAATCCTATCTAGTGTGGCTGACCCATTCTTCTCTGGATCTGGTGTTTAGTGCCTTTTCTTGTGCTGCTATGAGCAGAACCTTGGTTCTGTTTATCCAGCCCCTTCAAGCTTCATTTTTGAGATAGGCAGGTGAAGCATTACGGCAGGGGTCCCCAAACTTGGCAACTCTAAGACTGGCGGACTTTAACTCCCAGAATTCTCTAGCCAGCTATGCTGGCTGGAGAATTCTGGGAGTTGAAGTCCACTAGTCTTAAAGGTGCCAAGTTTGGGGACTTCTGCATTAGGGGGGTCTTTGTCTAAGGTCCCCTATTGGTAAGACAGGTGCTAGGTGGGATTTGAATACTGGCCTCCCATGTCAAAAGCTCTAACCATTATGTTGTCCAGTCATCATGGTTATAAATTAGAGACAGAGATGGAAATGGAAATGGAGATGATGATAGACATGCACTGTTTGCCGATATTTCTCTATAAAAGATTTTGCTGAGATGAGTGGGAACTTTTCTACAAGAGAACATTATGGAGAAACATGTTGAATTTTCAGCATCATCTTCAGATATTACTTAATATTTGATGCTCAGCTAATTCAGAGAAATTCTGCAGAGGAAACCATACCTACTAGGTTTTGTAAATTATATTTTGTATCCAATGTTAGCTCACGTTACTTTATTAGCATAAATATCTTAGGATCCAGAATAAAAAACCCTCATTTTTTAAAGAACATGTGCTCTCCCTCCCTCCCTCCCTCCCTGTGTGTGTGTGTGTGTGTGTGCCAGTTCTCACTTTCTAAAAGGCTTTCTCTGCTGCCTGCTAAGAACTACTTAGAGGCATGCTGATTTTGACCCTGGAGGTAGAACTTAGCCATGAACAGTAGTGGAATCCTGTAGTATTCGTGTTCCCTGCTGAATTGAATCCACCTTCCTGATACAATAGGGGGTAAGAATATTTAATAAGCACATTCTTATTAAAAAGTAATAGAAAACCAGGCAGCAATCATGTCAGGCTTTCAGAGCTGTTGCTGTGCAATATGTGGAATAAATCTCACAAAGCGACGTAAGTTCTGAATTTCAAAAAGTCTGAATTGTATCATAAAACCTTGCAGGGTTCCTGGTTTGAGACATGCCAACTTCGGCTACATGTGATGTCACTACAAACCATTTCAGTTCACTGCTCCATCCACCTCAGTCTTTCCTGCCATCCACTGAATTAAATACAATTCGTAGCTATAACAGGCAGCTCACCTCTTTCTTCCCCTTCTAATATCTGCTCTATATTTCTCTTCCGTTTTAGATAAACCCCGGAAACTAAAGAAAAGTGTACAACAATTTGTCACAAAAAGCAAATAGAGATCAAATCAGATCAGATAAGACCAGATAAATAGAGATAAGAGAACAGGCTCAGTTCTATTATTAGTTAAATTTCTACAGGTACAGTAGTAAAATAGGCTAGGGACATGATGGCGAACCTATGGCACTTGTGCCGGAAGTAGCATGCAGAGCCATCACTCTGGGCATTGCCAGCTGTCACTTGTTGCCCTTCCAGGTTCCGGTGTGCCAGCTGGTCTTCGCAAGCGCAGAAATGCTGGAAACCAGAAAAGCAGGTGGCCGGTGTGCATGTGTGTGCTGGGGAGCTGCTCTTCTGGTTTCTGGTGCTCCCGCGCATGCACATTCTTGTTTCAGCACTCAGTGCCGAAGAGGTTTGCCAACACTAGGCTAGGGGAATTCTGGGAATTAAAGTCCACACATTTGGTAAGGTTGAGGAAGACCAGTTTAGAGAATGCTGTGCCATAGCAGCAGTGAGGAAGGAAGGCCTTCCGGTCGTCCTGTTTGCAAGAAACAGGAAATGGTGCCATCTTGTTTTACATCCCAAACAGCAAAATGTTTTGCGATGACTCAGGCGCAGAAGTTATGAAATGCTCCTTTGGTAGTTTTGGCATCTCAGTAAGCAAGTATTTCACATCGATTCCTGCCAAGAAGGTAAAGGAGAGTCTCTCAAATATGCTTCGTAGTAGTTGGTTACAATGCCATCTTTGTTTCCTTAACTTCATTGATTTATAAGTGACATCTGGTAAATTTGTTCTCAGTTATATCACGTACGTACAGTATGTATGTAAAAACATGCTCTGTATAATTCAGTGCAAATTCCTCAAAGAAGCAAAGCTTCAAACGAACTCCCCCCTACTCCAAAAGCCCCTTCACTAAATGACTGCCTATTGGCTGGAAGAATTATACCGAGCAGATGCTATGCAAAGCAACAAGGGACACCCTGCTATGAACATAATATTGGTTTTGGCTCTCTAAGTTGATCTAAATTTAAAATTGCTTTAAACGGTTTGATTTCTATATGCTGTAACAAGAACCTCTCTATTGGCAGACCCCATAGAAAAAATGAAAATAGAAATAGAAAAATTGGCTCCCGCTCTTCTCCATTATGATTTTGGTACCACCATTGCTTTAGATTCATCAGAGTATATGAGATGGACATTTCCCTCTGTAATTTTACATGCTGATCAAGAAGCAACCTAACACCGATCATTGTCCCTAATGTTTAGTTGCTTCCTTGTGATGAAAATCTCCAGGCAGGAAAGTAGCTTACTTTCAAAGTACTTGCTAGATAACTGCTTGGCCAGTTGGTAGTACATTTTCTCTCGCTCTTTGTTGATATCCTGCCAATATTATCATATTGGTCTTCTAGCAAACTGGAAAAAGGAGCAGACACCCACCATTTAATAGAAAGGAAGCCTTGATTCTCATAATAGAGAAGGCTGTCCTCCAGCCAACTGGCATACGTGGGACTCATTAAACGCTCCTGGAGAACAAGAAAGGGGCATGTATTTATTGCCATCCTTGCTTGCTGAAATGGAGGAGAGCAAGGGTGTAATTCTCTCTTTCTCCTTCTCCCTCTTCCCCCCTCTCTCTACCTACTTTTGGAAAACCTTTGGATGACTTCTGAAATGGCTGGATTATGGTGATCAGGGAAAATGGTACATTTTGCTCAAATCTCTCTTTCCATGAAGCATCCTGAGTTGTGCACTTCTCATTCCAATGGTTGTTTCAACAATGCTTACAGAATGATGACCTGCCACCATTACTCAGGCGGTAGTTCTGCCCAAAGATCCGTAATCATGGTCAGCATGATAAACTTAACAATGTGGTTCAGCTTTAACAATTGGGCATATTCAACCACCACACCAGAATGAAGAAGTGAACTGACTTTTAGAGAAAGGGTTGTGGTTTGCAAGCCTACATTTAACTGTTCAAATAGAAAATTTGTCACTTGTTTTGCCACGTATTAAATTAAATGTCATTTATTGAATCTATAAGACTATCTGACCCTATTACAATCCCAATTAGGAATTCCTCGTTAAAAGGCTTGCTAAGCAGAGCCTGGCTCCTTGTAGTATTTTGATTAATGGAAGTCACCCAAGATGGTTGGCATTTTTAGCAATGTTATCCAACGTGATCTGAGTGGGTATCTGCTTGCCTAATGCAGTTTTCTTGCTCCTTTATCTCTCTGCAGCATTTTCTGAGATGGGAAACGTTTTGATGTGGCATGAAAGCTCAAAGGAAATAAGAGGATAACAGAATAAGAGAATTGGAAGGGACCTTGTAGGTCATCTAATCCAAACCCCAGCCAAGCAGGAGACCCTACACCATTTTCTGACATTTCTTGAAAGCTTCTAGTGATGGAGCAACCCAGAATGGATAAGTTCCGAAAGTATACTATATGGGATAAGGACAGAGGTGATATTCAGCAGGTTCTGACCAGTTCTGGAGAACTGGTAGTGGAAATTTTGAGTAATCCGGAGAACTGGCAAATATCACCTCTGACTGGCCCTGCCCCCATCTATTCTCTGCCTCCCGAGTCCCAGCTGGTTGGCTGGGTCTTCTTTGGTTGCCCTGCGAAGGAGAACGGAGCTGGAAAGCAGGTTAGTGGGGTGGGGAGGGAATGGCATTTTGCTGTAACCTTCCCCCCAGGAGTGGGGAGATAATGGGGATTTTACAGTATCTTTCCCCTGCCACGCCCACCAAGCCATGCTCACAGAACCGGTAGTAAAAGTTTTTGAATCCCACCAATGGATGGGAACTTGCAATATATGGATATTGTATTATAGCATTGAATCTATGTGAAATTTTCAAGTTGCATAGAAACTCTCACTCTCAGTTTTTCCAGGAAGGCCATTTTTCACCCTGGAAGTTTAAAAGCCTGTTGTGGACATACTCACTGAGCAAAGTCTAGTCACAAAAAACTATTTAGGTGAGGACAGCTCAGGTAGATGCCCAGAAACTCCCAGAGTGTGTGTATGTAATGTATGTATATGCCTGTATATGTATGCATATAGCATATGAGCGTGTGTGTGTTTGTGTGTGTGATGTATGGGTACATATATACTTTTTTTTTTACAGCAGGCCACAGAATTTCATTTTTAATGTGTGCTAGTATGCTTAGAGTAAAACATGACAATAAAGATTATCTTATATAATTTCCCATTTAATGCTTTATTTAGACCTTTTTAAACAAATAGGACAAAGAGTCTGATAGATATCAGGGCAAATATCTGGACTCATCATGTGATATGTTCCCATCATAAGGCCAAACTAGATGACCGATAATCATTCTCAACCGGATCAAATACTGGATGACCTGATTTTAATATCAGAAAGGGCATTCTGCCATGATGGCACAGTAGTTAGAATGTAGTATTGCAGGCTGACTCTGCTCACTTCCAGGAGTTCAATCCTGACTGCCTCAAGGTTGACTCAGCCTTCCATCCTTCCAAGGTTGGTAAAATGAGGACCCAGATTGTTGGGAGCAATATGCCAGCTCTGTAAATCACTTAGAGAGTGCTGTGAAGCATAATTAAGCGGGATCTGAATCTAAGTGCTATTCTTATTGCTATTCATCTGGGGGCATTATAGAAAATCTTCAGTCCTGCTTCTGCTCTCATCAATTCCTGTTCCCAAGCATCTTTTTGTGCACATTTATGCTGGTTGCGCTTATGGGAAGAAAATATCCTGAAAAACCAAAATGTAGATGGACATTGTGCCAGGAAGGGACAGTTCCTTCCCTCTACCATCCCCTGACCCATCCAACCTTTACTATTAAAAAATGATCCATATCTGTTTCCTGTATGGCTGAGACAAGATTATACTTGGACATAATGAACTGCCTCGAATATCTCTCAATCTTGAAGGATGCTGTCCCTGATTCTAATTCATTGCACTGCCCCTGATATTAGATTGCGCTATAAACATTTCACAGCTCATCTTTTTTTTTTAAAATTAAAACATAGAAAGCCTATTTTTTTAGTACTGAAAGCCCTCTGGCAGCAGTTTCCAACATCTAAAATATGACATGTATATTTCAAAAGCCATACAACTGAAAAATTAATAACAGTGAATAGTAGGATCAAAGTGCATCTAAGTTCCAAAAATCCAATAACAAAGAAATCAGTGTAAGAAAGATGAAACTTTAGGAGCCTTTCAAAGGCTTCTCTGGTTAATATATCATTTCACAATTGTGTAGCCATTCTCCTCTTTATTTCTACTAACCTAGTTTTTGCTATAGGGAGGTTTCCAAGGGTGGCACTGGTTTGGGCGAACTGGTAGTTGTGATCGCTGTACTCACCGGAACTCCCTGAGTTGATTAGCTGCATGTTTGAAGCAGCGTTTCACTCTTCAAGGCGCGTGCTCTCACAACCAGTGAACCGGTTGTAAGTGCAGCGCACCTCTGGAGGTTTGGAAGCCTTGTAGGTTTTATGTACGGAGCCAGAGTTTTTCAATAACCGCAGAAGACTTTGATGTTCAATAATAATGCACCTCCCAGAAGATATTAACTAAATAGTTCATCTTTTCTTCCTTCTATTTGGCACATTTTTTGAAGTTTCCAAACTGTCTCTTAAAAGTAAGCTAGTGTAGAACACGTTATACTATTCAGCACTTAAATCATTATTTGCATGGAATTCTGATGGAAAGTTCACTTTCTAAACCAAGGTCACAGGGAGAGCAATCTAAGCTGATAACAATATGGCCATCAATGTCTCCACTCAGATTTCAATTCAGGGGAATTCCCAAATTATCCATGTGGCTCTTTCCAGGGATTCAATCCGATCTGATAGATGGGATTGACCATGGTTGCTATATGTTTCTTTTTATTGTGAACTGCCATAACTGAATGGCTTGGTCAAGGTGGAGGACCAAACTACTGTATACTCAGGGGGTGGAATCTGATGACCTGAATGGCCCCAGGAAATGCTGAATCTCTTACTTTAAAGGAGGGTGGTGGCTTATATAGTTAATCCTCAATTTACAACAGGTCATTAAGTGACTGAAGTTACAATGGCACTGAAAAAAGTGACTTAAAACCATTTTTCACACTTACTGTTCCTTGCAACATCCTTATGGGATGTTGTTATATTCAGATACTTGACAACTGACTCACATTTGCGACGGTTGCATTGTCCTGGGATCATGTTGCAATCTTATGATAAGCAAAGTCAGTGGGGAAAACAGATGCATTTAACAATGGTGTTACTAGTTTAACAACTGCAGTGATTTTGTTAACAAATGAGGCAAAAAAAACTCGTGAAATGGGACAAACTCACTTAACGAATTTATCACTTAGCAACATAAATTCTGGGCTCGATTGTGGTTGTAAGTTGAGGACTACCAGTGTGAGAGAGAAAATAAGAGAGAAAGTACATTTCAGTATAACGAGGACTTTATTTCTTTGGTGAAAATGGAAACCTCTTTAGGTGGGCTAGCGCTTCCAAACTGGGAATTATATTATTGGGCAGCCAACTTACTATGGTTAAAAGACTGGGTCAATTTACGGAATAAAAGAACTCTAGCCTTGGAAGGGCACGACCTTCAGAGAGGATGGCACGCATTTCTATGGGATGTGGGGAAAACTAAACAGGCGTACTTTCATAGACATCTTATTAGAGATTCACTAATAACTAATTGGAAAAAATATGTAAAAACATTATTTAAAAATTCGATTTGGCTTTCAACAATGGAGGCAATGGTTCATCCCAACAATTTGGATATAACAAAAATGACTAAATATAAAGATTTATTAGATCCTTTAGGGAAACTAAGAACTCGACAGGACTTACAGGAACAGGGATTTAAAATTGATCAGTGGTTATATATACAAATCCATAGTAGATACAAACAAGATATCAAAGAGTTTGGAATTTATAGCAAATTACAACACTTAGATAAAATCTTATTAGGATCAAATAAAAAGAATATTTCTAAATTTTATAAATATTTATTGGAGGTAGAATTAGAGCAAGAGATAGTGAAAGGGAACATGATAATGTGGAGTAGGAATATTGGAAGAAGCATTACATTAACAGAATGGGAAAAGATCTGGAATAGAATCATTAAGATTACGAAATCTGCGGCGTACAAAGAAAATATGTATAAAATGTTATATAGATGGCACTTACCCCCTTCGAGGTTAGCAAATGAACCCAAACTCTAGTCCAAAATGTTGGAAATGTAAAAACATAGAGGGAACCTACTTTCATATGTGGTGGACCTGTAAAGAAGCCCAGAAATACTGGCAAAAAAATTAGAAAATGGCTGGAGGAGATAACCAAAGATCAAATTGAATACAAACCAGAGTTCTTCCTACTAGGGATCTCTGATAAACATTTTCCTAAAAAGGCGAAATACATAATAATTCATATTCTAACTGCCAGATTAGCATTTGCCCAGTGCTGGAAATCATCCCGTTTACCTACAGATCAATTGGTCATTCAGAAAATATGTGACTGCGCAGAAATGGACAATTTAACCATAGCTCTTAAAAATAAAGAGTCTTCAGCATTTGATAATAATTGAATGCATGGTATAATTGGTTATATCAGAGATAAACTGTTTAATGAGCATAAATAAGCATAAATATCCATAAATAGCGATAAGATGTGTATATTTAAAGTAAGGTAGGAGAATTGGATCTTGTAGACTGTCAAAAGAATATTTGTCTGGTTTTAACGTATTTTCTTTTTCTTCCGTCTCTGTTTTTTTGTTTTTTGTTTTCTCTCTTTTATACTTCTTCTTCTCCTTTTTCGGTCGCAAGACCGAGCGTTTTTTTTTTTTCTCTCTTTCCTCTCTTCTTTCTTTCTTCTTTTTCTCTCTCTGTTTCTTATGTAATGTTGTTATGTTATTTTTTTAATTGTAAATTCAATAAAATTTATATGAAAATGGAAACCTCTTTATCCTCCACAATCTCCAATGAAATTTGAAGTTTACAAATGTGTCACGTGCATGTATCGTATAACACTGATCTAAAACACCAGAGGACACACGATGCAAATTCATTCAAAAGATGCTGACTCCAGCATTTTGCCAGAAATGAATATTTCACGTTTGCTATAAATGGGTAATTTAAGTTCATTGCTTTAATAATTTAAACAGCAAAGCTGAATAAACAGTTTTTTGGCAATTTCAAACACCTGCCAGGGCCTTTTAATCTTTTGCTTCTTCACATATCGCTACATTGCTGCCAGGGAAGAATGACTTATTGAAAGCAACCCAGCCTATCTTAATTCTTCAGCAGCTCATATTTATCTGATGATCTGCATAGTTTGGTGCTTAGTGCTATTCAAATTATTAATTCTTTTTTTTTTTAAAAGCATCTCTTCTGGCACACATCTCCTAGTTGCAAACCGAAGTGAAATGTATATAAGTCATCTGCATATTACAGCTCAAGTGTTGAAATCATCTCTAGATTTGCATCGTTTTACGGAGCAAGTGAGGGGAATATTTATTTGTGGATAATAATTTTTCAGTCTAGAAGATTTACTGCTTGTGATCTTTTCTTATGCTACTTTGATTCATATTTACTGGAACTGCTCTGTGAGAACTGATGCTAGATAAAGGACTATGTTGGTTTTGAGAGGGGCATTTATTAAAGCTTGGATATAAAAGGATGCCAATCTTTAAAGTATCAATGAACAATGTCTGTTGAACGGCTACCCATAATCCAGTACAGATGCAGTGGGCATTTATTTAAGGAAGGGGTCCCCAAACTTGGCAATTTTAAGACTTGTGGACTTCAACTTTAAGACTTGTGGACATAGTTGTCTGGAGAATTCTGGGAGTTGAAGTCCACAAGTCTTAAAGTTGCCAAGTTTGGAGACCTCTGATCTAAGGCTAGATTAGATGGGGATCTTGAAAAAAAAATATTAGTGGAAGAAGGCAATGACACAACCACATCATTATCAGAATTTATCTGTATACTTGTTTAATATTTTGGACTTACCACTATCCCTTTGTTTTTTTATATGTAATTTGAAATTGCACTCGTGGCTAAGTCACAGTCTTTAACCATTTTTTAAAGTAAACCATGATGGCCGTAATCCATCTTACTGAGCCAAACGAGTATACTTTGATGCAATGTGAGCCCAGTTTCAGAAGCGATAGGTTGAGTATATACAGGTAGTCTTTGAGTTACTACCACAATTGAGCCCAAAATATATGTTACTGAGTGAAACATTTGTTATGTGAGTTTACCCCATTTTATGACTTTTCTTGCCATAGTTGTTAAGTGAATCATTGCATTTATTAAGTTAATAATATGATTGTTAATTGACTCTGAATTCCCCATTGGCTTTGCTTATCAGAAGGCCGCAAAAGCTGATAATTCTGGGACACTAGTGCAGCCGTCATAAATATGATCCACTTACCAAGCATCTAAATTTTGATCATGTGACCATGGGGATGCTGTAACAATCATAAGTTACATTATTCAGTGCTGTTGTAACTTTGAATGGTCATTAAATGAACTATTGTAAGTCAAGGACTATCTGTATGCTGCGTAGGAAAATGTTGAGGGAAAAAATATTCATTACTTGATATCACCTCAGGAGTTTTAGCTGTATGAATATGTGTGTGTGTGTGTGTGTGTGTGTGTGTGAGAGAGAGAGAGAGAGAGTGAGAGAGGGAAAGAGGAAAAGAGAGACAGAGAGAGAAGAGGGTAAGAGAGATTCCTAGCCATCAATTTGAATGGATTGAAATTAATATTATTACACTTCATAAAAGTTTCTAATTCAATGGCTCCTTAATATTCCGAAATTTTGAAACTGTGGTGTCATTGCTTTATCAATTGTTGCTTTATATTTTTTGTTCTGCCTTTAATTATAAGCATATAATTACTGCTTGCTACTAACACTATTTCATAGAAGTTATTATTGGTACCGAGGCTACCAGTGCTTTAACACTTGGGAAGATGCATTTTTAAACATCATATTTAACTAATAGTTGTTTTTTTCCCTCTTGATTTTTGAATCAATTTTCCTTTGGTTTGAAAATACCATTAAAATTGTTAGTATAAATATTAACATACCAAACTTGGCCATTATCCCAAATTCCTCACTGTTAATTGGGCGAAAAATTGGACTTCTTTTGAGAGGGAAGGATGCATCTACTTGAATTTTTATATGAATAAATTTTAAGGCATGTGAAATGTATACTTCAAAAAGCTGCAGATGATACGGCTCTTAGAAACCCAATACGTGATTTCTTTTTTATCAGTCCTGCCCATAGCCCCTGATTTACACAGAGATTATAATTGTGCCTGATAATGTGTTATATGCGATAGTGGCGAATATCTGTAGCTTGGGTATAGGATAAAGGTATAGGTCCATTCTCCGAGTTTTTGGGTTAGTTTCTGAACATTTCATTATCAGGTTAGGTAACATCTTCAGCAGAATTTAGAGGATACCAATATTGGTATTTTTCTGCTTATAAGGGCTTCGTGTAGTCAGTAGGCCTTGTGATGGTGAGGTCACGTCAGATGAGGGTCACAACAGGTCAGGGTTTTGTGATGGATCTTGGGGTGGATCTTCTGATGGGTCAAGTATGAGTTGGGTCAAGTGAGGGTCTTGTGATGGGGAAGTCACGTTAGGAGAGGGAATTGGGAGGTGAAATGTTGGTTGGGGGTAGTTGGGTTGGTTGAGGGTCAGTGCTGTCTCTGGTTGGCTGTGCAATTAATCTGAATTCTGAGAGTTTCATAGGCTGGTTGTAGGTCAATGTGTCTGTACATGGATTTGCTTGCAGAGTGCCAGGCTAAACTCACAAGCATGGCGGGTGGTGGCATCGCCAATGATTTTTGTCAAATTGTCAAATTTTTGTCAATATTCGGTGCCAGTGTGGATAGAGATTAGGGATTTGGGATCATGCTGTTTGACTGCCAGCTGGTGTTCATAGATCCTGGTTTTCAATTGATGAGATGTTCGCCCATGTAGAATTGGTTGCAAATGTTACAGTTGATTTTGTAAATTGCATTGTTTCTTTCATCCTTCTATAACTTGTGTTATATGCAAATTGTACAACTGCAGTCTGATTAGTCATAATTTCAAAGATGCTATTACATTTTTTTAAGTCTGATATATCTGTCCTTTAATTAAACTTTAATCCATTAAGGTAAACGGTGCTTACTTTTGAGTAGATACATACAGGATTGCATTATAAAGAAAAGGATTTCTCACAAGAACATCCTTGGTAACCTGATGTAAATGATGCAAACCATAGCATTCGTGCCATTTCAATGATGTCATGACAATTTAGTTGTCACCTTCCTGATACCTGCTTCAGAAATAAGTCCAAAGTTTTTATTAATGGTATAGTTCGATTTCAGACTTTCTGGACAGGGAGGATTATGAAGAAATAGGGAATAATTTCAACGATAATATGACAGATTTATTTTCCTCAGAAAGTCCTGCACTTAGCTGGTTATTATAGAATAAATGAGTAATCCTTGATTTAAGAATAAACTCTATGCAAATTTATTTCCTTTCATCTGTGAATTGTTGGGAAATATGCATTTTAATACGCATATTTTAGTAATATCTGAAGGGCAGAGACATATTTTTCATTTACTTCAAATAAGTTGCCAAGCAGCTCAGTGTCTCAAAAATTGACTTCCCTTTATAGTTATGACCTTTACTAAGGCAAATGCTAAATTTTGCATGCAGTGTGTAAGCTTTTTCCAGATCTGGGTATGTAGATTATTTCATTTCTCCTATTTTTAAATTTTGTGATAGCCAACGGCCAAACATTAGAAAGTATATTGAATTACACATTAAAGCCATGATACCCCACTGTTCCTCCTGAATGATTCCAAGAACAGCATGAAGATTATTAAAATAAGATACTCCCTGCTCTTGGCTTTACAAACTAAAATGCAAGAAGAAACAGTGACGCAGAGGGAAAAGGAAAGTAAACAGGGCCAGGGTATTTTTATAAGGGGTAGCGTGCCAGAAATGGACTGCTCAGAGCGGAATAATGAATTACCAGAAAGTTCTGCCTAACTTCAAGATCAGGGTTGAGAGGCAACTTGACCAACTAGTAGGGGAATGAAACAAAAATGAAACTCCTGGTGCACTCCTCTGGGTACTTGTTTCATTACAATATAAATGAGAAGCAATTTTTCTGCTCTTCGTTTTGTAACGCCAGAGGGGTAAGGCCCCAAAATATTATGACGCAAAACCCAAACCGACTTTTGACTTTCCCGGTAGGGCAGATCTTAATCTATTATTATTATTCATTGCACAGTCAGCCAGATGTTCAGACTGGGTTTGGCATTTTTGTCTACTTGTCCTTACCAAGGACAGATATCATTGCAGGATGAAAGCTGTCCCAAGTAAAGCTGCCTTCTGCAATTGACTGATGTTGAATTTGTCAATGCCAACGGTGTTCAAGCGGTGCTCCAGTTGTTTTGAGTTTGCATCCAAAGTGCCTATTACTATTGCTACTGCCTTTGCTTGCCTTTGCCACCGTCATTCTATTTCTATTTTTTCTATTTCTATTGTGATTATTGTTGTGGTGGTGGTTGTTGCCTTAGAGCCAAAAAATACAATATTAAGGCAGAACAGGAAGAAAAATGTTTTTCAATCCTACGATCATTCCATTACATTAGGGTTTTTTTTTTCCAAACTTTATTTCACATAACTTTATTGAGTGAACCTTATTCACTCAAACACAGCTGATTTTCTTATCCCTAGGTGTCTGCCTTTTGATCAAGAATTCCGGTATATTAAGGTCATTAGGTTTACTCTGAAGTTCTCCTGTGTTCTCTACCCTCAAAGTAGCAAGATGTGGGGGCATATAAATAGGTTGGCATTTCCTGGCTTCACATCTGGTCCAGGACTAGAATGTTTTGGAAGTCATTTCGATATCCGATAAATTTTTGAGCAAAAGTCTGGAGACATCTTGAAGTTAGGGCATAAATTTTGGAGTCTGTGCCTCCAAGGACACAGAGTCCTCCTGTTGATAATAAATTAAAAAGACCCTAAAGTGCCAATGTATGTTTTGCATTTTTTTAAAAAAAATGTTGTTAGCTGCTTTGAGCATTTGTCTAAGCAGAAGGGCAGGGGGGTGGGGGTGGGTGGAAGATGAATAAATAAAAATAAAAAAGACTTTGGGGAAGGATTTCTTTCTTCTTTTTTCTCTTTGCAACATGGTTCCCCTTCTGGAAATGGGAGAAAATAGATGCGTTCAATTCACAGAGGACCCCATACAAACAAAACCCTCGAATCAATAATATTAGCACTGTTTTTTTTCTAATGAAGAAAATGTGGAGAAGGTCATGGTTCTCTCTGAGCAAAGCTTTTAGAGCTGGAAGCAAAGTGGAGCTGAGGGCCGGGCAGCGCTCTCTCTTCACTGCAGAGTAGTAGCACGTAACCAGCCCTGGATGTAAATCTGGAATCTTGTCTCAATGTGGGAATATGTTCGATTCCATTTAATTAGTCTGGTCAGAAAAGTGGAATGAGCCAGTGAATGGCCTGTTAAATTACTCCTGTCTAACCCCCAAGGTCCTATATTCACATAAGAAATAGCTGGATTTGGCTTCCTCCTGAAAACCACAGAAATTGATTGTGCTAAGAAAGGCTAGTTTGACTTATTGGCAAATAACAGTGGGTTTTAGCTGAACAAAAAAGTGAGTTAGGAATCGTCAGATTTTTCCTGAGGGCCTCACTGCCTAGCTACAGTGTCATCCGGGTGGGTGATTCTCTAGCCATTAGAGTGGTTGTGACACCTGGATGGGAAACCTCTTGTGACATGGTAAAAATAAGCAGTTTTCACATTTTCTGTGGCACAATTTCTACATTTCTGCTACAGGTCGTCCTTCCCTTACAGTAGGGGTATCAAACTGGATTTCTTCGAGGGCCAGATCAGCATTGTAGTTCTCCTCTGTGGGCCGGCAGCAGAGGGGTAGCGGGGGGGCAGGGGGAAGTGGAGGGGCAGGATGGATGCCCCCTGCAGCACCCTACCAGCCAAAATGGACTGCGTTGCCTGTTTTCAGGCCGGTTTTTAGCTGTTTTTGGCCCATTTTTGGCCTGTTTTCAGCCTGTTTGGGGTCTGTTTTTCAGCCTGTTTGGGGGGCATTTGGGGTCCATTTTTCAGCCCTTTTGGCCCATTTTTGGCCTGTTTTTGGCCCAGTTTCTGCACGCAAAATGCTGCAGGAGGCCATGAAGGGTGAAAATGAGGTGCAAGGGGGCCGCACACAACCACTTTCAGCCACCAGAGGCATTGCAGGCCAGTGCCTTGATATTTCCAGGCCAGTCCTGTGGGCCGGATTTAAGCACCCTGCAGGCCAGATCCGGCCCATGGATCTTGAGTTTGACACCCCTGTCTTACAGTATTTGCAGTATTTGGCACTATTTGGTAAACTAATTAAAAATTCAACATGATCTAGATTCATCTGAATAACACCAGTGGAGATTGGAGTCTTATCTTGTGAAGTGGCCTGGGGTCATTTTGAATTTGTGTGTCAAATAGCTTAGGTTTTAGTTCTGCCACTGCTTTGTTGGATCCTTGTCTCTCACAATGTTAAGACTTCCCACAAGGTAGTAGGAGGTTGGATCCAGATCTTAATCAGTGCTTCTCTGTATGTGGAGGTCACCTCTTTGGATACACTAACCATAGTATCTATCTGTACGGTCTTCAAGGAATTGGAGTAGGGATCCCCTATATTACAGTGTTCTTCTCCCTGCAAGATCAATTTCAATTTTAGTGGTAGTAGGAGAGGAGAAATCTACCAGAGGCATCTACTTTTGTTGGCCTTTCCTTTCCACATTTTTCCCTCACCTAGTAGACCAGTGATGGTGAACCTTTTTGTTGTGATGTGCTGAAAGTGTGTGTGCTGGCACCCACAATGCAATGCATCCTGCCCCTCTGGTGCATGCACGTGCAATACCCCCACCCCCTTACCTGCACCGTGCATGCATGTACTTCTCAGCTGATTTTCAGTCCGTTTGAGGCCTCTGCAGCTTCGGGAGGCCAAAAAACGGGCCTTCCAGAAATACTGGAAGTGCCGGTTTTCAGCTTCCAGAGGGCTTCTGTGGCCCAGGGGAGGCCGTTTTCACTTTCCTGGAGGCTCGAGGGAAGCCTTTGGAGCCTCGGGAGGCTGAAAACAGGGCCATTTTGGCACTTCTGGTATTTCTGGGAGGCCCATTTTTTGGCTTCCTAAGGCTCCAAAGACTTCCCTCGAGCCTCCAGGAGGGCAAAAACAGCCTCAAACAGGCCGAAAATCAGCTGGGAGGTGTGCGCATGCACAGTGCAGGTCAGTTTGACTGGGGCTTGTGTGCCCCGCACAAATGGCTCTGTGTGCCACCTGTGGCACGCATGCCATAGGTTCGTCGCCATCACGGTAGCAGACCCTCCTGACACAACCAAATGTTTCCTTGGTTCTCTTCAACCACATTGTTTCCCTTGGTCAAATCAAGGAACCTTCTCCTCCAGTTCCGTACCAAGATATTTCCACATCTCTGTATGAAAAAAATAATGGTGCAGACTTGGAGATATCATTGACAGGGACAGTGAGTTCCAATTTCAAGGGAACGGAGAAAAGAGACTGTCTTTCTCCCCAACACACATTAAATTTATTCCCAACCTTTTGGCTATATTTAAGTCATCCTGTCCTACTGTGATAAAATTATAGGAATCCCTGTTCCAGGTCCTCAGCCAACACAATCCTGGCATGCTAATCGTGCACACCAATTTGGCACAAAAATGACTACATGCAATTGTTTTTCAGACAGACAGCATCCTTTTTAAAAATCAGGGTAAAACTACATGCACTTTGGGAAATGCATTAATACCCCTCCCAATGTTGTCCTTGTGGCTACTTGTTAGTTGAGATGGAATGTTCACCATGGGAAAGGCACAGATTATCCATTGTGAATTTTTTCTGCTTTTCACAGCCAGGCAGGAAACAAAACCTGCAAGAACATGGATTTTGTTTTGTTTTTTTCTTAGCATCTCCAAGGAACAAGCTAAGTTCAAAGAATATGCTACATACATACACACACACTTCCCCCTTCCTCTTTCATATTCATCTCTGCCCTCAGACCTTCCCTTTCTTCTGGAGACCACCCACTTCCTTCTATTGCTCTCATTCAGCAATAACTTAAACAGATTTTTTTCTTTCCTCAACCGTCTCGGACAACAGAGCTCAAGCAGATGGCCTGAAGCAGCAAAAGTTCAAGTTTCTCCTTTTCTTTCAGGGCCAAAGGAAAGAAAAATTGGAGGGGGATCTTATGTGTGTGTGTGTGTGTGTGTGTGTGTGTGTGTGTGTGTGTGCACACACACACACCATCTCCCATCTCTTATAGTGACTTTTTGTGGCAAAATAACAATATTCTCCATTGTAAAAAATATTACTTTGAGGATCCAGCCTGAATTTGCTACTGTCGCAAGCTCATATATGTAATGGTCATGACCAATTTATTAATCAGACATTTAAAGCAAACCAGCAGGTCAAACTCTAGAACTCTATTGTTCTACAAGAACATTTGATATTTTTTATTTTATTTGTCTCTTGGTGTGTGTGACGCTACTTTTGACATTCCATTACAGATTTTAAACTATTGTACTCATTTTGAAAACAAGAAACTTTGTTACCACAAATGAGGGAGAGAATGCTGAGCTTACTTACATTAAAAGATTTCAGACTAGTTTGGAAAGTCTCCACGAGCAATGGGCTTTTAAAATGTCACAACTGATAAGGATTTTGATGAGGATTTTGTAATCTTAGGTATAACTTAGATCTGCATAGTAATCTTGTCTTCCCCACCCTTTCTTTCTGCTTTAGCCTAATTTAGACCTACAGACTAGTTTAACAGACTACAATTTAACTGCGACATACCTCTGATGAAATGAGTGAAACTCCTGAAAGTTTGTGACTTTTAACAAACTATTACTCTTTAAAAGGTGCTATTATATTCCTTCTGATTTTAAGGTAAATTAAGGAACTAAAGTAAAATGCTGTTTCCTTTTACTATTGCTATATATTGCCTCGACAAGACCACACTTGCAATACTGGGTCCAGTTATGGTCATGATACAAAAAAGAAGTTGAGGCACTGGAAAGAGTGCAGAGAAGAACATTAAAGATGATGAGGTGGCTGGAGGCTTAAAACTTATGATGAACCGTTTCAGGAACTGGGTATGTTTAGTCTAATGAAGAGAAGCACTAGGAGTGACATGATAGAAGTATCCATTATTTGAGAGACTGTCACAAAGAAGAAGGAGTCAACCTATTCTCCAGAGCAAGACAAGAAGTAACTTATGGAAACTTATTATAGAGAGATCCAACCTAGAATTAAAGAGAAGTTTTCTGACAGCAAGAACAATCCATCAGTGGTATGGCTTACCTCAGGAAGTTGTAGATGCTTTTATCACTGGACGTTTTCAAGAAGAGATTGGACAATCATTTGTCTGGAATGACATAGAGCATGGGACTATCAAAGTCCTAGCCTGCAGGCCAGATGCGTCACTCACTGGCCATGCCGGCGCCCAGTTTAGTGAAGGGGAGAAAAGTCCCGATATGTCACGTGACATTGCCATGACACCGTGAGTTTGACACCCCTGGCATGCTGCTTGAGCAGGTGGTTGGAGTAGAAGACATCCAAATCCTGTCTCCCTGTTATTTTATGTCAGGGGTCTTCAAACTTGAAAGCTTTAAGACTTGTGGACTTCAACTCCCAGAATTCCTCCTCCAGTCATGTTAGCTCAGGAATTCTGGGAGTCGAAGTCCACAAGCCTTAAACTTGCCAAGTTTGAAGATCCTTGTTCTATGTTTTAGGTTGCTTTCTCGGTTCTGATTGCTATTTGTAGTCTTCAAAATAGTCTGTTTGATTAGTGGATAGAGTCGCTTTCCTCAGCCAGGACCCTGCAACTAGAGTAGTGTTTCTCACCTTCAGCAGCTTTAAGAAGTGTGGACTTCAACTCCCATAATTCCCCATCCAGCATGGGAGTTGAAATGTCTCTTTCTTAAAGGTTGGGAGCCACTGAACAAGAATGAGCAAATAGGAAGCAAACAGACACATGGGAGTTTTGCTAGGGGAAAGGTGTGTGTGTGTGTGTGTGTGTGTACATATTGACCATCGATAGCCAAAATAAAGATGATAAAGCCAAGGCTGCAAACTATGAAAAAATAAAAAATGATAGATTTTTATTTTCAGGTTGAATAGTTCCTAAAGAAGTAGAAAACCAAGCATAATTAGTGGAAAGGTGAAAAAGTAGCAGGGGAGAAGGTGCTTTCTACTTTAGTGCACAATGTGTCAAAAGTATCACTCTGCTTTTTGGCAATTAGTCATGGGTTTATGCTCAGCTTAATGAGCTCCTGGGTCTCAGGAACAAATCCTTTCCATTTGTGAATGGACAGACAATGTTAGAGCAGCAGAGAAATTTGTAGATGAGATCTTCTGAAATGGGATAGTTTTGTTGTGGGATTATAGATCTCTTGCTGTCAGGGAGAACTGGGGTCTTGAATAGAATTCTTCAACTAAGATTCAGGTGGGATGTTCTTTTATGAGGAACCTCAGTCTCTTGAGGGAATAAAACCCAATCCTCTAATGTAAGGTTACTCTTTCTGAAGTAAGGAGGACGTCTGATTTTGGTTCATTCAGTCATTAGAAACAAAGCAACTGGATTATAATGGCTGTGTAGCTCATAGGAAAACTTGTTCACCTGGCATAAACGGTGTGGATATCACATATTTTGTAGATAAGTGGACCAATACAGTATCAAAAAAGCCTGGTGTAATACCACTGTTCAGACCTATAATATAGTGA
The DNA here is from genome assembly GCF_049901715.1 of Pseudonaja textilis. Lineage (NCBI taxonomy): Eukaryota > Metazoa > Chordata > Lepidosauria > Squamata > Elapidae > Pseudonaja > Pseudonaja textilis. The sequence goes on from NC_141997.1 coordinate 29,896,452, forward strand.
GATTGGAAGAGCTGGTCACTGATCAGTGGGCTACATTTGAAAAAGGATCTAAGATACCTGGGAAACATGGATATTCAGAGAGCTCGAACACCTTTTGAGGAAATAACTAGAACATTTGGACTCTATCCTTTAAAAAAGGGAATCTGATGTGATCAAGGGATAAAATCGTTCCTTGAATGGAGAGAGTACACCACTCTGCCTCTCTCAGACTGGGATCAGCTAACGAGACTGATTGGAAGGAAACTTAGAACAGAATCTTAAAATAGTGCTTTTTCACAAACTGCAAATCTGGGGAGTTCAATATTACAAGATAAAAGGAAAGTCATTAACTGACATGGCTTTAAAATAATATTCAGTAAATTATTGGAAAGGGAGCTATCAAGAACCACTACTCTTGGAATTCAATGTTACCTCCATGTTGGGAGCTGCAGGCTTCCAAATACCAATTGCCAGGGAAAAATAAAAAAGGGTGGATATGATCTTTTGTTCTGCTTGGAAACATCCCAGATGCATCTGGTTAGTTATGAAAAATGCTGAAACTAAGCAGGGCATCAATACATTATAGGATAGTGGCTTAATTCCTTTTATTGTCTCAGTGAATGGACTGATAACACATAAAGTCTTTTTCCAAGAACTTCACTACTATTTACCACAAAGACTTCGGCTTCATTTAAAGATATCTAGGGAAGAAAAATGTCTTGTTTGTCTGAAGTCCCAAGCAGCTCTTGTAGGTTACATGTATCTTATTATAATATTTTAATAGCGTGGAGTAATTGCATCCTATTAGCTTCTTTTATACTCTTGAATGAGCTGTGGCGGTGCAGTGGTTAGAATGCAGTATTGCTAGCAGTTCAATAGTTCAAGTCTCATCAGCTCAAAGTTGACACAGTCTTCCATCCTTCCCAGGTCAGTAAAATGAGGACCCAAATTGTTGGGGGCAATATACTGATTCAATAAACCGCTTAGAGGGAGCTGTAAAGCACTGTAAAGCAAGTCTAAGTGCTATTGCTATGTAGAAAATTATACTGCATTACAGGTACAAGGACAGCAAATAAAGATACAACATTTCTCTCCCCCTTCTCTCCAGTTTTTCTATTCGTGTTCTCCATCACCTCGTTATTTCTGCCAGCAGCTGCAAGCTTTCAGGATACATTCCAAGGCGTATCATCTGTAAACAGAATTTCTAATTCCTTGGAGCCAAATCAAAAACCTGAAATGCTGACTTGCCTTAGTGTTCTTGAGAAATGGCTGGCAGACTGTCTTGAGCGAAGTTTGTAAACATATATTATCAGCGGAGTGTACTGGCAGGTTGTTATTATTTGGGGGCTAATTCTGAAGTTTAAGTTCTGTGAATAATATTGTCTGCAAAGCGATTTACAAGCCCCTGCTGCTGTGGATTGATGAAGAAAATGAAAAGCTCATTAGGCGGTATTAGAAATAGCAGCGCAAACTTTCTGTTCCAGCTTATTCACCCAGGCTAGTCCGCAAATGAAATGAATATGCGAGTAACTTTTTATCTGAAAAGGTCAGGTTTAGTAATTACTGCAAGTCTCCCTTATTTGAATTGCTCTGGAGAACACATGTCAGGCAAATGGCTCCAGCGATTTCCTTTCTATTGCACAGATAAATGTACTGTTGACTGTTTTCCTTCTGGCCCACAAATCCCTCATTGTTGTCTGTATTTCCAGACTGGGTTTTTATTTGCACCTCGTGGTGCTACTCATGATTCCACAACCTAGACATTGTTCAGGCAGAATAATAAAGAACAAATTGTTCCTGCTCCTTCAGAAAAAAGTAGTTGAATTGCACTAAAACTTTGAGAATGGCGCTCCATTTTAAAACAAGGTAGTAATTTCTGGAGGCTGGGAGTTGGGAGCAAACCAGTGATAGAATGGACAATGCCATGACAATCACGTTTTCCAGCAAGATTTCCACCATATTCCCATCTCATAAGACTTCTAGGGAAGCTTCATTTTAATGAGAAAAAACATCAGAAAAAAAATTAACTGCTTCCTTTTTACACTTCGCTAGGACAGCTACCCTTCACTCAAAAGTATAGTTTCCTGAACCAGCCCATCATTTAAAATGTCAAGTTTTCATTATAACCATTTCCACAAACAAGTATTGTTTATTTATGAATAAGAGACCTTTCCGTGAGTGTGAACAAACCACCTGTGCACTCTCATTCCTGCCTCTCTCTTTCTTCGTATTCTGTAATCCATCACATTTTATTCAGTCTGTTTTCCTTCCCTGCAATATAAATCAGCTGGATGACTGGTTGTATATTCTCAGTCTGAGTGCGGGAACAAGTTGCTGAATCGTTCTATGCTGCTAACAAACTGATAGAAGGAAACGTTGAAGCACGGTGGTCTTAAGGAGAGTTTTGACTATTATCTAGAACAGGGGTCTCCAACCTTGGCAACTTTAAGCCTGGTGGACTTCAACTCCCAGAATTTCTGGGAGTTGAAGTCCACCAGGTTTAATGTTGCCAAGGTTGGAGAACCTTGATTTTGAAGACAGCTGGTTTCCTATTAGAGAATGCCAAAGAACAATTCTACCTGACAAAACTCTAGTTTGTTCGACCATAGTTTATTGAATAAGCATGGTTGGTTGAGTTTGCAAGCTATATTAAGCTAAATTCAAAGAAATCACACTCTTGATGTAATCTTTGGTAGCCTTGCTTCCTACAGAGGTGCGAACTTTAAGTTCCAGAGTGCTTAGCGATGGTTAGGCTGGCTGGAGAATTCAGGTAATGGAAATGATGGCTGGACAACATCCAGGGAAGACTTAGCATGTTGTGTGAAGCTTACCTTCTTGATCTTCACTGTCATCTTCACTGGGGTTAAGCTCTGTCGTCCAAGCCAGCTTTTTCTCAAAATAGGGGCAGGCAGGAAAATGCCTATGGTCTTAATGCAAAGACGCCCCAGTTATTGTTTGCTAAGCTTTGTCCTCATAATAGAGCCTCAGTTGTATATTGCAGGTTGAAGCCAATTCATGACACAAAAGCAGTATTTTTCCTGAGATGTTAGTTAGCGGATACATCCTGACAATACAGGGTGCATGGAGGAGGCAGCTGAAGTGCATGTAACTGAAAGTGCAGTTGAAATGACTCTTCTATTCAGTGTCTGTAGCCTATGTGGCATGGAATTCACTTCCCAGGTCACTTTTAGCAGTGGATCCCTGACTTTTCAGTTTCTCCCTTGTAGAATTTTTTAGAAATAATTTCACTTCATCACAGAATGTATCCCGGTACAGGTATGGCTCCCACATACACCTTAAAGTTTTTCTCCCCATCATACAGTCAGAGCCATAGATGAGTTGTGATTTGATATCATTATCAAATTCCATCTCTTGAGGTAAGACTTATTTAGCAGCTTTATCTCACCTGAATGAATGTGGATGACCAGTAGATGGCAGACATGGGAGACCACCCTCCAATTTTTTGCTGCCATCTAATGGCTGACAGATTGATATTCAGCAGGCAAATAATAATGGTGATGGAATTATTGTATATATCCAAGAGCACACCACTCTCCCACACGTATACCAACAGTTGGAAGTTAGTTCCTTCCAACGTTGTTAATCTGTTAAATCTTCCTTGAACTCCAAGGACATTTATGCAGCAGCTATAACTGCACAAGTTTAAGAGTCGCCATTAAGATTAGCTCTTATCAGCCATCTTGGGTTGATTAGGCTGGCTATTTTTTTAGACAAGAAGGAAAACCATTGGCTTAAGGACCTGGAGCATCTGACCACCCTGGCACACCTTTTTAAACTACATTCACTTTTCATATGGTTAGTGATATCTACATTTTAATTGGGGAGTTTTGCCAGCAGCTGCCTTGATGGCATCATGTGAATGGGCTGTACGACAAGCAGCAGGACAGGAGCCCATTCAAATGCATAGAAAGGGCCTGCTGTGGAGGCCGCATGATTTACGTTGATGTGATTTCCTCCAGGTGCTGGGTCAGAATAAAAACATGGCAAGGTAGGTAATCCTACCAAGGGGATCCAGAATGATATTCCCCCATGGCGTTTCATATAGTGTTCTTTATTCAGATGAATATTAGCTTCAGTTTCAGGCATCAAATACAGGATCTGAAAAACAAACAGCAAGAGAAGGGAACACCCTGAGAATCTGGGTATAATTAGGTTACCCAGTAGAACAGTTATATCCATAACCTCTAGACCAGGTTGTTGTCAACCTTTTGGACCTCAGGGTCCACCAAACTCATCATTTTAAATCCCGCAGACCAGACACCCTGGGAAATTTTTTTTAAAAAAAAGGCTGTAGGAAAAGTCCCCACCCCGTTTTCCTACAGATCGATCATACTTTATTTGGGATCACAGGATACCGTATCCAGCTCTGATTTCGGGGTGTGTGTGTGGGGGGAGAGAGCGAGAGAGACTTTTGGCTTCATGCAAGGAAAGCAGCAGAAGTCTTTCTTTCTCTCCCCAAAACTCCACCAGAAACGAGTCTTTGTGAGACTTGTCATGCCGGCACAGCCTCTTGGAGTCGGATGCCTTGCAGGGTCCCAAAGACTTATTTCTGGCGGAGTTTGCGAGACAGAAAGAAAGACCTTTGTTGCTTTCCTTGGGTGCAGCCAAAAGCAGAAGAAAGAAGCAAAAAGAAGCAGCCCAGTGGCCAGGTGAGGCATGTGGGACAAGTGGGACAAGTTCCCCCCTCCGCCCTTTCCCCCCTCCTCTCACTACCTCATGTTGTTCGCGACGTGAAGCCTTGTGTTCCTATGGGTCCTGTGGGCGGTGCAGCCTTGTGTTCCCGCACAGCCTGGATTAATTGCTTGGGGATGTGTGTGCTTTGGGGGTGACATTTCTCTGCGGACCATCAAAATTTTCTTGCGGATTACCAGCGGTCCCTGGCCCACTGGTTGGCAACCACTGCTCTAGACTACTGTAATTTACTCTATGTGGGGCTCCCCTTGAAAACTCAGAATGCCCCCTGATGCTGGCTGTGGATATCATGCTTATTCTAAGGCATTGTCTGCTAGTCAGCTTCAAAAAAGTTATGCAGCTTAAATCCTTTCTACCTGCAAGATATCTCTTCCATGTGGAACCTCCCATCCTGCCCATGGAGAATAAAGATTCCCCCCTGGAAGTTTCAGAACAGAACATCATAGTCAGAGGTGGTCTTCAGCAGGTTCTAACCAGTTCGGGAGAACCGGTAGCGGAAATTTTGAGTAGTTCAGAGAACCGGCAAATACCATCTCTGACTGGAGATTTTAAGTATCCTTCCCCTGCCACGCCCACCAAGCCACACCCACAGAACCGGTAGTAAAAGTTTTTGAATCCCACAGCTGATCATAGTCCCGTGGAACACATTGCTCTCTGAACTTAGGCTGCCTCTCCCCTTTACCAATTTTTTGGAAGATGCCTAAATCTCTGGTTATGGAGAGTAGGACATGTTTTATCTATTGTATATGGGCTGTTGTCCCTCCTGCCATTTTTACTTGAGAGATTTTATTGCTTGCTGTGAATTGTTTTATTGATAGTAGATCTGGGTGATGTAATAGTGAGACACACAGGATCCAGACTGGGATAGCATACAGAACCTCTGTTTCTAAGAACAGAGTTTACATGCTGCAGAAAAAAACCTGTACATTCCCGGTCAGACTACATCTTGGGGAAAGGCATAATTCATAAGTCTGCCATGTTCATAGATTAAAATAGGTGGAAAGTTGTGGCTGGCAGAGTCACACAGCTATTTTTGGGTGGTGTAACAAGCAGCAAATTATGGTTTGTACTAAGAAAGGAGTTGGTTAATGATAGTTGGTTATATAAGGCACATTTGCCTGTATTTGCCCATTGGGTAAAGCTATTAATTATAGTTCACAAACCATAATGGCTGTATTTGTGTGCAACACAATCACCCAAAACCAAACCAAACATATCATGACTTAACCGGAAGAACAAACCCAGAAATTAAATATTTCCTCTCCATCTTCCCGTTACAAAGGTTGCCTTTATTTATTTATTTTAGCTCAACACTCCAGATGGAAAAAATAGCATACCTTGGGAAATAGCGGGAACATCTGAATAGATCTGGGCAATATCTGCAGACTTTCTCTGGTTCCGAAACAACTGGGACAGAACATCTGTCAGATGGAAAAGCCCTCAAAGCTAAAACAAAGAGTAAGGGCAGTTTAACAAGCGGACCTGGGCGAAACCCAATGAACCAGGTTGCTTCTGGTTAGGTAGCCCAATTGTTTGCCTAGGGGTGGATTTGTGAGGAAGTGTCCAATCTCAGTCTGGGAATTGCTGCCTTGGGAAGGGAGCATCCCAACTACTCTGGTAAGTGATAAGGAATATAAAGAAGGCCATTCTTCAGTCAGTTATCTACGGACTACAGAAAAAAGAGGACTTGTGGCAGGTTAAACAAGGCCAATGGCTTCTGCAGAGGGATGGAGAGAGGAAAACAAAAGCGTATATTAAGCATGCAACTCTTTTAAATAATTTTTAATACATTAGTAAAGCAACGGCTTGATTTGTAAAGGAAAATATACCCTTGAACAGGTAGTGCTTAATACTGTTGAAAATAAGCTTTTGAGGGCACATTCTTTCCACAGAATCCTATTTGTCTGCATATTGTTGTTGTTTTTATCAGTGTGGCTGGCAATGGGAAGATAAATTCAGTGGTAACACAAAAAAATCCTATCCATATCATAAAAAGTTATTAATATATTCACCTCTCCTCAAGTAGTCTACTTCTGATTTTTGCAAGTGACTGGATTCCATGTGCTGGAAGATAGAATCTAAAGATAAGTTAGATTAAATGTACATCAAAAGACACATCTTCATTACCTTAACTTACATTTCGTCCTGCTTCCTAGAAGCAAGGCTTTCTCACCGTGTTCTGCAATAATTGGGTTGCTATATGGCAACTGTATGACTGACCAGGGTCTATGACAACTCACCACGGCCAACTTGCTGAGCCAACTTGCCACAGCCAACTCACCATGGGGCAGCTTGCTGTGGGACAAGGGTCACACTAATATCAAAGAAATAGTGGAACTGAATAATTACAGAAAGGAAGGGCAAAATGAAATGCGAATGACCAAAAAAAAATCATTTTAAATAATTAAATTGAATGATGGTGGGGGTTTTTTGCAATAAATTTTTATTTTTTTGTTTCAACAAGCATATCATTGTGTGAAGAGTGTGGTTCCAGAGTGTCTTACATATTAAAACAAATATGACCATATTCTTCATATTTAATACAATTGACAATACAATTAAATTGAACTGATGAAGTGTCCCAAAGTGAGTTGTCCCATGGCTGTGGCAAGTTATCCCATTCCAGACCAATGTATTTATTGCACTTGTTATATTATTTCTATTGCTAAGCAAGTGGACAGTGTGTACCCAATTTGGCTGATCCTGAAAAATCTAAGCAGGATGAAATCTAGCCTGTGATTGGATGTCAGGTTATCAGAAAATCCCAGCTGTATAGGATAGATGGATGGATGGATAGACAGACAGGACAGCAAACTATATTGCAGATCATCAATGATGATATTCTACAATGTAGCTCATTCAAAGCCCAAATGTGACTCCAAGAAATGATTAATAAAATAAAAACAGCAAAATAACACACACACCATATACTTATCAGACACTAAGCAGCTTGAAGCTCTTTAGTAGAGTCATTAATATGTGCTTAACAAAGCAATCCATGGGAAAGTTTTCCAGAATATGGGTCTCCCCACTGCTAATTTGGGATGGGAACAGCATTATAGCCATGATATGCTTGGGCAAAGTCAGAACTTTACCAGGACATGCTAGATGGGAATTTTAGAAGTTATCCTTTCAACATATTTGAAGGATATCATGTTGCTATTCTAGAGTCTCTCCAGTTTCTCCTGTACCATACATTTCAAATCTGGGTATGTGAATCAAACTGGGTCTTTGAGAACCTTTTTAGCAGTGGTGGGATACAATTTTTTTTACTACCAGTTCTGTGGTCATGGCTTGGTGGGTGTGGCATGACTTGGTGGTCATGGCAGAGGAAGGATATTGCAAAATCTCCATTCCCTCCCCACTCCAGGGGAAGGTTACTGCAAAATCCCATTCCCCACCCCCACCCCACAAATCTGATTTCCAGCTCTGTTCTCCTGTGCAGGGCAACAAAAGAATCAGTTGGGACTTGGGAAGCAGAGAATAGATGGGGCCGGGGCCAGTCAGAGGTGGTATTTGCCGGTTCTCCGAACTACTCAAAATTTCTGCTATCAGTTCTCCAGAACTGGTCACAACCTGCTGAATACCACCTCTGCTTTTAAGACCTTGGAAAAGGATCCTGATACTCTTCTGAAGACTTAATGGTTCTTCAGAACACCATTTGAAAGCAATTGATCTGGTGGAAATCTATGATCTCCAGAAATGCCTAGAACTTACTGCTATAAAGTTTTATTAAGCTGCTCATGAATGCAAGCAATGATTATATAACTTATGAATCATCAGAAGAAATAGATGAGCTATTTTGACCATTACATGAAATAGCCTTGGGACCTATGGAAGAATAGGAAAAAGGGAAATATAAATAATGTTATTGATATAACCTATAAATGTGGCAGCTGCAATCCTTGAAGACTTTTGTGGGCTCTGAGTATATTCCTGTGCTTGGTCCAAGAAGCCCCTCAGTTTTCCAGGATGCTCTTTAACCTAGAAAATAATTTTGTTCCATGTTAAAGAGCACTCCTCAATGTAATCTACAAGATACGGTAAGAATGCAGTTGAAATTCCCCTTGAGTTAGGCCTTTCTTCCCCAACTTAGTGCCCTCAAAATAGTTTGGAAGCACATTCCCTAATGTATGTGAAAAGTACTAGATTGGAGAAAGCAGCATTGAATGGGTACTTTCTTTAGATGTTTAGCCTATAACATCGTCTCTTGAAATGTATCTCTGACAATCCATGTCAAGACCCCACATGTGAATACATTATACTGAAAAATTCAGTGCATGTGAACAAAACCTGGTAATTGATCAGCCCTAGGCTATATATGTTGGATTTTCGTTGCCTAGGAAAGATTCTCAATGATGTGATTTCCTTGCACAACATGCTGAGGTTGTCAAAGGTGGAGAAGAACTATTGGATAGATGGAGAAACCAACATGCTTCAACATTATATGCTGTGCGTGATGGGCAGGGCGGGTGTGAGCATTTTGTCTGGGTAGCATACAGAGAAAGCTTTCTTCCTAATAACAAGAAAAGGAAATACAATAGCTGTGAATACATTCCTACCTGGTTGGAGAAACTGTTGTAGGGTACATGACTTATTAGGAAGCATGCATGCTAAATAAGGGTAGCCTCTTTTCTCTCTCTCACTTCTTCTTCATCTTTATTTGATGATTTGGAATCAATAGATTAAAAACAAACGAACAACATATGACTAAAAAGAGCTCAATATGCTTTAATGGGCTTACCAGATGCTTACAGAGCACATTCCAAAAGTTCTCGTTGTCATTTGCCGTCCATCCCAAGAAGGCTTTGCAATGTTGTAAACTGTTAGTACGGGACTGCAAATTCAGAGGAAATAAAAATGTTCCCCGGATCAGGATTTGAAAAATAACAGGGAAGAAAGGCAAGAACATTATTTAGCAAGCTATTACATGTTTATCCAGATAATAAAGGAAAAGTATCCAGAGTAGTTCGTTAATTTCTTTCAGGAAAATTTAGTATGTTTAATGTTGAGGGGGAAGTTGCCTTTACTACGGCAAATGCTTTTAAATTAATTCACAGTATCAGCCTGAAAAATGTTACAACTATAAAAAAGTGCTTTACATAATTTTAAACCCATAAGCAAAGCATTTTCCATATTTTGGAAATGTTGCTTTTCCTTCTCTCAAATAAGGCAGTTGTTTAAGTTTGACATTCTTTAATTTTCCTTGAACATTATATTTTATTATGTTCAGGTTTTAGGGTGTGTATTGTGCAGGAGAGTCTATAAGTTAAATGTAAAAAAAAAGTCAAGACAGCATTTACAAGTGTGCAATGGAAGCCCTGCCCCCCCCATTTTTTTTGTACTTGTGTTACATTGATGGGCTGTGATCTTGCAGTTGTGGTTACACATCTTGACTTTCTTGATATCATTCTGGGGAAATGATGTCAGATACACCACAAAGTCTTTGCTCAAAAACACAAAGGATGTAATGCTAATCTATCTTACAATGTTCATATAGTTCATATTGTCATCATTTCATGATGTTTGTGCTGCTATCCTCCTCCTCCTCCTCCTCCTCCTCCTCCTACTACTACTACTACTACTACTACTACTACTAGCATGAACTAGGTGGGTACAAATATGTACAACTTGGTTTACCTTTGTCACATCTAGATGTGGATCTTCTAGGTTTAACATCAGTGTTACAATACTATTGAGAACCTGATCCTGCATAGAGGATTTGTCTTTTGGGTCCAAAGTCTTCAAGATGTCTTGGAACAGCTGATTTGCAGCACAACATACATTGTTCCTCCTCTGGAGTTTCAGAAGGAAAGGAAATACTTCAATTTCTATTAGACTTGTAAATATCAACTTTGGAAGCAAAACAAAGATCTAGTTTTTTAAGGCTATTTTCTCTCGGGCCCCTTCCTAAGGAAAACTGGCATAAAATAACTGAATTTATTAATGAGAAGAAAGGGAGATGCTTTATGCCAGATCCTTATGGTTATTTCTCCTGTAGTAGAAGAAAAGAAGAAAATATTTTTAAAGGTTTCCCGAATTTTTCTATTTATCCTCCCAGTTTGAAAAGCCTGTCTCATGTGAATGAATAATATCTTCTAACTTACATCTACCAAGAATGGCTGAAGCTGTTTGACAATCTTTAGAAGTACATGGTTGACAGTTTTGTGGTGTGCAACCTCCTTGGTTATGATCTCAATAGCTGTCAATGCCACCTTCTCATCAGAATCATGGAAGTTAGGAAGTATACTCAGGATTAGGGATGTGAGTTCTTTCCTCTGAAAAGACATCAACACTCATTCTTTCTTTCTTTTTGTATTTGTCTATTTGATATAATTTGATACCACTATTATTGAACTGATCAGCAACTTGTATGCTAAATACAGTAAAACCTTTTTGTAGGACATGAAAGTTTAAGATGCAATTCTTCCCAAAATTGTAGGCAGCAAAGAAGGACTTCTAGAGAACTAGGCTACAAAAATGCGAAGGCATTTGTCATGTTCTGTACAGACATTTGAATACTCGAGATCCGGCAACCCGGATTGGCTAAAGCGCACGGCCACTGGATTGGCTGAGTGCGCGGCACTGATTGGTCGTTCGGAATCGATCGCGATTGGCTGAGCCGATCGCGGGCGATTCAAAACGACCCGATTGGCCGCAGCACTCGGCAGAAAGTGTTTTTAAGCCGCGCTTCTTCCCCACTCTCCCCACTTGTGTTTTACCCTAATAAATGAGCTGAACCAAGTCACCGCCTCGCGTCTTTTGTTCGTATGAGATATACGACATGTCACTTTATTAATACTTGAAGAGGTAAGACATTGTGCTTTGATGGACTATTTATTTACCTATGAGATTTACTTCTGCCTCAGTCAATAAATGGACTTTCAATCTCACTTCTAAGGCAGGAGATTGGTGATCTGTCTCAAAGAAACAGTGTTTTATGGATTAAAAACAGTAGCTTGAATTGTCCTTGGAATTAAATAGCTCAATCAATATAGTTGATCCTCAAAAATAATAATATCAGCCTTATATATCCCTTGTAGAAGAAAGCTGGCTACAACATTCTGAACACATTAAAGTTGCCAAAGTCTTTTCAAAGTAGTTTCATGCAGGGAATCTTACAATATTCAAGAAAAAGAGGCAACTAAGGCATTATTCACAGTTGCCTGATTGAATGGTTCCAGCACCAAATTAGCTTCATCTCTTCAGACACAAGTCATTATGTTAGCCTCATTCATAAGCTAAAGTTTTCTTCAAGCATGCAAATAATATACCAGGTTCAATCACTGATGGGGGAAAAAAAAATCATTGTCACTCACGTTTTGCAGATGCTGAATTACATTCCCCATCCCGTGAAGACTGAGCCAGCGGTAGGTTGGGTTTGAATCAATCTGCCAACTCTTTAATAAGCTCAGGATATAATGCTTTTGTAGCACTGTATAGGTAGACTCAGAAGAAAGAAGCTGAACAACATAAATCAGTAAATATGTGGCAGAAAATCAGAACACTTCACCTATCCCCCAATAGCTGTGGAAAGATAAAGATGGAATCAGGGCTGTATTTGGGGGGAAAGAGGTCAAGAAAGTCAAGATGGCGGCCATCACTGCTCAATTGAAGGACATGTTTAGGAGCTTTGCTGGTCACGAGTACCATCATGACTTTTTCGCCCTCTCTGGGATGCCTCTGGAGGGAACTCTGACTTCCTAACCCTTCCCCACTTCTATTTCCTCTTTTTCTTCCACGCCTATTTTTAACTCATCTATGATCTCTAAGAAAAAGCAACAAGTGAGGCATTAGGAGTTTGTTCATTTATTAGTTGAAGAATTTAAAAGGCCATATAATGCTGCAGGAGAGAAAGGACAACATAAATATTGGTGTATAATCTTGAGATGATTTCAGAAAAAGAATTCCATTCAGAATTTTGGGTTTTCTCTTATAATGTTTTCTTTATAGCTTTATCACACCTTGTTTAGCTGGGATGAAAATTAGAATATTAGTTTGCCAAATGGACAGGTGGTAAGACCTACAGATTTTAGCTAGATGGAACAGGGATGTAGTAACCGAGGTATCAATCATCAGCCATAAATTAAGTTCCAATAAATGAATTCATAAGTGCATGTCAACAGTGAATTGTCTTACCTTCTCCCAGAGCCTTTTTCCTTTTTGTGTGGGTTGCATTGGTTGTGGCTACAATCTTGATCTTTTTGGAAACCTTCCCCCCTGCCCATGTCCCTGAATGCTCAGAGTTTTGTATGTCATTTTCCAGCTAGAGTTGCAAATCTAAATCTACTCCTAAGTGCTCATGCTTAATCTGTCCCAAACAGCTACATGAAGGAGGAAATAAACCTACTGCAGTGAAAAAGGCCATTGCTGTTAGTTTCTGTTGATCATCCCCATGATGGAGAAATGGTATCACCTTGGTGAACACAGCGTAATCAAGCCCATGATGATGCTTGACAAGAGCCCTAGAAGAACAACATTAATCAAATTATTGCATATCACAGTCATGGTGAACTCTGCCGTGAGCTTTGCCCCGCCCTATGGTTTACCTGGCCAAGAGGAAAACACCTTCAAGGTAATTCTCTGGTGAAGATAGAAGTTCCCAGTTTTCTGTGAGACTCGTAAAACATGTCTGTGATGACCTCTCCCTTTTAATCAAGGCTTTTAAAGTTTCCATGGTACAGCTGAATTAAGGACAAGAAAATAATTTGACTGGTATTTGATCTCTCTCTCCCTCCCTCTCTCTTTCTCTCTCCATCAATCATCTATCTATCTATCTATCTATCTATCTATCTATCTATCTATCTATCTATCTATCTATCTATCTATCCATCCATCCATCCATCCATCCATCCATCTATCATCTCTCTCTCCTGTTTGTATCTGTCTCACCCCAAATAATGTTTATGGCCAAATTAGTAAACTTAAAACAGAGAAGAAATTGCAAAACACAAGATTTTTTTTTAATAAAACTGTATGTGAAAGGTTAAATTATGGAGGTGGGGGGAAGGGGTGATTAGCAGCTCAAATTTTATAAGATACACCAAAAGTGTTCAAGAAGCAAAATCGTTGTTAGCTAGTATACTTTTTGAGACATATGAAAATGGAATAACATTCTCAGTCTATATGAGAACTTATTTTTTTCTGAAAATCCCTGTCATTTCTGTTGGTAGTAAACTGCTACATCAGGGATGCATTTTGTTCTTGGACACTTGGTCTTTGAGTAGTAATCCAGGGATCACACCAGAAAAGCAAATGGATCCATGAACAAAGAAAAGTCACATTTAGTCACTTTAAATTCAATTAGTTCAGCTAATAATTACACAAATTCCTTCTATTTAATGACACATATATTTGATGACGCATATATTTAATGACATTTCACTTCTGCTCACATAGAACATTGGTAACAAGTTTTGAACAGTCACTCATCTGTGCTGAAATTACGGAAACTACTGTACTTCAGCATGTGAACAAATGAAATAGGTTTTTAGTATGTTTTTACATTTTTGGTGGTGTGCGTGTGCGTGTGTGTGTTCACACACATTTAATGTTTAAATAGCACCAGTATCCTGATTTTATAGACTAGCACAGAATGCTGGCTGGGGAATTCTGAAATTGAAGTCCAGACATGTTCAAGCTTCCATTGTTTGCACAAAAAACTATTTTTGCTTCAAGATCGTTGTGTATTCTCTCTCTGTCTGTCTCTGTCTCTGTCTCTCACTCCCCCTCTCCACTCCCCCCATATCACTGCAATCCAAACAAATTATCAGCAGTAATTGTAGAAGGTGTGTGGAAGTGAAGAAAAGAAGTTTTGTAAATGGTGAGATACCACATATCTCATTAATAAAATGCCATTTTGAATGCTATAAATCTAATGATATTAGAAGATCATGTCATCTCTGTTCAGTCAGTGTTGTGGAAGTGATGAGTTCTATTAATTTATCAAAAGAGAAGAAAGGTATCCAATAAAGATTGGAGAAACATTCTAGAAAAAGGCTACATCCCTTCTTTCTTCCTTCTCTGACTTCTGAAGAAGAACAAAAATGTTCCACTGCTGAAGATGTGAAGGCTTAGGAGAAACATTTAGAAGACTTCTGAATAAATGCCCCCCAAAGCCTCTCACCCTTTTCTGTCCTTTCTCCAATTTTTCCAGTTTCCTTCCAGCTCAACAGATTTGTAGAAGTATGAGTAAAGTCTGGCTTCAACCTTGATACTAAATGCTTCTGAATCTACTGGAACTTACTTCTCAATGTACTGAATGTTCAGTCATAATTGATGATTTGTCACAACATGTGACAATCATTCTTTCAAGGAATTTTCTAGGAGGCCATTTTAATTTCTCTCATTGTGTACATTCGCTGATGTAAACAAGCATCAATATCTCTACAAGTCTCTGTCCTTAAGAAAAAAAAGTTTATTATGTAATACCTAACACCGTTATTACTTGTTTTGTATCCCACTAGTTACCTTATGTAGTGTGATGTTTTGAGGATCTCCTCCTGCCCATAGTCATCATCTAAAGAGCTCACCAAGTAGTGCAGTTGAATGACCAGGAAAATTATCACAGATACGTAAAAGCTATTCATAGGAACTTTGCACCTTTTATCCTTAAATATTATGCCCAGGGCCTTTGTTGCCTGGGAAAAGAATATACATATAAACACAATATCTAAATTCTAGACAGTTTGGTGTTTATCTGCCAAATATGTATCATTCATTATTTGGATTCTCAAATGAGTAAGTAACCATGGAAGAAACTTACAGCGAGCGGGAAAAAGGAAGTATTATTGTCCTTAAAATTTAGGTCTGAGCACAGGGGCTCACTGTGGAGGCTGGGTCTTCTTTTTAGGACTTCAAGGAGTTTGGCAAGGACCTGGAGTCTGACAGGTTGTTTAGCTTGGCCCAGGGCTTCCCAAATTTGAGTAACATGTCTGAAAATTGAAATTGAAAACAAAACATATAAAGATTTTTTGTTTAAAAAAAAAAGCCATTGTTGATTACTTCTTCAAACATATTTTGGGATAAAGTTCCAAAGGTGCTTTTTCAAGAGGCCACTGCACGTTCTGGTTTTTCTTTGAAAACATTTCACATCTCATCCAAGAAGCTTCTTCATCTGAAGAAGCTTCTTGGATAACAAGCGAATTGTCTTCAAAGAAAAACAAGAACATCCAGTGGTCTCTTGAAAAAGCATCTTTGGGACAACCGTGACCTGGATGACTGAGAATCTCCACAGTCATTTGTGATAAAGTGTGTGTGTGTGTGTGTGTGTGTGTGTGTGTTGGAGAAAAAGACAGAGAGACAGACTTATTGAAATGAAAATATGGGCACAAATACAGACAAAAAGAGAAACTTCCTGCACACCTGGAAAACAATTGGCTATTAAAGATTGCAGAGGATATATATATGTGAGTTGCTTTTTAAATCAGGAAAGTTAGAACAGTATTTTAAAGGAGCATCTTTTCACTGTTTTTCACCCAAACTGAGACACTGTCGTCTTCAATAACCACAGGTCCAGGTTGTACAAGTCAGTTCAGATGCTGCCTTTCAACTCGCCCAATTTGCTTTGTTGTTTCCAGCACTCTTCTCCTGACACATTTGTGAACTGCTCCCTGCTTCGTCTTTTTAATAATTGGAGTGGCAAAGGAAGCACATTCCATGCTGCTGAAGCATACACTGGAGGCTCATGAAAGTTCAGCTGAGTAATGCAGGAAGAGACAAATAGCATACAATTCTTTGTATCAATAAAGTCAATATTTCGTCTTCACTGAACAACTTGTGTGGCTGGGTCTCCAAGGAGGCAATCTTATAATGTACCATCTTGAAAGCAACAGTCTCAGAAACCAGCATGGCGGTGCAGTTTTCCCCGGATTTAGTTTTATGTCATGTAAACAAATTCAAGTTTATCCAGAGGTGAGGACAAGGGATTAATTCTTAGATTATGAATTTCAAATTTATGTTTTCAGCAGCTTGCTTTGGAAAATTGCTGTGTTCTTCTTATTTATGACTACTCTATATTCCAACTAATGATTTATAGCATCATCTACAGTGGTGGTATGCTACCGGTTCGGCCCGGTTCTACCGAGCTGGTAGAGGTGATGAGCAGCAGAGACCGAACCTGTTTTCTCCGCTGCTCTGCTGTTGGGCCCGCCCACCCGAGCTCCTATATTCACCTTTATCCTCTGCTTTTGAAGTGCAGTTGCTTTGCGTGGCACAGAAGAGTGCCACGCGGCAGCTGCTGAAGTGACCGGAGAGTGCAGGCTTGCAGGAAGTGAGTTGGAATGCCTCTGCACCTGCGCAAACACCTCTGCACCTGCGCAAAGTGTGTGTTTGGTGCGCATGTGCCCACCAAGCCACACCCACTGAACCGGTGGCAAAAAAATTTGAATCCCACCATTGATTGTCTAACCCTTGTTGGGCCAACCTAAAGCTTGTCTGTTTTACTGTTTTGTTGGCACAAGAAAAGTAGGGTGATTCCAGAAAATGCTCTAAATTGCCCATTAGAAAATAGTCCAAGACTGAACATGGAATTCTTCAGAAGATGAAATTCTTACAGTACAATCTATATGATGGACTCAAAAAATAATGTTCACTTTTGGCATAATCTTCTTTTGCATTCCAAGAATTCCAAACTCAGTCCTTGACAGGGGTGGGATTCTACCAGTTTGCACCTATTCGCTAGAACCAGTTAACATTCTAAGCAGTTCGGAGAACCGGTTGTTAAAAGAAATTACTGGCCTAATCCTGTAAGGAAGGCAGGAAGGAAACATTCTGGTGTTGCTTACAGAAACTGCCTCTCCATTAACCCTTATTACATTCTTGGCAGGACTAGAGTTCCCGTCCCTGGAATGTCTCTGGAATTTTTTCCCTTCTTTGCTGGTACTTTGCTTGTGTGGAATGACCATTTAAAGTTGCAGTGGCACTGAAAAAAGTGACTTATGACCATTTTTCACACTTACGACTGTTGCAGCATCCCCACAGTCATGAGAAGCCAGGGGAGGAGATGCGTGCCTCGATGTGAGTGATATTGAGTTGTTCACACCCAGCCAATAACATGACCACCAAGCCATGTGCACCCAGTCACATGACCACCAAGCCACACCCACCACCTAAACCATGCCCGCAGAACCGGTTGTTAAAATTTTTGAATCCCACCCCTGGTCCTTGACATTTTCAGGCATGGAAAAGATCCCTACCGAAATCTCTTAAAAGCCATTGTTAGTAATTGTGGGTGGGTGTGATTATGACATAAGGCAATTTCCTGTCTTTTATACTTATTTTTGTCTGTGTAGTGCTGATAAATTATGACCAGATGAGGGCTCTGCAGACTGTCTTGTCTTGTAGGGTTTCATAAGTACACCCCTCAAGCTCGTAGACTTGAATGAACCCTTGTATTTTGATTTCGTGTCCATTGGTACTGAAAAATAGACACTGACAATTGCATTAGCAATTCAACAATTGAAGTGAATCATCACTAACCCAATAAATAAGAGACAAATGAGTGCATTTATCCACAGTATTCCAGGAATAAATGTGGTATGGCAGAGAATTCAAAATGGTGGGGTCATTGCTATTGTTATCAGCCCATCAGAAGAAAGCCTTTTTTCCCCATACTTGTCAGAATAATTAGCCTGCCACTCTTTTTTCCTCCCCAAGTGCCTTTGAGGCAATTTTTACTTCTAGTGACTACATGGAAAAGTCCTTGCAGTTTTCTGGCCAACATTTGTAGAACTAGATTGCCATTGCCTTCTTCCTAGGGATTTTTGAAAATGACTGGCTGAAAGTTCCCCTACTTGCTTTATGCTTAACTTAGGAACAGAACTGAGATTTCCTTACTCTGAGCCCAGCTCTTTAACCACTAGACCAACCTGTCGCAAAAGAGCGAGAGCCTCAGAAGACTTGAGATGGCCTCATCTGTGTGTGCTTCAACCAGCAGGCAAACAGCTCCTATTGCTGCTTCTCTTGCACTGCGATCCTGGATAGCATTCAAGTGGAAATAAATAATATCTATGATTTCTGATACCTAGAAAGGAGAAAAAAGAGATTGTCACAAGTTGTATTTTCTTCATTTTCTAGTGCTTGACATAACTTATTCAAATATGAATGTAGTAGTACTGAACATCTTGATAAGACAGGTTCTTCTTAGGAAAAATGGTCCTTTTGTTGTCTAGATTTTCAAAAGGAAGTCTTCATCAGGAAGCAAAAAAATATGGACCAAAACTGGATCATAAAGTATTGGAATTTCTCAAATGATGAAGTGGACCCTATTAACTGAAAAGTGTGTATTAGATGACTGAAGTCACAAAATATTTTTCAGAGCACTTCTTCTAGGGAACCCTTAGTTAGAACTTTAAATATTATAAAACAATTTTCCCAGTGAAGGACTATCTCCATCAGGATTGAGCAATATGAATGACATGTCCATAAAACAAAGAATCCTGTTGCTTTGGAATAATACTGCAGTTCTGAGTTGGTAATCTTTGGACACATGTATTTCAGAATACAGATTATAATCGGTGAATTCCCATGTAAAGTCAGATGGAAAAATATTCTTTTGTTTCTAGAATTCTCGGTGTTGAAGAATAAAATTTCACCCAGCTTCATCTAGAGAATTCAGAATTATAGGTATTTTTGATGATGAAGTTTTGACTGATAATCAAGGCATCCTTAATGTCAGCTGACCATCTTATATTTGCTTGCGCTTCGCTGCTATGCAGCAAGAGACTGCCATTAACTGTGGTGAGGGGGAATGAATGGAAGGGGGATGCTTCAGGAAATGAAAGTAAGTCCTATATCTCCTCCAGATGCTGCCTTAAGGTCATCCAGTTGGAAGAAGGAGAGGAGGTGCTTTCCAAACTACACTTGGACCGACCATTAGGAAAACATCTTGCCTGAACTCGATTGATTATACTGGGGTGGGCAATGAGAGACAGTTAAGGGAGGGAAAAGTAGAATGTAGGGATTTTGGTGTGCGATTTTCAGTTCTGGCTTTGCATTACTGCAATACACTTGATCTCTTATAAATTATACCTTTCTCAATAAATGGAGCCAAGGGTCATTTTATTTAGAGGTTTAAGTTGTGGCAGATCCGACACTTCAACATCTATGTCATGAATATCACTATAAAGGTGGCTCAGCAAATCAAAATTGTTTTTGATTACAGTGATTATGCTGTAATATGATGTTTGATTTAAAGAAATAATAATGCCATTAGCAACTTGTAATGACCATTTATAGGGGCAGATACCACTGGAAAAAAAAATCAGAATAGGTTGGTTGCTATTGAAACATAGTGCAAATCAGTTTGCTACTATTTAAACTAGCAGTACTAGGGCAAGGAATAATTTCAAGACACCTGCAGGGTGAATCTCAGCATCAAATCAACATGGAACTTTGACAATGAGATCTGCAAAATTCTCAGTTTGTCTTACCTTTCCCCTTAATTTGTTCTTCTCTTTCTTTAAAAGAGAATTCAGCATAATTGCAGCTGCCTGAATATTGTTTCTGTCTGAGTCCCGCAGGCTAGCCACTGCCAAGAGTATCTGTCCAGTAACAGTGGCTGTTGGATCAGTTCTGAGAGGTTTCTGAAAGAGACAGAGAAGAGGCCACCATAGGACACTTGGTGGAAATCAAGTGTAAATATCTGCAATTCTTAAGCAAGTGGCAGAGCCAGTTTGTGCTTTTATTAAATTTTACTTAGTGCTGCAAGGAGAAGTCTAGGACAAGTCACTCTAACCATTAGCTCTGGACTATAACATTATGTCTACCCTTAGGTTCTCCTGTCAAGAGTGGGCTGGTTGTCAAGGCTCCAATATGCACCCCCATTCAAATCATAAGTCTCTAGCCACATCTTTCAGAGTAAAAAAAAAACTTTATTAGGAGTGAACATATCAGCGTTTCTTGGTTGCAGCCGACTCTGACACATCATTCATTTCACCCTTGACCCAAGTCTTCCCCCTACCCCTCCCGGATTCTCCAATGAGACACATCCATAGCCAAGAGTCATCAATCATGCTCTCCAGTAATAATCTTGTGCGCAAACAGATTCAGCTGCCAAGCAATTATCTGAAGCATTTAAGGAATGCACTGTTTTCCCTACTCCCTTTCTGCTGGCAACTAAAAAGACCCAAAAAGTATTTTTTAGTTGACATCTCCAATATAAAGTTTGAAATCTGTGTGAGACTTCAATTCTCATAATGCCTAACCAGTATGACCACAAAGATGGGGGTTGAATTCCAACATGGCTGGAGGGCAGAAAATTGGGGAATGCTAGTTGAAGTGTACATACTGTATATGGTCATCGAACATGAAATTAAACGTACTAAAATAAATTGAAAACTGTGCCTCAAGACAATATATGTGTACAAGTTTGCCAAGAACCAAATTTAGTCTTTGAGCAGCCTACTAGAAGCCATATTCTAGTAGATGGGGGTCTTTAAAAAAAGTGGATTGAGATAGATTAAAATGATATTTGATTTCATTTGAATTTTATTAATATTTTTCAGTGGCTGTATTGGGAAAGTATATACTTCCACCACTGCATAGTAGCTATAACTAAGAAGGATTGGAGCATAAGCAGAAGACTTTTGGAATTAATAGTCTTCTGATTCACAGGTTGATTGTACCTCAATACATTCTTCTGTAATCGGAGTCAAGGAGATACTCTCATGATGTTCCATATCTGCAATCCCTGTTTTGTGTTTTTCCTCCAGAAGGAAGTTCTCAAGCTCCAACCCTGACTGGACAGTGAGACCTTTCTCTTGTAGTCTGCTTCTTGTGTTCTGCACATAGCATTTTTCTTTTTCTGACACAAATATGTGAACTGTATGTGGCTTTGCCTTCACCTGGAGCGGGCCATCTAATGTGTCCCCAGAGGAGGTCTGTGTGGCTTTATCAAAGCAGATAAAATCTGGTTCACTGGCAAAGGGGATGTTCAGCCTCAGATGTGGTCCATCGGCCTTCTCTATTTTTTCTTTTATCACCATAGCTGCTCTAGGAGAGAAAGAAAGATTGTGAAGTTGCCTCTCAGAGAAGAACTTCTAAAATTATTCTTGGCCAAAGCATGCTGAGTTGGATGAGGAGAGTTTTCTGCTGAACCCTGTGGAAACAAAATCCCTCAAATAAGGATCTCATAAAATCTTGTACGCTACAGGTTTTGTCCTCGACTTAGGCCGACAATTGAGCCCAACATTTTTTGTTGTTAAGTGATATATTTCTTAAGTGAATTTTTCCACATTTTATGACCTTTCTTGCCTCAGTTATTAAGTGAATCTGTCTTCTCCATTGTCAGGAGAATGCTTGTCAGAAGATTGCAAAAGGGTTCATACTTATGACCATTGCTTTGTATCCCAAAATCATGGATCACATATTTAGGGATACAAAGCAATGGTCATAAGTATGAACCAGTTGCCAAATATCTGAATTTTGATCACGTGATCATTGGGATCCTGGAAAGGTTGTAACTGTGAAAAACAGTGATAAGTCACTTTTTCAGTGCCATTATAACTTTGAACAGTCACTAAATGAACTGTTGTAAGTCCAGGACTACCTGTATACAATAATAAGAAATGAAAACGTTGTTGTAAGAAATCTGTTAAACTTTACAATGAAAAGCCAGAAATAAAATTACTCCCAAAGTTCATGGCTTTTTGCTTTTGCTCAAAATATTATGGTGATTCACCTGTACAATTTATAGAAGTGTTTCCTTTTTTTTAATAAACAAGTTTTACTCAATTTTTCCAAAACAACATAAAAAAGCTCTTTTCAGTGTACAACATAATTCCGAGTCACCACTTTTACATGCAAATATGACAGTAATTATATATTCATTTTTACATTCAACATTCTGTCTTGTCCATTTTTAATTTAATTCTATTACTACTTCTCCATTTCAACTTTTACATAAGAAACAAACACATTAATTCTGTTAAGTGATATTACTTTCATTCTAAGCATCTTTTCAATTCATTTCAATTTATTTCAAATATATTTCTTAAAACATTAACATTTCTTTTAAGCGTGGCCTTTTCCAAAGTACTCTTTTCTCATTTTACCTCTCAACTTTTATATAAGAAAAGGAACAAGCAAGTTGATCCTATTCATTAGTACTACTCTCATTCTAAAGCAGCAGTATTTCTACAGTATTTGCTTTATTCTAATTCTATAATCACAATTGATAATTATTTCCATAACATCTATTTTATTGTAATGTTGTGTAGGTGTGTATATAGTATATGTGTGTGTGTGTGTGTGTGTGTGTGTGTATAAGATGCATAAAGAATTAATCAATTCTCTTTAAGAACTTTAATTAAAATTCCCTACAGTAATAGGAAATTTAGGGCCTGCCCAATGATATTCCTACAAAAAAGGCCCAAGAAATTTTTACTTACACAATGGAAAATGAGATGGATAACTTCCATCCATTTATTTTGAACAGAGAGTATACACATTTGATTGATTGATTCATTGATTTTTTGAGGTGTCATATTTCTAGTGACCAAATAGATTTTCTTCATGACAAACATATGCATATGAAAAAAGTGTAAAGTCATCATGTATGATTATAGCTTTTAAATAATAATTCTTGACTATTTTAACATTTGAGATCAGAAATCTCTTGCTCCCAGTCCAGAGGTTCAAATTGCATGTACTATGGAAAGTTGCCTTGATTTCACTTATAAACAAATCACATTTGATAATTTTTTAAAATATTTCACTCATCTGATAGATGACAAATACCACCACATATTTAAAATAAATAAATCCGGATTACAGAATGAATGACAAATCAGAACCACAGAAACAGTGTGGGCTACGGAAGTGACTTGTGACTGACAAGCTCTGAAAAGTTAATGGAGGCTTATGAATTATTTGACAAATTGAGATAATCTACTTACAAATGTGCATGGTTAGAACCAGGGTTACACTTCTCTTTCTGATGCACCAGTTTTTGCCTCACTGAAATGTGCTAAAGAAAAGATCTCCACTAACCTACTCAGGTAACAATGGATTTTATTACATCATTACTTTATGGATACCCTGGTTACAATATTACCAAGAGGGCCCAGTGTTCCAGTGGTTACGTGGGTATCCCTGGTACAGCCAACTCAGACAGTACTACTCCCAATGATAGAAAGCATTGAGGCGGAGACCATTAATTCTTCTTAGAATGTAGAACCTAAAGGGGGTGCATGGAGGACCTCTTAGGTGTGGCGTGTTTTGTGCAGGTTATTGTTTGAATGTGGAATTTTGTTCTCCTTGTACTCGATCCACTTGGGAGGGGACTTGGAGGCCGCGCTAGCAACCGCTTTCTATTTTTCTTCAATAAACCTTTGAAATTGTGTACCAGACTTGTCTTTGTATTGTGAGTAAACATTTATTAGGGGTCTTATATCTCACACAAGGTTTCACCGTATCTTTGTGGAACTTCTCTCCAGTAGAGTGTGCACTGTTCTGTGTGTGGCATTTATACAGTCCTGTTGTAATGTAGCTTTTTAGATACTGATTGGGGTGGGTGGATGGCTGAATTTTAAGTCATTGGCTATTTGCTTGTGCTGCTCAGCCCTTGCCTTCTAAGTACTTAATAAATTGGCGGTAAATCAGCACTCCTGTTGACTGATGAGGGGCCCATTTCTCAGGCTTTGATCAATTCTCCGGCTGTTTTTGTGCCTGCTCGTCCAACAATCTTAGCTGCAAAATTTGTGCCCTTCTTCATTGTAGTGTTTTTATCCTGGGACATGTATATTCACATTCATCCATCAGATGGGGTGTTCTCCTTGGCTGGAAGAACAACAATATCCATGTAGGTTTTGCCTTTTTCTCTTTGCATTCGCCATGTCATTCTCCTTGTAGAGGTGGTCAGATTTCTATCTTTCTGTCTTGTCTCCCACCTCATTTCATCTCCTCTCAAGTCTCTATGGAGATAGGAGACTGCAAATAAAAAATGCATTTTGTCCTCAGGAGTGCAACTCTTTGATCTATAAACCTGAGATTTTTTTTTCCCATGTAGCTTTCAGCACTATGAAGCAGTGCAATTCCATCTGATACCTGAACCCAGTGGCATCCTTATGTTTGAAGTAGATAATGATTAAGTGATGAGGCTCTCTTGCCTTGAATTTCTGGCACATACTATTGGAAACACAATTGTATCTTTCCGCCGATGCAGATTAAAATCATCTTTCCTGTCAATCTTTATAAACATTTGGAAATGACATTTGTCCATGATTTCCAAGACATAGAAGCAGCAGCAAGAGAATATTTATTATGACAGGCATAAAGTATCTTGGATATGATCAGCTTTCTTTTTACAAAACCGTACACTAGCTACCAAACAAAATATATTATTCTATTGATTAAGCTGTCTCTAGCAGAGCTGTAGGCTAGACGGAGATGTCAGAAAATATCCTGGAAGAAAGCAATGGCAATCTCTTTTGTTCCTGTTGCCAAGAAAATTGCACAGACATGCTCACAAAATCAAATGAGTCAAGCTCAACTCAAATAAAGTTTTTTCTTCCCTTTATCTGGCATTGAAGCAGCAGGTATTGGTAGGAACAATTTTCAATTCTGGTTAATTGTATTATATAAAGTATGACTATACTGTAATGCCTAGCAACATGACTTTACTATAAATTCAAGACAGCCAGCACAAATGTTTGATTGCACTCATTCTTTTGTAATGCAATAAAAAAACTCTGATGCAAATTCACAGATAGAAAATACAGTTCCAGATATTGAACTAAGCTGATCTACAGTTGCCTTAATCACAGCCAACTTCAAAACACTGAATACTCCATATTCAAGCTGTGTTCTCTTCAATTGACCAGGTAAAGTCTGCAAAATGTAGCCCTAAATCAATGGTGGCTTCCTTTCTATACTGTGTTTACTCATGTTTTTCTTTTAAATTGCCATCATTTTAATCAGTTCAAAAATTGGTGCTGAAAAGACTGTGAAATGCTAGTGTGTCGCTTATGGTGCCTTACCAACAGGAGAGGGGCAAAGCCCAAGAATGGGATTTCATGTTGGTTAGAGTAATACCCAGATATTTTTTTCAACCAGAAAACCAATTTTTAACAGTCAGTTCTTTTCCAACTTCTATCTTCATATTTTTATTATCTTCATTTTTATTGTTATTAAGCCAATATCTCCAAATTCCTTAATTTTTTTTCCATTAATAGTTCTATTTTTGCCAAAGGGATTTCCAAAATGAAAGCCAAATCATAAGTAAATGACCTTAGTTTATGTCAACCGTCCCACTCAGTCATCTAGCAAGGAAAGACTCTTGGCCCCTGGTTTCACCAACAATATATTTTACTAAAGCTTAAGCAGTTACAGAAGTAGCAAAGCTGGATCTGGTATTTTTGCGTTCAAATGATACAATGACAGATAACAGATAACAGATCATCAGAGTTGGAAGGGACCTTGTAGGTCATCTAGTCCAACCCCCCACCCAAGCAGGAGACCCTACACCATTTCTGACAAATGGCAGTCCAATACCTTCTTGAAGGTCTCAAGTGATGATGCTCTCACAACTTCCAAGGGCAAGCTGTTCCATTGGTTGATTGTTCTCACTGTCAGAAAGTTTCTCTTTATTTCCAGGTTAAATCTCCCCTTGTTCAGTTTCCATCCATTATTCCTTGTCTGGCCTACAGGCGCTTTAGAAAATAGCTTGACCCCTTCCTCTCTGTGGCAGCCCCTCAAATATTGGAAGACTGCTATCATGTCTCCCCTGGTCCTTCTCTTTACGAGACTAGCCAAGCCCAGTTCCTGCAACCATTCGTTGTATGTTTTAGCCTCCAGTCCCCTAATCTGATGAACTAACTTTTCTTTTCCTCTGGCCATCCCCCTGTTATCAATTGATGTCCAGTTGGGTGCTTGGATATTGTGGACTTCCCAGCTCTGAATACCAATGGCTGATCTTGGGCTGGCTGGTGTTTCTCACATCTTGGGCCAGCACAGCTGGGTTTCCATCCCTCCCCTAATCCCTCCCTACATTCAGGTCCTCATTTCCCTCTCCTCGTTGCTCATGTCAGGCTGTCAGCTTGCAATGCTTGGATAGCAGAATGGCAGCCCTGATCGTTTATATGCTTCTTTTCAGTGGTGGGATTCAATTTTTTTTACTACCAGTTCTGTGGACGTGGCTTGGTGGGCGTGGCAGGGGAAGGATATTGTAAAATCTCCAGTCAGAGGCGGTATTTGCCAGTTCTCCGAACTACTCAAAATTTCCGCTACCGGTTCTCCAGAAATGAGAATACCACCACTTCTTTTTTAACCTTCCCCTCAGCAATTCTCAGTTAGATTTTTGTGCAACAGAAACTTCAGTCACCTAGTTACTATCTCTGAAAAACTATGTATGGAATGCACTTCCGATTTCCAAGCTGCCGCACTATTCTTTCAAAACCCTTCCCCCCCTCTCCCTTTCTGCTGGCAACTCTAAAACAACCATAGAAATATTTTATGAATTGACATTATGGTCACCTGATTGCATCACTGTGTAGTGTGAAATTCATCCAGTGAGGAGGTGATCGGTTCTGTTGCTGATTGGTTGATTTGGATGGTCCAGTTTCTTACAGGTTCATATGATGGCTTTAAGTTAATGTGTTTGTTGATGGATCCATTTGTAGACATTTTGATTCAATAATACAGGTCTCCCAGATAATAATTCATCATGGGAGACATTTCATCATTTAAATGTTAGCTGTGCCTTTGAGAAATGAGTTACCATGAGTCTGCAATGCCATTTTTGCTTCATATTTTGAATATGTCTGAAATAGTTGTCTTACAAGACAAATGAACAGAAGAAAACTTGAATTTCAAGCATGTCTGTTTCCTCTAAAGAAATTAGTTTTCTCCTCGGTATTAGAGATTGTATGTCAGCTATGTAGCTATATGCATTTTATTTTTGCTAGAGGGAAAAACAGATTTATTTATAATTTACCATGCATTGTCTCTTATCTCAACATTTCTGGCTGCTTTAATTCATTTTGGAGATTTGTTTTGAATGTAGATGAGTTAATTATATGGGGCATGTGAAAAGTAATTCATCAAGGATATATACTTTATATGATCTGAATTTGAAATTTTAGAAGGATATGTGTTTATAATTCTCCGCAATTGGAAACCCTATTATCTTTCCACGAAGCCAGTAACATGCAGCACTCAGTCATAGGTTTTTTATTTTTATTTCTTTAGCACCTTTATTCATTCCTGCAATCAGGACATCTTTACTGACAGCTACAATTCACCTTAGCCTAGATCAGGGGTCTCCAAATTTGGCAACTTTTAAAGATTTGTGGACTTAAATTCCAGAATAGAATAGAATAGAATAGAATAGAATAGAATAGAATAGAATAGAATAGAATAGAATAGAATAGAATTCTTTATTGGCCAAGTGTGATTGGACACACAAGGAATTTGTCTTGGTGCAAATGCTCTCAGTGTACATAAAAGAAAAATACATCCATCAAGAGTCAAGTATCATAAGGTACAACACTTATGATAGTCATACGGTACAATAAGCAATCAAATCATACTAGGAAACAATCAATATAAATCGTAAGGATACAAGCGACAAAGTTGGTCATACAGTCACAAGTGGGAGGGGATGGGTGATAAGGAGTAATGAGAAAATTAATAGTAATAGTAGTGGAGACTTTGTAAATAGTTGAACAGTGTTGAGGAAATTGTTTAGCAGAGTGATGGCTTTCGGGGAGAAAACTGTCCCGAATTCCCTACCCAGCATGGGGAATTCTGGGAGGTGAAGTCCACAAGCCTTAAAGTTGCCATGTTTGGATACCCTTGGCCTAGACCAGAGTTTCTCAACCTTGGCACATGGAAGATGTGTGAACTTCATCTTTCAGAATTCCCCAGGCAGCTGTATAGGCTATGAAATTCTAGGAGCTGAAGTCACATAACTTTAAGTTGCCAAGCTTGTTAAGGTTGGAGTAGATCATGGGTGTCAAACTCGATCACGTCAAGTGACATATCATGATATATTGCAAAGTTTTTTGCCTTTGCAGAGCCAAGGTGGGTATGGCCTACGCGTAACACATCTAGCCCACAGGCCACCAGTTTGACACTCCTGGCCATGATCCTTTGTGTGAATTTCAATTCCCAGAAGGCTTAGGGAGTAAGAGCTGAAGTTCAGCATTTGAAGGGCTTCCTGACTGGGAAAATAGCTCCATATGATATGTAGTGGCTTAGCTGAAAATTTTTAACTTTAGCAATTCCTCATTTTGCTGTTCAGATGTTACATGTTCAACTGTGTTTTTCAAATATAAGAAAAAAGGCACACCCTGTTCTCATTCACTTTGCCTCTTCCCTGACACAGTTTGGCTTGAAGGAGTGCAGGAAAACAAATAGAAAGAGGTGGATTATGGCATGGCGGAAGATATCTTGAACCTGCCATCTCCTTCTCTCCCCATTTCAAGAAATCCCAATCTTTTTAGAGATCCCAATCTTTTTAGTACTGCGTCAAATATGGAAGATACATTTTGAGAATATGGTCATACAGATAGTCCTTGAGTTAGGGCTATAATGGAGCTTGCCCATAACTTGCAACAGTTGTAGTAGAATAGAATAGAATAGAATAGAATAGAATAGAATACCTTTATTGTCATTGCATTCCACAAATACAATGAAATTTGCAAGCTACTCCAGCACAGTGCCCCAAACACCACATCACAATCACACTACAGAGTTTTAAAAATTAAAACAACAGCAACAACAACAACAACAATAATAATAGTAATAATAGGACTAAATCACAAATGCACTGTTTGATTCAAGACAATTACTGCCTTGGAAAAGAAACTGTTTCTCAATCTGTTAGTCCTCATTTTAAAACGGGTTAGTCATGTGACTGACCCAAGTTTACAACCTTTTTTGCGGTGGCCATTAAGTGAATCATATGATTGTTAAGTGAAGCCATGTTCATTAAACAAACCAAAGTTTGTTTAACATTCTTTGTTTCCACTAATCATAACCACATTCTCCACATTCATTGCCCATTGAAAGTAAGTTCTTTAATGCCAGAAAGATTTCCTGTTCTCTTTTCTCTGCTAAAATAATAATTATTCCTTTTTCCCCTTAAAATTGGTCTGAAAAATCCCACCTAACCTCTTTAGGCAGCTGCCATAATTATACATCTGAGCAGCTCTGAATTTGTAAGATGAAAGAAGAAGGCTATAGAAACAAATATCTCTTATGACTATTCTCATTTTAGGCCACCAAATAGGCCATTCCTACATATAGAAGGGCTTAAATTACATCTGTTTTTATGATCAATTGATTAACTGGGTCACTAAACCTCAATTACACCTGAGACATTGGAAAAAGATCGCTCAATAAAATCACTCCAGCATCTTAGATGTAGGGTGAGATTATGACATACTCTTGGCATTTTTCAGTCATTTTCTGCTACATGCTATTGACTACAGTTCTCTTTTATCTTCAGTTCCTATTGGTACAATAATCCTCACCCTTCTACATCTATAACTTAACTGTGTATTTTATTATACCTACATATAAGTCGATCCATCTCTCTGTTTCTCTTTCACTAGCTCTTTAAAAAAAATGTAATGGTAAGAAAAAAGCTTTAATTGCAAAAGGAAGGATATAGATTCAAGGGGTGCTTTGTTAAACATGCACATCAAATAGATATTCTACTTTAAAAAAAATCAATATTATAGTGAGACCACAATAAAACGTGTCTTTCAGTAAAGAAAAATCCGCAACCCCTCTATGAAATGTGGAATTGCTTTTATAAGCAGTTGCAGAACTCAATCAAAATGAGAAAGAAGGCAACAGAATATACAATAGTTTGCTACAGTTTAGAAATGTAGGAGAGACATTGGCTGGGTTGTTTTGTGTGTGTTTCTGAACCTATAAATACTCATATCATATTTTTTGTGTTTATTCATTATTTTCATTTTTAATTATTACTGCTCATTTTGAGTTTTGAGTTCATTTTGACTTTGGTGTTGAATATTCTATTGATTTGGGAATTTTTAAATGTTAGGTTTAATTTGTACTATATTTTACTTTGTTAAAAGCTGCCAGGAGTTAAATGTCTTGATGGCATACAAATTTGGAAGGAGAGGGTAAAATATGAGAAATCTCATAGTGTGCTCAACAGCATGACAATACCTAAAATAACTTTCAGATCTATAGTCTTATCTTCGTCTATTTTTTAAATAAGGCCCTGGATGTTTATTATGATTGCTATTAATGGAACTCAGTCCTTGTCAAGGGTGCTTAAAATGCTCTGTCTGTGTTTGTATAAATACAAATATGGAACTATTACATTTTGTAAAACAAAAGAGGTGAAAACAACAATAGGTAACTTAGCAACTAAAAATAAGCATGAGAGAATAATGAAGAATTAGATTTAAACAAAAATCAGACAAAGAGGCATTTAATAGAAATAGGCTTTTATTAACGGGAAAACAAATATAAATTTAAAGGCTCTTTCATTAAGAGAATAATCAATATATCTGGTTTTCACTCAGTGGTGTCTGCTTTAAAGGGGAATTACTTTTCCCAATAATGACATTCCAGTTAGAGTAGATTACCATTTTTAGCTGACCTGGCATCTTTTCAATGCTAAGTGTATGTCTCATATATTGTTATACCACTGAAAGTGAAGATGGATTCTTGGTTTTTCCATTTCACCACAATTTGAACTGCAGATGTAAGGGAGAAGATAGCATCTAATTACAGAGTCTCTTTTATGGAATTGGTAAAACTTGGAGCTACTTCAAAAGTTTGCATCAAAAGTTTTCCTATACGTAGCTTTACATAAACAATTTTTGGTTAGGCATAGAGTCAGAGAGTCATTGGAATGAACTAACTCCTGTAGGGGTTTCTCCCCCAAATGAAATGCAAATGTAGACTCAATTGCATTTCATTTTGGGGAGAAACCCCTGCAAGAGTTAGTTCATTCCAACGACTCTCTGATTCTATGCCTAGCCAAAAATTGCCCTTTTGACTGAAAAAGTTACTTGGATGAGTAACAAAACGTCTCTATTTAATAAATTTTGGTCCAGTTGCCATGATTTAAACATTTACATGCATTGACTTGGATGATTGAGTCTACATTTACATATTAAACAATATTTCTGCCTTATCAATTTTAAGCCAGAGTTCTCAAAGAAGCCCTAGAGTTAAACTTGATTTCTGGCTACATTAATACAATTGTGTTATTTGTTCACAACAAAATAATGCAACTGTATAACGCAATGACACTGGAATAATCCTGGAATGATTTCAATGCCCCAGAGCACTGCTCAAGATTTTTCCAGGTTTGCTTCTGTTTAGCTTTTGAGTGCGGAAAACTTGGGCAGTGCTTCCATCTGCTGATACAAGAAAACAGCAAATTAATTTACTGAATCTTTTGGTTCATTTTAATATATAACAAAGAAGAGGAAACAGCAGCCCCATCACAAATTCTTATGGAAGAAGGACTAAAGGACTACAGACAAGCAAAACAGCCAGCATGGCAATGAAAAGTTGAATGTATGGATTATCTATGCAAGTTTGTACATTGAATCTTTGTAGATTCCTTCCTACAGAATGAACATTCTGACTGCATAGCAAAAACCACAGTATTTTTTTTTACAAGTTTAGCTACACATGTTGAGTAAAATGTCCAAGATTAAAAGTGTGCAGAAGTCAGAATGGAAGCAGAAAAAAGTTATTCAGGATCAGGTGTGGATAGTCTACCTGTTCTTGGGTGCAGTTCCTTAACAAAGCTGTGATTTTTCCTGTGCTTACACAATGGCCACATGGTCTCAAGAAAATATATGTTGGAGTTAAGGGAGAATAATTGGACTGTAAAAGGCAGGGGTGGGATTTTACTGGTTCGGAAAGGTTCTATAGAACCGGTTGTTATGATTCTGTGCAGTTTGAAGAACCGGCAAATTGTGCCTCTGGTTGGCCCCACTCCTCTCCACCTGCCCCCCCCTTCCCCTCCCCACCCAGTCAGTCCTTATCGCGCATGTGCGACATTGCGCGCATGCTCGACATCGGTGACTGCGTTTTCCCCTGCCCAGTCACTCCTTAAGGTATTTATTTCCCCCCCCTCTTGACAATCAGCTGTTCCGTTGATCAGATGTTCTGGGATCCTCCTTGCTGTCTTACTGCTTCACCCAGGAGGCCCTGGAGGCAAAAAGAGGTGGGGGATGCTACACGCATCCCCTGTGCTCCATTTTTTTTTGCAAAAATGCCCCGCAGGAGGCTTCCCTGAGGCCCAGGACGCAAAAAAGGGGAGGCTGCAAAAAAAAGAAGCCATGCGTACCTAGTCACCTAGCCATGCTCAACTAGGCACACCCAACTAGCCACGCCCACAGAATTACTAGTAACCCATTCAGGGATGGGGTTTTTCTGTTGAAAAACAGAAAAGTTGAGGTTGTTGCATCTGCCTAGTCTATTCATTGGGCAACTGCTCTCCCAAACTCAATCAATTTCCCGTTGCAAAATGGAATATATTTGGACTTTAGCTTTGCTGTACCTGACCGAACTACAACCAGGATTCCCTAGTTCAGATGATACACATCACAGTAACTGTGTTTAGCAGCAGCTTCAAGTAGATAAGAGCTATCACAAAGTAATACAGATTGTATTGTACTTGTACCGTGACTGTTATCCAAATCATTTTGGGGCTCCCTTAAAACTTTGCAGAAGTGCCCAGAAGTTAAGATGGTAGCTACAGAAATATGACCAATGCCTTGCCCATTTTTAAATACGCATCCTATCATTGTGTTTGCTATCATGACTTATCTGGCTTTGACACACTGTGTAGCTGGAACTCCAGTGTATCCGTTGTCTGACTAATAGAATATCCAGAATAAGGACAAAAGAGGGTAGGAAATGAAAAAGGAAGAGAACAAAAATGACTAGCGATTATGTTGTTGAGGCAGAACTGAGAATATCTCAGCTGACGTCTTAGGCACAGAAATAAATTTATTGATGCCATGAGGTTGGTTGGTAGACTTTAACTCAAGTTATCTTACAAAGCTCATTGTGGGATTAAATTTGGAAACAGGAATGCTTTGTTTGAGTTTTGAGCTCTTTTGAAAAAGGACTAAATATAAATGTAACATTAACTGTTGCAAAAACAGTAAAAGGTAGAAAGAGCAATCTGCAAACATCAAAAAATAGCTTAAGGAGTAATGGCTTTGCTTAATTAGACAATACATTAGAAGAAAACACAAAATGAGAAGCTAAATAAGATGAATGGCTTTACACAGAGGGTTGTAACTGAATCAAGCTCATGCATTGGAGAAACTCATGACTGTACACAGATAACAAATGGAGGAACAAAGAACAACAAAGAATAACTTGTACACAGACATTTATTCATTGTGTTTCAAGAAAGTAAGGAAATAGCTACATCAAGTGGGTAAACATAGCTGAAGACAATAGTGAAGATTAAAAGTGAAACTTTATTTATCATGAGAAAAACTATGAATATGGTAATCACAGACTTGGTGACTGATTACTTTCACACCAAGTATTGTAAAGATACTTCTTAACTAAGAGTTGGCATTGATTAATTTTTGATTTCTCAACAAATCTCCTTTAATTTAGGCTACTTGCGAGCACAAGAAAAAGCAGGAAAAGTGAAGAAAAGAGCATGAAAGAAAAATAATAATAGCTAAAACCCTATTTTCGTTTTTGCTTGCTTGCTTGATATCTTTAAAGATCCAAACTACGTATGTACCATAGGTAAGTTATATGAATTACTAAAAGAAAAAGTATCTAACAAAATGAAATTCAGTGTAAATAAAAGTAAGGTTTTACATTTAGACAAGAAAAAAAAACTGTATAGGTATAGACTCGGTGAAACTTGGCTTAATGCCAGCAACTGTGAGAGAGATGTTGAAGTCCTAGTGGGCAAATATGAGCAACAGTGTGTGACAACAGCCAAAAAATCCAATGCAATCTAGGCTGCATTAATAGAGGGATAGAATCAAGATCACGTGAAGTTGTAGTACCACTAGTTCTAGTACCATTTTACAAAGCCTTACTAAAGCCACATTTGGAATATTGCATTCAGTTTTGTATGCCATTTTATATGCAATATATTGCACATTAAAAAGGTGTTAAGACTTTGGAAAGCATGCAAAAAAGAGTAACAAGAATTAGGCTGGAGGCTAAAGCATATGAAGAATGGTTACAGGAATTGCGTATGCCTAGTCTAATGAAAAGAAGGACTAGGGGAGACATGATAGCTGTGTTCCAATATTTGAGGGGCTTCTACGAAGAGAAGGCAGCCAAACTGCTTTCCAAAGCACCAAAAAAGCAAGACAAGAGACAATGGATGGAAACTTACCAAATAAAGAAGCCACTTACAACCAAGGAGAAAATTCCTTAAGGTTAGAGCAATCAATTAATGGAATAGTTTTGTTTTGTTTGAGCAATGAGAGGCTGAACCAGAGCATGAGTGCAACAATACTTTATTTTACAATAAAGGGCTGACCGTGCTTGCCAAGCCTGGAACTGGCTCGCAGCAATCAGCAACCGGTTGGACCTCGCAGCCTGCATTTATAGCTGGCTGCTGGGGAGAGCCAACCAATGGGAATGGGGGAATAACGCCCACGTAAAGTGAGTGGACCTGAGTGAGAACTCCTTGAGTCCTCAGGACATAACACCCTTCCCCCAGATGCGAACATGCATAGTCCTTGAGGTAGACGGGGTTTGTGTTGGCACCCGAACGGCGCAACTCGGGAACATTGTCTGTCTGTTCGGTACCAGCCTGTGATGGTCGAGCCGGCATAGTGTCGCCAACACTCTCTCTGGACTGGGCATCCTCGGGAAACACCGGGTTGGTTACTGGGGTCGAGCTCGTGGGTTGGATCAGGCTGGTCAACTCTCTGGGCGCTGTTGTCCGAGTTTGGGCTGACCGGAACGACCGCTGGTGCAGACTGGTCGCTGGGCACGATGTGGCTGGGCGGCGGATGAGGCGGCTCCCTTCGACTGGAGACTCTGGACTCTTGTTGGCAAGGGTGCTGAGGCGCCTTCTAAGCTGGTCTATATGTCTCCTCCAGACGCGACCATCCTCCAGCCTGACTCTATACGATCTCGGCCCGGTGATGGCGATGACCTCGCCAGGAATCCAAAGTGGGTCCCCGGCGAAATTCCTTGCGAATATCGGTTCCTGTAACAAAATTGTCTAACCCCGACGTAGAAGCGAGGGAGAGTCAGGGCAGTATTGTGGGTGCAATCTGTCCAATACAGTCCTCAGGCGCCGGCCCATCAGAAGTTCCGCTGGGGACTTATTGGTGACTGCACAGGGGGTTGAGTGTTGGCTCATCAGGAACCGTGCGAGTTTGTGGTGCCAGTCATCCCTGCCAAACCTAGCGAGGGCCTCTTTGGTGGTCCTGACGGCCCTTTCAGCCAACCCATTACTGGCAGGGTGAAATGGGGCTGTGAAAATGTGGCGAATGCCCAGGTTGGCAGCAAAACGGCTGAATTCTACTGATGCGAACTGTGGGCCATTATCGGAGACAATGGAGTCGGGTAGTCCATGTGTAACGAACAGGCGTGTTAACACGTTGGTGATTGCTAGTGTGGTGGTCGTGGATAGCTGCGCCACGCCTATCCATTTGGAATAAGCGTCCACGACCACTAGGAACATCTTTCCATGCACGGGCCTGCCAGATCGATATGGATTCTAGACCAAGGGGCGTTGGCGCTCTCCCATCTGGTAGGGGTGGCAATAGGGGAGCAGGACGGGATTCCTGGCAAATGCTGCAGGAACTTACCCAATTGACAATGTCCTCGTCTAGACCCGGCCACCACACGTAGCTGCGTGCTAACGCCTTCATTCTCACAATGCCGGGTGTCCCTCGTGCAACGCTCCAGGACTCGGGTACGCAGCGAGGTCGGAATGACCACTCGAGTGCCCCACAGTAGACAACCCTGCAAACTGGACAGCTCCTGCATGCGAGTCTTAAAGGGTGCGAATTTGTTATCGACGTTGCCTCCCGGCCACCCCCTCCTCACCCAGTCGAGCACCTGGGCGAGCGTTTGGTCTGCCTTGGTTTTAGCGGCGATGTCAAGGGCGGTGATGGGCAGGTCCAACTGGGTGATTTCAAAAATGGCGTTGACAGGAGCTGGGTCTTCAGCCGGAGCGGGTAAGGGGCAGCGACTGAGAGTGTCGGCGTGGGATAGAGTTTTGCCCGGGCGGTGAATAAGTTTGTATGAATAGGCTGCTAGGAAAAGTGTCCACCTTGTCATTCTAGGGGAAAGGACTTGAGGTGTCTGTTTGTCGCCGGCCAGTAGGCCCAGGAGGGGCTTATGGTCGGTGACCAGTTCAAGAAATGGCCAAAAAGGAATTCGTGAAACTTTTTCACGGCTGCAACAGCTGCTAGGGCTTCCTTGTCTATTTGGCTGTAATTTCGCTCCGTGGCCGAGAGCGTCCTGGAGAAAAAGGCGATGGGGGCCTCGGCGCCATTGGGGAGTCTGTGACTAAGGACCGCCCCAATTCCAAAAGGGGATGCGCCTGCTGCCAGTACTAAAGGAAGGTTGGGGTCGAATTGGATGAGCACTGCCTCTGACGTAAGTAGTGATTTGACGCGTTAAACGCCTGGTCTTCTTTGTGCCCCAGTGCCACGGTGACTTTTTGTCTAGTAATCTGTGTAGGGGTTCGGCTACTGAGGCTTTATGGGGCAAGAAGGATGCATAAAAGTTTAGGAGCCCCAAGAAAGCTTGTAGCTCCGTTTGGAGGTCGGTGTGGGAGCTTCGTGGATCGCCCTAACCTTGGACTCCAGGGGGTGAATGCCAGAGGTGTCAATTTTATAACCCAGAAAGTCCACCTGTCTAGTGGCAATGGCACATTTTTCTTTTTTAACCTGAGGCCATGCTGTCTGAACCTCTCTAACACTGCTCGCACTCTCTGGAAGAGTTGGGGTCTGTCCCTGGCCGAGACCAAGATGTCGTCGAAGTAGGGTACTACACCAGGGAGGCCCTGTAAAATCCGCTCCATGAGGGACTGAAAAATACCCGGGCAACACTTACGCCAAATTGGAGACGCTTGCATCGGAAGGCACCCCTGTGAGTGACGATGGTCTGAAGTTCCGCTGTTTGGTTATCAACAGGGAACTGTTGATATGCTTGAGACATGTCCAATTTAGCAAAAATACTGCCCGGTTCGAATGTGTGCAATAAGTGCTGAATGACGGGCACAGGGTAGGCGCTAACTTGTAAATATTTATTGATTGTTGTCTTGTAGTCCGAGCAAATTCTCAGGCTACCATCTTTTTGAGGGGTGTGACAATGGGAGTCTCCCACTTGGCGAAATCTGTTGGCTCAATGACCCCTTGTTTTAGTAGTTTATCCAATTCAGCGTCTAGTTTTGGTCGAATAGCAAATGGAACTCACGTGGTTTTAATCTGATTGGGACTGCCTGGGGGTCAATGGTGAACGAGATGGGGTTCCATTATAACACCCCAGCTCCTCGCTGAACACATCTGCGTAGTCAGCTAATAAGGAGTCAGTGTCTGAGGTTGAGACAGCATGGACTCCTGTTAACCCTAGGCCGAGGTGGGGAAACCAATCGAGCCCCAATAAGGTGGGTAGATTGCCGTTAACTACCACTAGAGGTAGGTGGCCTTTAAAAGCTCTAAAACTGACAAAGAACTTGCCTCTGCCGATCACGGGAATGGCCTTCCCTGGTAGTCCTTCAGACCGAACTGGCATCTCTGAAGCCGGGTAGTAGATAGGCTGGGGTGGAGTCTCTTGAGGGTGTTCCACGAGATTATTGAGAGCGCTGACCCTGTGTCAACCTCCATGTGGCACGGTTTACCTTCTAGGGAAACGGAGAGAGAAATTTACTAACAGTGTGGCAAGTATGCCTGGCAAGGCGGTGCGTGCGACAGTTTAATACTTGCCTCTGAGGTTCCGAAAGTGCGAGGACGGGGTCTGTGTGCAGCGCTTTGGGGGCTTGGCAGACTCTCGCAATGTGCCCCTCTTATGGCAGTTGTTGCAAACGGCTCCTTTAAACTTGCAGGTGGCCCTTTGATGTGATCCCCACAGGCTAGGCACAGAGTGATGTGCTTGGGTGGACCGGTGTATTCTTGCTTGGCCCCTACCTGCGACCGTCTGTCATTGGTGAGGCGATGGACATCGCTCATCGTGGGGCTTCCTCCGCTTCCACCTCTTCGGAATGGACTGGGAACGATGCTAGCTTGGCGCTTGGGCCCTGAATTTCGGTGGCTGAGTTCGTTGCTAGCTCGGCTGCTAGGGCCTCCTCTACGCTGCGCGAGGTTGAGGTCTTTTTAGCTAGCAGTCGCTCTGTAGGTGGAGATCCTTGACCCCACAAACTAATTGATCGAGGAGCATGTCCTCCAGGTATGTTCCAAACCCGCAGTGCAGGGCTGCTGTTCTGAGGGCAGCCATATATTGGTTGATGGTCTCCTTACTTGATTGCTTCCTCATTCGGAACGTGAACCTCCTGGCGATTTGTGAAGGCCTGGGAGCGTAGTGGTTTGTGAGGATCTCAAGCAACTCGGACCACGGAACGTTTTTCAATTCCTCTCGGCGCCACGAGTGCTGCAGCGGTATCAGTAAACGGTGGCTCCGCAGTAGATTAGGAAATAGGATTTTTCCGATGCTCTCCCGCATCCGACAGGCCGACCGCATCGATGTAATGATTGAAACGGTTCTTATACGATTCCCACTTCTCTTCGTCTGGTTTAAACGCCGGGAATACTGGATTGGAACTCATGGTGCTGGAACGGCTGGGCTACCATGCGGAAAAATCTCTCTGGGACTACGAACGCTCGTGAGTTACTAGTGATATCAGCTCTGGAGAGGTTTTTTGCTACCCTCTCTTTCTCTCTCTCTGGGTTACCACGTTGGCTGCTAGCCGTTGGAGGTGTCTTGATTCGTGCCAAAAAAGTGGGCGTTAGTGACTCTCTACAGCGCTGTGCTGTGATTCCTACTGGCTCGAAATTCAAATGACACCCGCTTGAATTTCGCGCCAAATGCAGAGCGGCTGCGGCTCGCAGTGCTTCACTTTCCCCGTAGAAGGGCTAACAAGCGGCTACAGACGCTCTAACTATTTGACTCAGACCGCTTTCTGGCTGCGGATCTGCGTTTGCTCTTTTGATCGCTCGTTTCGTTAGCTGACCGCCTCTCTGGCTGCGGATCAGCGTTTTGTCGCCAGCCGATCGCTCTCTCTGGGCTGTGGATCGGTGGCTAGTGACTCAGCGGTTGCAAGGTGCTTCTGGTAGCCATCCCATCCTCGTCGCCAGTGTTTTGTTTGAGCAATGAGAGGCTGAACCAGAGCATGAGTGCAACAATACTTTATTTTACAATAAAGGACTGACCGTGCTTGCCAAGCCTGGAACTGGCTCGCAGCAATCAGCAACCGGTTGGACCCCGCAGCCTGCATTTATAGCTGGCTGCTGGGGAGAGCCAACCAATGGGAATGGGGGAATAACGCCCACGTAAAGTGAGTGGACCTGAGTGAGAACTCCTTGAGTCCTCAGGACATAACAAGTTTGTCCTCAGAAGTTGTTGGTGCTCTATCACTGGAAACTTTTAAGAAGAGACTGGACAACCATTTGTCTGACATGGTATAGAGTTGAACTACAAGACCTCCAAGATCCATTCCAAGTCTGTTATTCTATGTTCTATCTATGTTAACATGATCATTAGCTCATGATTCAGCAGTTCAAATGGAGAAGAAAGCTTCTTCGAGGCACACACACACACCTCTGTATATACAAGGAGATGTTGATTTATCTAAGAACCTCCAAGCTGGATTTTACAGCAAAAGAATTTCAATGTAAGCATAAATTAGCCAATTGCTCTAGATTTGATTCAGGTTGTGATTGTGAGAGTACAGCGGGACCCATAGTTTGATATCGGTAAATGAAAGAACTCAAGGAAGGTCCTGTGATTTGTGTTCATCAAAGATCACACTACCTGACCATAAATCAGTTAGACATGCATTTGGGAGGCGTTGGAGATATATAGAAAACAAGGCTTTAAAAAGTAGCTTAGGCACCCTCTTTAACTAATACTCATCTATTCTTTGGGACAGTAATGCTTAAGAGTGGTTCAAGGTGAGCCAGAATGGATGGACACCTGGAAATCTGTTGATGCTTGTACTTAGAAATTTCTTCTCTTAAGCAATTCGGGACAAATGTAGGACACATGCAGTGGTAGGATTCAAAATTTTTTACAACTGGTTCTGTGGGTGTGGCTTGGTGGGCGTGGTGTGGCTTGGTGGGCGTGACAGGGCAAGGATACTGCAAAGTCCCATTCCCTCCCCACCCTACTAACTTGCTTTCCAGCTCTGTTCTCCTGTGCGGGGCAACAAAAGAAGACCCAGCCGATCAGTTGGGCCTCGGGAGGCAGAGAATAGATGGGGGCGGGACCAGTCAGAGGTGGTATTTGCCGGTTCTCCGGATTATTTAAAATTTCCACTTCTGGATATATGTCCCTCAAACATGGCATGATTATTATCCATGTGTTTTTTTAAAAAATTCCCTGTCCCTATAATTTTGCTTTTGCAAATCCATCACCAAAAGATACCTGATAGTTGCCTTTAGCTATTCCAGTTCTAGTATCTTTCCACTTTATTAGATGTGGTTTTCTGCTCTGAAAATGATTAAGCTACTTCATCAATGATGTGGTTGACAATGCAATCAGGGGTTGAGGTCCAACTGTTATGAGCCACTTGGGCTGCTATAGACACACCCTTGTCTTCCAGTTGTTGGGTACTGTGGTCTATGATTATTTTAAGCTTCAGGAGAGACCAAATGGGTTCTGCCCATGTTTTCTAAAATGGGTGTTATATAGTCTTGGTTAGAGTTGAACGAACAACTCTTGGATAGTAAGTATGAAGACGAGGTATTACTAATTCTTTCGTGCATATGTTAATACTTGGATTAAGAAACAGAAAACACATGACGCCAAAAGGTGCCTCTCCAAATCTTATATGCAGATAGAGATGATAAACATGATCAAGTTGTTTCCATTATTTCCAATTAATTCAAATGTTGCAGTGGCCGAAAAGGCAACAAAGAACATTGGGGGCGGGGGGCGGTTTTAATCTTCATGCATCCTTTGATGTTTGGTTGTATTAGGCTTAACTTCTCACAATACCAATTAATGCAATTGAATCACTTGACTAAGGAAGACTGTTATAGCACATTGAACTGAACAGTAGCCAAGAAAGAGACCCATTTCAGTGTTCTCATCCATCATGAAGCTTTAAAAAGAAATATATGGCATAAAATTAGTTCTCAGGCAGAATCCTTCTTTATTAAACACTGGCTTTTCTGGGTATTCCTAGTGTTTTGGAATTCAGATGTTCACACTGTGAAATGTTCCCAACCCTAATCTTCCACCCAGTGTAATGTTTTTGCCATTCTTTTCTTTTCTTTTTATTTATGGTATACTCCATGTATTAAAATAAAGGCTTGTCACTACAGAGGCTACCTAAAGCATGCCCCCTACATTCCAACTGATCTTTAGATTATCACTAAAATTGCTGTCTTTGTATACTTAGGGGCTGATGTGATAACTGAAAATAACTTCCATTAGCACTACAGAAACTCCAGCTGATACCAAATGAATTTCATTTGATACCAGCAGAGAAAAATATTGGCTACTGAGATATTTTTCCTTCATGGTCATTTACAGTTAGCTGAGATCCATGTAACATTCAGGAAGGTTCTGGATGTTTTCTTTTCCTTAAAACCCTTACCCAATACATTCCCATTCTCTGGATGTATTAAGAAAACATTCATTTCTTCTTTTGGAAATGTTTAGGATGCAGAAAGTT
This sequence comes from Pseudonaja textilis, assembly GCF_049901715.1. Taxonomy (NCBI): domain Eukaryota; kingdom Metazoa; phylum Chordata; class Lepidosauria; order Squamata; family Elapidae; genus Pseudonaja; species Pseudonaja textilis. Next base: position 29,938,939 of record NC_141997.1, read on the forward strand.
AATTTTGTTCTTTAAAAAGGAGATATTGTACTATTCTGTAGCTAATCATTGGCCTGACTCCTGTTGGAAGGAAAGATTATTTTTAGTGTCATATTCTCCATACTACATAAATGACAAATCAGGCCATTGTATGTAGAGCAAGATAAGGAACATACATGTAGCGTGCAGGAAAATGCATTAATTTCAAAGAAAGCTGGCAACATTGAGAGCTTTTTAGCTTAGGAAAAAAGTAATCTTGCAACATGAGCATAAGCATAAGCCATCATATGGAGAAAACAGAGTCAGATAAACAATTCTTCCTCCAGTACCGGAACTTGGAATCATCCAATGAAATTGAATGATGAGAGATGAAAGGATGTACTCCATCCCATGTACTTCATCCCATGATCATAGGATGTGCTATTATTTAATCAGCTTAAAAAATAAGTTTAGACACATTTAAGAAGCTATGACAGTCAATAGCTACTAGACAGTATGTTTTCCCAATACTAGGGAACTTGTGCCAAAAGAATAAAATATTAAATTAGATTGGTTGCCTTTGAAATGATAAGAGCTTGGAAAAGCCCCAGTTTTCTCTGTTTCCGCTTCTAAGATTTTAAAATGGAGTGACAGCCTACTTCCAATGCTGTTTATATGATGTTTATATAGGGACAGTTATATACAGGGCAGCGATATGAAAATAATCTCCATTCATCACAGGTTGTTTTTTTGTATTACTTTATACTCTTTGATTTGGTAAAGACTAAACAAATTCCAACTTTGGGATAAAGATCGATCGTTAAGAAAGGTAGATCTTTCTTAAGAAATAGTCACTACGGGGCACTGAGATTGCCCATCTCCAAATAGGAGCTGGATTAAGTAAGCCTATTAGTATGGTCATAATTTGTACCTCAATTAAGTTGCAGAAAGTTAGCACTGTATAAGGTGGGAGAGAAACACAAGTGTTTAGGAAAGGGGGTGGGATATCCATTTTATTTTCTAGGGTACTTTCATCGTTACCTTCCTTGTGTTGTGAAAATGCAGCAACAGACAGGCCTTACAGAGGCATTTTGGATCAATCCATCCAAGAACTCCTGGCAGAAGAGCTCCTGGAGCACAGTAAGACTTGAACAGTTATAAATGATTGGAAACAAAGAGTTTAAAACCCTTTGCAAGCCCAGTACCGCTCTGCTACTCACTCTGCCTCCCATTTTGAGGCTTTTAGATGAGTCTGAAAAAAGATGTTACTTTTAAAAGTCAAATTAACTATACTGAGTGGATTCTTTAAACAACATCATCTTTTTTTCTGGCTCATATGTAAGCATAACCGGAGGTTATTTTAATGAGTAGCAGAAAAATGCTGTACCTCTGCTTGCAGAAAACTTTTTTCAATTCATTTTTTAAATAAGCAAAGTTTGAGCCAGCAGGTGCTCTAAGAGATCTCTGCAATTAGTTCCAGGTAAACCTAAAAGATTTGCCAGAGAAGGTGCTAAGAGAAAGCAGTTGTAGAATCCTGAACAGAGAACTTTCTTGCTAGCCAAGAAAAGAAGCCAGTTCTAAAGTCTGGACTTTGGAAGTCTGTTAAGTTCGGAAAGAAGGGAGGCCACACCAGAGCTTCAGTCATAACACACTTTATTCAGGGGAATAAAGGGGGCTGTCGCGTCTGCAGCTAACAGCAGACCTATCAGCGAACAGCAGCTGGCTCAACCTAGCAGCCGGCTTTTATAGCCGACTGTCGAAGGGAGCCAGCCAATGGGGACTAAGAACGCCCCCGCACGAATTGCGGACCTGATGGGGAACTGGTGTCAGCCCCAAGGACATAACACCCCTTCCCCCCAGATACGAACATGAGTAGTCTTTAAGGTATGCAGGCGGTTTGTGTTGTCGCTCTGATCGTCTTAGTTCGGGTGTAGGAGCGGGCGGCACAGAGTTCGGGACAGCGGGGATTTGGTCCCTTGGTAGCTGTCCAGCCACCCGACCTTGCTCGCCGGTCGCCGGCCGGGTTGTCGAGTCGCGGCGGTCTCCCGGTGCGGCAGGGGAGCTGCTGGGGATGGATGTTGATTCTGTAGGATGGTCACGGTCAGCCGTCTGCTCCCTCGGTTCGGTTGGTGGAGGCAGGTTACTCTGAGTGTCCCGGCTAGGTGCCGGATGTGGTGCCTGGAATGTTGCTGTGGTCTCTGAGTCGGTGGTGGTGTGCTCGTTCTGCCGGCTCCTCAACTGATCCAGGTGCCTCCGCCAAATGCGCCTGTCTTCTAGCTGGACGAGGTACGACCTGGGCCCCGTGATGGCCACGATCCTGCCAGGTACCCACAACGGGTCTCCCGCGTAATTTCTGGTGAAGACTTGATCCTGTAAGACAAAACTCCTGACCCTACTGTTAGACCCAATGGGTGTATCTGGGCAATAGTGAGGGTGCAGCCTGTCTAGTATTGTCCTTAAGCGTCTGCCCATCAGTAGTTCTGTCGGTGACTTGTTTGTGACCGTGCACGGGGTCGAGTGTTGGCTTATAAGGAATCTAGAGAGTCTGGAATGCCAGTCATCTTGGGAAAACCTGGCGAGGGCCTCTTTGGTTGTTCTGACTGCTCGTTCGGCCAACCCATTGCTCGAGGGGTGAAAGGGAGCCGTTAGGATGTGCCAGATGCCTAGGTTGGCGACATACCGGCTGAAGTCTGTGGACGTAAATTGAGGACCGTTATCCGACACAATGGTGTCTGGGAGACCGTGTGTAACGAACAAATGAGTCAGTGCTTGGGCGATTGCTCGTGTGGTGGTTGAGAGTAGGAGTGCCACATCGATCCATTTAGAAAATGAGTCTACTACTATTAGGAATGTTTTGCCATGGAATGGGCCGGCCAGGTCAACATGTAGACGAGACCATGGTGCGTTGGCGCTTTCCCATTTGGTGGGAGGGGTTACTGGGGGCGCTGGCCGGGATTCTTGACAGGGACGGCAGGAGCTTACCCATTTTGCAATTTCGTCGTCCATGCCCGGCCACCATACATAGCTCCATGCCAACGCCTTCATTCATACAATGCCGGGGTGCCCTTCGTGTAATGCCTTCAGGACGGGTCTGCGTAGTGATTCTGGAATGACAACTCTGGTCCCCCACAGCAGGCAACCCTGTAAACTGGAAAGTTCCTGTTGGCGGACTTTAAAGGGTGAAAACTCGTTAGAAGGGTTACTGCCCGGCCACCCCCTCCGTACCCAGTCCAGGACCTGGGCGATCAGTTTGTCCTTCCTGGATTGGAAGGCAATGTCTCTCGCAGTGAGTGGAATTCTGAACTCACTGGTGTCAAAGATGGTGTGGACTGGGGCCGGATCCTCCACAGGCGTTGGTACCGGGCACCGGCTGAGGGCGTCTGCATGGCTGAGATTTTTTCCTGGACGGTGCACTAACTTGTATGAATATGCTGCCAGGAACAAAGTCCATCTTGTCATTCGGGGAGACAAGACTTGTGGTGTTTGCTTTTCTCCGGAGAGAAGTCCCAACAGTGGTTTGTGGTCTGTAACCAGTTCGAAGTTGTGCCCAAATAGAAATTCATGAAATTTTTTAACAGCTGCTACGGCAGCTAGGGCCTCTTTGTCGATTTGGCTATAGTTGCGTTCTGTCGTTGAAAATGTTCTAGAGAAGAACGCAATGGGGGCTTCGGACCCGTTGGGTAGTCTATGACTTAATATGGCCCCAATTCCGAAGGGCGAGGCATCTGCTGCCAAAACTAGCGGTAGGTTCTGGTTGAATTGGATCAGTACAGCGTCTGAAGTGAGGAGTGACTTGACTGCCCTGAAAGCGTATTCCTCTTTGGGTCCCCAATGCCATGGAACATTTTTATCTAAGAGTCTATGCAGTGGTTCTGCCACTGATGCCTTGTGCGGCAGAAATGATGCATAGAAGTTCAGCAGGCCTAGGAAAGCTTGCAGTTCTGGTTTGGACGATGGTGTGGGCACTTCGTGAATGGCTTTAACCTTTGATTCTACCGGGTGGATGCCAGAGGCGTCTATTCGGTACCCGAGAAAGTCCACCTGCTTAGTGGCTATGGTGCATTTTTCTTTTTTTAGTTTGAGGCCATGCTGTCTGAATCTGTCCAACACCCCTCTAACTCTGAGGAAAAGCTGTGTTCTGTCCCGGGCGGAAACCAAGATGTCATCAAAGTATGGAACCACGCCAGGGAGGCCCTGTAGGATCCGTTCCATTAACGACTGGAATATGCCCGGGGCGACACTCACACCAAATTGGAGGCGCTTGCATCGGAAGGCCCCTCTGTGGGTAACAATGGTTTGCAATTCGGCCGTTTGGTTGTCTACAGGAAACTGTTGGTAAGCCTGAGACATATCCAATTTGGCGAATATCTTTCCGGGTTCGAATGTGTGCAGTAAATGCTGGATTACTGGCACTGGGTATGCGCTAGTCTGTAAATAGCGATTTATTGTGGTCTTGTAGTCTGAACACATCCTTATACTACCATCTTTTTTGAGGGGTGTGACAATAGGTGTTTCCCACTTAGCAAAATCCGTGGGTTCGATGACCCCTTGTTTTAACAATTTGTCTAGTTCTGCATCCAGCTTAGAACGCAGAGCGAATGGCACTCTCCGCGGTTTCAAACGGATGGGGACTGCCTGGGGGTCCACTGAGAAAGAAATAGGTGTGCCCTTGTAGCACCCCAATTCATCGCTGAAAACGTCAGCGTAATCAGAGAATAGTGAGTCTGTGTCAGAGGACGAGACAGCATGAACCCCCGTTAAGTTAAGGCCAAGAGAGGGGAACCAATCCAACACCAAAAGACTAGGAAGGGCACCATCAACTACCACTAATGGCAGGTGTCCTTTAAAGGTTCTGAATTTGACTAGGAACTTGCCTGTTCCGATTACTGGAATGTTCTTTCCTTGGTAGTCTCGTAAGGATAGGCGACTCTTCTGCAGCTGTTTCCTGGACAGGCTGGGACGTATCTTCTTGAGCGTGCTCCATGAAATAATCGAGAGCGCTGACCCGGTATCGACCTCCATTTGGCAGGGTTTACCTTCTAAATGAATGGAGAGTTTAATTTTATTGGGTGTTAAGAAGGTATGGTTAGCTTGATAGCATGTAAAACAGTTTTCTACTTGCCTGGATGGCCCCGAGGGGGCATAAGATGGTGGCCTTTGTGGAGCCACGTGCGCTGCCTGGCACACCCTAGCGATGTGTCCTCTTCTGCTGCAGTTGTTGCAGGTGGCACTTTTGAACCTGCACGTAGCTCTGGCATGGGGACCCCCACAGGAGAGGCACAGCGGGGTGTGCCTAGGTACGTTGCCCTCTCTCGGTCTGGTTCCTACCTGTGGCTGCTTGAATGGTTTGAGACGGTGCACTTCAGATTGCTCGATGGGCTCTTCTTCGTTCACTGCCTCCTCAGAATGTACAGTGACTGGGTTACCTTTGGGGGTGCTTCCCTGTATTTCAGCCGCTGACTGTATTGCCAATTCTGCAGCCAGGGCTTCCTCGATGGCTTGTGCTAGGTTGAGGTCCTTCCTTGCCAACAACCGCCTCTGTAGTCTTGTATCCTTGACCCCGCAGACAAGTTGGTCCAGGAGCATGTCATCAAGGTAGCCTTTAAATTCACAGTGTAGGGCTGCGGTTCTGAGGGCTGCCATATATTGGTTTATGGTTTCTCCCTCTGCTTGCTTCCTCATGCGAAAGGCGAAGCGTCTCGCGATCTGTGACGGTTTTGGCGAATAATGATTGGAGAGGGTCTCCAGTAGCTCAGACCATGGGACATTCTTGAGTTCTCTTGGGGCGAACAGTGCTGTTGCCGTGTCAAATACGGTGGCCCCGCAGTAGCTCAGGAAGAAAGACTTCTTTTTGTTGTCTGTAGCGTCGGCCAGACCCACAGCATCAATATAATGGTTAAACCGGTTTTTATAAGAGTCCCATTTATCTTCGTCTGGTTTGAATGGCTGGAACGCCGGATTCGCATTCATGACTGGTTCAGCTTGCGGCAAGTAAAATAAGTCTCACTGGGAATACAGGCCCTGGGAGGGGTAGCAGCTACAGTTTGTAGTGCTGTTAACGAGTGTTCAGCTTCTGAGTTCTCTCTGGGTTGTACAGGTAGCAGCTGCGCTCGCAGTGCAATTTCGGTCTGGTGATTCAGCTCGTGGAATCTCTCTGGGTTTTCTCGCTCTCTGCAGCCCTTGGCGGCTGGAACAGACACTATAACTGACGTCTGTTTGAATTTCGCGCCCTTACAAGGGCGAGGCGGCGATGCTGCAGCTGCGCGCTGACAGCGATTTAAATCTCGTGCCTGGATTTAGCGGTCGTGAGCGTCGCGCTGGAGCTTCGCTACACGCAATTCTGGCAAGTTTGTTGTTGGGCGGTTGAGGCTCTCAGCGCCCACTCTCTTGCAGCTAGTTTGTGATCTTGAGCGGCTGCACGCTCCGCTTCGATTTCCTCTCAAATGGCTGACCGAGCTCTCAACGTCGCGGCTACGGTTCAGCGCTTCAGATTCGTGATTTTCAGCTCTTGTATAGCTGCTGGCTGGCCACATCCCATCCTCGTCGCCAATGTTAAGTTCGGAAAGAAGGGAGGCCACACCAGAGCTTCAGTCATAACACACTTTATTCAGGGGAATAAAGGGGGCTGTCGCGTCTGCAGCTAACAGCAGACCTATCAGCGAACAGCAGCTGGCTCAACCTAGCAGCCGGCTTTTATAGCCGACTGTCGAAGGGAGCCAGCCAATGGGGACTAAGAACGCCCCCGCACGAATTGCGGACCTGATGGGGAACTGGTGTCAGCCCCAAGGACATAACAAAGTCAATAAAAGATTTAGATCTACCAGATGAGAATTTTGCAAAGATATTCAAGACCCCATTCAACCAGAACATGATGGAGACCTTTGAAATGTAGCATGATAGCTTGCCTTTTGACATAGAAGAAGGCATAAGTATACACCACATTTCAAAGAGAACATATAAGTTTTAGTTTACTTTATTGTCATTGCACCTCGTACAACGAAATCAAACACCATCTTCAGCGCACATCATGACCATGAAAATAAACACAAACACACATCCTTCATACTCCACACATTGAATTGAACCCCACTCACCCCCCGACACCGCACCAATACTGCACTATACAGTAGGATTCAAAATAGCTACTGTCCTGGGATAGAAGCTGTTTTTCAGCCTATTTGTTCTTGTTTTTATTATCCTGTACCGTCTGTCAGATGGTAATAGTTAAAAATCAAGAGTTCCCAGGATGAGATGGATCTTTGAGAATGTTTTGAACTTTCTTAAGGCAGCGGGAGCTATAACGCTCTTCCAAAGAGGGGAGAGGACAACCAATGATCTTCTGGGCAATGACATTAACCCTCTGGAGTGCTTTCCTATTTGCCACTGTGCAATTGGCAAACCATACAGATGTGCAGTAAGTTAAGATACTCTCTATGGTGCAGCGGTAGAAGGCCACCAGCAGTTTTTCATTTAGTTGTTGTTTTCTGAATAGTCTCAGGTAGTTTAATCTCTGCTGGGCCCTTTTGACCAGTGCTGCAATGTGAGCACCGCAGGTCAGGTCCTTTTTTATGGTAACAGCCAGAAACTTAAAACTGGCTACTTGCTCCCCTCGGTCTCCACTGATAAGCAAGGGCTGGATGTCTGATCTGTTCCTTCTATAGTCCACTATAAGCTCCTTGGTCTTATTCGTGTTGAGTACCAAGTTATTGTCTACACACCAAGAAAGCAAGTGAATAATAAGACTAGTGAATCCAGTGTTTAAAATGACAAAAAACCATAATTGGAAAAAAAAAAGGAGGGAGGGTGATTTCAGTTATTGCTACCGTATTATCTAAAGACTTAATTTGGATTCTTACGCACAGAAAAATTAGTAGATGCTTAATACTGAAAACCAAGACGGTCTCTGCCATCAGATAAACGACAGGGAATAAAGCCAGCATTCTATTGAGCTGTTTTCAGGCCTCAGTGGCTATGTTAGCATTTTAATTGTAAAATCAGATGAGACTGCTCATATGTACAGGTTAAATTTTATCCGCGACACAATGCAAAAACTATTGGTAGTAACTCTGAACTGATATTTCATGTAGGTTGCTTGATTAAAAATATGTTTTCATTCATTCAGTTGTGAAAAGGCCAATAGTTTTTCTTGTTTGTGGAGGGCTTTCATGTGCTCGCCAAAGAATTAGTAAAGCTTTCACATACTTTATCCGTCTATGGAGATGGAGTCCCAATTTATATGATTGAGGCAATAGGAAAGAAACTTATCATTTTTTTTCTTTTGCCTCTGGGATTATGTCTAATACAGAAAATATGCTTTGCTCTGAATCTGTAACAAACCACTATGAGCTGTAAGTATGGCCTAACAGTTTCAAATTGCACATTGTTTGGCAGAAGCAAAATGTGGATTATTTTAGATCATTTATTTTTTGTTTCAAATATAAGAATCTTATAAAAAGATTTTATGGAGCAAACGGAGTAAGTGATTTTCTGTTTTGGGTACAGCACTGAAGACGTCTTGGGTTTGTTTTTTTCCTGACCTTCCTTCCCTACTACTTCTAGCACTGATGATGTTACCTAGCTAGGATAATGAAATGTCTGCAAAAAGCGAGCAAGCTCAGAGAGCACCCTAAGCCACCATTACTTCTGGTCAGAGCAGTTCTTTTTCAATATATAGCCAGATATCAATCCTATTTTCTTCTATTTTATGGATTAAAGAATGTGTTAATGCTGCAGTTTGCCCATTCCAAACATAACAGTTTACACGCTTCCTTTTTTTTTTTAATATAGTTTATTAATTTTTACAATTAAAACCAGTCACAATACATACACAAATAAGCAAAAGAAAGAAAGAAAGAAAAGAAAGAAAAGGGAAGAGGAAGAGAGGGAAAGGATTTTAAGAAAAGAAAGAAAGAAAGAGGTTACAGGATTAAAAGTATTCTTATTTTAACAGTTTGCAAGATCTTCTTTTGTTTTCATCACCTTAACTTGTTTCATATAACCACACCTGTTTTTAACTTATATCGCTACCTCGTTATTATGTATTGATACTTTTCTTTTATGCCTTATAATATATTATTTATCTTTGGTCAATCCAATTATACCAACAATTCCAGCTGTCATAGTATAGTGAAGTGTCTTTGTTTTTAGCGCCAAAGTCAATTTATCCATTTCTGCGCATTTTGAGATTTTTTCAATAATCATTTCTTCTGATGGAATTTGGTGTTGTTTCCAATGTTGAGCGAAGGCTAATCTGGCCGCTGTTAAAATGTGTATTGTTATGTATTTGGTTTTTTTGGAAATTTGCTTATCAAAAATCCCTAGTAGGAAGGACTCTGGTTTGTATTCGATCTGCTCTTTGGTGATTTCTTCCAACCAGGTTTTGATTTTCTTCCAATACTTTTGGGTTTCTGCACAGGACCACCACATATGGAAAAAGGTTCCTTCTTTTTCCTACACTTCCAGCAATGCGGACTCATGTTGGGGTGCATCTTCGCTAACCTCGAAGGGGGAGATGCCATCTATAAAACATTTTATAAAGATTTTCCTTGTATGCTGCCGATTTGGTAATCTTATTGTTTCTGCCCCAAACTTTCTCCCATTCCGCTAGTGTGATGCTGCGCCTACGTTCTTACTCCAAGCAATCATATTTCCTTTTACGATTTCTTCTTCTAGTTCTGTTTCTAATAAGTAGTTATAAAATTTTGTTATGTTTTTTTATTTCATCCTAATAAAATTTTATCTAACTGTTGCAGTTTGTTATTAATTCCAAATTCTTTTTTGTCTTGTTTATATCTGCTTTGAATCTGAAGATAAACCCATTGATCAATTTTATGTCCTTGCTCTTGAAGATCCAGCCTCGGTTTCAAATTTCCTTGTGGGTCTAATAAGTCTTTGTATTTAATCATTTTGGTAAGCTCCAAATTGTTTGGGTGAATCATTGCCTCCATTGTTGAAATCCATACTGGTACTTTTGTATAATGTTTTTCCTTATTTTCCTCCAAATTGTTAATAGTGCGTCTCTAATTAAATGTCTATGGAAATATTTTTGACTGGTTTTCCCTATGTCCCATAGAAAGGCGTGCCACCCCCTTTGTAAATCATGGCCTTCTAGAAATAGTATTCTTTTATTGGTTAAATTCACCCAATCCTTCAACCAAACTAATGAGGTGGCCATATAGTATAACTCCCAGTTTGGAAATGCTAACCCTCCCCTGCTCTTCATATCCTGCATTGCTTTTACATTTATTCTGGGTTTTTCCCTTGCCAAATAAATTTCAGGGTTGTTCTATTGAGTTCTTCAAAAACTTTTATGTAATTTAATTGGGATCGTTTGGAATAAATACAAAAATTTAGGGAGAATGTTCATTTTAATAGTAGCAATTCGGCCTAGTAGTGAAATTTGAAGTTTCCCCGATTCTAAATCTTTCTTTACCTGATGTATCAGTTTATCATAATTGTTTTCTTTAAGTGTCTTACAGTGTGGAGTTAGCCAAATTCCTAAGTATTTCACTTTCTTTGTCACTTGTATCTGCATTATTTCTTCTAGTTCTATTTTCTGTTTTTCTGTTAGGTTTTTTGGTCATTAATTTTTTTTTTTGTTTATTTTAAGTCCCGCTACTGCTCCAAATTTCTCTAATTCACTCATCAATTTTGGTCCCCTGTCTTTTGGTTCTTCAAGGAAGAAAATCATGTCGTCCGCAAACGCTTGCAATTTATATTCCTCTTTCTTAACTGTTAATCCCTTTATATCTGAATTCCGCCTAATTCGTGTTAATAATGTCTCTAATGCTAATATGAAGAGCAGGGGAGAGAGTGGGCAACCCTGTCTCACTCCTTTTCTATCTTTATTGGGCGGGTGCATTCCCCATTCACTATTATATTAGCTTGTTGTGTGTCATATATAGTTGTTATAATATTTTCAGATTCAAATTATAAATTTTTTGAATTAAAAATTGCAATTCAAATTATCGAAAGCTTTTTCTGCATCTAGAAACATGAGTGCTACTTGTCTCTCTGGGTGGGCTTCATAAAATTCTAGTACATCTAATACTATTCTTAGATTATTCTTTATTTGCCTAGTTGGAAGAATCCATTTTGATCTTCATGTATATACAAGTTTAGCAATCTTTTTAATCTGTTTGCTATAATAGAAGTGAATATTTTATAATCAGTATTTAAGAGTGAAATCGGCCTGTAATTGTTTATATATCTGGGATCTGTATCCTCCTTCGGGATCAGCGAGATCAGTGCCCCCTCCATGAGTCCGGCATCCTAGCTGCTAGTAAAACGTCATTAAAAACTTCCACCATAAGTGGTCCGATTTGATCTGCTATTGCCTTGTACAGCTCCCCTGGGATCCCGTCTGGGCCGGGGTTTTATTATTTTTCTGGCTCTCTATTGCTGATTTCAATTCCGATTCAGTAATGTCTTTATTTAATAGTTCAGCCATTTCTTCCCAATTGCCTTATCCTTTACTTCATCTAGATAATTCCTTATTCTATCTTCACTGACATCCTCTCTTTTGTATAAATCTTCAAAGTATTTATGAATGATTTCTTTTTCTGTTCTATTTCCTGGTATGTATCTCCTTTGCTGTCTATTAACTGGTATATCAGTCTCTTCTCTTTCTTTTTTTTTCAATTTATAAGATAACCATCTTCCTGGCTTGTTGGCATGTTCAAAATAGATTTGTCTAGTTAAGTTCAAATTCATAGTCATTTTCTCTTGATCAATTAAATTCAGTTTGTGTTTGACTATACTTATCTGATTTTGCAGTTTGGATTCTTTTGGGTTATTTTGTAGAAGGGTTTCTAGCTCCTTAATTCTCTGTTGTAATTTGTTTTGTTGGGAATATTTTCCTTGTTTCTCTTAGCATTATAAGAGATTGTTGTGCCTCTTATAACTGCCTTCATCGTATCCCAGACATTTTGTTTCGTGGTTTCTCCGTTATCATTTTCTTTAATAAAAAAAATCAATTCCTCCTTTAATTTATTAATATATTCTTTCTCTCTTATTAATTGAGTGTTTAAGGTCCATCTTTTCTTTGGTTTTGCCCTGCCCTTCCATATTACCTGTATTGGATTATGGTCTGCCCATTCATTAGGCAAAATTTCCACTTCTTTTGTCTCATTTGCTATCTCTCCACTCATCCATGCCATATCAATCCGTGTCCATGTTTGGTGGGGATTTGAATAAAATGTAAATTGTCTTTTTTCATATATCTGTCAGATTTAGCTCTTTCATCATTTCCCTACAAATCTTGGGGAGCTCTCTCTTCCCCTTTTTATTCTTCCCGGCATTACTGTGATCCTTTTGGAAATCAGCAATGGAGTTGAAGTCCCCTACCATACAAATATTTCTTTTTTGCAATTCAACCAATTTTCCATATAGGTGTTTAAAAACTCTTTTTGGTCTCCATTTGGGGCATATATTACTACTAAAAGAATTGGAATATCATTAATCCAGATCTGCAAACCCAGAGTCCTTCCTTCTAAGTCCGACCATATTAGCTCAGATTTCAAATCCTCTTTCACATATACTGCGATTCCCTTCTTTTTCTCCTCATCTGCTGGTGTGGTAAATAATTTTCCTAATTTCGGCATTCTAAATATTTTTCATCCTTCTTCTTTATATGGGTTTCTTGCAGGCACGTTATATCTGCATTATGTTAAATTAATTTAGATAATATCCTTTTTCTCTTAATTGTTGAATTTAAACCATTTATGTTTATTGATAGTAATATTTTTTTCTTCTCCCATCTATTTAGTTTTGTTTTGCTCTTTGTCGTGTAACAATTCCTCTCTCTTCTTGCGCTTGTATTGATGTAGTTCCTTCTGTCTTTTGTTGTGGATAGGTATTTTCTTGGTTTCTACCGCTCCAGTTCTATTTTTATGTCCACTGTATTCTTCTTGAAACTTTGTGTCCAATTTCTCCCTACTACTTTGCTCCTGTGGGCCCACCATCCGTTCGTAAAATCCTGGGCTTTTTCCATAGTATCTATTTTGATTTTCTTCTCTTTCCACGACACTAACATTCCTTCTGGAATAAGCCATTTAAATGTGATTCTTTTTTATTTAAATATGCTGCCAGAAATTTATAGTCACGCCTTTGTTCCCTTATTCTCCTCGGTATCTGTTTAAGAATCACAATTTCTTTCTCTTTGTAGGTTATAGTGTTATCTCTTGAGGTTCTATATATCATGTCTCGAACACATCTTCTAGTGAATCGTATATGTACTTCCCTAGAACAATTGTGGCGTCTTGCATAATTTGTATTGACCCGGTAGACTTCATCAAACTCTTTTTGAATTTCATCTTTATCCATCTTCAATAAACCGGCCAGTATTTCTGCCATCAAGTATTCCAGGTCTTCTTCTTTTGATTCTGTCACATTTTGGAATCTTAGGTAAGTTGCTGCCTTGTCCATTTCTAGGAGGACAAGGGAGTCCTCCATTTCTTTGCTCATGCTTTTGAGATCTTCATCCACCCTTTCTAATTCCCTTTCTGTTCGTTCGGTTCTTTTCTCTACTTCTTTTATTATAACTTCTTTTTTCTCCAAGGCCTGCTGCAACACCCCACTTTATCCTCTACTTTGAAATGTCCGCTTTCATTTCTGTCTTTAGTTTCCCATTTCTTCCTTCAATTCATTGATATCTGCCCTTGTTTCACTGTGGTTTTTAATCATTGTTTCTTGCAATCTTGTCAATGAGTCCTGTAAAGTTAGGAACATTGCTTGGATATTCGCATTCGAGATGCTAGTTGACTTCTCTGTTGGTAGTGTTTCCTCTATTGTTTTTTGTGCCATGGGTGAAGTTGTTGTCAAAGTAGTCATTATTGTGGGATTAACCTTCCTACCAGATTTCAAAGCAGTGGTAGTTGTAGTAGTCATTTCCTTTAAAATTTGTTTTTGTTGTTGTACAATATTGAATATATTATTCCAAATTGGCATTCAGTATTCTTAGTTCTGTAACTAAAATTGACCAAGATCTATCAACCTATTAAGTAGCTATATTCTTGACTAATTAGTAAAGTGTATATATTTTCTCTAGTTTAACTTCAATATAAAGTAACCTTAACTATAAAATATATTACATTCACAGATAAACCCACACAAAGAAATATAATATTGGTCTAGAGAGCTCTAAGCTTATTAAGTAACTAATGCTTAATATTCTTACTGTCTCCCTATATTCCCATTCAAATTATAACAATCTCTATTAATAATAACTTAACTAAACTAATCCAATATTTTAACACTCTAATATTTCATTACTAAATGTACATATTTATCAAGAGGAAATCAGAGGGAAAAAAAAAAAAGCAAGCATATTTCAACATAGCATACCATCCACAAGTAAGAAAGAAGAGAGGCTATTTTAGTAAGTATGTACACACAGAAAAGGGTTGAGGAAAAGAAAAAGAAAATTCCAAAGACAAGAGTTTTTGTTTCCGCTTTTCACTTTGGAAGCTTCCACTTCTAGCACACGGAAATGGCAAATGAAGATTTGCTGAGTAACAGCTGCCAGTAAGCAATATTCCCACTCGTTTCAGCGTTCTGGATACTGCCTATGGCGTTGCTCTGTCTTTCCCCCGATCGGCTTCGTTCTGCTTCTGGATCCAATTTAATAGCTTCAATCCAAATGTTAGTGATAATAGAGTCTTCAGACTTCCAAAATTCTCTTTACTTCTTTTTTATTTCCGACTCTCTTCTGCCTGCCAAGCTCTTTCACATTCACTAAACCAATTCTTTTGTAGCCGCTTGTCTTGGAGCTCACAGCTGGCATTCACACAGTATTTAACAGCCTGAAATCAGTCTATTGTCAGTCAAATATCTTCTCTGCCACGACTCTCTTTCCCCCGAGCTTGCAAACTTTCACTCACTTTTTCTTCCCATCGGTGGCAGTCCGGACTTGAGCCTCCATTGTTAGGAGGCTGTTCTTGATCGTTGGGCTCTGGAGGGCTTCCTCTTCGTTACAGGGGGTTGCTTTCCCACACTGCAGCCCGAGGTTCCCCACACCGGCACGGGTCTCTCCAAGACTCGAGCACCCGAAAGATCGCACCAAACTCAAGAAAAGGGAGGCTAGAATCACGAGCAGATTTCTGCCCCTCTGACCGTCCTTGCCTTGCCACCGGAAGCTCGTTTACACGCTTCCTTAATCTTAAGTCATATTTAAGCAATTTATCAATTGTTGTTATTATCTTTATTTATTTATTTTTATTTATTTGTCAAAAGCTTACAATACAGCAGAAACAAGAATAAACATAAGTTTAAATACAAGAAATAGGAACTAATAATTGGGGATAAAGGACAGGGATGGTAGGAACGATTGTGCGCTTATGCACAGCCCTTACAAACCTCTTAGGAATGGGGTGAGGTCAATAGAGCTTAGTTTGAGGGTAAAGGAGTGGGGGTTTGAGCAGGTGACAACAGAGTCAAGTAGTGACTTCCAGACACTGACCAATCTGTTGCTGAAATCGTACTTCCTGCAATCGAGTTTGGAGTGGTTTACATTAAGTTTATATCTGTTGTGTGCTCTTGTGTTGTTGTGGTTAAAGCTGATATATTCATTAACTGGTAAGATGTTGTAACATATGATCTTATGTACTTTGCTTAAGTCCAATGTTAGTCAGTGTAGTTCAAGGTTGTCTAAGCCAATTATTGTCGGAGTACAACATGTGTACAATGAGATTGGCTGAGCCTCCCTTCATGCACCCTCCCCAACACAACTCACAGTGTGAACAGAAGTCCCTAACCCAGTCCCAATCTTATTACACTATGTGACCTTGTTGCACAATATGCCGGCCCTGCAAGTCTGTCATACTATGTTGACATGAAGTTATTTTCTGTTCAGAAGTCTGACAGCCCACAGACAGAAGCTGTTCTTCAGCCTGTTGGTACAGCTGGCTATGCTACTATATCTCCTACCTAATGGTAGGAGAGGGAAGAAGTGCTGACCGGGATGTGAGTCATCCCTGAGAATTTTCCTCACTCTTCTAAGGCAGCGAGCCCTAGCGAGGTCATCTAGTGGTATCAGGGAACAGCCCATGATGTTTTGTGCTGTGCTCACCACCCTCTGTAATATCTTTCTACCCGCGGCTGTCAAGCCATCATACCATACCATAATGCAATATATGAGAACGCTTTCTATGGTGGACCGGTAAAAGGAGGTCAACAGTTGTTGTTCCACTTTATTCTTTCACAAGACCTTAAGGAAATGGAGTCTCTGTTGAGCCTTTCTGGCCACCTGGGTTGTTTTGATTTTCCAGGTAAGGTCTTTGCTGAGGTAGACTCCCAGCAATTTAAAGGAGGAAACTGTCTCCACACAACCCCCCTCGATGTGAAGTGGAGTGGGTTCCTCTCTCTTCTTCTGGAAGTGTAACACCATCTCCTTTGTCTTGCTGATGTTTAGGTGCAGGTTGTTTTCTAGGCACCATGAGGATAATTTTTGAATCTCCCCCCTGTACGCTGTTTCATCTCCACCTGTAATGAGACCCAATACAGTAGTATCATCTGAGAACTTAATGATCACAGTGGATTACAATTACAAAATTGTAATTTGCACGTGTGTTTGTATGTTTTTGTAAAGAGTGTAGGTGAGGTTAACACAATTCAACTCAAAGGACCATATGTAATTGTCTATGGATAAACTAAGCTGGAGAAGTTCAGTTCAGGGAATGGAGGTTACGTTCAGATTCACTCAATTTATGGGGATTTACTGGCTAACTTTTAATTACTCCTTAAGCCTAACCTACTTCAAATGTTGGTTGCGGAGGAAAAAGGAAGCAATATCCCCATATATGTTGCGTTGAGTTTCTGGAGAAAAGGTAAATCAATTATTTACTAAAACAAAATAAACCTTTGAAACACACCCATTTTTTCTAACAACAGAAACAGGAAACGTATGGTGAGGTGTCACGAACCTGAGCAAATTAGAAAATTGTGTGCAGAAAAAGACTCTGCAATTTATCCTAGAATTGTAGCATCCAAATTTTCTAGATTGCTCATTCAGGGGGAAAAAAGAGCCCAGTGTTGAGAGAGAAATTCATGACATGGCAGAACACACTCAACATCTGCTATTTCCCCTACAAATGGTTTTGTTCACAATACACTCAGGCTGTTTGCATTTGGCATTTATGAGATTCAGCACAAGTACACCAGGCTGCAGTTCCGTTTTGAACAGGATCATCTGTAAAAATAAATAAATAAGATCAGATACTGCAAACAGTACAATAAACAAATAAGCCGGCATCCCAGAAGAATCTGGATGAATGCTGTTTTCACGTTCCTCATGAATAAGGCCAGCTTGCAGCATCCCCTGGAAAACTGCCTTATTATTCACTGGAATATATTTCCATCAAAAAGCATTTGTCTCAATTTTTCAAGAACCCTTTTCTGAGTTTTTTAAGGAGAATTCTTAAGAAATTTTGAAATTGTAGAATTCTTTAAAAATGTTTTTAAAAAAGGCTCATTCCACTTCCTCCTCCCTTTTCTCCAACTTAGCTTGCATGCTAAGCTTTCTGTGCTTCTCTGGAAACTTTTTAAGGACACCAAGAAATCTTTTTGGATTTGGGATCTTGGGATTTATAGTTCTAACTCTTTCAGTAGCTTGAACAAACTGCAGTGGGATTCTGAGCATTGCAAAGAACAAATAGGAACAGAAAGCTAAACTGTTACGTTGCCTGCAGACTTTAAGGCTGCTGATTTCCATTCTCTCCTCCCAGTTTAGAAAATTGGTAAAAGAAAGGGAATCAGTTCAATTGAAGGTTGTATCTGGCTTATATTGAAAACTGGACAGACAGAAATTCAAGGACGCAGCTCTGAGAAAGTATTTGTATTTCAGATATTCATAAATCCCTTAGTCATTTAAAAAAACAGCTACAGGACAGAACATATTAATAGAGTTGGAAGGGACCTTAGAGATCTTTTAGTACAACCTCCTGCTAAGCAGGAGATCCTATACCCTTGATGGTGAACCTATGGCATGCCTGCCACAGGTGGCACGCAGAGCCACTTGTGCCGACACACGAGCTGCAGGCAAACTTACCTCATTGCGCATGCGCGCGCCTCACAGCTGATTTTCGGCCGGTTTGAGGCCTTTTTCGGCCTCCCAGAGGCTTGAGGAAGGCTTCTACAGGCTTTGCAGGCTGAAAACTAGGCCCATTTCATCACTTCCTGTTTTTCCGGAAATACCGGAAATGATGAAACGGGCCTAGTTTTCGGCCTGCAAAAGCCTTCCTCAAGCCTCAAACTGGCTGAAAATCAGCTGTAAGGTGCAGTGCAGGTAAGGGGTGGCAGGGGGGTTATTGCAAGTGCATGCCCATTGCTTTCTGGGTGCTGGCACGTGTGCAAGCAAGTGTGCAAGCGCGTGCACAAGTTTTGGAACAGGAGCCCCAAAAGGTTAGCCACCACTGCCCTATACCATTCCAGACAAATGGCTATCCAGTCTCTTCTTAAAGACCTCTAGTGAAGCAGCCACAATTCCTGAAAGCAAACCATTCCACTGGTTAATTCACTGTTAGTTTCTCCTTAATTCCAGGTTGTTTCTCTCTTTGATTAGTTTCCATCTATTGTTTCTTGTCTCACCTTCTGATGCTTTGGTAAATAGATTGACCCTCCTTTCTTTTCTCCTTATACCCTCCTCAAATATTGGAACGTGTCCAAAAGTTGCTATCATGTCTCCCCTAGTCTTTCTTTTCATTGGACTAGACAGACCCAGTTCCTGCAACCATTCTTCATATGTTCTCTGCATACTTTTTAGAGTCTTTTCTAAAATATGATGACGAAAACTGGATGGAATATTCTAAGTGTTGTCTTATTAAGGCTGTACTAGTATTTCATGTGATCTTGATTCTATCCTTCTGTTAATGCAACCTATTGCATTGGCTTTTTTTGGCTGCTGCCACACACTGCTGGCTTACATTTAACTGATTGTCCAAGATCCCTCTCACGGTTACTGCAATTGAGCCAGATTTCACCTAATCTGTACCTGAACATTTGGTTTTTCTTGCTTAAGTGTAGAATCCCAACCTATTTCTTGGTGAGCTAGAAAAAGGTGGGATAGACACCACCACCACCAGATGGGTTTGTAACTGGCTGACAAATCGTACTCAATGTGCAATCCTCAATGGAAGTACTTCAAATTTGAGGAGTTCCTCTTCTATTCCCTAATCAAAATGGTTTATGAAGATGTTGAAGAGTACTGGGCCTAAAACTACTACTTGCTTCCCTGCTTCCCTTACATGTGGATGTACTTCTATTGAGGATTGCACGTTGTGTACAATTTGTCAGCCAGTTACAAACCCATCTGGTGGTGCTGGTGTCTATCTCACATTTTTCTAGCTCACCAAGAAGTAGGTGGAGATCTATTCTATCAAATGCCTCACTGAAATCCAAGTATACTATATCCAATCTATTTTTCTGGTCCACTAATTTAGTCACTTTGTCAAAGAATGAAATAAGATTTGGTTGCTCCCTGTCTTACAACCATTTATTTAATGACCATTCAAAGTTACGAAAGCAATGAAAATAGTGATATACAACCAGTCTTCATGCTTGAGACCATGGCAGCATCCCCATGGTCATGTGATCAAAATTTGGGTGCTTGTCAATTGGCATGTATTTATGACACTTGCATTACTGGAAAGGTTGTGTGATTGACCTTTCAAGCCAGCTTCTGACAGGTAGAATTAGTGGGGAAGCTGGATTTGCTGAATAAAATAGAGTAGAGTAGAATAGAATAGAATAGAATAGAATAGAATAGAATAGAAGAGTTGGAAGGGACCTTGGAGGTCCTCTAGTCCAACCCCCTGCTTAGGCAGGAAACCAGGAGTGGGATTCAAATTTTTAAACAACCTGTTCTGTGGGTGTGGCTTAATTTGTGGTTGTGGCTTGGTGGCTATGTGACTGGCTGGGCATGGTTTGCTGGCTGGGTGTGGTTTGGTGGTCATATGACTGATTGGGTGTGGCTTGGTGGTCATGTGACCGGCTGGGTGGTCATGTGACTGGCTGGGCATAACCAGGTGGCCATGTGACTGGAAAACCAAATACAAGTGGTCCTCACTTAATGGCCGGTTGGTTCGCTAGTATTCTAATTTATGACTGACCTCCCCAGAGCTTCTTGATCTGTTTTTGGAGTTTTGACAACCATGCACAAACACACACACACACATGCACACAGCATTTCGAAAACAAACCCCCAAAGAATGTCCAAAAGCCCACCTAACCCAGCCCCATTTTGTTCAGCTGCCGCAGAACAACATGCTGTTGTTGGTTCTGCTCATCAATAAACAGAGTCCTTCTTTCCAATCAGCTGCCATTTTATATCCAGTGCCTTTCTCCCAGCTTGGAATCAGACCAGATTTTTCTTCCAACATCTATAAGATTTGATAAGTGTGCACGCACTAAGAAGCACATAGGGGGCTGCATGTCCTTGGCTCTGAGGCATGTGACTGGGAGGAAGGGCTATGGAAGGAGAAGGCAGCTGCATTTGAAATCATGCTTTCAATCAATCTTTTTTTCCCTGGATTTTTATTTTAAAAAAAGGTTAGTTTAAATTAAAAGTCAAATGAAACCAAGTCGAATTTCTGCCCTGGCCCTGTTTGCTTGTTGCACTCATATTTTTCAGAATGCACCCCCCCCACCCCCCCAATACCAGTTAAAGTCCCTTAGATGTGAGCTGGAAAATATTTGGCACACCACTCACAGCCCAAAATGCATCAACGATTCTAATATTTTCTGGGAAGGGAATTCTTTTTGGATTCTCCTGTACTGCATGTTTGGAAATAAATACCCTTCTGAGGAATTTCTAGGAGATACGGAGCTGGCAACAGTGATCTGTATTAGATCTGAATTTTTAAAGAGATGGTTTCATGCAAAGTAATATCACCTCCGAAGCAGAACTGTGATATACCTGGCGGAGTGGTGTGAGCTGCTGTTCCGTCTATTAGGGTTAAATGGCTGCTGCACCAAATGAACCTGGAGGGCAATGATGGGAAGAAAGACCCCCCAAAAAGAACAATGTATTTGCTGCAAACATGGAAAATTGCTGACAATGGGAGGTGTTGACATTCGCAAAAAGGAGACAAAATGAGGCAGATCTAATAATAAGCAGTGGGAAGATTGTCAGGGCAATTGGAGCGCCTCTCTTCCTTCCCTCCCTTTGTGTTCAGTTTATTGCTTTTGTGTGAAAAGATAAATGGTAACATGGGAAAAGTTTGCAATGAACAAACCTGTGCTGGGCTCGATGAGAAATTGATAAATTCTCATGCCAGACAGCTCTCACAGTAGTAAGTTATTCCAAGCAAAAGCCTCAGGAGCAATGGAGCAAATTAACTTTTAGCTGAATACTTTGGTTTTAGGAAGCCAATCGGGAGGAAAAAGGACGTTTTTGAGAGATGGAGAGTGAAAGCCAGCCAGCCAGCAGTGTGTTAGTTATAAATATTCTGAAAATCCTTTATTTTAAATTAAGGGTTTGTTCATCCACAAAGACGAAGGTCCTCTCGATAGATTACAAATGTTATTTAGCAAGTTATACTCTTAAAATGGCTTAGGAGAACACTGTTCAGGAACATCTTACCCCAGGCAACATTTGCACAAACATTGTCCAAAGCAGTGGTGTGATTCAATTTTTTTTACTACCGGTTCTGTGGGCGTGGCTTGGTGGGCATGGCAGGGGAAGGATACTGCAAAATCCCCGTTCCCTCCCCACCCCACTAACCTGCTTTCCAGCTCCATTCTCCTGTGCAGGGCAACCAAAGAAGACCCAGGCAATCAGCTGGGACTCAGGAGGTAGAGAATAGATGTGGGTGGGGCCAGTCAGAGGTGGTATTTGCCGGTTCTCCGAACTACTCAAAATTTCCGCTACCGGTTCTCCAGAACTGGTCAGAACCTGCTGAATACCACCTCTGGTCTGAAGGCATTTGTAGGAAAAGAGCCGACGCTAGACAAAGGTATTAGGCAGGAAAGAGAGGAAGCTCCTATCTTGCTATACCCTGACCTGAGATTGACAATCTCCCTGCAAATCATCCTTAGTGCAAGACAGGAGTGATTTATTTTGGCAGAGGTGTCATTGAGTTCCCATTGGTATCAGTGGAAGTATTGTGGTCTCATTACAGGCAAGGATGTATCCTTTACTCTAATGAAATTGAGGGCAGATGCTAGGAGGAATTCATTGAAAGAGGAAGAGATAAAGGGCTGAGGTTTGTGTTAGGAGCTTCTCACTGTCAGTGTCTGTTGTTCCACCCGCCCATTGCCGAAATTAACCTGGAAATAAGGAGAAACTTTCTGACAGTGAGAACAATCAACCAATGGAACAGCTTTGCCCTCGGAAGTTGTGGGAACGCCATCACTTGAGACTTTCAAGAAGAGATTGGACTGCCATTTGTCAGAAATGGTGTAGGGTCTCCCGTTTGGGCGGGGGCTTGGACTAGATGACCTACAAGATCCCTTTCAACTCTGATGATTTGTTAACTGTTAAATATAAGCTGGTAATATTATTTTTCTGCCATGTCCTCATGACATTGCTTTTATGTCATCCCAGCCTAAGAGAATCTAAGACAGGGGTGTCAAACTTGCGTCGTCACGGCATCGTCACATGCAGGGCCTCTGAGAGGATTATTAAGTGCTGGAACAAGACTAATATGGGCCCCCTCACCTACACATCAAGTTAACACGACCACGAGGGTCTCTCCTCCCCCACCCCACCACACTGTGGATTTTGCATTATTTCCTGCACCGACGTAACTCCTAACCAATTGAGAGGCTCATTAAAAAAAAAAGGGGGGGGGGTTTGCCAGGGCAGTGAAGCAGATCAGGAAGCGACTGGGGTGTGAGGACGAAGTACGGAGAAGCCGCGTTGGAATCCGCGCAGCCCTCAGATACATTTTTTCCCTGACTGGGAGAAGAATGATTCACTCTATACGAATGAAAGAAAAGTGACGCTTCCCTCACCCGCCCCCCTCTCCTCCTCCGGTTTACCCTCCTGCGTTTTAAAGCCACCTCTTGCCGGTTACCCTTTGGCATGGCTGGCGCACACAGATCCTCCGATTAAGTTAATAGTGGCGCCTTCTTCCTTTTGGGGTGAAGGATTTAGACAGGCTGAGTGGGAAGGACACACCTTCCTTTCTTCCTTCCTTGCTGTTTGCCCTCTTGGAAGAAACATCCTTCTGGGTTCAGTTCCAAGTGGGGAAAAAGACACTGGAAACATGGAGGCTGTTTGGAAGGGTTAATGGTGGACAGGACCACATGGCTTGGAGCTCCAAAGTGAAAAGGATGATCGCATGCTTCAAGGTGAAGGAAGAGATCAAGAAAAAGGACTGATATGCTGAGAGTGCCTGGCTTTTATAACCTTTGTTGGGATTTGAATTGGAGCTTGTATTCTGATTGGTTGTCAGACTCCCATGAGGCCATGCAGGGGCAACTCTGTAGGCTGTCCTGAGTTCCAGGCTTGGTTGAGCCTTGCTGGATGATGATGCACTGAAAAGGGCTTTTGAGCAATTGCTATAGCTTTACCTGGAGATCTTTGTTATGTAAAGTATTGTGGCCCAGGCCTTAATGACCCACCCATTAATAAAGGCGGGGGTGAGTTCCTGCTTCTGAGGTGAGTTTCTGCTTCTGAGTTGCTACTCTTTTTAGAGGAAATATTCTGCCTTTTTAATATTTCCTAGGATATTTCATTTGTCTAGGAGAGGGGTGACTGCTAATTTCCTACAGAGAACTGGCAAATACCACCTCTGACTGGAGATTTTACAGTATCCTTCCCTTGCCATGCCCACAGAACCGGTAGTAAAAACATTTGAATCCCACCACTGCCCTGGCAATAGGCCTAACAGGTGAGTTACTACAGCAACAACAGCAGACATTTCTGGAAGAAGGAAACACTGTAACATAACACATCCATATTCTTGTCAAAAAATCATATGCCCACCGGCACGAATCCACAGGAATTGAAATTAACTTGAAGGAAATTTTGCTTTTAAAAAACAAAGAGTGACACAGCAATAAAACAGGAAAGAGATCAACAAAACAGCTTAAAAATTATCTGAAAAACTAGCTTATTCATAGAAAACTATTTGTCTAGTCATTGTAATCTAATTGCTGGATTTATTCAACAAACAGATGTTTTGCTATTATACCTGAGAGATAGAGGAAGGGAGGGAGGGAGAGAGATGTTTTTCTCATGTTCAATTATTTGCTGAAGGAAATTATTGTGAAGGGAATGCTGGCCCTCTAGTGTTCAAAAAATAAAGATACAAAACAGTTAAAATCTAGAAATCTAGGAGTAAGAATATCAACACATGACTCTTGAATATTGCTATCGTTTTTAATCCTCAGTCCTTCAAATGCAGTTTGAAGATGAACTCCACCATTACAGGCTCAAAAGCCATGATAAATCTCAGAAATCACTGTGCTGGAGTGTGCAGGGACACAACAACAATATTTTCCACTCCACTCAAGGCCAAGGAAAAGCAAAAATAAATAACTTAACAGATATCTCCTATAGTGGCAGTCATTTGTCTGGCTGTCTTGAAATAAATAAACTGATCAATCAAATAAAATCCTCATAATTCCTATGAGGAAGGAGCTGAAAGGCCACCAAGCTGTCAAGCCACCTTTCTCTTTGAAAGCCTCATTAGTACAGATTCAGTCCAGGATAAGCGAAGAATGGGCAAGGATATTTGCAAAAAAATAAATAAAAATCATCTATAAGCTTTATGGAGTTGCAATATTTCAATTAGTTCAGTTAGCTCCACTGTATTTTCAAGTAGGTCACTGTATTTTCAATTTGTGACACTTCTGTCACAAATAAAGTGAAAATTTAGCATTATGGGGGAACAAACTCTAATTAGAGGAGACTGAAGGGAGTTTATGGAGGTATTCATAGCTTCAGACAGACTCTCTCAGATATGAACATCCTTCAGTATATTGATGTTAGAAAGTGCAAACTAGAGTAGAGTAGAGTAGAGTAGAGTAGAATAGAATAGAATAGAATAGAATAGAATAGAATAGAATTCTTTATTGGCCAAGTGTGATTGGACACACAAGGAATTTATCTTGGTGCAAATGCTTTCAGTGTACATAAAAGAAAAGATACATCATCAGATACAACACTTAATGATAGTCATAGGGTACAAATAAGCAATCAAATCATGCTAGGAAACAGTCAATATAGATTGTAAGGATACAAGCAACAGAGTTGCAGTCATACAGTCACAAGTGGAAGGGGATGGGTGATAAGGAGTGATGAGAAGATTAATAGTAATACTATTGTGGAAACACTGGAAACAGCGAAGGACTCTGCCAGCAAAAAGGGAGCTCACTGGCAGAGGGTTGCAGGAGGCCGACTCGGCCGGAAACTGAGCTCAGGAGCCCATTTTCACTGGCAGAGTGCTTGGGCCATCACAGGCACCCCTGAAACGAGTGATGTCGAGCTGGCCAGACCCACCCTGGCCATGCTCCCCCTGAGGTCAAACACAACCCTAATGCAGCCCTCAATGAAATCGAGTTTGACACTCCTATTCTAGTCCAACCCCCTGCTCCGGCGAACCATTTCCACATTGTGTGCCAAACGATGCAGTGCATGCCTGCACCCACGATGCAGTGCATGTACAACTCCCCCCGCGCATGCACATGCATCTCCCACACACGCATCTCCCCTTGCACAAGTACGGCAGATAACTGACAATCAGCTGGCTGGTGGGGGGTGTGCGCGCATGCGCAGTAAGGCTCTTCTGGGCAACCTCTCTCGTGCTGGCAGCAGGGGCTCTGCGTGCCACTTCCTGCACGCATGCCATAGGTTCGCCATCACGTTCCTTTATCATTCCAGACCATGGCTGTCCTGACTCTTCTTAAAAGCTTCCAGTGATGGAACACCCACAACTTCTGAAAGGCAAGACATTTCACTGATTCATTGTTCTCACTGTCAGGAAATTTCTTCTTAGTTCTAGGCTGCTTCTCTCCTTGATTAGTTTCCTTCCATTGTTTCTTGTCTTTACTTCTGGTGCTTTGGAAACTTGGTTGGCCACTATCTTCTTTGTGGCAGCACCTCAAATATTGGAACTGTTACCATGTCTCCCCAAGTCCTTCTTTTCACTAGACTAGGTGTATCCAATTCCTGCAACCATGTGTTTTAGCCTTCGGCTCCCTAATTATCTTTGGTTGGTCTTTTCTGAACTCTTTCCAGAGCCTCTACATTTTTTTTTTATAATATGGTGTCCCAAACTGGATGCGGTATTCTAAGTATGGTCTTACTAAGGCAGGGGTGCTAATATTTCATGTGATCTTGTTTGCATCCCTCTGTTAATACAGTGTAGGATTGCATTAGCTTTTTTTAGCTGCTGCCGTACTCTGCTGGCTCATATTTAAGTAATCGTTTAATAGGAGTCCAAGATCCTTCTCTCATTGTTACTGCTATTGAGACAGGTTTTATCTGTAGGTGTGCATTTCATTTTTCTTGCCTCAGTGTAAAACCTTACTTTTCTCCACACTGAATTTTATTTTGTTAGGTATAGCCCAGTGTCCAAGTCCCTCGAGGTCCGTCTGGACCTTGAGTCCATCTTCAGGGGCATTGGCACAGGGTGTAAAGTCAGGCGATCATGGCTGTTCACTCAATAGATCCTGCTGAAAGAATCAAGAGGTAGCATAAAGTATCAACTCACCCACAGAATACTCCCTGTAGGCATGGAAGCTCATTTACACAGTAGAAGCTTGATTTGCAAAACGTCGCTACAGCCTTAGAAATGTTACTGGTTTGTTTGTTTGTTTGTGCTGGGGTGGTGGTGGTGTCTGTTTTCAAATGCAAGACTTGATAATGCATCATCCTCCCTTAAAAGTCAGGAAAGTTATTCAGATTAAGAAGACGACTGACTGAATTCCAGCTACTAGTATTTTGCTGGGAAAGAATTAGACGTATTTCCTGCCGGTTATATATTGATCCTTAAGCCAAGGAATTACACCAAAGGGTTCCTTAATAGTTTATTAGTACTTCTAAAACTCCATGAGAAACCAGTATCTGCCTGAATGTAAATGGCAGATCAGCATGATTAGAAGCACGGATGATGTTCGGGGAAGAATTAAAAGACACAGCATGTCCAGCTGCCAACTTAGGAGCCAGCCGGGCAGACAGGGATCTCCAGAGCACTGCAGTGATGTCTGGCAGATGGCAAATGCAGCTTTGTCCACAAAGGTGCTGTCTAATTTCTCCTTTTTTGTTTTTTTGCTTCCCAACCTGCTGTACTTTAGAATAGTCTCCTCTGCACTATGGCAGATGGGGCCAGATGGTTTGCAGTGCAGAGTATAAAACCGGCCGTAACAGTTGACTTTCTTCCTTGTATTCTTCAGCGGATGCCAAAACCTGGGTCTTCTTTAAGGAACAAGGATTGAAAAGTCTAGCAATAAAAACATGAGCAACAGAAATATACTAGCAAGTTTCCAGACCCCTTATATTATATACTGTATGCCTGAATCTTAGAACATTATCGATCTTAAATCATTATTGATATTAGATCGTTACTGATTCTTAGGTTCTTAGCATAGCTCATAAGCAGTGGTGGGATTCAATTTTTTTTACTACTGGTTCTGTGGGCATGGCTTGGTGGGCGTGGCTTGGTGGGTATGGCAGGGGAAGGATACTGTAAAATCTGCATTCCCTCCCCACTCCACTAACCTGCTTTCCAGCTCTGTTCTCCTGTGCAGGGCAACAAAAGACCCAGCCAATCAGCTGGGACTTGGGAGGCAAAGAATAGATGGGGGCAGGGCCAGTCAGAAGTGGTATTCCAAACTATTCAAAATTTCCGCTACCGGTTCTCTGAACTCAAAAGTTCTGCTACTGGTTCTCCAGAACTGGTCAGAACCTGCTGAATACCACCTCTGCTCATAAGTCCTTGTTTGAAATTTGGTGCTACTGCAATGAGGTAATGGCAACCAACTGGTTGAAGATACCCTGGGAAATGTTCAGGAAGAAGGCGAATAAAGAGGTGAGAATTCAGAAAAGGTGAGAGGATGGCTCAGAGCAAGGTAAAAGAATCGTCCACAAGAACATTTGCAGTTCTTCTTCTAATCATTGTAAACCTGGAATAGTGAATACTGTAACATACTTTTACATTTCTGCAGCTTGATTCAGGTCACACATTGTGCAAGGTTTTGAGAAACTGTCCGTAGTTGCTTGTGAAGAAACAAAACCAAATGGGCTGCACTTAGATACTGCACATATATGGCAAGCTAATACATTGATAAAGTAGTTTGCTTGGCTACTTTTTAGATTAGCCAAACACGCAGATTTATTTATTTAGTTCGTTTGTCAAGCATGCATGAGAAAACAAGTGTAAGTATGAACATAAGATATAAACGTGTAAGTATAAATGGGTATAAGTACTGTACATACATAATAAATGAGTATGTATAAATGGGAACAATGGGACAGGGATGGTACACGCCCACTTACAGACCTCTTAGGAACGGCGTGAGGTCTGCGGTAGACAGTTTAAGGTTGAAGTTTTGGGGGTTTGAGGATGTAACAGAGCCAGGTAGTGAGTTCCAGCCATTGACCACTCTGTTGCTGAAGTCGTATTTTCTGCAATCGAGTTTGGAGCGGTTTACTTTGAGTTTGTATTTATCGCTTGCCCATGTATTATTGTGGTTGAAGGTGAAGTAGTCACTGACAGGTAGGATGTTGTAGCAGACAATTTTGTGTACTAAGCTTAGGTCAGACCATAGGATATGATTTCAGATATGTTAGAACCTGTTTGCCTGTTTACTATTCAATTTCTCGATTTTGTGCAAAAGGCTGCTGTTAAAGAACAAGCTGTGGAGCTGAGCGGGAAGAGGAGGAGAGGCGACCCAAGAGCCTCTATGATCAACTGCTTCCATACAGTCACTGACAATTGGGAGACCTACGCAAAGCCTCCTATGAGAAGCCTTTCCTTGAAAGGGCTGTAACTCACATGGGTCAAATCACTTGGAACAAAACCAAAAGCTCCGATCTATAGGTTTTTTTAGTAGAAAACCTTAGGGAATTAAATTATATAAATACTTCTGCCTTCAACTAAGTGAACATTCACAACTTTTCCTGTCACAGAAATCTGATTGATTTGTTTCAGTTTCTGCTAGTTTTTTTCTTGCACATTTTAAAATTAAATAAATTGCAATTATTACGATAGAACATATAAATAATAGGGTTGGAGGAGACTTCCAACCTCCTACTCAGGCAGCAAATCCTATGCCATTCCAGACAAATGGCTTTTCTTGAAAATCTCCAGTGATGGAGCACCAACATTTGGAGGTAAGCTATTCCACTGATTAATTGTTCTCACTTTCAGGAAATTTCTTAGTTCTAAGTTGGATCTCTCTTTAACAATTTTCCATCTGTTTCTAATTGTCCTGCCCTCAGTTGTTTTGGAGAATAGGCTGAACTCCTCTTCTCTTTTACAATCCCTCAAGTATTGGAAGACTGCTAACGTATCACCCCTGGTCTTTCTCTTCATTAGACCAGACATACCTAGTTCCCTCAGTCACTCATCCTATGGTTTAGCCTCCAGGCCCGTTATCATCTTTGTGGGACTTTTGTGGCACTCTTTCTAGAATCTCAACATCTTTTTTGTATCATGGTGACCAGAATTGGATGTAGTATTTCACCAGTGCAGTATAAAGTGGTATTATCTCCTCATATTATCTTGAAAACTGTCCCTCTCTTGATGCAATCTAAAATCTACTCTTTATCTACTTAAGCTATTTTGAGCTACTACTGATATTTGGTTGAGAAGTATCCAAAATGTTTAAAATAAATGAGATGAAATATAGACATTGCATCAAATAATGTATCAAAACCACTGAGAATGAAATTCTAAGCAGCCAACCGCTGAAAGCAACAGCCTTTTATTGACATTATATGTCAAAGGATATTTGCTAGTTTTAAAAAGAATATTTGTTGTAATAATAGCTAGGAAAGTTTCTGTAATTCAGCACAGTATTGAAAGTTCAAGAGAACGTATTTTATAAATCTCAATATCACTTCTGTTTTTTTGTTTATTTTTTTTTCTAAAAAATATTAAGTTAAAGTAGACATAAAAGAAAAGACAAATAACTATCTTTGACAATAGTAGGAATGATATTTTCTGAAGATTTTTGATGTAATCTAGTTTAAACAATAAAATGCACAGGTTTAGTAAACAGATTGTAGGAAGTTTCCATGTAAATGTTAATTCTAAACAGCAAAATGCACACATGGACAACTACATAAAGACAGTAATCTGTGACCAAAAATAATCAAATGTAATACAAGTCTGTGGATACATATCTTTTGGTTAAAATAAAACCTGCATTAAGAACAGAAGCGTGCATCAACCTAACACAAGATTGTTAGTTTTGCTGGGACTTTTATGCCCATAAGGCTCTTGGAGAACATGGACAATTTACAGTTTTAAAGTTTTTTTTAAGGTGAACTCTTATGTTTCTGGTGCTTTCAAGCTGGACTTGTCATATTAGTGCAACATATTTTCCATAGGAAATGATGGTAGTGGCAAAGATCTCACCCCAAAGATGCCATAGTTGGAAAGCAGATACAAAACCCTACAAACACTATTGTCTACGCGTAGGCATCAAAATCCTTTTTCTTCCTCCCCATACGTTTAATTGTTTGATATCGTTTGGTCATGCTACATATGACGTTCATTTATGGTTTGGAAACAAACATTCAAAATACTCAGAATGCCTGTGTTATAGCTCAAAGAAAATTCCAAAATGCTCGGAACAGATTGTTTCATATTTGAAACAGCAGTTTTACACCTAGAACAGGACATTTTGTGAAATGTCATACATTAAAGCTTCAAATATAAAATATTTTACACACCATTAAAGCACAATGCAAAGACATACAAAAAGAAGGTTACACTTTCTGGAGGAACCATTAACTGATCTCAGATTCTGCTCAGTTATGATACCTGCCAAACTTTATCCTTCACAGGCAAACTGAAAAAAATCTTAACTCTTCCATTTTGTATTTAAAAACCACCTGGTTCAAGTTTTGAACAAGGGATTGTGGTGAAGGTAAAAGCACTTCAGAGGTAGTAAAGACATACTCTTCATTACTGTGGCCAAAACAAAACTAAAATTAGGAAGATGGTCTATTTGTCCTTACTCTTGAGATGAGAGATAATGATAGAGATCAGTTGCTGGATTTTCATTTCTATAACTGATAATTGAGTAGTTGAAACTGAGCAATGGTTAGAGCCAATTTTTTCCCCAGCCTTCATAATCTTTAATTTCCCCCAATTCTCATGGCTCTTTTCTATGATGCTTAGATGCATAATGAAGGTTCGTAATTGTGTGCTCCTAAATGTTCATTTGCTGCCATTCATTAAACAGCTGGAATTCAGAAACTTTATAAATAGAATCTTAGAATTGTCAACTATTTTCTTTTCTTAATGCATTATTTCATACTTATCTTAATAGTGATTGGTATCCAAGTTTATTTTAAGAAAAAAGACATTTGAAGCATGACTAAAAATAGCTTACAAAAGCATACTTTTGTTAATCTCGCATACTTAATGATTAAGTATATAATGCATACATATATAATAATACAGTAACTTTAAAATAGCGAATTAGAAATAATCTCTGAGAAAAACATATTCATTTCTAACTGGGATAATGAAGCACAAAATCAGATTTCTTTCTAGGCCTGCCATGAGTCTTATACTCAATATCAAGTATTAACTTATCTGTATGTATGTATGTATGTACAGAACGTAGTGTAAGTAGTGACATCTACATTGGTTATTTTTGTATCATTTCTAATAGATGATAGATATTAACAAAGATGAAAAAGCAGGGAACTTATTAAACAGGTGCACTGATAAAAAACCAGTGAACTTCAATCAAGCACATTTTAAAAATGAAAAATGAAACCCCATTTTTAAACCAACCACATTATGCTTGCATATTAAAATATATTGTAAAAACAGAAAATAAGTCACATCCTCCTGAGTTAATTCCAGATTAGTAAACAACACTAATATTGATGGATAGAATACTATAGAAAAAAAAATCAACATTGGCGCTGTTTTCTTTAAATGATTATTTTAGGGGAAAGGAAATCCTGACAATATCAGAGAAAGTATTGTAACACTATCTCTGCATGTAAATTTTAACACAAATCAAATACATTAAATATTGTTTGCTTTCAATGATCAAGTGATGTACATAGACAAGGATACCTGTGAATTAACCTACAAATACTATTTATCTCAATAAGAGAAGCACAACCTGAGGTCTGTGTATTGCAAGGTGTCCTCAGAGATTTCCCCAAAATTGCTACTAAAACTGCAATATTTAATTTGAAAAAAGGGAAAATTATAAAATGCACACAGAGTAATCCTATTAAACATATGTAATAGGAAACAATTTAACTAAAATAAATACAATCAAATTAAAAACATCGTATTTTTCGCGGCATAAGACACACCGGACCATAAGACGCACCTAGGTTTAGAGGAGAAAAACAAGAACCAAAATATCAGGGGAGCCTGAGAGGACCACAGACAGGTGTCCTCTCATGTGCCAACTCTGCCTATTTACTCCTGCACTGTGGAAAAGAGACAGAAGAGGAGGGCAATGACAAAGACAGAAGAGGTGGGGTTTAGCACTGTAAAAGGACCCCACCATCGCGGCTTGGCTGCTATTCACTAAGGGACTGGCACTGTCCACTTTTTTGGGGGGGTGGGGGGTGGAGTACATCTTATGAAACGAAAAATACAGTATATTCGGTTTTATCTTGGTTTATCTGTTTTGGGGATTACAGTCCAACCCAACCATTCAACATGTGTCTTAGCTTGAAAGAAGTCATCTACTCTGACCTAAACAAAAATATTCAGTGATGTGAAACACTAGCAGCATGTCCATACCAATATTCTCTTTGGGGTGCTTTTACTTCCACAACAATTGTATCCCGGTGTCTCTAAATAAAAACGTTGTGTCCTCATAACTTACCCATACTATTAAAACAGAATACCAACCTGGTACACGTCATATTTTACTATTAGTCCTGTGCTGCTATTTCCCAAATTTTAGCAAGCAACAATATACTTTCAGAGAAACCTGATGTATCAAATGTTCGCTGAGAAGCAATACTGAAAGTCTGCTGGCAAGTAGGAAGCCCTGCCTTGAGAGCCTGAAGCGTTTCTCATGATTTATAGGAACAAGGCCAAAACTCCCCTATTTTTTCCTGAACATTTATGTTGCTCATTAATAATCATGGATGTTCAAAATAAACGTTAAGTAGTAAATCTTGCCAAGTTAAAGGACAGTGAGTTCCAAAGCTTATCTTGATATAAACAATCAATTAGAACCACTTATTAAAAAACAGCAACATCCAGAGATGCTATTCCTTCACAGTTGTTTTGCATAAGTGTATCTTTGACAGGAATTGTTTCTCAGTCAGATCTCAAGCAGGTCTTCTCCACTCTCGTCACTCTCTACAGTAAGTTGCCTTGTCCACCACTTCTTAACTTCTGATCCACATGAAGCCACATCTGACATAGGATTCATTTTGCACACAACGGATTTCATAGTTGTCCGACCCCCAATTCTTATGTTGACTGAAGACACTGAATGGCTTATTGGTTTTGGGGCTAGGAAATGAAAGAGAAAAATATTCACTGCAAATAAATCATCATCATGCTAAGCAATTCTGGTATGATGAAAAGTGGATTTGTGGCAAAATATTTGCCATCTCTGAAGCCTAATGAAAAGATTTCTTTTAAAAAAATATGTAATTAATTACTCAGTAACACCAACAAGAGGAAACACAATGTTAACTCCATGGATTATTTTCTTTGGTGAGAGAAATTAGAAGCTTTTGATTCTATGAATTTAAGGCTTCCATTATGTATCTCTTGTTATCACACTTTTTCCCCTATAGAGGGCAAGACATTTCTTGGGATAAATCTACACCGAGGAGTTCCTCAAACACATAATTTCACCTCTCTGAGCTGTTCTGTACTGATAGGTACTATACCTTGCCAGCTGCTGGATGTAAGCTGATAAGCTATAGAACTGTACTGTATTTTCACATTTTTTCTACAATAGTGAAACTGTTTTTATATATAACTGAACGTTTTCATATATTAAAACAGCATTATTGACAATTGGAAACAAAATTTTAGTAAGCCCATGCCCAGTCCATTTACTGCAGTAGTGATTAGAGCATTCAACTGGGACAGGAAAGGCTGAATTCAAGTCCTATGTTGCTAAATTGGGCCATTTATTTTCTCTCAGACCATCATATTACACACTGCTTTACTTGGAGGAAAAAAAAAAAAACTACTGGAGAAAGCTGAGCATCCACAGGACACAATGTAAGAGTAGTACAGGAGTAACTCAGTAATGATAGCAGTTGGGATTGGAATTTCCGTTGCTAAGCAACATGGTCATATAGCATGACATCATGTGACCACGCTGCTTAGTGATGGCAGTTTTGGCACTTCTGGTTGCTGTTATTAAGTGACACTAGAGCACTCTCATTAACTGCAATGTCTTGACCTCAATGTCAGCTTGGCCACTGACTTTGCTTGTGGGAAGCCACCAGTGAAAGTCACAAATGGCAATCATATGACCATGGGATGGTGTGACCTTGTAATTATGAGTGCCTGGATCGTGATCATGTGATAGTGAAGAACTCTGACAGCTGCAAGTATGAGAACCAGCTGCAAGTACCACTCGTTCAATGTGGTTGTAGGTTTGAATGGTTGCTGAACATCATTAAACAAGGACTACATTTATTGGTAACAATAATGAGAATGCTAGCAATGTAGTATACCAATATATATATTATAAATGTATACTGGTACTAAAAAAATCTTATATAAAAATGGCATATTGTTGTGGCCCGCCAGCGGCCAGCAGAGCTGGCAGCAGACTTGGACAGTGAGGAGGTTGGGGAGGAACATGGGCCAGTCCTGGAATCTGGGGAAGGCTCTGACGAGTGATCTGCGTCGGAGGCAGAGATGGGACCAGGGCCGTCTGACAGTTATCAGCTGCCTTCGGAGTCGGAGATTAGTGGGGCAGAAGAACAGTTGGAGCCTGTTCCCAGTGTGCGCATGCACAGAGCTGCCAGAAGAAGGGAACAGCTAAGGAACAAGGGTTGACTTGGGAGTAAAGCCACAGGTGAACGGTGAATGGCCCCTCCAATAGGGAATAAAAGAGGAGCGAAAGGGGAATGGGGGAGGCAATTAGTTCATTTGGGTGAAGATCTGTTCCTGCATTCTTACAATGTGGCATCCGAAAGATATTGGCCTGGCAACTCTCCAAGCCTGATAAAGGTCAGTAATTGTGAGATATCTTGAAAGACTGTTGGCCAGGACTTTGCTGGAGAGAAATTCACTGTAAACTAAATAAAAGGGGTTTATTGGGACTAGGAATCGGCTTCGTGCTGTTGGGGAAGCCTAAGTCAGAACACATACTATAGGCTGGTTTTTCTTTAATCATTTCAAGTTTGAAGTTCTGCTCCTTTTAATTGTAAATTTACAGAAGATATTTTTATGCATTTAAATCAGTACATAAAAACATAAGCAATGCCTTACTGGATCACACTCTGCAATCTATAACAATAGTGGGCAACCTACCTGACAAGGAAGCCAATTAGGTACCAAGCAGATGGTCTTCAGAAGTTTTGCCATCAAGGCTAATAGCCATTGAACCCATGACTTCTATGAATTTGTCCAACTCTTTGTTGAAACCAATCAAGCTGGTACCCAACATTACATCTCATAGTAGCCATGGATCTTCAAGGCGAGCCTTTTATATTAACTCTCTGAATCTATAAAGCCTAGTTGTATATAGCCCCAAGAACTTAACATTGCTGTTTTTACCTATTGCCATTCTTTATGTTATTGATTCTGTTAGTCTGTGTAGGAATAATAATTATTCATTGTAATCTTTATTTGACTATTGAACAGTTTGAGTGGCAGACATTATTCTGCTATAATCCCAATTCAACGGAACATTCCTTGTATTCTGTATTTAAAATATACAGTATTTATTGAACATAGATTTCTTTTTCTATTCCAGGCACTTAGAGCTAAGATTTTCCTCTTTCCTTCTGATGTCGCCAAATATCTAACTGAATTAAAATTATGGATTCTACACAAATGCTCTAATGTAAGAACTGCCATCTGAGCTGAGTTCTCACAAAGTAACAAATTACTTTGCTAGATTACCTGGGATACTGCATCTCTCACAAAGGGGTAGAGATGGAACCAGAGAAGGTATGAGCTGTGCTCAGATGGGGAGTCCGCTATTCCTAGAAGCAGCTGAAAAGCTTCCTCAGTTCTACCATCAGTTCATTCCAGCATTTGTGCAAATCATGCTGCCAGTCACCAATCTACTCAAAACTAAAAGAGAGGGAAAATCCATGCTGGGACAACCGCTCAAATGGTCCACGGAATGCACTCGAGAAACTGAATCAACTGTTTGCAGCTAAGCCCGTCCTTAAACACCTCAATCCTGTGTGTGCCATCCTCCTCCAAAGAACCAACAAGGACTCCTACAATCATGTGCCTGTACCTCTAAGAAAGTCTCTAACTCAGAGTGCAGGTGGGCAATATGGGAAAAGGAAGCCTGTGTGATTTGCTGGGCGTTACTCATCTGGAGACACTTCTTGCAGGTCTGGACAGATCACAAGAAACTGGAAGCACTGAAGATTCCCAAAAAACTCTCCTAAACAAGTGAGGTGGGCACAACACTTCAATCAGTTACTACCAACCTGCCTTCCACTGAGGACCACAAGTGAAAAAGAGAACTGTGAAAATATTTACAGACCCCTCACATCCTGGACATAAACTGTTTCAACTCCTTCCCTCAAAACGATGCTTTAGAGCACTGCACACCAGAACTACTAGATACAAGAACATTTTTTCCCTGAACGCCATCACTCTGCTAAACAAATAATTCCCTCAACACTGTCCAATTATTTACTCAGTCTGCATTACTATCATTATTAATCTGGTATTTAAAGTACATATTTAAATATTCCTTTCTACAAAATTCCTGAAATCCAGACCCTCAAAGAAACTGAGACTAAAATACATTGGACCTTTCCCCATCATTACAATCATCAACCCAGTGGAATTAAAGAAAACTCTCAACAGATCCATTCTATTTTCCACTGCAGCCTTTTAAAAACTGCAACCACATCACCTTTGCACTCACAACAAAGCTGCCCCTGCCCCCTATGCTTATTGAAGGAGATGGATGTCAAGGAGATCCTTGACACATAGACACACAGAAGCAAACTTTAATACTTAAATCCTCTGGAAACATTTCCCACCTTCTGAAACTGAGTGGGTAGACGCCAAACGTGTGATTCCCACCCCTGGTACGTAAATTTCACAATCAATACCTTGATAAACCGCACTAAAATCCTAATCTTTCGTTTCTTTTCTTTCCCGAGGTTTAACCCTTTTTTAAGGGGGACAGAATGTCAGAACTGCCATCCTGAGCTGCAGCTTTGCTAAATGACAGCCTGCCATAGACTATGAGGGGAGAGAGAGCTGCTGGGAAGAGGGAAACCGAAACTACCTGTCATGCCTTCCAGATACATCTGCTTATCATCCCAAGGCCAAAGACCTGGGAGGGAATGCAACACCTCACCATCTAGTACAGAGGTGGGCAACTATGGCCCCTTTATGACTTGTGGACTTCAACTTCCAAAATTCCTGAGCTAGCATGGCTTGCTCAGGAATTCTGGGAGTTGAAGTCCATAATTCATAAAAGGGCCATAGTTGCCCACCCCTGATCTAGTAGATGCAGGGAACGTTATCAAAACAATTCCTTTGAATGTGACTGGATAATAAGGAGATAATAAGAAGGGAGGAACAAGAAAAGGAATGTTAACTAGGGAACTTTCTTGTACAAACTTTTTACAGCTGCTTTACTGTAATCCACTTGGCTTTTAGTAAAATTACACCTTTCACTACAAATGGAATCAAGGGTTTTTCTTTGCTAAGGGACCAAGTCAAGACAGGCCTGACAATGAATATAGAGGGCCATTTCTTATGGATAGGTAGATTTCAATCTATGGCTGTAAGAATAAAATGTGGATTCATCACTGATAATCTCTTATGGCAAGATACTTTTTCAGTCTGCATAAAATAAATTATATTATAATTGTTTGGTGTACCAATTGGACAAAAATGTGCCTAAGGTGATCCAGAATTCATTTCAAGCACATAGTTTCTTTTGAAGGACAAGAAGTTTGAAATTGGCTCATGTTAGGCTAGAATATGAATCAGAAATT
This sequence comes from Pseudonaja textilis, assembly GCF_049901715.1. NCBI lineage: Eukaryota > Metazoa > Chordata > Lepidosauria > Squamata > Elapidae > Pseudonaja > Pseudonaja textilis. The sequence continues at coordinate 29,977,181 of NC_141997.1, forward strand.
TCATTTCCTTTTCTCTTGAGAATATATTTGACACGTTTCCTAAAATGCCTAGGATTATCATGCATAAGATAGGTAGTCATGTAACTTTTCTAAATGTAACTAAACATTCTTTTGATGATTTTCAGAGCTGTATCAGAAAGAACTCCAAATGTCACTTGACGAAGGCATTTTGTATTTATTTTGTACTCTCTTTGATATGGAAAGCTGCTATAGATCTATATTCTGAAACCCTATCAGTTTGGGAATATGCATTATGCCCCTATTCACTTACCAGATGGCAAACGCCATTGTCCAAGTTTTCGCTGAGGTCTACCAGAATCACCAGAATCTTGTCGATATCCACCTCTGTCAGAAAGTGTGGGGCTTAACAGTTGCTGTTCACTACTTGCCTGCATAAAATGAAAGAGAAGAGGAATTAAAATCTGAAAAAATAAATAAAAAGGACCTTTGATTATGTTTTTTTAGGCCTCATAAAATTGAACATAAAAATTATATTAAGCATACAAGAATGGACAAGTAGAAGAAAGAAAAAGAAAGAAAGAAAAGCAAATTTCCATGGCCTTCAAATCATACGTGTCCTTTACATATATTTTTGGGGCAGGAATGAATTGAAAGGTCTGCTCTTTTACCAAAGTGCTTTAGATCTGGTTGGTATATACCAAATATGTTGTAGTCAGATGCAGTTGAATGGTTTTCCATATATTGTGTCCTACTGCACAGACTCGTGATTTTTCCTAATGCTTCTAGGCCATTTTTGAGTGGTGGCTTCAAGTCAGTGTTGACTCCTGGCAAGTTTCTGGACAAGTCTCTGCAGTTTTCATGGCAATATTTCAGAAGTGTTCTACTTAGTAAGAGTGAGGGTTGAGAGAGAGAGCAACTGGACCAAAATAATCCAGTGGGCTTCATGTAGGACTAGAACGTATGGCCTCTCAGTTTCTAGACTGATGCCCTTATCATATACCAAATTGACTTACTTTCTAGGCCTGTGATGGCAAACCTATGGCATGCGTGCCAGAGCATTTGTGCTGGCACATGAGCTGCAGGCAAACTTACCTTACTGGGCATGCGCACGCCTCACAGCTGATTTTCGTCTGGTTTGAGGCCTTTTTTGATCTCCCAAAGACTTAAGGAAGGCTTCTGCAGGCTGAAAACTAGCCCCGTTTCATCACTTCCTGTTTTTCTGAAAATACCAGAAGTGATGAAATGGGGCTAGTTTTTGGTCTGCAAAGCCTGCAGAAGCTTTCCTCAAGTCTTTGGGAGACCAAAAAAGGCCTCAGACTGGCTAAAAATGAGCTGTGAGGCGCAGTGTAGGTAAGGGGGCAGAGGGGATAGGTGGGTGGGTATTACGTACGCGTGAGTAGGGTTCAGTGGGAAATGCGCATTGCCTTCTGGGTGCTGGCAAGTGAGTGCAAGTGTGCGCACAATTTTTGGCACAGGAGCCCAAAAAGGTTAGCCACCACTGTTCTAGGCCAATGACCGAGATTTTTGAGAACAATAGGGATGACCCCATACCTCAGGCTGTGCATTGTTATCCTGGTTGTTAGCATTCATATCTTCACTTGGCTGTGTTGTTTCAATGCTTGGTGGATTTAGGAAACGGCTTAATTCCTGCTGTTGACTCTCTCGGAGGCTGTGAATGATACTGCATGACTGCTGTTGTTTCTACGAAAATAAGACAAACATGATATATTTTGTTTTCTTCTCTATTTCTTCCAAAAAGAAATGTAGAAGGTTAATGTGATGGTAGATGGATGGGATCAAAGAGCTATGGTTTATCAAAATAAAAACTTGGGAATTGTTGACTTTATTATAGGCATGTTCAAAGATGTGATAAAATAATATCTGAATTTGTGTGACTTTTTCATAAATAAAACTGGTGACTTCACTGGGTTTAGAGAAGACAAAAATAAACTTATTGTGTTTTTCATTATTATATTTTATTCATGTAGTCCAAGAATTCTTAATTTTTGCAGTATTGTAACTGCCAGTTCCAAGGGACTTCCTTTCAAGATGGCTACTGGATGATAAGGACTTCTTTTTTCCCTTTTTCCCTTTGCTGATTTCACTGCCAAAATGATTCTTTGGCTGGGTTGCTCCCTGATTTTGAATGGGAGCACTCAGAAATGACAAAGAGGACTTCTGGACGATCGTGGACCTAGTTGGAAAAGAGGATCCTGAAGATTCCAATTCTCTCTGGAAGTGACTGCAGTCACTGGGCATATAAATATTCCTGTCAGCAATTTCATTATCTTAAGCCCGAATGTGAACTTTCACTTTTGAATTTATTGTTTCATTTCGCTTTTGGCTTAACAAATATATACACATATACATATATTTGTTTTCTGAGGTTCTCGGGTAATTTATATGTAGATCTTTGGTTGTTCGGGTTTTTCTCCAGCGTAAGATTGAAGTATCTAGGCACGCGTTTCGATGAAGTCTCATTCATCATCTTCAGGCTTCTGTCTCTCTTTCCAGCAATCCTTTCTCCTTTGCTTCTTCTATTCCATTCTGTCCTCCTTTATTGTTTTCTGCCACTGTTGTTCCTTTCCTCTCATCTGAACGGAGAGCCCAGGTTTTCTGTTTGGCAGAGAATTTTTTTGAGATGCTTTTTCAAAGAGCATTCCTATCCCCTGTAGAGCCATATTGAGGCTGACAGTGCAAGCCTGGCTCTACTGAGGATAGGAATGCTCTTTGAAAGCATCTCAAAAATTCTCTGCCAAACAGAAAACAAGCCTGTTCAGATGAGAGAAAGAACAACAGTGGCAGAAAAGAATGGAATAAGCAAAGGAGAAAGGATTGCTGGAAAGAGAGACAGAAGCCTGAAGATGATGAATGAGACTCATCAACGCCTAGATCTTCGAATCTTCGGGAGAAAATGTTTCTGAACAAAGATCTATATACATATATATATATATACACGTGTGTGTTTGTGTGTGTGTGTGTGTGTGTGTGTATTCCTTTTCCATATTTTCCTGTTCCTTTTCCATATGGAAGCATGGCTGGCATTGGGGTGGTGGAGAAATTTTCACTCTCACCACTGGATTTTTGTGCTTGCTGAATCTGCAAAATATTTGGAGTTTATTTCTCTTGAATTTTCTTTATAACCCTGGATTGAAATATAGAGGAAAATCATTCTTTATTCCCTGATTAAACTTCAGGGATTAAAATGGCTGAACAGTGGCTAAAACCTAAGAACAGAGGATGGGTGGATATGCAGCTCCTACCTGAATTTCTTTTTAGAAACCTCAATGAGACGATACTAATTTTGCAAAATAAGTTAGGGCAAGAAACTTTGGATGAAGACATACAAAAGGACTCCCTGATCGAGTTCCAAATCAAAGAAAATCATGCTGGTTTTCTGAAATGAATGACAACTCTGTGGTATGAAAACCAAAAAAACCCGAAGCCCCAAGCAGTGAAGCACAGTCAGTCAAGCCATGTTATTTCTGATAGATTTTTAAAATAGCATTCAAAAGCGTATTAATAACGCAATAATGTTAAACTTACTGCTCTAATGCGCTTCAAGCATTTTTTCAACCACATGCGTATCGTCTGCTTGGCAACCTCTTCCTCTATGGTGTACTCGAGTTGTTCCCTTGCAAGGAGCTCTTCCAGCTGAAGACTTTTTCTGATGTCAACCGATCTATATGAGAGCATGCTAGAAGAAATGAATATTAGTAAATATTCATTTTTTAAAAAGGAAAATGACTCTATTGTCCAACAATATAGTTCCTTTGCAATGTTTGTTTGATTTGTAAAACAATGCTTAATGTCTTGGGGTCCATTGATAATTGCACAGTGCGAGTGTTGAAGTAATTATACAATCCAAGCAGGGGTGGGATTCAAATTTTTTAACAACCGGTTCTGTGGGCGTGGCTTAGGTGGTGAGCGTGGCTTGGTGGTCATGTGACTGGGTGGATGTGGCTTGGTGGTCATGTTATTGGCTGGGCGTGGCCAACTCAATATCACTCACATCAAGGCACGCGTCTCCTCACCTGGCCTCTCATGACTGTGGGGATGTTGCAACAGTTGTAAGTGTGAAAAATGGTCATAAGTCACTTTTTTCAGTGCCATTGTAACCTTGAATGGTCATTCCACACAAGCAAAGTACCAGCAAAGGAGGGAAAAAAAACTCCAGAGATGTTCCTGAGAACCAAGAATGCCAAGAACGTAATAAGGATTAACGGAGAGGCAGTTTCTGTAAGAAACACCAGAATGTTTCCTTCTTGTCTTCCTTACAGGATTAGGCCGGTAATTTCTTCTAACAACCGGTTCTCCGAACTGCTTAGAATGTTAACAACTGGTTCTAGCGAATAGATGCAAACTGGTAGAATCCCACCCCTGATTATAAGGAAATATGTGCTTTTATAAACTGTACTTCTATCTTTAGTCTGTTTAGATGCAGTGAAACCCTAACAGATGTAGCTCTATCTCTTTGGTTAATCTTTCCTGAGCTGAAACTTGTGAGTTAATTCTGAGGTTCAGGTTTGCAGCCCAACTATGCTGTTCAATATACCTCAATACATCATGGAACGTTACATCTCCACCGTTATGCAACCTCTCCATTTCATAGCACATGTGCTTGAACAGAAGTTTGTCCTTATCCAAATCTACCTCCAGTCTTCCACGCAACAGTCTCAACAAAAACTTGACTCGGAAAGTAGGAATTACTCCCTGGAAAGAAAGTCACAATTAGAAAATACCCGCACCAGTAAAGAGCTGTATCCTTGTATTTTATTATTCTCCAAATAAATGGTTTAGCTAGTCGTTTTGCTATTATAACTACAATATGAGGTGTTTTGGAGGGCATTGGCAACAGGGTGGCTGAGGTGAGTTGCAGCAGGAGCAACTCAGATGTTGAAGTAGATGCCAAGCTGAATTCTGCTGCTGTCATTGAACCTGTCACTTGGCCAGTTCTCTCCCTAAGGTAAAAGGTATCTGGTTTCCTGGATGAGAGATAGAAGGAGGGCAAGAGTGATATTCAGAATGGCTCAGTCTGTAGATGGGAGTTAGGGCACCGTTTATATTAGTGCAGGAGTAGAATTGGAGTTATGGTCTTTGTAAACGTACTGAAGTAGGGTAGTGGCAGCTGGCTGTCTAAAATTAAGCAATGTGGTATACTAATGCAGAAGAGGCCTGAAAGAGCCAGTTCAGGCAACTGGTTGAAAAGTTATATTGTGACCTGGCTGTCAGATGGAGCTTTGTAAGCTGGGGATAGTGATGGGCCAGGGAAAATTGGGCTGTTGTGGGGGAGGGGCAGGCAGTAATGTTGGTGATAGGCAACGGGAAATAAGGCAAGAGGGATGGATTGTTCTCAAGGAAGACTGCCTTGGTGAGTCATATTGTGTTGTATTTCATATTATGGACCTTATTATGGATGGGAGGGCTATCCTAACATGAATAATAGATCTGGATGGGGAAGCAACAAAAGTTGACATAGACTTCTTCTAAGGATTTAACATTCCATTTTTACTTTAATTAATTGCTATATTTTAGCAGTTGATTCTCAGAGCAACAAGTCAATGAAGCTTATAGTATTCCAGAGAAATTTCTTACCTCCCTTTTGTCATCAACCATATTCCATATAATCTGAAAATGCCTAAGATCATTATAACTTAAGAGCTGGTCTTCCTCAGTAGAATAAAACAAAGAGAAGTTTTCCACAATTATAGCTGTATAAGACAGAAACATAAAAAAGTAAGGTCTTCCCAAGTTCATAGGTCTTTATAATTGTAAATAATTTAGATTTGTAAAATCATCAAAAGGATTTTGCCATGTGTAGGAGAAGGAGAGGCAAAGCCTGGGGGAAGAATTAAGAAAGGAATCAGGCTGGAGTCATTACGTTCCCACAAACGAAACATGTCCACCCCCTCTTAATTCAATCAACTCTTATTTAGCACCAATTTAGTGCTGACCTTATATAGATTCTTGTATAGGCATGAGCAATAAATCAGCGGAACTGATTCTTCGAGTTTTTGTACACTTGATGTACAAATGTATCATTTTAATATCATAATATACCCCCACATTTAAAAAAAATTCTGCTGTTTTCATTTGAAGCTGAATAAGCTACAAAGCAGTCTGGAACCATAATACGCTTATTTTTTTCAACTGTACATATAATGTGTTTACAGAAAGGAAATTGCAAACCTTGCGCATAACAAAGGCAGCAAAAAAATCTACAATATGTTGAAAAATCTGACATGAAAGCAAACATAGATACGTTGTTTTTCCTCTGCTAGGTCGTATTTTCTCAAAATTAATCTGCTCACCATGAAATATGAATGGGACTGAAGAAAGTCAATACAGTTAGAGCTAAAAATTGGTGAGAACACTAATTTCTCTCTGGTAATGGCCTTTATGTCTTTCTGATCCACATTTAATTCATAAATAATTTTTTCTGAGAAATCTGAACCAAACTTTTACCTAGGATGTTTGAAATTAGATCTGTGATGGTGAACCTATGGCATGCACGCCACAGGTGGCATTCGCAGACATTTGTATCGGCATGCATGCTGCAGGCAAACTTACCTCACTGGGCATGCACACGCCTCATAGCAGATTTTTGTCTGGTTTGAGGCCTTTCTTGATCTCCCAAAGACTTGAGGAAGGCTTCTGCAGCCTTTGCAGGCTGAAAAATAGCCCCGTTTTGTCACTTCTTGTTTTTCAGAAAATACCAGAAGTGATAAAACAGGGCTAGTTTTTGGCCTACAAAGCCTGCAGAAGCCTTCCTCAAGTCTTTGGGAGGCCGAAAAAGGCCTCAAACTGGCCAAAAGTCAGCTGTGAGGCACAGTGCAGGTAAGGGGTGGTGGGGATTACTCACACATGCATAGGGGGCTGCGCATTGCCTTCTGGATGCTGGCACACGAGTGCGAGTGTGTGCACAATTTTTGGCACAGGAGCCCAAAAAGGTTAGCCACCACTGGATTAGATGGATGGCAGCATGAAAAACTCAAAGACCATAGTTTGAAGTTGCTTGTACTGCTTTAAACTTTTGTGTGAGTATTTTAGGCAATGTATGGTAAGAGCCAGAAGTGAGACTCTGCTTCAGTTGCTTCTTAGGTGAAGTAAGCAGTTGTGTGATAGCATCTTCCATTGTGTTTCCAGAGACTCATCAGATCAGAAACAGAATCTCAGATATAGAAGTCATTTATGTCTTAAAGACTTCTGAAAATCCAGCAAGCTTTATGGGATGTTTACTGATTTTATTTTGGATGGCACAATTTGTTGCATTTATTAAACCATCACTAATTGTTTTTTTTTAAATTATATTAACTTTAATGAATACAAAAAATTAAAATACACAAATATACAGGCTCAAAAAACAAAGATTCATACAGAAAAATGTTACCATAATCTCTGTGGTAAAACTAATTAAACTTTCCTTCAATACATTTGACAGTGATTTAAATATTTCCTAAAAATATTTCTATGGGTTCTCTATTATTTATGTTCTATTAAACATTATGTTCTGTTGTTAATATTTGTTGTTGGATTATACTTATTTATTTTTACCAAAGAATTCCTTCTATTGATTGTTTAAAGTACGAGAGAGTCTAAGACTGTGACATTAACAATTCCTGTTTGTTATTGTATGTATTGTAATCTGTTTCATAAATTTATAATAAAATAAACACTAATTGTTTTTATGATATGGTTTGCAATCAGATTATTTGTTATTTCATTTTTTTCACAGATAATTATGAGGGTTGTCAGGATTGAACAATGAATTATAAATATATAAAATTAATGCATGTGGGAGTTTGATCATACACAGAGAAGAACCAGTTAAATCAGTAGTATTTGTTAATTCTGACTGACTGAAACACTGGTGTTAATGGCTATTTTTAAGTATGACTTGGTCTTGATCAGAGGTGACATTCAGCAGGTTCTGACCAGTTCTGGAGAACTGGTAGCGGAAATTTTGAGTAGTTTGGAGAACCGGCAAATACCACCTCTGACTGGAGATTTTACAGTATCCTTCCACTGCCACGCCCACCAAGCCAGGCCCACAGAACCGGTAATAAAAATTTTTGAATCCCACCACTGGTCTTGATCAAGTCCATAACATAATTAAAACACACAATGAAAACTTTATTGCTGTATTTCATGACTGAAACTTACCCACAAGCAAATTCAACATTATGTATGCAATGATGACATAAAATGAACAGAAATACATAAGAGCACCGGCATAATTCCCACAATCTGTCTTCCAGTATGTTCTGTTATCTGGAGTACAAAAAGGAGGTTGAACCTGCATGAAAAAAAAGAGCTATATTTTATAACAGGGCTATAAAAGTAGATATGCCCCCCTCCCTCATACACACACATACAGTATTGTGAACTTCATGTTTTTCTTCCAACCAAGCATTTTCTCAACATCAGAATCAAAAATATTGTGTGTGTATGTTTATATGTATGTCAGTCACCATGAAATGTAGCAACTCAATCATTGTATTGCTTGTACAACACATTTTCTCCTTTCTTTTGCTAAAGGACTACACCATTTTCCCCTATGACCAAAGACAAAGATTATTCTGAACTGACAAGAGAGGAAGATGGATCATATCAATCAAAATGCTATTTCCAATAATGACTAAATATTCCTAAAGAATTGACAACTTGAATTGTTTGGACTGCATATTTGCATTTATATTTTTAGTTCTATTCAGCTAAACTTCATAAATAGATAAATTCTTCCTAAACAGATATATTCTTTTGATGCAAAATATATTATTCTTTTTATACAACACCCACTTAAAATGCTTCATAACCTAGAGTCCATTACCACATCACTGCAATGTCATAATTTGGGGGAAGAAAATGAAGAATTATTTCACAGTATTTCTCACTGTCTGCTTCAAAGATCTGGCAAAAAAGAACAATTCTTTATCATTGTTAATACATTCCAATGAACAGAATTGTTAATATATTCTCTAGAACTGAAAACCTGTCACTTTTCATTTTAATAAATCTAATAAAACTGCATAAACCTGATTGGGCACATAGCACACATATTTGCTAATAAAATTTGGCAAGTACATATGCATTTATTTCTATAGTATTTTCAAAAGTCAATAAATGAAAATTTGGGTGCAGGATAACATTTAAAAAATAAAATGTAAAGTATTTTTAAGATGCAAAGCTTCTGCTGGCTAAAATGATACATGATTTTAATCAGCCAATTTACCATGCAATCATGCATTATCTTGTTCCAGTCTTCTCCAGTGACTATTCTGAAAAGTACCGTGATGGCTTTACCAGCTGATGAAAAGTTGGCATGTCTGTTTTTAACAAATAAAAATTATTATTCAATATTTCACAACTAAAAACATATGCAAGCAATCCTTCAGGGTATTTGGGTAATTCTCCCCCCACCTGGCTTATACAAGTCTAGTCTGCTACCTGAAATGAATGATAAAATGGCATATTTTCCCCAATCTGCACAGAAAAGAACTGGTCTGGCATCTGAATGAGACTCCCTAGTTGGAAGTAAGGTAGTGTTTACGACATTATTTAGAGCAGCAGGATAGCTTAGATTGTTCAGAACTAGCTGTGTTACATACACCTTTCTGTCACCTGACAGGCTAACCAGTACTGCCCTGAAAATTGCTTGAATGTGTCTCTGTGGAGCTGTTTTGGATCTTAAACTTGAACCCAGTCTAGCTATTATTGATAATAAGAGGCCAAATGAAACCCCCTGTTGTTCCCCTGGCTTGCAGGTTCTGCAAATACTCAAGCTGTCACTGCAGAGTGGATCCATGTACTTGACATGCCATATAAGCATTCCTTTGATATTTGATGCTGGATTTTCTGAGACTCTCAGTCACAGATCAATAGGGCTGCCTCTCTGGTAATGTAACAACAGAGGCATCCATCAAAGCAAGGATGCTCTAAAACAAGATCACAGTATCAAATATTTTCAGATGAAGTGGTAGAAATTATACCTGTTAATGTTCTCTCCGTATTTCACAGTTCCAAACAAAACTACTCCAGCAAAAGCATAGCAAAGCAACAGTAGGAACATTCCTACAATGATGAAAAAGCTTTTGTACATGCTGACAACTACTGTCAGCAGCAGCATCTTCAAAGTCACCTGGAAATCAGTGGGGAAAAAAGGCTTGGTATAAGACATGGGTCAAAAGGGAAATGTGCTGAAATTGAAGTGGACTCTGCTCCAACCTCATTGGGATTGTTCCAAGAATGCTCTAACTTTCCTAGAACCTCCGCAACAAATCCAGGCACGGTTTCAAGCCAGCAAAATTGACATAGATTCAGAACATTGTTTTGTGAATTTGGAACTGTTCATTTTAATCTGAAAACATTTTAAATTCAACAAAATAATTACTCCAAGGTGAATATAGTGAAGTGGATTAGAATTTATTTGTGTCGGAATGTCATTGGTAAAGGTTTTGTTAATGTATTGCTGAAGATGCTTAAAAATCTTGTGTTGATGTTTATTTTTTAAGCTCTTACCATGGTGTGCAAACATTTATATAATTCATACTGTGGATGTTTTTTGTTGTAAGCTTCCGTCTGCATGGAGTTGGCAGCATGAAAACTAAACAATTTTGCATATTTCTAATTCTGATTGTGTCAGCTGTTCCTTTTTCATTATTCTTTACTTCTAGGCTATAACAGAGTATTGGTTCAAACCAATACAAGCCTCAGTTCAGTAAAATAAAGCAGTCTCACTTACTCAATGTGTAATTACTATAAACATGGGGGGAAATCCTTCTGTGTACTTACATGCTTTCCACAGATTGAAAAAAACCTGAACACAATTACACACGCTCCCATCATATATGTATAGGCATTCTGAAACACAAAGAACCAATGTTAGAAGAGTTACTAAGGATTGACTATTAATTACTCAGCATTACTCAGGATTTACTTTTGTGACAACCAGTACAGCTTTAATATAATATATTGAATGACTGAGTGTATAGTTCTTGATGTAAAAATACTCAGCATTTCATTATTCGGGTGTTATTACATGGAACTTGTTAAATAGAAATAGCTTCATATCATAAATATGACCTCATATATATAATCATGAAAATGAAGGCACCAGCAGTTCAACAGATCATCTGTTGAACCACAGATTTCTCATCCCAGGAGAACTATTTCAATCAAAATAATGGAAACTCTGACCCTGAGGCTGAAGAGAACGTGGCAAAGTCTCAGCTTGTGACTGGAGAGTCAATAAGCAGTCAGCCAACTGAGAATAATGACTCACTCAGAATGACTCAAAATCAGCACAGGTGCTCCTGATTCAGGGTACAAGAAGTCAATTCCTGAACTTAGGAGAGCAGTAAGCTAAGGAGGTTTGAGACACGGAAATCAGCACTCCTTAAGAAGGAAGGACATTTAATTCTCTAATTAGGCAAGGATTCAAACTCCAGTTATTTAAGAGTATCCTTCTTTTTGGAAACACTTCTCCATTGCTAGACTTTGTACCTGTGGCTCTTCATTCCTGAAATTGATTTTTGGCTTACAATTCTGGATTGGGCATTATAGACTGTAATGGGCCTGACTACTGGTCTGTACCAAGATCTGCTCTTCTTGGGTTTTTCTAAACAATAGCTATGTGCTTCAGATAAGAGATACTTATTCTGTAGGTCTTCCTCTGCCTAATTTACAGCCTGTAGTTCTAGCTTTACTCCCCTGATTTACAATTAAGCTAATAAAACCAAATGTGTCAGTTACTGATTCAGCCTAATCTGGAGCAATAGGGAGACAACCATTCTAAAAATCAGAGAAATTAAGATAATAGCTCTCTCCCATTCTTTGTTCCCATCCTCTGGTATACATATCCAAAAGAATATTGCTTCTGATATATAGGTTCCATAGAAATTGACTGATTTGTTTTCTTGTAATTTAAAACAATTATTCCTGTGGGATAATATAATACAGGTCTTGGCCTTCTTCTGATGGATAACTCTTCAGATACTTGAAAAGTTCTATTATATGTCCCTTTTAAGTTATTTTTGCGTTCACATAATCAAAATTTTCAGTCTGCCTATAATCCTCGTTGATCTTCTCTGCCCTTATTCTAATTTTTCTGCACCTTTGATATCATTAAGTGGAACTAGATAAAGCACTCAACACTGAGTTGACCAATACAAAATATAATGGCACTATTTCTAAAGTCATAATTTATCTTCCATGAATTTCTCAGCATTACTTTTAAAATCATGTAAGCAGCCTTTGTAGGAATACATTTCATCAAAGTATTTTTTTTCCTTACAATTGCTAACATAAAATATACATAGGACTTACAGACTTCTCTATAGTACCGATTTGACTATTAGGGAAAAATGTTAATAGGAATACTTTAGCATGAAGGAATTTTCAATTAAGTAACATTCCATTCCATGTCTGACATGGTACAGTTTATAAACAGATGTGCTACCACAATAACAACTAAGCCCAATGCAAATATTTAGTGAACTGTGTTTACTTCCTGGAAGAATTCTTTGAAAACGGAATCCCAATAATTCTAGATAAACAATTTATGGCTGCCTGAATGAACTCAGTTATAATATTAATTGAAATTACAAAAAATACTATCTTTTCAGGAATGACTATAACAAGGCAAGATCAAGTCTCAGTGAATTATACATTTTGCAGATTTGCAAAAAGAGAAAAAATATCTTGCAATCTTTGAATAGACAATGTGGTTCTTGAAACTTACAGTTATGGCAAAGTGGAGAATCACCCATATGACCCCTAATGATGTCACCAAGAGATCATAACGATTTCTTCTGCTCTGCCAAAATCCAGCAGGTGACATGGCAATAATTTTCATTGTAACCTTGCAAAAATAAATGTATATGTAATAGCTTCTCTTTGTATAACCATGAATGATTCCTCAAAGTTATGTTTGAGTAATATTCAAATGGATAATTACTGAAAATTAATTTGACTATTGGATTAAATATGTATGAGCAAAAACCAACAAGAAAATGTTACAAAATATATGTTTTACTAAAGTTTGGTTACAATTATTAGTGCAGAAAAAGAATCTTGCATTTAATGCTTGATCACTTCTTAAGGATAAACTAAATCATTTACAAGAACACAAGAAATTGGCAAAGCCTCTCTTTTTGCTGTTCATTATGATTTTAATTAACTTAACTCTATAGTGTTTTTGTCACCATCCATTAACATAGTAATGATGGAATCAAGGGACTTACAAATGTAATTAATAAATAGTATCTATATTATCTTGTAATATTCTAATGTATAATAAATGATACAAGACAAACCTAATTTGAACTTATTTATAGAAATATTGAAATATATTACCTCTAGAACAAATATGAAGGTGAAGACTACTGACATTGCAGCTAATGGACCAGTTACTGGATCTTGATCATCCCACTTATGCAAAAGAAAAAAAAAGTTTATGAAAAAAAATCTCATTTTCTTTTCTGTTTAAAATTCTACCACAATTCTTCCTGTTTATTATAAACACAATGTTTCCTTCTGTTTATACTTGTTTGTAAGTAGTTAATAAAGCACTTTAAAAGTACCTTAACAGATAATAGCACAGATTGGGCCAGTACAAGAACTGCAATGGTTCTCTTGAAAAATGGGTGTTGGGTTATGTCATACATTTTAGCTCGGAATCCATCATTATCTGAAATAAACAAAAACAAAATAGAAACAAAAGCTTATTTAGACCACAGTTTGCAATGGCTTCTAAGAATTTGCCCCCTCAATGCACATTTTTAGTTGTGAGCACGTATTAGTCAACACACTATAATATCCTTACTTTCACGTGTTAGCAAAGTAGACAGATTTGAGCCTTACAAAGAAGGCTTCAGAAAAAGTTGAGGCGCATGAGACATTATTTCTGTTAAATACTGGATTAATTAATTAAAAAATACACCCCAGAAAAGAATTAATTGATCATAAAAAGCATTTGATTGTGTTGGCCATGCCAAGATGTGGAACATCCTTAGGAAAATAAGAATCTCAAAATAGTGTTGACTTCATGAACAAGTCACACACATGATGGGAAGTCACAGTCCAGACAGAAAATGGCAAAACAGACTAGCTCTAGGATGACAAAGGAGTGAGACAAGGCTTTATATTCTCTAATTTAGTCCATCTATATGCTGAATATATATTGAAGCAGGCTTGGATGGAAGAAGATGAGTGTAGTTTTAAAACTGAAAGAAAACACATGCATAATTTGAGCTATACTGATAAAACTACCGATACCTGAAAATGCAAAGGATTGCAAGTTCTTGTTTATGAAAGTCAAGGAGCACAATGAAAAAACAGAAAGTAGGTTTAAATGCAAAGAATATAATGATAACATATACAAATTTCAACCTTAAAACTGACAATGAAGATACTGAAGTGGTAGATAATTTCTGCCTTTTAGGATTGACTATCAGTAAAATAACTATCAGTCCAGAAATACTCTATAGACTACCATTTGGTAGGATAGTAATGAAGGCCTTGGAAAAGATATTCAGATATGGTGATATGTCTATAGCTTCAAGGATCTGAAGCATGCAGGCAATAGTTTTCTCTATGACATTCTATGGAAATGAAAGCTGGATTTGAAGAAGCAGGATAGAAAGAATATGGATGTTTTTGAATTCTGGAGTTAGAGAAGACTCCTGAGGATATCAGAGAACACGGGACATAGAATAATAGGATGGAAGGGACCTTGGAAGTCTTCTAGTCCAATCTTCTGTCCGTGGCAGGAGGTCCTATACCATCCCAGACTTCCTTTGGGATTAATGGGATGAATACACACAATCATAGAAAGAATAACAAACTAATAGAACAGAATGTCTGTGGAGATTCTCAGTGACTCAGGTCAGGGTTGTCCCAAAGGTGCTTTTTAAAAAGGCAACTGGACATTTGCTTGAAGACATTTCATTTCTCATCCAAAAATCTTCTTCAGAACTGAAGAAGCTTCTTGGATGAAAAGTGAAATGTCTTCAAGGAAAAACGAAGGCCAGCTGCCTTTTGAAAAGGCAACAGAACAGAAACAAAACAGAATAACACACTTGGGAAGAACCTCAGAAGTCCTCCAGTCCTAACCCTCTGCTTAAGCAGGAGATCCTATACCATTTCAGACGAATGGTTGTCCAATCTCTTCTTTAAAACCTCCAGTGACAGAGCACCCACAATTTCTGGAGGCAAACTGTTCCAATGGTTAATGGTTCCCACAGTCAGAAAATTTCTCCTTAGTTCTAGGTTGCTTCTCTCCTTAACAGTTTTCATCCATTGCTTCTTGTCCTGCCTTCAGGTGCTTTGGAAAATAGGTTGACCGCCCTCTTCTTCATAACAACCCCTCAAATACTGGGACAGTGATATCATGTCAACAAAAATGGATCATAGAACGAAATGATCTAGAATTCTTACTCTGGACACAAATGATAAGGCTCAAATTACACTATTTGGGCCTATTATGTAAAAGACCCAATTCCCTTAATTAATGATGGGTAAGATGGAAGGAAAGAGAATAGGATGCCCAGCAACAATATGAATGACTCAGTTATAATGGTGATGAGTGTGTTGCTGGAAACTTGAAAGATCATTTTGGGAATGATCATCCCGGAGGTCTTTCTATATGGTTGCTAAGACTCAATTTTAAGTTGACGGCACATAATGACTCAAGCTTTTGTTCAGTATGCCTTATCACTTAGTGATTTCATTATCTCTTGAATCTGAATTTTAAAAATCTAGATACCTGGGCGTGGTGGGAGGTGAAGAGGCTGTGCTATCTTTAATCTGCTCTTCAGATCTTCCCATCGCCTCTGGTCAACTGTTAGTAGAGCTGTTCCCTAAAAAAAACAGGAACCATTACCACCAAAACATATTTGCTTATTTCTTATCATATTCATTATTGGAATGAATAATTGTTAGGGAGTCTTTCACTAGAAACAGTGCTCTGTTTTACTTCTGCTTTAGTGGTTGTTACCTAATACCTGTGTGTGTGTGTGTGTTTTGTCCATTTTTAAAATTTAGAATCTTAAATCAAATCCAGGTTGCCTACTTGTTAAAAACAACCAGAGGGGGAAAAATGCTTACAGCAAGGCTCAGAAATGTTATACTTAACCCCATTATTATAAATTAGTCCTGAAAATACTTAGGTATACACTAATATTGCATGTGATGCAAAAAATAATTTCATAATTAAAATAATATTCCTGGTGTTTAATATAAACATAACTATATGTTAGCTCAACAATATTATTTAATTACATATAAAAACAATTAAAAGCAACACAATATAGACATGATTAGAAAAATAGAAAATCTGCAGTGTTACCTTATTTTCATTGAAATTAGCAATGACAACTCCAACAAAAAGGGTGAGTCCAATCATGCAGCCCAGGAATACAAAAACATGAATGTAGATGCCATGAATCTGCAACATAAAATGTTATCAATATTACATTTTTCTTATTAATAAGAATTCACAGGAAAAATCTGACAAGTCCTACGAATTTGAGGAATATACTTACAGGGCCCACACGATGAATGATAACATCTCTGACTTCTACCCACCCCTTTAATGACAGGACTTCAAATAATGCCAGCATTGCATTACCAACATTATCAAAGTTAAAGTTTCGAGGATTAGCCCTGCAATACAACACAGAAATGAGGAGTAATAACAATGTCGTTTGCTGACAATATATCCTAAAACATTGCCAGGTTAGCAACCTGTTACTCCCTGATGTAAGTGACTCTCTTGTTGAAGCCTCTCCTGAAATTCCCTCCATGCCATTGATCTTCTGTACTCCATAATTTTGAAAAAAATAGTCTTTTTTCGGGGGTGGGTGGGATGTTTGATGGGAAGAAGCTGACAAATGACAACTCAACAGAATTAACCAATGTGACTACTCTGTTTCTCTTTTGTTATTTATCCTACAATAATAATATCTAGGTATATTGTCTTTTGGATGAAAGCAGAAGTGGTATTCAGCAGGTTCTGACCAGTTCTGGAGAAATCGGAAATTTTGAGTAGTTCGGAGAACCGACAAATACCATCTCTGACTGGCCCCACCCCCATTTATTCTCTGCCTTCCGAGTCCCAGTTGATTGGCTGGGTCTTATTTTGTTGCCCTGCACAGGAGAACGGAGCTGGAATGCAGGTTAGTGGGGTGGGGAGGGAATGGAGATTTTGTAGTATCCTTTCCCTGCCACACCCACCAAGCCACACCATGCCCACCAAGCTACGCCCACAGAACCGGTAGTAAAATTTTTTGAATCCCACCAGTGGATGAAAAGCACATTCCAATATGGTTATTGAATTTAAAGATTTGGGATTGGAAATTATCATTCCATTGGATTAATCTACTGGAGTAATTCTATTAATCAACTCTAACAATAAATCTATATTTAAGGCCAAAAACACATTACTTACCAGACTCGAGGCACCCAAAATCCAGGCTTTTTTTCACCAGGTCTTAGCTTCAAATTCAGATTTTTGGAAACACTTACATTTATTCGGAATATACCATGACAATCTTCCTGTCAGAAATATAACATCACATTTGGTATAGAAACCAAAATTTTAATATATCACAAAAACACACTGTAAACAGATAAGCGTTATGCCTCAGTTTAGGGAACCTGCCAGTTATGTTCAGGAACGCAGAGAAGCTAATCTGTGCACGAAGAAGACAGAACTTATGGTGAGAAAATCTTTGCCAGACTTTTAGCAATATTTTCTTTGACTGAGACCAGTATTGTGAGTAACAACAGATTTACAGTACCAGTCACCTGCTTGGAGGTTTGGAAGAATAAATCTGGACTCTGGAACTCTTTCAGCTAAACTGTTCCCTCTCAATGCTTCAATTCTTACATGCTGGGGAAGGTACAATTATTGGAGTTTACCATGAGAGGACAACAAATTCAGAAATACTTTCAAACAAATGAAACAGATATAAGTGACTTGACTTAATAGAACATATACTTTCACTTCTATGTCTTTTGGGGGGTTTCTACATAATATCACCATAAATTAAGCCTCATCAGTTGATGAAAACGTGCAAAAGAAGAAAGAGGAATTTATCTAAGTACATAAAAGTTACTCTTACTCTTGCAATTATATGAGGATCATTGCACTTAGCCAATTTCCCAGCAAAAAGTTGAACTCCAAAGCTTGCAAAAACAAGCATTAATGTCAATAAAAGGATTGAAACCTGAAAAACAAAAAAAACATGAAAAGGAGTCAAACCTTCTCCAGTGCACCTGTATTTTTTTCTTACATTTTTAGAACAATAATCGCTACGCGATGGCTTCCATTACAAAACTGTAAGGAAGGAGAACTGGTTACTATAACTGTGTGTTTAGGATGGCAGCTGAGTGATTTCTTTTCCATGTTTTCTCGTCCTTCTTTTCATATGTCTTGCATATAAACCACTGTTAAATGTCTGAGCCTCTGTGTGCTGTGTTTTGCTCCTGGGTTGTTGTCTCACAATAGTTGTCACGCTGCAAACGCTTGGACAAAAATATATTTGGAAAGAGAAACCATACATAATACTCACTAGAAAGATTTCTTTGAAGCCGCTAAATAGTTCCCGAACAACTTTTCTCATCTGAGGCACCAGTTTAAAAATCCGAAGGGGCCGAAGACACCGTAGAACCATTAGCAGCTGAGCTCCTGATTTAGCAGGAACATTTTGGGGCATCCAGCAGAGAAATATCAGGCTTACCTTTGGAAAGGGGGGAAAAGGACCTGGAATGTAATGTGAGTTTTAAAATGTGCTTCGTACATACATACGTTACGACCACAAAAGGAGCCCAACATTTCTGTTGTTAAATGAGACGTTTGTTAAGTGAATTTTGCCCCATTTTACGACTTTCCTCGCCTCAGTTGTTAAGTGAATCACTGCAGTTGATAAGTTGGTTACCTGGTTGTTAAGTGAAACTGGATTCCCCCATTGACTTTGCTTGTCAGATGGTCGCAAAAGGGGATCATATGACCTGGGACACAGCAACGGTCATAAGTATGAACCAGTTGCCAAGCGCCTGAATTTTGATCACATAATCATGGGGATGTTGGAAAGGTTGTAACTGTGAAAAACGGTCATAAGTCACTTTTTTCAGTGCTGTTGTAACTTTGAACAGTCGCTAAATGGACTGTTGTATATCGAGGACTACCTGTATAGGAACTGATCCAATTTATTTCATTAAGACTTGAATAAAACCTATTCTTAGCAAAGGATATAAGGATTAAAATATGTACGAATATACAGTATGTATTATATATTAATATATGAGACTATTAAAATTACTGATTCTAAAGGAGAGAGGCACAAAATTATTGTGTATGCTGTATTTCCTTCTGTTTTACTTTTTCTGGAGGATTATATTGAATTCAGAGTTGGCTACTCTTTGAATAAGCAAGTCATTTAACACAACATGCCTTATTTAATAATATATGCATGCATTGTATTTTGTTTTATTTAAAATATTTATGTAGTCCTTCCAATTTGAAAAAAACAATCAAAGCCAATTCAAATAATGCAAGACTATAAAGCATGAAAGAAATGACATTAGAACTCTTGGATCAAATGGATTGTCTTGGTCTGTTTCAGATCTAAATTTAGCAGAAAAACAGCCTCAATGAATGAATGAATAATTGGCCAAGTGTGATTGGACACACAAGGAATATGTCTTGGTGCATATGCTCTCAGTGTACATAAAAAGAAAAGATTCATTCATCAAGAATCATAAGGTACAACGCTTAATGACAGTCATGGGGTACAAATAGGCAATCAAATCATACTAACAAACAGTCAATATAACTTGAAAGGATACAAGCAACAAAGTTACAGTCATACAGTCACAAGTGGAAATTAGAAATCCTGATGCGTCATTTACATTGGAGAGAGAAAGATGGAGGATTGCAAGTAAGTTTATTTTCCTAGAATATACTCACTCATAGCAGTTTGTGACATTTTTGATCGTGGTATGCTGTTGTGGCACTTGAATGAGTTGCCAACTGGACATGCTGCTTTGTAATGGCAACTCATCTACTCACTGGGTGCAATTCGATGCTTTGGATATTGGTAGATCCTTCAAGATAGCTCCAAGAAAGGCAAGCAGAGGTTTCCCAATATCCAAAGACAATCAACCAGCCCAAAAGAGAAAAAGACTCCAGCACTTCTCCACCAGTAATCAGTATTCCAATCAGCATAGATTAACACCAAGTTTAACTTTAGACCAACAATCAAGTAAGCAATACCCCAATCAAGAAACTGCCCAAGAGCCATCAGTAAACAGCCCAACCAAAGAATATCTAAGACTGCCCCCACCTACAGGCAGGACACCAAAGTATAAACTGACAGCAAACAGCACTCCTTACTAGCACTGATGATGTTACCTAGTTAGGGTAATGAAATGTCTGCAGAAAACAAGCAAGCTTAGAAATAAGATTTGTTTGGCATCATCTATTTTTGATGAACCCATGTTGGCTATTGGTTAGGGTTTACTTGCTTCTAGGTGTTTGCCGATTTGTTGCTTGATTATTTTTTCAGATATTGTGGTTAAGCTGATTGGTCTGTAATTTCCTGAATCTTTCCCCCATCTTTTTTGAAGATTGGGACCACATAAGCTCTTTTCCAGTCCTCAAATGCTCCAAGAACTTTAAAAGATATGATTCAAATGTTCTGAAATCACATCTGCTGGTTCTTCCAGAACTCTGGGATGTAATTCATCAGGACCCAGTGAATAGAATCCCTCTAGAACAGACAGGTGTTCTCTTATCTTATTTTTGCATATTTTAATTTGCATTCCTAGCCTGTCTTTTAAGGTTTTGTTTTGTTTGTAAGGTTGGTTTGTATTTTCTTTTTGCATGAAGAAGATGCAAATAATGAATTAAGCAGCTCTGCTTTCTCTCTACTGCCCATTACTTCCTTGCTATCTTCTCCCATATGTGGGGCAATTGTTTCTTTGTCTTGTATTTTATGTGTTGAAAGAAACTTTTAAAATTTGTTTTTGACATTTGTTGCAAGTCTTACTTTGTTATGAGCCTTAGCTTACTTAACTTCATATTTGCAAGTTTAGGCTATTTGCTGGTTTTCTGCTTTAGATATTTGTCCCTCTTTCCATTTTTTGTACTTATATTTTTTTCGTTCAGTTGAAGGAGCCATATGGATTTTGCACATTAAAAATGATTCCTTTATCAACTTTATCCTGATCTATAGAAAAGAAATCTGGAATTTATACGGTGATAATTGCAAGGCTGAATTGCTGCAAGGAACATCAATGGTGAACAAGCTGCATTGTCATTGATGCAAGCCCTATCTTTACAAGCTTTTAGGAACAGATGATCCTAGCCTTTATTTCAAAAAATGTTGTAATTTTTATATTATTTATTTTACCTTTTAAGAGTAATATGGGCATTGAGCAGCATAAATCTTTAAACCAAAGAAATCAATGAAAAAGACATTTTACAAATCTGGCATTAAATTGAGGAAGAGAGGACACAGAGATTTAGTTATTACAATCTAGTTTACTAATGTAAAAATATACATCCATGGACAAGAACATAATTACCCAAGAAAAGGGAATAAAACGCCCCGAGAGTAAGAATATTATGAGAGAAACGTACAACAGCAAAAACATACTACTAAACAATGTCCTCCGCTCCCTCTCCTTTAGTGGAATAATACAGTGTTTGAGAATGATAAGAGTATGTGCAGATTAATATTTTCAATTCACAATTCCATTTTTTTATTCCCCCCCCTCCATATGAAAATAGATGGAAGCTGTGGAAAGAAAATACAGAATACAGCCAAGATGTTATGGTGGCATCAATGCTGTTCCTGTGCCCTTCGCACTCAGAAAGAAGTCTATGAAGGAGATCTGGCACTTGCAAAATAAAACCTTTAGTATCATGATGAAAATAACATACTAATAAAACAATGGAACTTCTTCGTTTATTTTACATATCCATAGTCTCCAGGAAGTATATTTTTGCAAATATGTTAAGTCTAATTGTTTATTTATTATCAATATTCAGTTGAAGGTACTCAGAACTTTGTATGAAATTGATGTCAATATGGATACAAATTATTTTTAACTCTTATCATAGGTTCTACTTTTACTGCTTTGAATTAACCTTAAGAACAAACAAAACTTACAAGGTATATAAAAATATCCATGACACCTCCAAAATCTCTGATGACTGCCGTTGGTGTAAAAAACAATCCATCAGCCATAATCTTCAAGTTAAGTTCAATACTCATAAATATTACAAAAACATATTCTGCAATCTGAAAAACAAAGAAAAAACACTGACAGAATAACAGTAAGGTTTCCAAAATACTATATCCAAACCAATTATTTTCAGAAAATTACCTGTAAAGTAGGTGCATGCATTACTCTTCGAAAAGGGGATTCAAACATCATTGAAATACAGGAACATATGGTGACAATGATCATTACCCAGTCTAGATAAGTAACCAATCCCAGCAAATCACTGCAAAATAAAATGGAACAAACTAAGTGGCAATGACACTCCAGAAATTATAAATATCAGTCAAACATAAACTAGACTAGTGAAAATGGAGAATCTTTCACAATGTTGACATCTTAGAAATAATTACTCTAAGAAAACATTTTCCAGGGAAATATGTTTGCAAAAAAAGTGTACATCAATATAAAATGCATAAATTCATTTTTGCTTACTAAAGTTGATGATACTTTGTATTTTTAACTGCTCCAGTAACAGGATCTGTTTTAGAGCTGTAACAGAGAAAAAAATGTTTAATGTCGTTCAATTTTTATTATACAAAGCTGTATTACAAATATACAAGACAATCTGCATCTGAAATAAAGAGTAATTTTTTAAATAAACAACATTACAAATTTATACCTATTGGGGGGATTGAACATTTTCATTTATGATCCCACAAGTCACAGAAATTTGCTAAAATGTCATACCAGTTTCTTAAATCTAATGTTAATACGATAATATGAAACAAACCTACTCTCTAGTAAACAATTTGGTTTCAGGAAAAAACGATCATGTAATCTGCAAAAACATATGGACTACACAACTTGATGAGGGCAAAGCAACAGACACAATCTACATAGACTTCCGTAAAGTCTTTGATTCAGTGGTACATGACAAACTACTCCTAAAACTAAAATCTTACAGTATCTCTGGACACCTGCATAACTGGATAGAAGCATTCCTGTCAAACAGACAACAAATGGTCAAAATTGGGAGCGTCCTATCAAATTCTGTACCTGTCAATAGTGGTCCCCCAAGGCAGTATTTTAGGACCAACTCTCTTCATACTTTACATAAATGACCTCTGTGATCATATCAAGAGCAACTGCTGATGATGTAAAACTATTCAACACCACAGACAATACTGGTACCCTTCAAAAAGACCTTGACTATGTATCAGAATGGTCAAACAAATGGCAACTTCAAATCTCAACAAATAAATCCTCTGTCCTACATATTGGCAAAAAAAATATATATCAGAAAATAAAATACAGGCTGAATAGTCAAGACCTTGTTGACGATCCAAACTCTGTCAGGGATCTTGGAGTACTCATCTCAAATGACCTAAGTGCTAGAGCCCACTGTAACTACATAGCCAAAAAGGCGTTAAGAGTTGTTAACTTAATCTTACATAGCTTTTTCTCTGGTAATATTACACTAATAACTAGAGTATACAAAACATTTGCTAGACCAATACTGGAATATAACTCATCAGTCTGGAACCCACATTATGTATCTGATATTAACACAGTTGAGAAAGTCCAGAAATATTTCACAAGAAGAATTCTCCACTCCTCCAGACTCATTGCAGAATACCTTATGCCACCAGACTCGAAATTCTAGACCTAGAAAACCCAGAACTACACTGCCTTTGGTCCAATCTAAGTATAGTATATAAAATCATACATTGCAATGTCCTACCTGTCAATAAATACTTCAACTTCAACCATAACAATACAAGAGCAAACAATAGATACAAACTCAAGGTTAATCGCACCAAACTTAATTGCGGGAAATACGACTTCAGCAACAGAGTGGTCAATATCTTGAATACTCTACCTGACTCGGTGGGTTCTTCCCCAAACCCAAAAAACTTTAACCTTAGACTGTCTACTATTGATCTCACCCTTTTCCTAAAAGGTCTGTAGGGGGCATGCATAAGCACACCAACGTGCCTACTGTCCCTGTCCTATTGTTTCGTTTATTTTTTTTATTTTTCTTATATGTATCTATGTATTCATAACTATGTTTTTACTTATACCTATTATCTTGTGAGCAATTGACAAAAATAAATAAATAAATAAAAAATAAAGATATAGTTTAGATTTAGACTTAATTTTAAAACAAGGTGACTATTAGGCACTGAGAATATATAAGGACAAATTTTATCTCTTTAATTAACAGCTATATTGGCTATCCAGTAATGGATATGTGAATTTGTGATATTTCTGAATCTTCTGAAATATCAAGACAATTTATATTGTATTTTATACTTTTAGTTCAAATGGTGCCGTCCAATATATTGTTTTGGATCTCTGGGAATCGATGTTCCAGTCCCCCTGGAGAGAACAGGATGGCAGCAGGTATTCTCTCGCAGTTCCAAAGTTCGCATGACTCTGGGTTTGCACCATACCACTTCTGTTTAGGTTGTCTTGATTATCCCCAAAATAATATTTGTTTTAGCTGAGCACATGCAGTTTCCTCCTTCAGGAATTTATCAGGGAGGGCTTTGGCATCCAGGCATACTGCTGACTGACTGGAAGGTTTGGGAGAACTGTAAAGTATCAGCGGCAACATTTGAAATCTTGCACAATATTCAAATGGGTGTCAAGGACAACCTGCATAGAAGGCATCGTGACATTCACATCCCTGAATTCATTTGCAAGTTTTGGAAAACAACAATAACATTATTTTGTCACTTTATGCACTAGGAGTGGTGCACTGGCCTAGAGGTGGAGCTCTTGCCTCACAATCAGGAAGCTGTGAGTTTGATCCTAGGTAGAGGCAGATATTTCTCTCTCTGGGCACAATGAGAATATATCTGCTGAACAAAACTCTGTATTGGCAACAGGAAGGGTATCCGGCCAGTTAACACTCTGCTAGCTCCATTCAGTTGCCCAGACTCCATCCCGCAAGGGATATGGGGTTGTTAAAAGAAGAAAAAGATGACGATGTAACAAAAGCAGTGTACACAGATCTTCCAGTTTCTGTTTGAAAGAATAAAACAAATAATAAAACCAAGAAAAATTTGCAAAATATGTAATTGCTGGATATATTAAAATGCCTCTGATTTGCTACTGGATTTTAATAACAGAATATAGTGAATCAAAATAAGTGAATCAAATCATAAGCTACACATATACTTACGCATTAAAGCGAGCTCTAACTACAACTCGGCAGAAATTCCTAAATCTGTGTTCCCGACCGACTATGAAAAGAGGCTTGTCAAAATAGGGGTGATTCTCCCGCAACTCTTCTTCCTGAACTTTTCTTTCAAGAACAACAGGATTACAGAGTCAGCAATCAATATATACATTTTTTCTAATTTCTTTAGGATAGCAGCAATATCACAGTATAGTATAATTGAGACAGTGTTAAATGTGGGCTTCAGAAAGCCTCTGGTCAGCTACAATGATTATTCACTGGTTATTATCAAGTAGCTGAGAACTAAACAGATGCAAAGAGCTCTATATGCAAAGACCCAGAGGGCAAACCTACAAGATTTCAATGCCTACGTTCCCTTTCTATGTGAAAAGTTCACAGAATTGTTGAGAAGCTGTAGCTGCTTCTCAGTGAAAGGGCCATCTTGAAGGACCACCTACGTGGAGCAATAGTAGAAAGTGCTCTTGAACAAGAAATGGTTCTTTCTTGAGAGATCTTGAACAAGAGTTCTAAGAATCTCTTAAACTAGAACTTGTTTGTTGCTTGACAGTAGGGAAACAATCACACTGATGATGTTGCCTAGTTGGGTAATGAAACGTCTGCAAGTAAACAATGAAGCTCAGAGAGCCCCAAGGACTCCATTATAGTGGTTATGGGTGCACTATTGGAAGATGCAAAGGACCAGGTTTGTTTTGAGGACAATCCAGCAACGTGGTTACTAAATTTGATACTAACCTGATGGTACATAATCAGTCAACTAACACTTGTGAGGCACATTGGAAAAGTACTGGAAAAGCAGGTATAATATAGAAAAAAAATCAAGCAAATCCTTGTTTTATTTAACTATATGCTTGCTGTTTCTTCCCCCCAGATTCGCATAGCTTTTCAGCTACCAGTTCAAAATCAAAACCACCAACAACCATCTTCTTCCTTGAGATGGAGATTATACAACTGAGTATCATTCAGATATTAGTGATATCTCCACCCACTGTTGACACATAACCTTTCCAAATAGTGACTTCATGTAGACCAAGGGTTCCCAACTTTTGGATTGTGCAGACTGGCAGCTGAGGTGGTTTTGACAGTGGGAGAATGTTTCATGTGCATAATCTAAATCCTGTGCATGCACAAATGAAGCCTTGTGTGCTTGCCCACTGCTTTGGTGGTTCGGTTCCCAAAGGCCAGCAGCCCAGTAGTGGTCCATGGTCTGGGGGTTGGGGACTCCTGATGTACACCTTAAGCTTTAGGGAGGAAAAGGATGGTTACTTCCACATAGCTCTCTACTTTGGAGTTCTTGTAAAGTTGACCTATTCCCCAATCACTGACTAAAAGCAGTCTTCAAGGAGGAGAACAGAGTAAGACAGTGTTTCTCATAGGCAACTTTCAAGGTTCAGAAGGATACCATAATCAATTGAACTAAAGGCTGTTGGGAGATTCAGTAAGAGTCAAGCAAGTTGCACTCCCCCACTGCGATTCCACCATCTCTTGGAATGATCAATGCAATTTCCAACCTGTAACCAGCCCTGAATCCTGACCAACAAACATCCAGGTAATTTTTAGGATTTTCTGTGGCTAAGTACTATCCTAACCTCTTTCCATAAAGAAGTTTGAACCCTGGATGATAATAGCTTAAGTATACCACTAGGTGTTATGATTGCAAGATGTATGTCCAGCAAAGAATGCCCCTTTTTAAATGATGCTGGCCTTTGAGATTTAAGCATATTATCTACAAAGAAAATATGCTTGCTTCCACCCATTAGCAATTTGTGCAGATGTAATCAATCTATCAATGGAATAACCAGTTCAAATTCACTAAGTAATCATTACCTAACTGGGGTTCAGATTGGTCCTATATACATACATAAAAATTACATTTAAAATACCTTTTCATTTCTGCTTGTTCTTTCTTTTCTTGGATCATTTTTATTTCACTGTCTTCCCTTTGTGCATTTCTGTACCTCACTGTATTAGAATGCTGGAAGAAAAACGTTTGTTTAATCTGTTTTCTATTTTTTACTATAAAAATTAACAGTATGCAATTGCATAAAACCTTTAAAAGAGAAAAAGTAAGTTTTTAATCTAGGTTGAGAGAAAATAACTATCAGTAATTATGACCAGCTATTTATTGTTCAACGTTTTCTCTACCATTCTACATTTTAATTATTGCAATGGTCCAGTTAAATTTAAGCATGTTTGAACGTATTACTGAGTTTAATATTAATTCAGCACCAAGTTAGTTATTATTTAACTAGACATTGCATTTAATTTCTATGATTGATAATAATAGGTCTTAAGCAACAAATTATTATAATTAATGAGCAAGGAGCAATCCAATAAAATAAAACAAATGGCCCTCGCTTGGTAGAAACAAGAATGCAGCCATTCTGAATATTACAGAAAGCTGAGATAGCAAAAATGCATAGCAGTGTTTTGAAATGAAATTACTGAAAATGTAAGAAGCAGGACAGATATTTTGATAAAATTTCCAATTGCACAGCTTCAGGCTATTTTATCCATGTCCCAACTACATTGTTTAAGATATTATTTAACTTAAATGCCATAAAAGATGGTGAAAAGCCAGATAGCCTTAGTTTCTTCAGAGTTGATCCACTTGGAAGGATGTCGATTATAGATTAGAAGGTTAAGAGAGCATTAGAATAGCTTTAGGCATGAAAAGTCTACTTTGTCACAATTGGGGTTCTAGAGAATAAGGCTGGCTTTACTCTAAAGCAGCACTTGGGACGCAGTAGAAAGATCCCAAGATGTCTCTCAGAAATGTGCATTGGTGTTTTTTCAAAATGTATAAATATTTATAAGCACAGGACTTAACTATTTTGTCCTGAAATCACCAAAAGGTTGAGGATGTGAGGGCCTCTAATTAGACAGAAAAAACCCACACATTGTAGATAATGACCTTGGCTTTTTGTGTGTGTAACATGATGGATTTGATGTCATGAAATATGCCCGGACTACCTCATTGGTTCTGAACATGCTTACTAATGTTCCATTTACAATTAATATATTTGACAGGAACTTAAGTTCAGCTTTGATTTAATTTATGGTATATCTTTTTTTTCCTCACAATTAGGTGTGAAGGACAAGAACACTTGTCTTAATCCCACCACTGGGAAGGAAAGAATAGGCAGTATCATCTGCATAAAGTAAGACAAAGATTTGTCTACTGGCCAAATATGATGTCTGTCTGTATGCTATATGCAATTTTGCTAATGAGAAACAGCTGTCATCTTGCCCAAGTAGTATACCAGGAAAGATGTAATGGATTATTATGAATTCTGACTCAGCTGGAGATGTCTTTTATCCCAAATTATAATTCCCAGGAACGATTTACTTGCTCATTTGTGAACTGAGATTCAGTAACTCTGTAATTTGAAATTACTGTGAATACTGTTTTTGTACTCCAAAGGATCATTTCACAAAATAATACACTCAAATGGAACACCAGCATTACAGAGTTTTAATCCAAGGTATTTTAAACTTCATTCTGTTTTTAGTTTTACTTAGGTACGACCCAGACTATTCACTTAAACTTACATCTTGAGTTAATGTTTCAAGAGACTTTCCTCTGCTGATTCGTTGACTGTTGGAACCGTGCCTTAGTGACCTGAAATAATGACATAGATTTGGTGAAAAAACTGAGATCATTGAGTGTGTAGCAGTGGGACAACAAACTTTGCAATTATGGGTTTGATTTTGCATTACACTCAGCTGCATCTTGCTTTTTACAATTGGTGACTTTCTGATGCTTTGGATTACAATTCCTACATCAGCTGGGAATCGTGATAGCTGAAGGTCAACAGATATTAAAGGTGCTAAATTAGGGAAGTAAGAAGTTGTATCTGCAGTGCAGAATTCCTAGTTGTACTAATCCAGAGAGATGCTGGAACACTTCTTTTTTTCCCTCTTTTTAATGGATTTTCTCAAGAGAGACAAATGATTTAAAAAGTGATGATGTGAAAAGTAGAAAGGTTAACTAAAAAACTACACTACTGAACTAACTGATAAACCTGTGAGGGTTGTTGAACAATAAAGGTCATGATTGGGCCAGCCTGTTTATAGAATTTTTTTCCTGACTGTTTTCCTGTTTTCCAGAACTTAGATATCTTGAAAGCAACTATATGAAATATAAGAGTTTTCAATTATGATGAATGTCATTATTATTGCAATAAAAGTGCAGCTATTATTTATTATGATCTAATTCTAATTTACTCGTTGTGTAACAAGAATTTTATCTTCTACTTTGAACATGTTCCTAAAAGTTTTTATTGAGTTCTGTTTACCTGCGTTCTTGGCGTATATGATGCTGAACACTAAGAATAGATCGTTCTTTTGCAGGCTGTCCTTCAAAAGATCCACTAAGCATACGCTGACGGGTGCAGGCTCTAGGTAAACAGATACGTAAGTAATAGATAAGTAATAATTAGGGATATACAGCATTTAGGAAATGCATTTCAGAGTTTGAATGGAAATAGTGTGCAACTTTTTAAAGAACCTACATAATTATCTGGGATCATGGAAATGGCACAGTTGTCTTAAAGAGTTCTAGACTTACACCTGCACCATCATGCTCCAAAGTATTGTTTTAAAATTGAACTTGGAACATACATAGCCAGGAAATTGCACACAGTACTTCTTTGGTCTTTTTAGTTGTCACATAGTGTTCATGCAGCCCTCAGGAAAGATAGGAGACAGCTTTCTCAAACATTATCTATGCAAGGGATGGAAAGGTTTGAATAATAAATGCCATTTTTCAAGATAGGATGAAAAGAGCTAGGTCAAGACTAATTCACTAAGTCAGCTGTCAGTAAGTCTCACCAATAAAATGACAAGCTTCTCCATTTTGCCTCGCTCTTGATTTAGACTTAGCCATTGTGTGGAACTTGGATCCCAAGCTGTGAACCGTGATGGATGCATTTTACATTGCTTTCATTTTACATGAAACCTACTCATAATGAAAGGAACTTCAAATCCCTCTTTAATACCTAAGAATTTTATTGATTGCAGACTCCTTCTCCAGAAGATTTCTTGCCCTAATGCTGAAAACAGATTTGCGAAGCTGTAAAAGAAAAGGAAACCAACTTTATTGACAGTCTTAGTACTTAAGAGTATGCAGTTTAAAACCTTAGCTATTGAAATCAAATGGAAGCAGTGTAACACTATTATGGTGAACCAAGAGTTATTTGGACTTCATCTGGAAGATGATTTGGGACCAATAATTTTAGGGTAATTTTTCTATTCTATACCATATAGTATACATGATACCATATTTTCTATGCATATACCTTAGTATACCGACATATTATGCTCATCATTAGTAAAAAGGCAGGAAATAAAGCCCATGTATAAATAAGTACAATTATCAATGGTCATCTATAAATTATCTAGGCAGTTTTATGACAAATTAATAAGTTTTCTCTTTCAAAAATGAAAAGGACAGTCCTGAAATGATAAAATATATCAGAATCTTCCTCTGGTTTCCAATCTGTATATTCAATATTGTGAAATCTCAACATGTGTGGCTAATTGTCCCATATGGCAAGTTGGCCACAGCTAATCATACTGTAGTGAATTGCCCAGGGCAATGTGGCAGGGCACAAGCTGCAGGCAATGAGTGGCAGGGGAGGATCAGCAGGGGAGGGACAGATGGGGAAGAAATGGGTGGGTTGGCCAGAGGAAGGGAGCTGGGGTGAAGTGGGTGGGGCCAGGCAGCTGCGGCCAATTGTCCCATTGTAGCACCAGTGGTGGGGATTTTGTAGGGTTGTGGAAATTTTGCATCTAAAGAATTCAGAGCCTTATCTTCCACTATGCTCTTCAGTAAGAACAGAACAGAATATAACAGAATAGAATATAACAGAACATAATTCTTCATTGGCCAAGTGTAATTGGATACACAAGGAATTTGTCTTGGTCCAAATGCTCTCAGTGTATACAAAAGAAAAGATACATTTGTCAAGAGTCAAGAATAAGGACTCTGACTTCTACTATGCCGGTATGTTGTGAATATGATGCTGGAATTCTCCAATGAAACTTTGCTCGTAGAATTATATTGCAGTCTCCTTTGAAAGAAATATTACATCTAATTTACATGCATACTCTGAACATTCTGGGGATTTAGTATGTTAATATGTACATTGAAAGATACTTGAAAGATCTTCACAAGAATTACACCACAAACTTTTATTGAAATATAGATCAGCAGTTCTTTTTATTTTTAATGCCAAATCTTCCAATGTTTATTTTGTAATGCACTAAATCCAGTTCTATGGACATAGAACATACTTGCCTTTAAAAAAAAACACTGATTAAGAGAGAAAAATCTGCCAGACCTATAAGGATTATAAACTTGCTTCAAGGAAGGCAGATGGTTTTAAAAGAAAGACAAGATAAACATACATTTGATATATGAATGGGGAAGCTCATATTTGACAATAACCCAGACATCATAAAAATAAATGCATTTCTATATGAAAACATGAATGTAAAAAAGCAATGCTGTTGATAATGAGGATAATAATAATGCTACAAATATAGTTTGTAAGAAAAAATGCAAAACTTCAGAGAATGAAAGGCCACATAAAGGCTGCTTGATTATCAAGCATGATTTAGCTTGATAAATCAATTTATAATCTAATATAAATTAAAGTATGGTTGCCAAACTGAATGAAATGATATTTGGTTTCCAGCAAGCATACTCAAAATATTACATGAGTTATTGAACTGACTGGACTGTGTGGATTAGAATTTCTATATGGAAATATTGTACAAAACCTCCTGCACAAGACTTTTCTCATTAACTGGGGTTTTTTTCAATGGTATCTAGAACTATGTCGCTTCAGTCTTAGAATAGAGAGGAGGGGGAAGAGGAGGAGGAGGAGAAGGGGAGTGCAAAGCTTCAGATTCAAAGGCAAAATGATCCCCCCCTCCGTGTGTGTGTATGTGTGCATGTGTGCCAGCAAAGCACCTACAATATCTGCAACTGCTTAAACCAAATGCATCTTTTTCCAGGATGGTGAAGCAGCTGCAGAAGATACACCAGAAAAAGATGCAGTTATTTCTTGGAGTTGCAGATTGATACTGTATTATATTCATGCCCCTATATGCGATGATTTTTTTTTAATTTCAAATCTGAAATTCTGCAAAGCTGTAATGATTAGCATTACATGGATTCATCCATGCTACTGAGTGAGAAACAATGCAGTATAGTGGTTAAACTGTTGCACTAGGACTAGAGAAACTGATTCAATTTCCACCTCAGCCATGGAAGCTTACTAGGTGACTTTGGTTGAATTGCAGCCTTCAGTCCAACCTTCTTCATTGGCTCGTGGGGAAAATTGGAAGAGCAAGTCTTATGCAGGTGGCTTTAAATTCCCAGAGGAATGGTGGAATCTGATAAATAAAAATTGTATACCATTGGGAGGGACTTTATTCATGTTACCTAATAAAATAATCCCTTATGATTAAAAAAAACTGCTGTCAAATGCCTCTGAATTCTAAAAATCTGCAATATCTCACCTAATTGTATAGACATAAACTAGTTTTAGTTGCAATCCACTGAAACTAGGTGCCTGGCATAAAATAAATTTGCCCATTTAGAACATAGAATCACAGAGTTGGAAGGGATCTTGGAGTTCTTCAACCCCCGGCTTGAGCAGGAAAGACTATGTGCCATTTCAGATAAATGGTTGTCCGGTCTCTTTTTGAAAGCTTTCAGAGATGGAGCGCCCACAACTTCTGAAGGCAAGCTGTTCCATCGGTTGACTGCTCTCACAGTTAAGAAATGTCTCCTTAGTTGCTTCTCTCCTTGGTTAGTTTCCATCCATTGTTTCCTATCTTGTCTTTTGGTGCTCTGAAAAATATTTGGATCCGCTCGTCTTTGTAGTAGCCCCTTAAATATTGGAACAGTGGTATCTTGTCTCCCCTAGTCCTTCTTTTCATGAGACTAATCAGAATAGATCTGGAAAGGACCTTAGGGGTCTTCTAATCCAATCCCCTGCTCAAGCAGGAGGCCCTCTACCATTTCAGGAGGTGGCTCTCCAGTCTTTTCTTTGAAACCTCCAGGGATGAAGCATCTACAACCTCTGAAGGCAAGCTGTTCTACTGGTTAATTGTCCTCCCTGTTAGGAAATTTCTCCTTAATTCCAGGTTGCTTTTCTCCTTGATTAACTCCATCCATTATTTCTTGTCTTGCCTTCTGATGCTTTGGAAAATGGGTTGACCCCCTCTTCTTGTTTGTAGCGGCCCCTCAAATACTGGAATACTGTTATCATGTCACCCCTAGTCCTTCTTTTCTCTAGACTAGCCAAACCCAATTCCTGCAACTATTCTTCATATGTTTTTGTCTCCAGGCTCTTAATCATCTTAGTTATTCTTCTTTCCACTTTTCCCCACTTTGGACATGTTCTGTTTTTGACGAACTCATGATGGTTTAGTGTATTTTCACTAAAGAAATAAATTGTCAATAAACTCATTCCTTTTTCTTATTAAACTTGCTTTCACATTAGCGGACCCAGATGTTTTCTCTAGATTATCATAGCTGTCGCAAAAAAGGCTTAGGAGAGTTCACCAGGACCTGGATGGTAGACCACCAGGAATCCTGTTAGGACTTTTAGGTCACTTGAAATTCACTTTGCAATCTTCCCTATGCTTTAAAGATATATTCTCTTCTTACAGGAAACAGTTAACCATATAGAACAGGGGTCCCCAATCCACAGGCCACTACCAGGCCGTGGGCCATTCTGAACAGGGATGCAAAAGTGGTGGCTGAACATGCATGCACAGTTCCACATTGCGAGAGCAGGCGAGCATATGTGTGCACAAAGTTCTATTTGTGCAAACGACGTGCGTGCCCACCACTCATGCAAATGGAGCTGTGCATGCCTGCGGCTCATGCGGAACCAACCCCTTTCTCTTCCGGACTGGTCCACAAGGCCGGAAAGGTTAGCGACCACTGATATAGAACAGTATTTCTTAACACTGATAACTTTAAGCTGTGTAAACAAGAGTTCTGGAAGTTGAAGCCACATAACTTAAAATTGGCAAAATTGAGAAACTTTGATACAGAATGCTAATTTCTATTTTCTGTTTATTTGATTATGATTTTGTGTTCCCTGGGTTATTATTACACCTAGCTTCTTCCTTAAGGAAATTTTTACTATTATTTCAATAGGTATTCTAAATAATTTCATTCTATCTCAGTTTTGCAGAGTTGGATGGGAAAACCTTCAGAGGCTTCAGTTAAATTCCTGTTAATAAAGGTCTTTAACCCAACAGGTGATAAATACTCTTAAAAATAGCTTAAAGTAGAAGTAATTCTAACAATAAAGCTGAGATGAGTCAATATCCATTTTATTTGTTTTACAAAGAGAGGTGCCAGAATAAAGACAGCTTCTCAAAAGGACTTCTGTAAGCCACAGTTAAAATCTGATTTCTGTTAAATGTTGTGATCTAATTCTCATAATTTTATCATTCTCATAGTATCATTTATTATTCTGAGTAACTTGATTCACACTGCATGAACTACAGATAGTATACACACAAAGGAATCTGACAGCTGTCAGCGAACTATTTCTTTTGTTTTTGTTTTCACTGTTGTATGTTTAATTAACATTTTCTATAGCTTGTGCTATCTTTCTCTTCTTCCGGGCACACAGACAAATGTTCATCTTTTAAAATTGTCATTTCAAATGAGTATTGGAGCAAAGACACTTTGGAGGATATAGTTAAATGTCAGGTTGCTATGGTAATTGCCTCTGTGGAAAGCTATAATCATCTAACAAAATGCAACCTCATGTTCCAGTCACATAGATAAAATTCCTGCTGAGTACAGGAAACTAAATCAATCCAGAAAAGATCCTTCCTAGATGACTGACATTTAATTTTATATTTTTCTGATCTAAAAAAAAAACAGATTCCAGAAGTTATGACTTTATGTACAGAGCATTCATTGTTGTTTGATTGATGTTGACTGTTGTAGAACTTGGTAAACTGAATCATACTGTCCCTCTTTGCCTTTCAACATTGGAAGTATCAATATTCAGAAAGACCATGAAATGTTTTTTTTTTTTAAAAACATATTGTCATGCCCCTGTTGGAAGCTGATTCGGAGGGGGAGGCCGAACAGCTGACAGGGAGTGGGAGTGTGGCTCTGCTGGCTGTGGAAGAAATTGGAGAAGGGCAAAGTCCACCTGGGCAAAGCAGGGAGAGGTAGAGCAAGGGAGAGGGAATTCAGAGGAAGGCCCAGGCCTACCCCCTCTTCATCCTAGGAAACACAGGGAGGAACAGAGAAGAGAGCAACGTGGGTTGTATGGCTTACGAGGAAGGAAAGGGCCCTGATTCCCTTCATTAGCCACACTTGGGAAGAGAGTTTAAAAGAGATGCATGCTGAGTGTGGTGTCTGCTGGAAGCAAACGTGAGTTTATCTTGTGTTGATTTTGGTTATTGGTGTTCCTGGCATCCTACCAACAGTGTTGAATTATGGCCGTTCCTTCATGTCTGGAATTCCTTCTCCTGCCCTGCTGGACTAATTACCTCATCTTGCCTTGACTGGACTTATAGTTAGTTTTTGTTGACCATGTTTTAGACTTGATTCTCTTCAGCCAAAGACTGTTCCTGGGAGAGTTTTTCTCTAGCCAGAAGGTAACCAGGACATTGCGGGCAAAGTTGGAGATAATAAAGGAACTCTTCTTACTTATTTGACTGTGTTGCCTCTGTACCATGCCGTGGGTCATCACACATATACACACAAATTCACTTTCTGAAGAACTCTTCTATTATTCATAGCATCAATCACAAACCTTTACAAAAAGCCCTGTCTTCACCAACCCCACACAGGTTAGTTTATATCCATTCCTGGCTAGAAAAATGATGAGTTCAATGTAATCACCAGCTACAGTGACATTCCACATACATTTAAGACATCAGATCACAATATGAGTGGAGATTTTTATATACTGCTATATCTAGTGACTTGCCTTCTGGTCAATGTATTTGTCTTCAATTGCCAGCCTTTTAGAGTGATCGCAGGAGGAAGAAGAAGCTGATGGAAGCCTTCTCAATAAACAAGTTGTATCTTGTTGCTGTCGATCAATAAACTGCTTCATAAAGCTTTCCCTTTTGAGAGAGAGAGGGGGGAGAGACTGCCTCTTATTTATATTTCCTTTGTATAACGAATAAATGACAACCAAATTTGAATAAATATATCCTTTATCTAATACATCATCCAAAGCTCTTTGTTATGTTGTCTGATAGAACAATTTCCATACTTTGAAATATTAATAAAATATATTTTATTTTTTCTATAATTTATAATAATAAACGGGGCAGCAAGCAATAGGAACTGAATCAGTTTTTGCATGTTCTATCAGTTGGGCTTGTGGAAAATAGTAGACCTATGTCGGATTCATTGTAAAAGACTAATGAGATATTATTACCAGATAAGTATTTATAATAGCATTAGCAATAGCATTTAGACCTACATTCCCCTTTACAGCACGTTACAGCCCTCTCTAAGAAGTTTACAGAGTCAGCATATTGCAATCTGTGCCCTCATTTTACCCATCTTGGAAGGATGGAAGGCTGAGTCAACCTTGAGCCTGGTGAGATTTGAACTGCCAAACTGCAGTCAGCAGAAGTAGCTTGCAGTACTGCAGTCTAACCACTGCACCACCAATCCCTCCAGTATAATCCAGAAAAATGACTATTTAGTAAGTTTATTTTTTAATAGAGTCAAATGCAATCTATGGATTATCATGGCCAATACTTCATAACTTATCAATTGATAAACACATTTAAAAAGAATTCGATATGATTGACAGTTTCGAGGGTGATTACCAAGTTCTAATACCAAATCATTCTCCCATATATTTTTCAGACTTTCAAGATAAATTGACTAAAGAGATTCTCTAATTTTCAAGGTAATGTTTTAATTGTGAAGCAATCAATAATTGAGAATCAGACTGAACTCAATGTACTTGAATCCAAATTGGGATTTGTGACCATTTTTTGCAAATATATTCAGCAATAATAGTGTTTCAATCAATACTTCACTAACATACTTCTCACATTTTTCTAGTTTGCCAAGAAGTAGATTGCGATCTACTTAATCATATCTTCTTCTTCAAGGCCCGTGGCTTGCATATTTTTATGATACTTTACAAATGTTTTACTGAAATCTAAGTATACTACATCCGCAGCATTTTGCTGATCCACTAATTTAGTTACTTTGTCGAAGTATGAAATAAAATTTGCTTGGCATAATCTGTCTTTTGACAAACTCATGATGGCTATTGGTTATAACTTTGTTTACTTGTAGGTATTCACAGATTTGTTGCTTGATTATCTTTTCCAAGATCTTCCAGTATTGATGTTAAGCTGATTGATCTGTAATTTTCTGGAATTTTTTTTTCTTTTTTTGAAGATGGGGACAACATTAGCTCTTTTTCAGTCCTCAGATAGTTCCTTGGTGCTCCAAGAACTTTGAAAGATATGTTTCAAAGAGTCTGAGATGATGTCTGCCAGTTCCTTCAGAACTTTGGGATGTAATCCATCAGGACCTAGTGATATGAATCCTAGAGCTGACAAGTGTTTTCTTATCTTACTTTTTTCATATTTTAATATGCATTTCTAACCTGTAATTTATGGTTTTGTTTTTGGTAAGTTGAGTACTGTTTTCTTTTTACATGAAGATGGATGCAAAGTATGAATTAAGCAGTTCTGCTTTCTCTCTACTGCCCGTTACTACTTTGCCATCTATTCCCATTAGTGGACCGATTGTTTCTTTGACTTTTTTCTTGTTTTTTGTGTTGGAAGAAACTTTTAAAATTTGTTTTTGATATTTGTTGCAAGTTTTACTTCATTCAAAACCTTAGTTTTCCTAATTTCATCTTTGCAGGTTTGGTCTATTTGATGTTATTCTGCCTTACATATGTGTGTCCCTGATTCCGTATTTTTTGTACTTATTTTTCCCCCTCTTAGTTGGTCTGAGAGTTCTTTGTGCAACCATGCTATTTTTTCTTGGTTTTCTTTTTTCTTTTTTAATGGTACTGAACTGGACTGGACTTTTATAATCAGAAAGTATGTTTTCCATAATTGGAATAACTGGAATTCCATAATTGGAATTTGCAATATTCTGTTCTTACAGTGGCTGCAAGAGTGGGATTCTACTGGTTTGCACATGTTCGCTAGAACTGGTTGTTAACATTCTAAGCAGCTTGGAGAACCAGTTGTTAGAAGAAATTACTGGCCTAATCCTGTAAGGAAGGCAGGAAGGAAACATTCTGGTGTTGCTTACAGAAACTGCCTCTCCGTTAACCCTTATTACATTCTTGGCAGGATGAGACTTCTCTGGAGCTTTTCTGGAGTTTTCTTCCCTCCTTTGCTAGTACTTTATTTATGTGGAGTGACCATTCAAAGTTACAATGGCACTGAAAAAGTGACTTATGACCATTTTTCACCCTTACGACAGTTGCAGCATCCCCACAGTCACGAGAGGCCAGGCGAGGAGATGCGTGCCTCGATTTGAGTAATGTTGAGTTGGCCATGCCCAGCCAGTAACATGACCACCAAGCCATGTCCACCCAGTCACATGACTACCAAGCCATGCCCACCAACTAAGCCACACGCACAGAACCGGTTGTTAAAAAATTTGAATCCCACCTCTGAGTGGCTGCCTGATTAGAGAAGAATGACTAAATGAGCTAAATGGAGTGTGGTGATATTTCCAGTTCTTTGAGAAAGTTCCAGAGCTTGTCATAGTCAACACAGTCAAAGGTTTTGTGTAATCAATGAAACACATGTAGAGATATTTTGGAATTCCTTTGCTTTTTCCATCCAACATAGATTGCTAATTTGATTTCCTTTCCGAAATACTGCTTGTACATCAAGCAGTTCTCTGTTGCCGGTTGGATTCAAATGTTGCCAGATTATCTTCAAGAGAAGTTTACACATGTGTGGTATCAAGGCACATGATTGGAACAGTCTTTCTATCACCTTTCTTTGGTATTGGGATAAATATTGACCTTTTCAATTCTTTTGGCCATTGTCCAGACTTCCATACATTTGGGCAAAGTGCTGGGAGTGCTTTAGTTGGCAGTGGTCTCCGCGACTTAAGAGGAATTCCATCCACTCCTGGGGCTTTGTGGTTAAGCAATTGGTTTTCAACAGTGGAGAGATTATGTTTTCACTAGGAGCTGTGTCAACAGCTGCAGAGCCATTAGGATTTACCCCATCTGTGTCATGGATGCTCTTGCTACTATGATAGTCTCTTAGCTCTTTCCCTGTAGCTTTATTGGTACCTCCCAGCTAGGGGGACTCACTGCTCAGTACCATATCTTCCACATCTTTGGTGGGGAAAACTGGAGTAGGTCACCAGGTTTTTCTCCTATATATGATAGTGTTAATTATCAAACTTACTTAGTTTAAAGTCTGAGCCTATGAACATAGTTGGGGATTATTTTTAAGAACACAATACTATAAGAAGATTACCTTTAACAACAACAACAACAACTGCTGCCCAGCTCCTAGTGGCTCAGCAAGTTGTACATTCTGGCACAGGAGGCAGGAAAAGGGAGAACATTTAAACACAAACTACTATAGACCCCAAAATACAAAACTTAAAAACAAAAAACCCTCTGCCTATGAAGTTCAAAAGAGTTAGCTTTGCAATAAGGAGGCAGAAAAAGTTTACTACCTTATTTTGGGAACTGTGAAATCTGAAGGGAGCTTGGAGATTTTTACCATTTGAGGTCTGTTAGGGAATTTTTCAAATATCCGTAGCCGTAATGGGAGCTTTTCCTTGGTATCTGCATTTGCTTCACTTTGTTTCAGCTGAAAATTAAAAGAAAATAAAAATAAAAATTGGATAATCTAACATCCTAGGGATCATCCTAGGTTTTGGTTTTTGTTTTTCAGAACAAAATGTTTTCGGAACATTTTTTTTCCAGAACAAATGCAAGCAGTTGAAAAACCACTAGATGGCAGAAAAGAACTACAGAAAATTCTGACACTATTCTAATATCAGTTTCTCACTATTTTAAGGCTATTGTTAGGAGCTGAAACTCAAGCAGTCTATTTCTTGAAGGATATTAAATGCAAAGGATGTTGTATAAATATTTGTTTTTTCACAGTTCTCTAAATGCTGTGAGAAAAAGAAAGTCAATTTAAGCTCTCCTGTTATTAATTAATAGAATTATGTTTTGGACTTGGACTGCAAACAGACTCCCTGTTGACTTAGAAGTTATTAAATTCTTAGTAAACCAAGGAATCTTGTTTTGGAATTTATTAATAGGGTGTGGCACTATAAGAAGCTTGAAGGCTGCATAACTTGGTTCAAGACTTTATTTTCTGTCCTCTTCCAGCTACTTTCAAAGAATAACTAGATGATGTCTTTTGAATGTTTGGTTTTTAAATTGTTTTTCATATTGCATGTTTTTATTGTTGCTGTGAACTGCCAAAAGCTGAGTATATAAAATGGGCAACCATGTATGAATACTAAAAAAACAAATAAACGGTCAACAGAAAGAAAATAAGAAGAAGAATGAGGTAGAAATAACATATGCAAAGGACTAAGGGAACACATATTTCCCAGGCAGTTAACAAGCTTAATGAAGTAGTTTTCCTATACATTCTTAGTCAAAGGAATGAGCATATTGTTATGAGAATTATATCCTCATTTCAATAGCTAATAGGCCACGGTATTTCTTTTGCAACAGTAATGGGAAGAAGATATTTTCTTAAATGAGCCATGGTGGCTACTCAGCTACTAACACACCCATTAACTTGTACAAAAATTTGAAAGAAATAGTTTGGCAGACACAGAATGTAACAATAAAGAAAAAAGGAAATTAAATTCTGATATCCTATTTCCTCAGAATAAAGGAATGATAATTTAAAACATACACAATCAGATGCACTACAAAGACCATCTCACCTACCAATAGTCAACATAGATATTTGTTTATATCACAGCATCTACATACTCCAGGGTGCCTACCTCATAAAGACTGCCCAAATGAAGGGTCTCACTAAAGCAAACCAGGCATATAACTGAATTTAGCATGTTCTCTAAGAAGTTTCATGAAGAATAAACTACCATAGATAATCTGAAGGTGTCTAATGGGCAGATTCTCCTTTCGGCCTTCCGTGTGGAAGGATAACTGCCTCCAAATAGTTTTTGCTGTAACAAACTGCATGTACCCTAGAAACACCTTGAGCTGAAGGATAAACAAAAGGTACAGATTTAATGATAGTATAGTGAAGGATAAGGAGATCTTTAAGGGCATTGGAAGGGCCACAATTATCTTCAATCTTATCATTAATGAATTCTTAGCATGAAAGTACTGCCGGTAGTATACTAATTAAAACAGTCTCAGAACAGATCAGGAGATGTGACAGGCATTTCAGAGAAACGAAGCTTCCTGTAAAGGATAGAAGTGCTATTCCTTCCAGGTTGCTGACAGGGAGTCTAGCCAGTAAGCCCTTTTCCTCGGCTCTTCTTGGGACATCAAAGGGGGTGGAAGTAGTAAGGAGATCATTTCAGGTACAAATGTGGGGTGAACTGATGTGTATCTGCTTATATGTGCATACACACTCCAGAGGTGGTATTCAGCAGGTTCTAACCAGTTCTGGAGAACTGGTAGCGGAAATTTTGAGTAGTTCAGAGAACCGGCAAATACCACCCCTGACAGGAGATCCTTCCCCTGCCATGCCCACCCAAGCCACACCCACAGAACCAGTAGTAAAAAGTTTGAATCCCACCGCTGACACACTTCTATAAAGACATAGACTTTGCACACAACCACTGTGAATCTGAAAAGTTGCAAGTGAATTTGTACCGATGGATTCAGAAACTTCTAATCACAGACTCAAAAGTCCATTAAGAACATGTTGTCCTATATATTCCGCTTCATTTTGTGTGTCCTTTCTAAAAATTAAAGCCTGTCTGTTGTTCTTTAAAAAAAAAATAGACAAATAAATCAATGACAAAGACTCTTCACCCAAATGGTAAACTAATATTTCAAATATTTCAGAGGAGGAGGGAAAACTGACACCAATCAAAGATGGGAAAATAACGTAAATGGAGTTTATAATCCACTCTCCCCAAAGGAAGAAGTACAAAGTGAAGGAGAAAGTGAGGAGAGAGAAGGGCTTTTAATAAAACTGCACTGCCAAAAACAAAACAAAGCCAAGAATGGCAGATAACTGTTCTACCGCATTTATGTTTTAAAAGAGCCCTTAGACAGTAGAAAAGAATGTAAGAGACATTTTCAGTGGTAGCAACTTATCCACAGAATTTAGCAAATTTATATCTCAAGTGGCACCCTTTGAGTTGAGGGCCATTTCTACTATTTTCATGCAGTTTTCTGTGCAACAATGCAGCATGGGCTTGCTATTGTTTTCTTCTAGAAGTTTTTAGTAAGCCCATATCCCAGTAGTTCTTGATCTGCCATCCAAGTGCCCTGTCTACCTTTTCCATATCAGTTGGTTTTTCAAAGGGAAGGAATGAAATATCTCTCATCTCATAATAAAGCCTTTAGGTACATATAAAGAAGCTTTTTGGGCATATGGCATGACTAGTGTATGGAATGCCACTCTATTTAAAATACCAAAAACATGAAAAAATGTTACAGGACTAAAGTTACTTTTCATGTTAAACCAGAACTATATTTTTTTGGTGTATGTGTGTGTGTGTGTGTGTGTGTGTGTGTGTGTGTGTGTGTGTGTAGGGGTTGCAATTTTAATTCAAGGTTTGAGGGGACTAGCTTCTTATGTAGAACCACAGGGAATATGTTGGAGCCAATATCTATCGCTGTTTTGATTCAAAGCTGCAAACATTTTGACATGCCTTTCACCCACTAAAAACCTCAAGACCAGCCCCTCCCCTAAAATAGGCTAAAACATTGGTCTGCCAACCAGGAGTTTGGGAATTCCTTCTACACTAAGCCA
This sequence comes from Pseudonaja textilis, assembly GCF_049901715.1. Lineage (NCBI taxonomy): Eukaryota > Metazoa > Chordata > Lepidosauria > Squamata > Elapidae > Pseudonaja > Pseudonaja textilis. Next base: position 30,020,532 of record NC_141997.1, read on the forward strand.
TCGTAATGCAAACCCATTTTTTACAATTTTAATCCATGTCACTTTTCTTGTGGCAGCTTCACATGTTCTGTTTGGGATACCTTTATACATTAATGAGCTGTGGTGGCACAGTGGTTAGAGTGCGCTACTTCTGCTGATTGCCTCTTGCGTGCAATTTGGCAGTTCAAATCTCACCAGGCTCAAGGTTGACTCAGCCTTCCATCCTTCCAAGGTGGGTAAAATGAGGATCCAAATTGTTGGGGGAAATACGCTGACTCTGTAAAATCACTTAGAGAGGGCTGTAAAGCACTGTAAAGCGGTATCAAGTCTAAGTGCTATTGCTATTAAGCCAAAAGCAAATAAAATAATTATCTTTGTACAAGGCAACACAAAGTGTGGCCAATTTTAATATAGGTAAAACTGAGGAACGATAAAAATACTGATTTGTGGGGCAGTCTAGCAAAAGAGTACGTAAGCAAGGGTAGGAAAAAGCATTGTGCTGAAACAATATAATGATTAATAATATGCTTTAAAAATAATCTAAGCTCAAAATCATTCTGCAGTGCCTGACAATATCTGTCGTGCTGAGATAATACTACCTATTGGGAAGTATAAGACATTTAACTTCACTTAGTGCCTTTGAACACTTTTGGGTGTAATATTTGCTCAGCATGATGCATATCTTGTTCTTTCTCTGTATTGTTCAATTTATAGAAACTGCTTGCATTATTTTAACCTCCTCCACCCAATGGTTTACAACTCTATCCCAAAGGTTCAAAATACATAAAAAGTTTTTTACATTAACTTTTCTAGCTTCAAACCTGAGTTCAGGTTTTTTTTTAGTTTTAGTGCACTTTAGTTTAATATGTAAGCGTTTGGTAAAATTATTTATTAGTGACGTTCACTAAGTAAATGGGGCTTTAAGAGAGCAGCTTCCATCAAACTTTAAACCTCTGTGTAAGATAAAAATGAAATATTAATGTGGGATGCCTAACATTTGCTGACAAAAATAAAACTTTTCCATTCTCCTTCCTTCTGCAGTAACATATATGCCCCCAAATCTCTTTGGAGGATCAGACAGAAGATCTCAAAAATACATGTTTACTTTCCTAAATTTTTAAAAGACTACAGTCCTACATACACTGAATTATCAGAAACTGGACAAAAGGATTTCTGATTGCACTGTAAAATGAATTGGCTACCAATCCTTTTTCAGGAAACACAAGAAATTACAAGATGGAGAAAGAGGAGGACAAAGTTCTATCAATTAGTAAAGCTGGAGTAAACACTGTTTTTTTTAAATCCCAGCATTTTAAATAATATTATGACTAGAAAAATTTGTTGAACAACTGAAAAATAATAATTTTACTAATAATCCTTATTGGAATCTAATTAATTCTAATATTAATAATATTATTTAAGTCCAATGTTAGCATTCTAAATTAATTTTGCAAGTTTTGTCAGGATTGTATGTAACCATATCAACCAGCAATAAGCTAAGACTGGAACAGTTTTTAACAAGTTTGAATAGCCAACTAAATAATGGGTAACTTTTTTCACTGTCATCTTTTCTCTGATTTTATTTATGAGTCACTATCATGGGTTGAGGAGTTACATTTACACATTTCAAAAATGTATTTGTCATTTTGTTAAACAGCCAAATATATGAAAAAGGCACACACATATTTGACAAATAAAATGTTCACAGGAACTCATGAATATGTTCTATTTTAATCCACATGATACACTCTTTGAGAAGGTCAGATCTGTCTGAAATCAATGGTGCATTTAGAATGAAGAGGTCTCACTAAGAGGCACAGTTTTCTTGAAACTGGCTAGCTACAATGAGTGACTTCATAGTGAGGATGCCCAACACTTTGGAAACCTGTGCCTTTTTTATTGAGAACCTTTCTGGCTGTGATAAAAAAATGAGTAAGTAATTACACAAGCAGATAAGAAATAAAATGTTTAGGAAATGAGGGGACATTTCAAATGAATGGGGCTTGATGATGAAACATGATGTATGTCAACAACTTAACATTAATTGGATTGCCATATTCCAAAAGAGCATGGGAATCAAGGTAGGATCTGAATTGACTTTGTAAACGTATCGGTTGGGTACATTTCAATGCTGGAATGCTATTTAACAGACAGTACAGTGGAAGTTAATTTTCAATTATTCTCTTTCTTTCTATCTGTTTCAATGCCAGGTTCATAGAAATGTATTTCCAAAAACTCACAAAATGCTTGCAGAAATGGCTAATCCAACAATGAATGATTATGGGAACTGCAGCTAAATCATTAGAAAGCACAACGTAATGCACCAGATCAGAATAGGCACAACACTCATACAATCTTCTTTTTTATACTATAAACACATTGTGATTAAGAGCTTCCACAGCTACTTTTCAACTAGTTTTACTAGATTTTTTTTTCCTGATTACTGATATGTATTTCATGAAATAATGTCATGGAATTATTGCATGGAATAATGTCAACATTATAAAATTATTCTTTACTGATCTTATGTTAATTGGGAAATTGAGCAGTTCATATGCAAGTTCAAGAAAATTCTATGGTTAGCCAAGGCTACAGAATCTAGCATCTAGAATTTCTAGCATCTAGTAAAATATCAGATAAGCAAGAAATATGAACAACATATCCAGTCAGGGTATTCTATATATTGTGAAAAGATGGCACTTGGGGGAAAAGATACACAAGCAATAGCTATGCAAATGAAAAATTCATTCTTTGGGAAAGATCAATAAAGTTTCTCCTTTTCTAAATTTATCTTTAGTTGCAAGAAAAAGCAAATGGGTTGTTTGCATCTTCTTTGATGATTGTTGGTTCCAACATCAGATACTTAAAAATGTAATAGTATGGGAGAGAACTATCATAACCATGATACTGAATATGGAATGGTAGAGGAAGAAGAATTTTTTTAAAAAGTATACAGAAAATCCTTCGTAATGTTCTCATGGTTTTTCTTTCCACTTTGATCGTTTATATACTTTGACAGCATATACTCATAGTTTGCTGAACTCAGTTGGTTTTTTGTTTAATCAGAACTTAAGAACATTTTAGCACAAACCTTTCCTACAGTGTTTATTTATATGATATTAAAAGCATAAATAGAATTTGACAATCTTTCTCGGATTGCCACTCAGTGAGGGGAAATTACTTTACATATTATCATAATCTCACACCCCCACAAACCTCCATGTCAGTTTCTCAAACGGTATGCAGTCCAAGTGGTAGAGTGTGTAGAAAAAAATAGTTTTTCTGCTTTGATTGGAAAACAATCTGGATTAAGCTTAGTATTAGGTAAAATAATAATATATTTATAATACATCGAATGTTCATGGTAGAAAAAAAAACACAGTACTGTAGTGCCTTGAAAAAAATATGTTGTCAGTTCCTGTCTTATCAAATATCAGAATTAAGTTGGATAGGAAAGGAGGAATAAAGAGCTACTTCTTGTGATATTTTCATTGGTGGTGTTTTGTCTAAAATATACTGTTTATGTTATAGCCTAGAGAATATCTTGTTCTGTCAGGATCTACATATTATTTTTAGGACATAATAGAATGCAGCTCCTTTCAGGAATTTTAAACTAACTTCTATGCAGTGCTAGAATCTCAAAGAAAGCTTGTTTCCTTAAGTCAAAAACAACCAACAATAAAATGAATTCCTTTAGGTAAAAGTAGGTTTCCATTACATTATACCACTAATTTTTAACATGAGTTTCCTTTTAGACTCACCTCATAAAAATACTTTGGTTTTTTTTTTTAAGTCTATTCCCAAATCAAGAAACTGTTTGTGGCTTCCTTCTCTATAGTGTACTACATCAAACTAAGTATAATATTTCATTCAGTCTGAGTACTCAGAAAATATTCAGTTTAAATTTTGCAGTCTTGCAGTCACAAAAACAGGCAAGATATCAGAATATAAACTGACAGCAAACAGCATTCCTTGCTGAGGATGTTACCTAGTTAGGGTAATAAAACATTTGCAAGAAAACAAGCAAGCTCAGAGAACACCACGGATCCCTCAAAAAGACATCTGCTAGTTGAGACTAAGACTACCACAGATCTATAAAAAATAGTAAAATGCATAGATATCAACCTGCCAATTAAATAAATATTTTCAAAGGGTGGCGTTTCAAGTTTTAATATATTGAACTGTGAAAGCTCGACCATCAGAAAGACTGAATTAAAAACCAAGGCCTTAAATTTGTTACTGGAAAGAATGTTTGAGAATACCAAACAGCTAAAAAATCAGACGGAGTATTGTAGAACTTTTTGAATTAACAATGTTTATAAATTTTATGTCAGCATGTTTTCATAACTGGCCTCTATATAACAACCTATCCTCTCCAGACTTTCTCAAAAGCTTATGCCTGTTAATGTTTGAAAAGTTATTACCAGGCTCAACTTGAGTCTGCCACCATACACCAATATGCTTCTCCTCCCTCAATATCTTGAATGACAAGAAGAACAAATAATTCACACAATTTGAAGTAAATCCAATCTGCCCAAGCATTAATAATGCAACCAACATTTAGGCATTTTGTATGCACAATGATAAAATATATTGAACAATGCAATGACAAGAGACACTGGCAAGGAGCCAACCCATTTTATTTTATTTTTGTCCTGAAGGTAATAGAAAAAGAAGCTAGATAGTATCCTCAGACACACAAGCAGGGGTGGGATTCTACTAGTTCTGTCTACTTCTATAGAACTGGTTGCTCTGAAAAGCAGCAAACAGACACCATACATAGAACCGGTTCTATGTCTGCTGCTGTTTTGGCCCACCCGCCTACTGGGCTCTCTTACCTGACCTTTATTTCCTGCTTTTTCATCCACAGCTGCTTTGCACGACACAGCTGCAGTTGAAAAAAGCAGGGGAAAAGGGCTTTTCCAGCCGCTGCGCACTTGCATGCAGCACTGCTCAGCTGTCCGGGTAGCTCAGCAGGCCATAAATTGCACGCGCGTGACGCAGAGCAACAGAACCGGTAGTTATACTGGTCAGATCCCATCCCTGCACAAAAGTATGGACTTACAAGAACACAACGAAACTGTTATAGACAGGGAAACCTTGCAAAGTATTTCCATTTGTTAACAAAGAGTCAGAACTGACTGAATGAATGTCTGAGCCAAAATAATGCCAGTCGTCTGATATTGCCATGTAAATATAAATATATACTCACATAATTGATTAATTTGGGATAAAGCTAACTAGATGCCTGCTTTATCCACTTATTCCTGGTTATTGCCTAGGCAAGAAAGTTCTACACTAAGAACTTGTAACATAGATATAAAATAATAGGGTTGGGAAGGGTCTTAGAGGTCTTCTGGTCCAAGCCCCCTGCCCATGGCACGAGATCCTAAACTATTCTGGACTTTCTTTGGGCTTGATGGGATGGATACACATGAATGACCACTAAAAGAATAACAAAATAGAATGATAAAGTTAGAAGGGCCACCAGAGATCCTCCAGTCCAACCCCCCACCCAAGCAGGAGACGCTATGCCATTTCAGACAAATGGCTGTTCAATCTCTTCTTAAAAATCTCCAGTGATGGTAGAGACACAACTTCTGGAGGCAAGTCATTCTGCTGATTAATTGTTCTAACTGTCAGGAAAATTCTCCTTAGTTCTAGGTTGCTTCTTTTCTTGATTAGTTTCCACCCATTGCTTCTTGTCCTGATTTCAGGTGCTTTAGAGAATAGGTTCTTTGTTTCCATTTCAGTGTAATTATTTTTACTAAAAGTATTGGGTTGGTTTTATTTCAAAACTATTTTAATACATGAAAGATCTAGGAGTTCACAAGGAAATATTCAAGGGGGAAAAATCCCTCAAAGCTATGAACTCCTGGAGAATATTCATCTAAATTGTAGGCAATCAAGTAAAAAAATCCAGTGGCAGCAGTAGTGTCTGGCAGTATTTATAAAAATAGCATGTTCTTTCACTAGTTTTTTTTTTTTTAATCTGAGCTGAATGCTGTAACACTTTTACCTAAAGATATTACAGCTTTTTTCTTTTTCTTTTCTTTCTTGCAATGCCATCAGAAACACTAACCAGCTTAACATACAGCAACATTTAAGAAACAAAGAGACAATAATTTACTTTTCATGCCAATCACTTTTATGTATAGTTGTGAATTAAATTTTTTTTGTTAATACTGAAATAGATACTAGATTGATACTTGTGAAATTCTTTATGGAGTTTTACAAAATGACAGTATTGCCGGTAGACTATTTACAACTTCCTAAGTGATTACAATAATACAATTTGAAATTTATCCTTTGCTAAACCATGCAGTTCACTTTTAAGTATGCACTTGAATTTAATTTCTGAAGATTTATGTGAGGATATGGTTTAATTAGTTCAGCACCCTTAAGTGATAAACCGTACTTCATAAAATTGTTTGTTTTTCTATTCATAAGCAAGAAAAGATTTCCCCAAAGAAATACATTAAGAATTCTGCTCCATGAGAATGAAAACTATAATGTTCTAAAACCCAGTAGGATGATGCTGGGTGCATTTATTTTGTGCTGAAGTAAAAAACAAAAAACAAAAAACAACCAGCAAAGCATCTTACAATCTCAGGTTTCCCACTTAAGTTCGCTATTCACTAATAACTATTATCTAAAGCCCTTTTCCTTTTATCCCTGGAGATAGCGGAGGGGATGAGAGTTCTGCAAGGAGACACTTACCACGCACTCAATTATTTTCTGAATCATTTAAGTTGCTTCAATGATTTCACATCCTGGCAGTGTCTTTACCCACAGTAAGTGTTATTCAATCCAATAGGACTGACTTCCAGTAAAATAATAAAAAATCTTATAACAGAGAAATATTATGGAATCCAAAGTGGCAAAGTCCCTAAATTCTGGAAGGTTTGAGAAAGGGGGAAAAGTGAGTCTCTTCAGTATTTGTTAACAGAAGGAGATCATAAAAAGACCATAAAAATCTATCTATGTCACATCTGCTAATAAAACTTGAAAAGCTATGGTGATGGTATATTCTTTATTGTACTTTCTCCCCATTCATTCAAAAGTATTTGGCATCTCCTTCAGCAAAACTGTCACCCCCGCTCCACCCTCAGCAAGCCACCAACAGATAACCTTTCCTGTCACTCCATTTCCTTGTTCCGAGAGCACTGCTTATTGATACCCATCTGTCATGACATAGCTGTGGCCTATTTGTTTATACGGGAAAGCGTCTGCATAACTGCAGTAGGCTAAAAGTCCACTTTTATTATTATCTGACAATCAGGCCCTGTACATATAAAGAACACATCCCTGTTTGCACATAGGAATCAAACTGAAGGAAACTGACACATTCTATGCTAATGGTATATAAATTCCAAAGGTGGCACTTATTTGTGATTAGCTAATTTTTGAACAAGAGAAGGCTAAGACTTAAATGGTATTGGTTATATTTATATTCATTTACAGAGAAAGAAAGTGCAATAGAAGAACATAATAGAACTGCCCCCCACTAGAAGTGAGTGTTGTGGCCTGCTGTCGGCTAACAGAGCTTGCAGCAGAGTCGGGCAGTGAGGAGGTTGTGGAGGAACCTGGGCCAGTCCTGGAGGCTGAGGAAGGCTCAGATGAGGACTCTGCATCAGAGGCAGAGATGGGGCCAGGGCAGGATGCCAGTTATCAGCTACCTTCAGAGTCGGATAGCAGTGAGGTGGGGGAGCAGCTAGAGCCAGTTCCCAGCCTGCGCATGCACAGAGCTGCCAGAAGAAAATAACAGTTGATGTGGGAGTAAGGCCACAGGTGAACAGTGAATGGCCCCTCCCATAGGGATTAAAAGAGGAGCAAAAGGGGAGGGGGCTTTTGTAGGAAACAATTTGTTCGTTCATTCGTTTGTTGCAGCAGAGTCTCAGAGATTCTGTGCCAAACCTTTCCTTGTCAGCATTGCGTTTGAAAATATTTACTTGGCAGCTCTGCAGGCTAGATAAGGTCTGTGCTTATAATTAGACCCTTGAAAGACTGTTTGCCAGGCCTTTGGCTGAATGTGAATGCAAGAAAGTCACCTTCATTTAATAAAAGGGGTTTTGCCAGGACAAAAAGTCTGCTTAGTGCTTATTGGGGAAGCCTAGGTCAGAACAGCGAGTCTAGATCCCTCTATGATGGACTCTGGAAGTTTTTAAGGACCAAACTTCAACTCAGCTGTTTCCTAACTCTAGTATCTACAATACTTTAAGAAATGGGGAATTTATACATGCAAACAATGTATTCTTCTACTGGCAGCTGTGGCTATGTTTGTTTCAACTTATTCTGAGCCACGTACAGTGTTGAGTCTAATTTTACACATTGGTAGGGTATCAGACAGAGTCACTAAGCAACTTGAATGTATGTGTATGATTTGATTGCTTATTGTACCTTATGACTATTATTGTTATACCTGATGATTCTTGACTCTTGGTGAATGTATCTTCTCTTTTATGTACACTGAAAGCATTTGCACCAAGACAAATTCCTTCTGTGACCAATCACACTTGGCCAATAAAGAATTCTATTCTATTCTATTCTATTCTATTCTATTCTATTCTATTCTATTCTATTCTATGTGCGTGTGTGTAGAAAATGATAACTATAAAAAATGGAAAAGCTTAAAAGACAACCATACTGGGAAATATAAGATTACTAGCTCAATACCTGTGCTTTGCTATGAAACTATGTGGTTGGGCTTAGTTTTGGGGGAGGAAAATAAAGGGAAAAAATTCTGTCTCTGCCTACCAGCATCTATCGGTATTCATCTGGCTAGCATCTTGTCAGTGTGTGAGAGAGTTGAGGGCTATTTGGAACGTGAAAGAGTATTTGCTGTGTGAGCAAGGAGACAAGCAAGCAGCCTGGGCATGGATTAGCTCAACTGTTCCGTAGTAAAGCTGGTTGCTGCTGTGAAACTAAAACTGAAACTCCTCTCCTCTGCTTGTGTTTTGCATTTGGAACAGATTTCTTTTCAGGTGGGGAGGGGGAGTAGAACTCCTTAGCATCAGAGCATATTAATAATAATTTAGGAAATATTAATGCTCTGATGGTCATTTCAAAAAATCCTTTCTTAGTGAGCATCTAGAAGCCAGGAGGAACATACGTGCCAAATTTCAAGTTTGTAGGCTTTACGGTTCTGGAGGTTTTGTGATGATGCGTGAGTGGTATTTTGCTTTTATATATATAGATTGTATGTCAGATCTGTGCGCACTTATAAAAAATTAAAAAAATATTTTGAAAAAATTATTAACTAAAATTAGCTAATATATACAGAGAAAAATGTTGTTTACATGATGGTGAAGTTGTTACACATGATTATAGGTACTGCAGCACATAAATTGCAAAAATGTAAGAAATGTAAGAAAAAATGTGAGTCATCAATATATATTACTAATAGGAAGAGAGGTATGAGGACAGATCTTTCCAAAAAGAATTTCATCTGGATATTAAAAAAAGTGGCTAATGACTTCGACACAGGTGTCCTCAGGAGAGGGGTAAAGAGAGCAAATCTTGAAACATGCATTTTGACATCGTGAAAAGTTGAGCTTGTATCATGATGTTATAATGCACTTTGAAGATCACAAGCCTTCAGAAAGCACTGAATAATGCTGTGTGAAACGATGAATAACCACTGACATTTCTCTAGCCATATTTCACAAGAAGAGTTCCCCACTCCTCTACTCGTTGCAGAATACCTTATGCCACCAGACTCAAAATTCTAGACCTAGAAAACCGAGAACTATGCCGCCTTCGGTCCGATCTAAGTATATAAAATCATACATTGCAGTGCCCTACCTGTCAATGAATACTTCAGCTTCAACCATAGCAATACAAGAGCAAACAATAGATACAAACTCAAGGTAAATCGCACCAAACTTGATTGCAGGAAATATGACTTCAGCAACAAAGTGGTCAATATCTGGAATATCTGGTTTCTTCCCCAACCCCCAAAAACTGTAACCTTAGACTGTCTACTATTGACCTCACCCTTCCTAAGAGGTCTGTAGGGGGCGTGCATAAGTGCACCAACGTGCCTACCATCCCTGTCCTATTGTTTCTTTTTAAAAATTTTCTTACATGTATCCATTTCATGTATTCATAACTATGTTTGTACTTATACCTGTTATCTTATAATCACTTGACAAAATAAATAAATAAATAAAATAAAAATAAAAAACTGTTTGCTTTTTCAAGTGGCATTACCTGCAAGTTATTCCATCAATAAAAACCGGCTGTGAAAACCCAAACTCTATGAAATAAAGTACCATTTCATTGATCCTAGGATTTAAATATGCAATGGGAATTGGGGCCAGTCAAAAGAAAAAGCATGCAAACTTCAGATTTATTCTTACCATTCAATTTCTTAGAAGGCTCTGCTTAATGTCTGATATCAAATATTTGAGGATGGAATGACTAAAACTCCAGTCTCATATCTATCTCACTATAAACATGTTAGGCATAACTTGAAAAGATCTGTTATTCTGGGATCATAACTGTCAAGGGCAAGGTATAGATATGAATATTTGTTTTGGTAGTATGTTATATTTTATAGTGATTTGTTCAGTTCAAACCCTAATTTATTTTCCTTAATGTTTAGGAAATTGCTGTCTCTTTAGATTTTGGTTTTATTTTTATTCTTGGGCCTTGACTCTGCTCAAGGGATTCCTCATGAATCCTGCAGCTGCAGAGTTCCGGGGCAGCCATCTTGTCTTATTCGCTCTTGGTTCCCAATGTTGCTGTTTGATTGGCAGTTAAATGATCCTGATGATGAGGGAGGGCCAAGAAGGGAGCGGGAGGAAGGAGCACTGGTATTTGCAATCTGCTCAGGCAGGTCCACAGTCTGTCCTTCCATGTGCACCATGGTTACTGTTCTCAGGAAATGTGAGGTGATACTCTTGCCTGGATTCTCAAGGAATTATTTTGACAAACACGATACAATATTGTGCTAAATACTACTGAAAATGAGTTCTTTAATTCTCAACGAATATAATCATAGGATATCCTTCCCCTGCCTTTCCAACTGAACTTTAATATTTAGGCATATCAAGCTTTAGTACATAATACCCAGCTCTTATTTTACTTTCTGAAGACGGAATCTACATTTTCAAGAGAGAAGTGAATGCATATATAGTACAACTTTGGTATAAATCACATCCAACACAAACAACCTTACTTGTTTAAGTTTCTTTAGATCTTCATCAAGTTCCAGGTTGTCTAGAATAACAGCAACAAACAAGCTCAGCAGAATCTACAAAATTAAAAAAAGAGAACGGAATACTTAATATTTTTTAATAAATTAATATCCTTCTAGTGAAGTAAATATGAAGAAAAAGTCCAAAATAGAGGAGAGATATAGCTGTAGACTATTTGGATTTTTGAATTCTGAATTTTATGGATTGCTATGTATATACAAACATGTAGAACATAGAGTACATAAGTACATCCCTATGTGCTGCTGAATAATAGTTCAACCCTCCTTCAGCCACTTTTCCAGCTAAAAACCCAGTGAAAAGCTGTTCCAAGATTTGATCAAAGAATTGTGCCTTGGGTGCAAAATACAGTGCAGTTTAGGCTGATTGTTTTCCATTTCTATGGCTGGGAATGACAAGCATAGAAAGAAGATTTTTACTGAATGTCAAAAACAAATCTGGAGCATTATCACAAAAGAACAGTTAAACCTCAGCTTATTATTTAACTTCACCATCCCCTTTTGAGTTTTAACTCCTAACACAGTTTTTGCTTTTCAAATGTAACTTCTATCTTAGCCTCGGCTGTGAAAACTATTCATTTCTCTCAGCTCTCCACAGAATCTGTTTTCAAGTGCATACAATTAGCACATTTGAACTTTACCCGCCTTCTCGTTCTGAGTCCTGAAAGTTATCATTTGCTGCAATGTTTTCCTGCTGTTTTATTGCTTGTGTGTCACTATTTCCTAGAGCACTTTTTGTCATGGTTACTGAAGTTTTACAGGACTGCTAAATAACTATTAATCATGACAGGTGCAGCCTCAGATTCTAGAGCTTTAGTTAAAGGGATAATAACATCTTTGGGCCATCCTGATGCAAGTTCTGTCCTTTCCATATGTCCTTGTGATGTCACGATGTGCAAAACATTCATACAATAAATTAAAAGCAATGACCAGATCCTAACTCAACAGCTGAATATCTCTATGCAGGCAATGAAAGGTAAGGCTAGAAGTTATCTTGGGAAATACTGACTTCCAATCTGCGACTGGTATAATATTCAAGAAACTAATTCCCATAACACTGTCAAACTATTCATTAAGACTGTATTACTATTCTTCTTCTCATCCTTCCTATTACCTATCTCTTCCAACTTATAACTATAACTGTGTTGCTTGTATGTTTACAATTTCTATTGTTTTAATTGTTCCTTAGTATGATTTGATTGCTTATTAGTAACCTATGACTATCACTAAGTGTTGTATCTTATGATTCTTGATGAATGCATTTTATTTTTTTCTTTATGTACATTGAGAGCTTATGCACCAAAGACAAATTCCTTGTCTGTCCAATCACACTTGGCCAATAAAGCTATTCTATTCTATTCTATTCTATTCTATTCTATTCTATCCTATCCTATCCTATCCTATCCTATCCTATCCTATAAATAGAGAAAAGCATGTATCAATCAAAAGGAAGTTCCTGTTGTTCCTGGAAGAACTGATCAATAGAGGAACAGAGAAAAGAACCATTCTTCCTTTGAACTGTTTCTGCCCTGCAAGTCCATCTACTTAGCATGTAACCTAAAGTAATAAAACACCAATTTAGCTTCTTTGGAGGTTGACTGACAATGTTACACTAGATGAGCTAGTTTTGCACTCATGAGTCAGCATAAAATATGTTTCAAAAATTGATACATGTTATGCATATGGCGCATGCAACTTACCAGGGTAGCAAAAAGATGATATAAAATGAAATAAATAGCAACAACTGGTGCCCACATGTGGCCCACAGCATTGAGAGTCTGATCCATGACATCCACCCATCCTTCCTGTGTCAGAATTTGAAACATTGACATGAAAGCCTAAATTGAAACATAAACAAACAAGCCAGTTAAGATATCCTTCCCTGAAATAAGCAAAAAAGCTCCATAATGGCACCAGGCTTGTGATTGTAGGGACAATCCGGTTAATAACAAGTATTTGGATGCTGCTCTGATGGTATTATTGGTAGAAACCGCATGTTTCTATTTATTAGCTGGAGTTTCTCCCAATATCTCCCAAAACGTCGTATCTTTACCATGTTTTTTAACCCAAACCACATCACAGCAATAAACCTTCGATAAATCTAAGGAGCACCACTGAATTTCAGAAGTACAGTTGTGAAAGCAGTTTAGTGCCGTTCCTAAAGGTATCTATAGCTAGCAGACTATATTTCACCAGCAGACTCCATGTACTTATTCCTTGGATAGGAAAAAAAATTCTCCAATTTCTATTCTCACATTTATATATCACAGGTACCATATCCAGATGATCATAAAACCTCCATTCAGATGTTAAGCACTAAGCCTGAACTCAATTCTGTATCTGCATTTGAATCATATGATCATAATATGATTCACGATCAAACCAACATACTGTAGTCTAAACTCTTCTACAGAGCTGAATATCTCACTTAGTAAAACATAGAAAAGATGACAAATATTGTTTACATTATTTCTTGGTGGTAACTATCTGGTTCTGGTATTAAATGGAGCTGCGTTTTTATTTTTGAACTTTTTTAAAAAAACTATCATCTATTTGTCTAAGAAAATCAAAACCACCATTTATAATATGATTCATTCTAACAGTGTTCCAAGATGTTTCCTGTAAGTGACAACCTCTGCATTGGAAAAACATTAGTTTTAAGATAATATGGCTGTATACAGTGATTTTAACTTTGGAAAGTAGCAATCTTTCTTTCAGAGCAAGATATTTTTAGTTGAAAGATATACTTCCCACCAGTTATGCTAAAAGGAATCAGAGATGTAGCTATCTTGCTGTCAGAACAACCCAACAGCTGTGAAAATGAGACCTGGATATTTATGCAAGTAGAGAGGGTTTTTTAATTAAATTGTGTGTGTACAGTATATGTGTGTGAAGAACCCTTCAGATTTATTCTAATTGTTTTTAAATTTAGTTAATGCTACTCATCAAGGCAATTCAGCAGCAACTTTTTTACTTTTAGCTGCAATGTATGACTTGTCAAATATCAGATCATGGAAAAGCTAGAACAGAACTTTTCATGTCCTGATATCTTCAGATTTCTTTCCTCAGTCTTTGGATCACTTTCTGAAGAATGGGGTCAAAAAGTCAAGATGGTGGCCACAGCTATGTTATCAAATAAGTTGTTTCTTGTAATGCATGTACAAAAGCCCCAGGACTTTGATTATATGGTTGTGACCGCCATCTTGACTTTTTGACATCCATCTTTGATCACATCAAACAGATTCAAAAAACATTAATATACAGGAAAGAAATGAGGAGGAGAAAAAGCAGAATGTATTCCCATCATATTAAACATTACACTGGTCTACAAGAGAAAGCCTCGGAAATGAAAGTAGCTTAATTTTATCAGAATTGGGTCACTAATAAAGGAAAATTAAGTCCTGAGCATTAATTGCCTCCAGTTTTCAAGAGACAGTTTCAGGTCAAAAATGGCATCAAAATAATTCAAAATTACAAAGGGGATGTGTGATATGCTCCATAACTTTTCTGCAAAATGTGACATAGCAATGAGAATGGTGCCACACCAATCACTATAAATTTAATTTTTGATTGATACCGAAAGCACAACTTTCCATTCATTTATTGGTTTTTCATGTAATATTTTCATGCTTTTTGCATGAAAAACTGACAAGCTGTAACATCAGATTAAATAACAAGGTTCCATTTTTATTCTGTGCTTAAACTGCACTTTTTGGCTTTTCTCTTGTGAACTGCAGTAGAATCATCCCTGGGGAGATTCCAGCAGTAATCGGCAAACATGGATAGACTCAATTTCCCTTGTTAACTTTTCTCCATGCTTGCAATATCCTGGTGGAATCTCTTCCCATGCTCATCACTCACTGCCCCACAGTTCAAAGAGAAATAGTCTAAATGCGAGTGTAAGAAGTGAATTTTCAGTGACATGTTTGAACCAAGTGGGTCGAAAGTGTTTAGGGTCTAAACAAATTTTCCACCTGTTTTTCATAGTTATCTGCCTTGCTGTTCTCAAAGTGAAGATAAATTTATATACTTCCATGTGGTACCATTTTCATTGTTCTACCATATTTTGTCAAGAAGTTATGAGGCATCATGATCATAAGACACCTCCCTCGCTTGTAGGCAACTATACTCGCCTGTGTATAAATCTTTATTGTGAAATATCTTAACATGTTTACCAACCAGCACCTTTATAACCTGTTTTCTAATTTATCTAATCAAAATATGTAAAATGAACACATTTTATCTCAGAGGTTGATAATTTCCCAAAATTTGTAGACTAGTCTAGTCAGTCTCATTTTTTGACTTTAAAGCACTATCAGAAGTTTCAATCTTGGATCCTGCATTTTTTATAACATTTTATAATTTTCATGAATTCCTGAAGAATGGATATTTGCCTGTCTTGAGACAGGTTTCTTGATCTCTGTGGTCTATTTTTATATTTGGTATATATTTCACACCTTTATTTCATATTTTAACCATTTCATGTTTAAAACAAGGATATTAAAAATGGCTCTTTTAAAATATATTATTTCCATTTTCTAAAAAAGATGCCTCTGGAAAAAAAATAAAAAAAAAATCTCATTTTTTAAAATATTTTTTTCTCTTTTTTGTGTGGAAGCCTTCACATCTTTGAGTGTGATATTCATTGGAATATTAATCTCTATTTCCTGAAGTAACTATGCCCCATAAAAAATTCTTCCCCAACACAAAAAGCACAATGCACAAAAATATAAAGTTTATAAGACAGTTCAACCACAATTTCAACAATTAAAAAAACAAGGAAAAAGGAAAAGAAGAAATACCACCCATTACAAAATTGGATCTTAGAAGCCACCGTTCACCTGAAAACAAAATATAACAGACCTTGCCTGTCTGACAAAAATGGGAGAGAGAATGCTGTAGATGGTAGTCATGGCAACCATAAACTTCTATTTATGTCGTGTTTGTCAAGATATCATGTGAAAGCATGGAATTTAGAGGCATTAGGAAATAAAAGTGGTCTGCCTTTTCTCTTTTTCTCTTAAAAACATATAATGTTCCTACAGGGCTTGTACTTCAGCAACATTAATGGATGTGATAATCAATTGTTCTTTCTGCTAAGTCTTTTGGCATCTTGAGCAAAAGATTCCATGTCAGAACATGCTGACCATTTTAGCGTTGCTTTTACTTAGAGGGGAATGGTACTGTGCCCAGCTAAAATGCTTGTCTACCTCTTCCCTTTCACCTAGGAACCCAAAACATATGTCCATAATCAGTGTTTGGATATGCAAAGTCTTCTGCTGCCATTGGTTTCATATGTCAAGACCTATAGGAACTTTCATTATTTGATTTAATATGGCTACCCATTTCAGAAGATTCTAGGTGGCAATTTTCTATCTCTGTATTCCTGTGTTTCTCAACCTCCGTGTTGGCTGGAAAATTCTGGGAGCTGAAGTCCATACACTGCTATAATCTATTAAACAAGGAGGATGTTACTCTGAACCGGGCCCAGAACTGAACTCAAAGAAAAATCTGGAAAACCATTTTTAGTGTGAACCTTAGTTCTATTTTCACATTTATGGAACACAAATCAGCAGAATTCCTCTTCTCCATTCGCCTAGCGCTGTATTTCTTTTAAAATACGTAGATTTCTCTGTTATAGGCACTTTAACTGTACAAAGTAGGATAACAAAAATAGTGTTTTTTAAAAATTAAAAGAAACAGGTTGCATTAAAAACCAATCATAAAAGAATTCCCAACAGCTTTTTGGAAAAGTAGGGAAATGCAAAAGGCATAGTGATACAGTATTGGCATTAGAATAAATAGCCTGGAGGATATTAACAAAACACCACCATTTTAAAGTAATGACGGGATATATCATTTCTGAATTATGTCATATTTTGTTTTAGTATCCTGCTGCCACACCTCATCATTATTATATTAATTTTCTATTCATTGGATGGTTTAAATGTAACCTTTATTCTGCAAAAGGGGAAGGTGTAAATGAGATTAAAAAACAAACAAAAACTATACTCCAGCACATTTGCTAATCTTCCGCTGAAATAGAAGGAAAGAAATTCCCATGTGACGATTTTTCAAGCTAAAAGAGAAATTAAAGAGACTTAAAAGTAAGTAGGTAAGTCTAATCAGAAGGTGTTTGTGACTACAATGTTAGTCTCAAAGGCCTCAAAATGTTAATTATTTTACCTTTCACATATGTAACGCATGACAGGTCAATTGGGTGCAAATAGATGCAAAACCTTATAAATTCTGGACTTGCTTTGCAAGGGGAGAAGCTTGAAATAGATTTTTCAGCGCTCAACTAGGGGAGAATGTTTTTTTTGTCTTTTGCATTTTTTAAATTCACATTTTTCAATGCTTTTGTTCAGTTTTGTTCTGTTTCTGTTCAATTCTTTTCTTTTGGATTTTGGTTCTTAATCTTTTGAATAAAATAAAGCAAAACAATAAAATAAAAATAAAAACAGTTAAAAACTCCCTCAAATGTGATTTTAAAGTTTAAAGAATTTTCCAATCTATATATCAAGATTAGGGACAATTCTGCAACGACAAAATTGTATTCACGTGCTTCATATCTTTAGGGGAAAAATTCTGTAGTTTTAGTTAATTATTTTGAAATTTTCATTTGGAAGTTTCTTTAGATAAGATCTTTCTTTCTATCTATATTTACCTAGTAATTTGCCATGTACATTGATTTTAGTTTAATAAAGGTAGAGAATTTGTTGAAAACAATTGTACTTTTCAGTCTAGAAGTGATCGTTTTCCTAAAGCAACAAAAGGGCAAACTTGCATTTTTAGGTTCAATTATACCGATATATTAGTTTTTAAATGGGAAAAGATACTTTCCTTTATTCAGAATTGTAGGAATGATATATTTTGCTTATCTTTCTGCTCTAATTAAAAATAGTTACTATCAATTCTTACATATAACTATCACATGCTCTTATTTATTTCAATTTAATTGACCTAATCATCAGTGTAGACATAAGAAATAGCAATAATAGGAAGCTGACTTTGGCTCATTAACACTATTACATTATTTGTACCTTTAATTTACATAAATTTAGACTAGCAGATTAAGAAAAAGGCATTATATTCATTCAAACAAGTACACCAAACCAATTACCAAGTGAGTTGCCATTTTATTCTGCTTTGCACATATTACCTAAGGCATATTTAAGTCCAGAATCATCATTTTAAACAGTGAACTGGATCAATCTTACATTATCACCTTTTACATATTTCTCAAGCCACTTGTGGAATATTAGTAGTCAGCATTTAGTACTGATATTTTTGATTGAGAATTAGCCACTACAGGTTTTAGCAGAAACAACCTATCCACACTGTTGTCAATCAAGAAACCAGAAATCTAAAATCAATTATGCGCAATGTAGGTATTCTACTATAGGTATCAGAAACATATGAAGCCCAGAGCACTCAATATGTGATACAAAACTATTAATTTTTGGTGGCATATTTTTTGTAAGACATTTTTTGTAGGGCCAAAGAACAGAACTGTTTCCACAGGACAGCACAGCTGTTTTTTACCACAAAAAAAAAAAGAGCAAAATGCATAATAACAAAAACCTTCAGAAATAAAAAAGAAAAAGAGACAATGTTTAATGTCTCTGGAGATTCTCAGTCATCCAGATCATGGTTGTCTCAAAGGTGATTTTTCAAGAGGCAACTGGACTTTCTGCTTTTTCTTTGAAGAGCTTCTTGGATGAGAAATGAAATGTCTTCAAAGAAAAACCAGAAATCCAGTTGTCTCTTGAAAAAACACCTTTGGGACAGGCTATGTTTAGCTATGCCATATTCACACCCTAACACTCTAGGAATGTAAAACATTACAAATGGTAAACTAAATGTAAAACCTATCTGGGCCACAAAAACGCTATAATGATCTGTTGCTACATTATGAATAAAGGCAAATATACGTCTCCCAGGATAATGTTGCAAGATTAAATCTGAGTTGGTCACCAAGATCAGATGTTTTTTCTTCTGAGCTTTCAGGCTTGTGATGGAACCCGTTTTCAGGAAATTTCTCTTTACTGGAATATGTACTTTTGGCTATTCTGTCACTCATATTTATGTGGTACCTTCTTATTGGTTGATTGATCTGTTGATGACTGATCATTGGCTGTTGTTTCCTTGTGCTGCCAAGCCCTTGGCTCCGAAGCATCTGATCAGTGGTAAACCAGCACTCCTGCTGACTGACCAGGGAGCTGTTTCCCAGGCTTTAATCATTTCCATGGCTGTCTTTGTACCTGCATGGCCAACAATATTAGTAGCTGCAAAACTGAATATATGTTCTTGTTCACTGCAATGTGAGGCTACCAATAAATTTGGGTCTCCTTCTCTGACCACTTGCTTGTGTTCTTGCAGTCTAGTGGTTAGCTTCCTCCCCGAGTGTCCTACATAATTAGAGAGGCAATCCATGCAGGGGATCTGGTAGGTTAAATTAGAAGTGTTACCTACCTCCAAGAGATATTTGCAATACATGATTTGTCCTCATATGGAAGCCTCTAGATGGTGTGTGATGCCCACTTGCAGATTTTGAAAGCTACATTCTATTGCTTCTGAAATGTTTTTGATGTATGCAGGAGTGTGCCATATATTTGGTCTTTTACCTTCTTTCTTTGTTCCTTTCTCTCCTTTGTGTGTTGCTAAGGCATCTTGTGATAAATGCTTGTGGGTACCCATTCTGCCTGAGTTGTTCATGTAGATACCTTCTCTCCAGTTGTTTAGTTTGCTGGGTATTACAGTGGGTTCTTACCCTGCCATAATATATAGTGTTCTGACACAGCTCTTCTTGTGTGACAGTGGAGGATTACCGTTGAACTAAGAATTCAGGTAGAATGATCTCGCAACAAAATCTTTTCTCACAGAAGCCTAGGAACTGGCATTAATAAGATTAAAGTATAAAGCCACTTTTAAACAGCCATAATCTGACAGGTTGCAATGGAATTTTCAACTTACCCTTGGAAATGTGGTAAATCTGTCTAGTTCTTCTACGAAACAGAACATTTGCAAACTAATGGCTGACATTACAATTAATAGACTGGCAGTAAATACAACTAAACTGCCAAGCTTTTTTCCAGGTCCAAAAATCTTGTATACAAAATCTTCCAGGGCAGGAGAAATCTTGATAAGTCGAACAACTCTAAGTACCTGCAGAGAGAAAGGAAATGTTTTTTTAATTGATGTAGCTGCAGATTGACAAATGCAACAAATTGGTTCTTTTTCTAGTAACACTTATGGCATATAGCTTGAAAAATACAGTAGATGGAATGATTACTACAGTGTTAGGAATGTGCAAAAAATTCAAAAGAAGAGCAAATCATTTAAGAAATTCTTCCCTTTGAAAGGTTTGCTCAGCTGATTTGAAGCTTCCTTGGCACTTTGCACATGTCTTTTGTCTGTTCTGCTGTTTCACTTGACTGGAATTCTTGGGAGTGACAACTGGACTTTGAAACAATTTTATGACGCTTCCAAAGATTGTGACCACTTGAATGCTTAGGGAAGGGGTACTCTGTTCATGCTATTAGGCTTTCCAAATCATCTAATTTAAACACTTTCCTAAGTCATAAGATCTATATTCATTAAATGTATTATTTTATATAATGTCAAATTAATGGCCAAAGTTTCAGTATTTTCATATTCATAAAACTGAAATTTATGGTGGATTAGAGTTCATTTCTCTCTCTCTCTTTCATTTGCATCTGAATATGATGCCTTATAATCAATACAAACATGAAAGAAGAAACACCAAATTAAATAGCCAATAGTAACTTCCAGAAACAGAGAGCAATTAAAATCTAGGTTAGAGCTGTAGGTTAAACTGAAATATTTCAAGAGTTATTGTTACAAGAGTTATGAGAAGTCTTCATTTTTTTGCAAGTCTATCTTGATTCTTAATTGAAAACTAAAGTGTTTGCAATATAATGTTTTCATCATAAGTTCCCTTCAGCCTTAGTCAGCATAACCAAAAAAATGAAAAGTCTAACATTCAGAGGACATCTTGTTGTCTACCCATGAATCTCTTCAAATTCCCATATGTCTGTCTGTCTCTTACATTATCATTTGCTTTGAAGGAACAGAGGGGGTATGTCTGCAATATGTCTGATGATATCAGAGTAAATAGAGCAGATGGGATCAAACATTCCCATTTTTTGTAAAGAAACTAACAGAAAAATACATTACATATGGGAGAATCGAGAAAGGTTTACAATAGGAACAAAAAAATTCCTCTTAAACATTCCTAAATCCCAGTCTTCACCAAAGGGATGAAGCTCTGTTGTTCCCCATTCTGAGAAAGTGAGGTACAGTATATAAGGGATAATTTGCACCCTGAAAATAGTATCTCCATGTCACACTAAGTATCATGCCTCCTATGCTAATTGACTTTTAATCATTCGCTCACTCACTCAATCAATATCTGTGTATATATTTTAATCAGAATAGATGAAACTATGATGATAGTTTTTCTTGAAGGGAAACAGTTGTTTTTTTATTTTGTGATTTTGGCTGCAATACAGGTAGTTCCCAACATAGGACCACAACTGGAACTGGAACCTGTTGCTAAATGATGAGGTCATTAAGTGAGTCATCACATGACTGTGCCTGATTTTACGACCTTTTTTGCCATAGTCATTAAACAAATCACTATGGTCATTAAATGGGTTCACCCACCTCTTTGTCAGAAGTCATCTGAGAAACTGGCAAATGGCAATCATGTAATCTAAGGACTAGTATTCCATTGTAAATAAATGCCAGTTGCCAAGCAACCAGATCACAATCATGTGACTGTGGAGCCCTGCAATGTTTGCTAAGCGTGAAGCCTGTTCATAAGTCATTTTTTCGGCATAAATTTAAATGGCCGCTAAACAACTATTTGAAAATTGAGGACTCTCTGTAATAATTTCTGATGTATTTATATTTTCATTCCCCTTGTTCTTCTAGCATCCACAGACTTTTGAATATCCATAGGCTACTAGATAGCCTGTCCATTGAATTAATTTGGCTTTTCTGTTATCTCTTTCCAGGAAGACTTCAATGTTCTATAATTAAAA
The DNA here is from genome assembly GCF_049901715.1 of Pseudonaja textilis. NCBI lineage: Eukaryota > Metazoa > Chordata > Lepidosauria > Squamata > Elapidae > Pseudonaja > Pseudonaja textilis. The sequence continues at coordinate 30,042,798 of NC_141997.1, forward strand.
TGTTAAAATTTTAATCAAATCTAGATCTAACAGTCATCTATCAAGGGCAAGCTTGGATCTTCATTTGCATTTGCATGCAAGATTTATGGCTGTATAGTTGCTTGTGTGTATGTGTGTGTGTGTGTGTGTGTGTGTGTAATTACAGTTTAAAATCTATCTGTGGGCTTTGGGGAAATGAATGTTGGCCACAATGGACGGAAGGGATAACTCATGTAGTAAAGCCAATGCATTTTTCAAAGTCCTCCATCTATCATTTGGGGATAGGAAGCCTAGACTGCAGAAAGTAACTTAAAATTAAAAACATGCGGATACTTTGCCTAAAAATCCTATGTAACTTTACCCAGGAGAATTTAATAAAGATGACTGTGAAGCAAGTATTAGAAGATATTTCATTCTTCATTTTGTGGTGTCCTTAGATCTATATTTTGACTAGTTTGAGAATACAACACTTTCAGCCACTGATTTATGAAAAATCTTTGATTTTCAAATCTTAAATGGTCATTTTAAAGATTACACCTTTAAAGGTTGTGGTGAACCTTAAAATAAAATACTAAATGGGTTATAAATTATTTAAAAAGGTATGTCTTAATCAGAATACCTTTTTAAATCCAAGGATCTAATTGATCATCAGAATTTCGGTGATGAATCAATTAATGCCTTTAAATCCTGCAAAACTCTAAAGTCTCCTAAGGATCCAAAAGTAAGGGTCTTTGATGTATCTTATAATAAATAAAAGCCTGATTATTATATGGAAATCTCAATACCATACTGGAGTTGAGAATATGTAAAAAAATTTCTTCTAGAGAGGCCCCAAATAATCTGTCACCCTGGGGCTGGAATTTGATCCATTAAACTCTGAACAGGAAGACGATTCTGCAGTGCCTTATGGGAGATGTAGTCTCCAGAAGAGATAATGGAATCAAAGTACAGGGCAGCAGAAGTACCGGACACAACAACTCAGAGGGAAAAGGAGGGAGAATTGTTGCAGTGTCCCCAGCTGAAGAGGACATTCCTGCTGCTATAAGAGAGGTGAAGATCCTAAACCAGTGGGGAAGTTCAGAAGTGATTATGTTTCTGATCCAGTTGCAGTTTCTTGATTCATCACCTCTGGCTAGAGAGGTGAGCTCCAGGGTCTGCAGAGAACACACTGGAAGGAAATCAGCAAGGTAGGGCTATTATCTTAATTAAAGCCTCACAAAACTCACAAGGCAGGCGGGTCATCTGAGAAGAGAACTGATCATCATCAGAATCTCCTTCAGAAGTGAGTGCTACAACTGTGGGATCATCTGGAACTGCTTCTGGTCCTTCCACAACAGTGAAGAACATGTCCAGAGAAATGAGCCAGGTGAACAAAATGGACTCTGCCACTGACACCAAATGGTGCCAGGAACAAAATGGCCGAGTGGAGTTGAACATAATGATTGATATTCCCAGAGACACCGGGACAAAACAACAAATCCTTCAACCAGTGATGGCGTTAGTTGCAGATCAGCAAGTGTTAGGAAAGAAATTCCGGCCTGCTTCTGGGTTGACAGCCTTCAGCTGACAGGAGATGTCAAAGCGTGGTGGATAATCCATCCAAACCATCCAGCCAATAACCCAAAGAACCCATGAGAAGAAACACCTGCTCCTTTGTCATGCCCCTATTGGAGTCTGAATCCGAGGAGGAAGATGAACAGCTGACAGGGAGTAGGAGTGTGGCTCCGTTGGCTGTGGAGGAGGCTGGGGAAGGGCAAAGTCCAGAGCAGGCGAGAGATAGAACAAGGGAGAGGGAGTCCAGAGGAAGACCCAGGCCTACCCCGTCTTCATTCTAGGGCATGCAGGGAGGAATGGAGAAGACAGCAATCTGGGTTGCGTGGCTTACGGGGGAGGAAAGGGCCCCGATTCCCTTCATTAGCCACACCTGGGAAGAAAGTTTAAAAGAGATGCATGCTGAGTGCAGCAGCTGCTAGGAGCAAACGTGAGTTTATTTTGTGTTGACTTTAGTTATCTGTGTTCCTGGTGTCTTCCCAACTGTGTTGAGTTATTGTCATGCCTTCACATCTGGAATTCTTGCTCCTAACCTGCTGAACTAATTACCTCATTTTGCCTTGATTGGACTTATAGTTATAGTTTTTGTTGACCATGTCTTGGATTTGATTCTCTGCAGCCACCAAAGGCTGTTCTTGGGAGAGTTTTTCTCCAGGCAGAAGGTAACCAGTATGTTGGCAAAGTTGGAGCTAATAAAGGGATTCCTACTAATTATCTGACTGGGTTGCCTTTGTGCCACATCCTGGGTCATCACACTCTTCAACCTAAGTTTGGGATCAGAGTTCTTCCTCGCCATGAGGGACTTTATGGACCCTGTGCACTCAGACCAGCACCTCCAATTCGGGCACCAGTTACAGAAAGCTTGGGAATCTTTTTTGAGATGCAGCCTGTGTCAGCTGTGGAAGAAGAGCACGAAACCTGGATGGAACAAGCCATGCAGGCAATGGAAGAATAGTAAAGCTCAAAAGGAGCAGAAAAAGAAATCTTATTTAATGATTTTAATTATTGGCTTTTATATTATATTTTTGCATTTTATATTATATTTTTGCATTTTAGTACATCGATATTTGGAGGACTTACCTATCTGAAAAGCTATGGTTGAAGTTGAAAATGAAATTGAAAGGTGGCATATGAATTTTACAGTGCTTTGGATTAAATTATAAAAAATTGTATTGCCACAGCAAATGCAATGATTCAATAAGAAATATCTACTCAACAGGTGCTTGACAGGTGAGCATCATGCTGAAAATGAAAATAATAAAGCCACAAAATAAATTAATAAACATATTTAGACACTTTTGGGAGTGATTTCAAATAATATTTTCCCCTGGTATACTGAAGTTGAAATTAGCACTCTACCTGAAAGTACGTAAACTGTGAATGGTAGAGGACTGGATAAATGTGAAGAGTAGTTCCCATAACCAGCAGCAGTTCAAATTTATGAAGAGATGAGCTGATGTATCCAGTAAATCCCAGGCACCAGATCTTTAGAAGAGCTTCCAGATCAAAGAGGACTGTAAAGGCCACCTGTGGGAACAGAAAAGGACAAAAAGAGCCGAAGTAGAATTTCTCAGAATTACTATATGTCAGTAATCACATGGCATGAGAAATTTTGTGCTCATGGGCATAGTAACTTTCCCAAGAAAAAGACCTCAGATTCAGATCAAATCTCTGATATGAGGAAAAAGTCTGGAAGACTGTGTGTTGTATTGCAGCAAGTGGTAAACTGGATGTATCAGCTTATCAAAAGCCGAGTAGTTGCAAGAAAGTATTTCCTTTAATCCTGAAAACATTCATGCCTAACTGTCAGAATTGCAGAGCGGAAGAAAAATATCTGCTACATAGTTACCAATATCTTTCTTAAAACAAGGCATACTGTAAGGGAAATTCCTTTTGGCCTATTGGCCAAGCTTGCCCTGCATACTTTCCTGTTATGACTCCGAGATTTGAACCTGATCAGTCAGCAGATGTGGGTTCGAGCGATGAAGAAGATCTGCCACTGAGATTCGAGCCTGCATTATTAAGTGACTTAGAGGGGAGTCAAGTAGAGGGAGAGGAGTTGGATCTGAGATATGAGCCTGATTTATTGGAGGTTTCAGAGTCCACTCCCTCCCCTGAATCTACTTCCCTGATTGCACTTCAGGTGTTAACTGTTAAACAGGAAAGTGTGTCAGAGGCTTCAAGCGGTGATGAAACTGCCGGATGCTGGCTGGATGCCAGAACTAGGAGAAGATTGAGACGTCCAGCAAAGGATTAATTAATGAGACTGACATGCCCTCTCTCAGAGGATATAAGGGAGTGTACGAGTTCGTAATCTTTGCTGGAAACAAAGTGGATTTTGCCTTGGAAAGAAGTGCGTCTGACTACAGCGTTGTGATTTACGGACTATACAGAATTGCCAGACAGATTCTAGGAGGATTGCCAAAGGACTGTGATAACAGAGCAATTGAATCTTCTGTCTCTGGTTTTGTTTGCGTAAAGTATTTGAACTCTGTAACTTGAGATTCTCACCTGTGGATACAGGTGGGACAGAACACTTTCCCTTTTTGAAACTTGCTTGAGAGGTTTTTGTCAAAGGCAAGATAAACACATACAGCTCGTGCAAAACATTTTCTTGAATTAAATATCAACATCTAAACAACACAAACCTATGTTAACCCTCCCTTACGCTCTTAAATACATACAATGGGGTATAATCATAAATTTGGCATTTGATATTAATGGATATGCTTTTGAACATTAATATTGGAGAAGATTTATGAGAATACTGTGACAGCTAAGAAAACAAATTGATTATCCAACAAATCAATCCAAAGTTCTCAGTCAAGACCCAAATGACCAGGCTCAAATTATCCTATTTTAGAGACATTATGCAAAAACCAGGAGAAAGCTCTAGTGTTGGAAAAGATAGAAGGAAAGAGAAGAAAAGAATAATCAGCAGCAAGGTGGATAAACTCAGTTATAGTGGTGATGAATACAAACCTTGAAAAGTTAGTGACAGATCATCATAGAGAACATCTATGTGGCCATCAGGAGTCAAAAACAACTTGATGGTAAATAATTAAATCAATATCAGTTAAAAAGCTTTATGGTTGCATTAAAGTTAAAAAGATGTAACCTGAAACAACCATCCCAGCCTCATCACCATTTAAATCATATTAAATCAGTCTTATCTTGGTCAGGCCTCTACAATAATGTTGATTTGTTTCATAGAACATAGAATAGAGTTGGAAGAGACCTTGAAGGCTGAGGTGGTATTCAGCAGGTTCTGACCAGTTCTGGAGAACCGATAGCGGAAATTTTGAGTAGTTTGGAGAACTGGCAAATACCACTGGCCCCACGCATATCTATTCTCTGCCTCCCAAGTCCCAGCCGATAGGCTGGGTCTTCTTTGGTTGCCCTGCACAGGAGAATGGAGCTGGAAAGTAGGTTAGTGGGATGGGGAGGGAATGGGGATTTTGCAGTAACCTTTTCCCAGGAGTGGGGAGGGAATGGAAATTTTACAGCATCCTTCCCCTGCCACGCCCACAGAACTGGTAGTAAATTTTTTTGAATCTCACCACTGCTTAGAGGTCTTCTAATCCAACCCCTTGCTTGAACAGGAGAGATCCTGTATCATTTCAGACAAATGGGTGTCCAGTCTCTTTGTAAAAGCCTCCAGTGATTGAGCAGCCACAACTTCTGAAGGCAAGTTATTCCATTGATTAATTGCTCTCACTGTTAGGAAATTTCCTTGGTTCAATAAAAATCAATAATGAAAGGAAGACTCACCTCTGCGAGGTAGAACTCATCATATTGGCTTTTGAAAGTTTCTCCCTTGTAATAGTTGCTAGCAGCAACAATGACATCCACAGCTACCATGCTCAGGATAAACATATGGAAAATTGAGGACCGCATCATTCTCTGCAGAGAGTTAAAACATAGGTGTGCTGAGAAATGTTTATCTTGGAAAAAAAAGAGACGATTTTATTTTCTGAAAACTGTAGAAGCCAGAAGCATTGTTATCTGATTTTTTTTTGAAATGCCATTCATTCATAAGTTATAAATTAATAAAGTGTCTTTAATATTTAGAAATGTATAAAAACAACGATATATGGTATCTTTGATCTCGGTTCATTGCTTTCCGTACACAGAAACCTGGGTGTTATTCTGATTCTCTTTATTGTAGTTTTCAGCTACTTTTGCTTACCATTAAATATATTGTGTCTTTCTAAAATATTTCAGGTTTTTCTGCTTCTTCTCTGTTTGAAGGTAAGAACTGTGAATTAGTGAACCAGAATCTGATTACATGACATAATAAAGTAAAAGGTCTCCTTCAAGACAAGCTCAGCTGTTAATGAGTTCATTAATACATCCATGCTGCTTTCTTGGGAACAATACCAAAATGATTTTCTACGGCCTTCACTTGAGATTGTACATCTCTCTCTCTATCAGGGGTGTCAAACTCAAAGAGTGCTTAGATCTGACCCTCCGGGTTGCCCTGGAAACAGTGAAGGACCGGCCTGCGGTGCCTCTGCAGCCCTCCCGAGTTCTGTTTTTGCTGGCAGAGTTTCAGGAGGCAGTCGCAGCTGAAAGTGGAACTGATGAGGGCCACATGCGACCCTCCCAAGCTCCATTTTTGCAGAGGGTTGCAGGAAGCCGAAAATGGAGCTCGGGAGACCATTTTTGCTAGCAGAGTGCTTGGGCTGCCACAGGCGCCCTTGACACAAGTAACATAGAGCTGGCCATGCCCACCATGGCCACACCCACCATGGCCATGCTCACCTCAGCCCCCCTAAGTCAAACACAATCCTGATGCAGCCCTCAATGAAATTGAGTTTGACATACCTGATACACACACACACACACACACACACACACATACACCCCTCCTACTGTAGTTTGCAGTCTTCCACCCAAATACTAATACTAATAATGGGGGTGGGGGAACCACTCAGAATCGTTTGCTGAGATGGGCGGCTATAGAAATCAAAATAAAATAAACAAACCAAAAGCTAAATGTTTTTATTTATGCAGTCCTTGACAAAAAATAAAAAAAAATCTACAAACCTTAAGATCTGAAAATACTGATAGTACAAATATTAACCCTACAGCTATTAGTTGACCTGAACCAATGCACCACAGGATGAAAGTCTCTTCACTGAAGGTTAAAGATTGTAATTGGAGATTCTTGGTCATCCAGGTCATGGTTGTCCCAAAAGTGCTTTTTCAAGAGGCAACTGGACTTTATCATTTTTCTTTGAAGATGTTTCACTTCTCATCCAAGAAGCCTCTTCAGCTTCTTAATTCTTCAATTAAAAACAAAGCTGGAGGGGACCATCATCATGTAAATACTGTGATTATATATTTATGTCCCAATATCTGTAACACTATATTGAGTATCTAAATAAATGATGACATTGTGCATATTTTGTCACTTGCCTGCTCTGGTTCTTCAATCAGTTTAGGGCAGGGGTATCAAACTTGTGGCCCATGGGCCAGGTACATCACATGCTGGCCCCATCCCCACCTGGTTTAGTGAAGTGGGGAAAAAGTCACAGTACATCACGTGACATCACCGTGACGCCACAAGTTTGACACTCCTGGTTTAGGACATTAAAAAAAGATGTCATTAGCTTCAACTTTTTCAGACATCCTAAATTTAATGAATTCCTGCCCATCTCTTCCTGCTTTACACCCCTTGACAAATCAGTATTCCCTTGCTTTGTTGGAGTGGGGCAGTAACTCCAGATTTCAGAGTAAACAAAAAAAGTTAGAAGTTGACATCAACGTTTTATTTTCTTTGTGGCCAGATTGGACTAATGAGCTGGCATTTCCAGCCCGCCTTCATGGTAGAACCTCCGACTGAAATTGTCAAGATCTTCAAATAGCTTATTTAACACCGTAAGGGATAAGATGAAAGCAATATTTTAATGTAAATGCCAGGGAACTGTATAAAACAATATTCAGCATAATAAAACTGAGCCCAATATCAGCTGCACTAATTTCCAGTATTTATTTTAGCTTTGCTAATCACCTAGAGAAAAAAAAGTTGCCATCACTGACATACCTACATCAAATAAATCATTACTGCAATCAGTGTGGACTTCCCAGATGCAGTTTCCTTTATGTTAGGAGAAATCATTTATTGAAAACAGGGTGGGATTGTTTCCTGCCTAAAGGATACTTGGACAACTGATTAAATATGCTGTATCCCTAAAAGTAAACTTCAAATTATAAAAAGCTATGTTTAATCATTGAAATGCTTTTGGAAATAATGCAGTGTGATCAGACTAAAATTCATTAAAATTCAAAATTTAATTTAAGCAGAAAGCGCAGATAAAGCAACACATGAATGTGGGGGAACCATGATTTCAATTTGAAGCACAGCTAGAAAGAATGAGAGTGTTGGCTCTAAACCAGATCCCTGAATTATTTCTCTATGAAATAAATGAGAAACAGTGATTGGATTAGCAGGGAAAATATATCTACTGTCTTCCAGTATCATACTAAATGTAAATGATGAATGGCAGCTTTTAAATACATTTATGACCGTGTTAAAACAGTGGAATTTCTTCTTTAAATCTTTATGTAATTATTCATTTTATGTAGATATGTCAATGGCACTATTATCAATACAAGAGAGCAAAAGACCACATCTGCACTGCAGGGAGATAAATAAAGGAATGCTGAAGGTAGAGTGTTGGTGTTTGTGGGAGAAAGAAGTATATGGTGATGGAAGGCTACAGCGGCGAGTTGTATGTGGATGCAGTGGAGTGAACAAAGATTTGGAAGCTACTACAGTTGCGAAGGGAGTGGCAGAGTCTTCAAGCCTTCCAAAGACTTAGCCAGCAGGCCACAAGTAATAATCTTCATCCTCCTATAAACTGAACAGGTCTTAAGAGCAGAAGTCTCCAAACTTGGCAACTTTAAGACTTGTGGACTTCAACTCCCAGAATTCCTGCAGAATTCCTCAGCAAAGCTGGCTGAGGAATTCTGGGAGTTGAAGTCCACAAGTCTTAAAGTTGCCAAGTTTGAGGACCCCTGTCTTAGAGCCAGAGAACTAACTCAATAAACCAGGTGACTTCAGCTGCATCTACTGAAATATAAGGGCTGGAAAGAAGAGGGTCATATAGGGCTAAGTGTAAAGTAAAAGGACATTAAGGTCTGGGTAAGAGGAATAAAGTCTCCAGTCCTTAAGGGTGAGGCTAGGAAAAGAACCGTGGTTATATTGCTTTATTGTGAAAAAAGATGGGGACTTAAAAATACTGCATAAAAGGAAAACTTGTACAGTTGTTAAGTACTGTTATTTTTCACTTATAGTTGCAAGTGTCATATATTCTTACATATTCTTAAACATAGATTACTTGTGTGCTAGATTTAACACAATATAGGTATATACTCAGAAGGCTCAAACTGCCCAAGGAGCTGCTGATACATTTCTACAGAGGAATTATTGAGTCTGTCATCTGCACCTCTCTAACTGTCTGGTTTGGTTCTGCAACCCAACAAGACAGACACAGACTTCAGAGAGTAATTAGGACTGCAGAAAAAAACGATTAGTATCAACCTGCCTTCAATCAAGGACCTGTATACTGTACGAGTCAAAAAGAGGGCTGTGAAAATATTTACAGACCCCTCACATCCCCGACATAAACTGTTTCAACTCCTACCTCAAAACGACCCTATAGGACACTGCACACCAGAACAACTAGACACAAGGACAGTTTTTTCCTGAACACCATCACTCTGCTAAACAAATAATTCCCTCAACACTTCTCATCACTCCTTATCACCCATCCCCTCCCACTTGTGACTGTATGACTGTAACTTTGTTGCTTGTATCCTTACAAGAGTTCACTAAAGGAACTGCTATTTTTGTATGTCCTGCGGAGGAGAAGTTGAACAATGCTCTTCCCCTAGGCTTCAGAAAACAAAAAATGGTACTGGACTCAGCGATCCTACTGGGAGCTTCTTTTGGATATCAATTGCTTATGATATTGAGAATTTTATAAGAACTAGTGAATTTAAGAGGTCTTTTGTGTGGAGGGAACACAGAGGTAAGATTATTGCTAGGATACATAATCCTGGTCCAAATATTTGCACTGCCTTTGGCAATTGAATCTCTTGTGGCCAAATGTTTAATATAATGCTAATCTATATTTTATTTTATACCTTTATCCATTATTTACACAACACACTGCTAACTTTATGCATTAAGTACATTGCTTGCAACTGAAACAAAAAGATGGCATTAGATGAGGCAAGCAAAATTACACTATTCTCTAATCCATTTTCCCAATCCACTATTCCAGAATACATAAACGATCAGCTCAACTGAAGGAACATTTAGGCACAAGAACGATGATGACAACACTAAGAGCCAATAATGCTGAGAATTAAGACCAGTTGAGGAGATAAACATCTAGACAAAGTAACACATCAATAGCAACTTTATTTAAAGAACATAGCCTTAGTCTAACTTAAGGGGCCATTGTCTTGGTTACTTCACCTTATACTTATCACATGTACTTATACATGTACCTTATACTTATCACATGACCAATCAATCATGCTATGTATTCAATTGTGTATGTACATTATAATTTGCAAAATTCCATCTAGAGGACGTGGCGCATCCCTATCTCATTTGAGGCTTTTGCTTTGTCCACTTCCACTGTGCTGTAATAAACAATGTGTGCTTCAGTATCTGCACCATGTTATTGTAGGGAGAAATTTAGCGGGGAAATTCTCCAACACAACCTAGTATAATCAATTGCCTTTTGCTTTCTAACCTTTCTCTTTTCTATACATCAAGTGATTATCACTGCGACTCATAGAATTTTCTCCTCTTCTTTCTCTAGCCTAGCAGATACAAGTAGTTCTTGACTTACTACTGCAATTGAGCCCAAAATTTATGTTGTTGAGTCATTTGTTAAGTGAGGTTTGCCCCATTTTATGATTTTTCTAGCCACTGTTGTTAAATGAATCATTGCAGTTGTTAAGTTTGTAACACGGTTAAGTGAATCTGGCTTCCCCGTTGATGTTGCTTGCAGAAGGTTGCAAAAAGGGATCACCCGACCCTGGGTCACTGGAACCATCATAAATATGAACCTGTTGTGGTTCGCCGGCAGCCTGTGCAGATGGCAGCGGAATAGGACAGTGGGGAAGAACAGGAACCAGTCCAGGAGTCTGGAGAGGACTCAGATGAGGGTCCGGTGTCTGATGCAGAGATGGGACCAGGACCACCTGGGAGTGGGGTGCTGCCTCCAGAGCCTCTGGAGTCTGGCAGCGGCGAGGCAGAGGAATAAGGGGAGCCTGTTCCCAGCCTGCGTGTGCATAGAGATGCTAGAAGGCAAGAGCAGCTGAGACAAAAGGGGCAACTCGGGAGTTAGGCTGGGAGGTGATTGCCCCTCCCCTAAGGTATAAAAGGAGGTGCAAAGGTAGAGAAACCTTTGCAGGAAGCAAAGTCGTTCACTCTGTTCAGATTAAACCTTGAAGCTCTGTGTGGACTTTGTACTTCGGTTGGTTTATTTTCCAGTTAATTTGGCACTTTAGTTGTTGGTAGCAATTCAAAGGAGATAAAGGTGGATGCTTATCTCAAGGGACTGTTTGGGACTCATTATGGGCTGGGAATGAACATAATTCCCAGCATTGAAATAAAACAAGAGTTATTTTGACTAAGCGTGTGCTTAATTATGGTCTCAGGAAGGCTTGGTCAGAACAGAACCAGCTGCCAAGTGTCCGAATTTTGATCACATAACCACAGGAACGCTGCCAACGGCCGTGTGAAGAATGGTCATAAATCATTTTTTCAGTGCCGTTGTAACTGTGAATGGTCACAAAGAGAACTGTTGGAACTCGAGGACTACCTGTAGTTTAAGAGAATGGAGTCAATACATCTTTGGCATATTGGGTTTCAGATCAAAAGGAAATGTTGCTCTGGAAAGTGACATAGACTCAGTGTCAGCCCCAGATCCATCTTGATTCAGATTTGGGGCTGCCACAAGGGAGGATGGGTAACGGTGGGAATGAGAGAGAAGGGAGGATAGTCACAACAACATTCTTTTGCCAGAGCTCAACGTTGAGTTGCTGGAGTTTGGGTGGGAGTGACTGGACTTGGCGGGAGTTCAGAATGGAGGTGGATTGTAGAGTGTGACTTGAGGGTAATCTGTAAGGGGGCTGGGTGTGAGTTTTAGTGTAGCAGAGGAAAACATGGGAGTTCAGATTAAGATTTTCCCCAGATGTGCCAATACGACTTTTCTAATAAATTCTTACTTGATGGATTTTGTTTCTGAGTGCTGAATTTGGGATGGAGAGTTTGGTTGGAACGCTGACACTCAGATCAAAATGGTGTTGCTCATACATACCATCAACAGCAGCAGCAGTCCAATCTCCACTCCTTTGAATGTTTAGACTGTTATGTAGATCACCAATTCTAATTGAGACTGTGCCATGTCAGAAGCAGTCTTGGTACTTTATAAATCTGCTTATGCATTTCTACTCTTCGTACTTCATAATTATGTTTCTTCATAGTAGTTTCCTAAGTCTATATCTCTCTTCTATGATCTCAACTGGATAATGGAAGAAACTATTGTTCAGTCCTATGTTACTCAAGAAAAAGTAAGTACTTTGATGGTTTGAAAATCAATAGTTCATATTTGCATTAAACAACGTGCATCGTTGGCCTGGCAAGACAGTTTCCCAAATCTTGCCATTTTATCACTTTAAAGAATGCTTAATTACTCTAACATTTTGCAAAAATCAGGACAAACTCTGCATATAAAACAGGGAATAGGTTAAGATAATCAAATGTAACAACAGTAGCAAGAAAATGTTTAATTTGTATGAGAAGATTCTGTGAAGTGAGATTCACAGTCTATCTCAAGCAGAACAGCTGCTGTGCAAATAAATATGACAGATATTGTGATCCCCACATCACTGATAGAATCTAAAATAAACAGAAGATGGATCTCTTGCTAATTATAATTACTTTCTTTTGAAATATAGAATAATAGGAGATTTCCTCTTAAGATGGCTGCTGAAAGGAAGGATTGTTTTCTCTCTCTTACCAATGATCTGCTGATTTTAACCGCTAAAGCTGCTTCTTTGGCAATGTTCCTCTCTGGTTTTGAACAGAAGCACTAAGGAGTGACCCAAGATGACTTTTGGGCAATTGTAGACCCAGGGGGAGACTTGAGGATTCCAATACCCTCTGGAAGCTATTTTAAAGTCATTGGGCATATCCATTTTCCTATCAAGCAGTTTCGTTTTCTAAGCGTATCCGAGTTCACTTTTTGAATTTATTGCTTTATTTTACTTTAAAAGCTGACTTGCAGTTGAAAGGGATAGGGAAGAGAAATATTCCAGAATAAATCTTGTCCTGATCCGAGCATAAAATAAATTAATACAGTACATTCCTTGAATCGCTTTCACACTAAGAAATGTTATACTTAATGCTATTTAGGTTGAGTTGAATGAGCTAATACTATGATACAATTGTCATGGAATGAGGTCTAAATCTATGTCACTGTAGCATTATAAAATATAATTCCACAGAGTAATACTAGAAAAAGGTACAATCATTTGGATACAGTTGACTTATCCACAAAATCCATAATCTGCGAGTTACTGCAGTATTGAATTTCAATTATGCAGCCTGCCATATTCTGCCATATTGGAATATTTGGAAAGGGACTGAATATACATATAGTAAGTTACTATTTTCTCTTCTGGCAACTCTCTGTGACTCTTCCTTAACCAATTCGTTGTCTCCTTGATAAGCAATTATTACACTGATCACTAAACTGCATTAGTCAATTACCAAGAAACTGCCGTGATAGGAAGAATGGATGGATTTATTTTACTGTAATCTATCAAGTATTTCCTGCTTATGTCACAAGACCTGATGGATTACAGCTCAGAGTTCTGAGGGCAGACATGATCTCAGAACCATTGAACCATATCTTTCGAAGATCCTGGAGCATTAGAGAACTGCAAAAGAGCTGATGTTGTTCCCATCTTCAAAAAAAGAGAAAAATGTATACAGACCATCAGTACTTGGGAAGATCCTGGAAATCCTTATTTCATTCTTTGACAGAGTGACTAAATTAGTGGACCAGCGAAATGCTCTGGATATTACTTGGATTTCAGTAAGGCATTTGACAAAGTAGACCACAACCTACTTCTTTGTAAGCTATAAACATGTGGGATAGACAGCAGCACCACCAGGTGGGTTTGTAACTGGCAGACAATCATACTCAACGTGTAGTCCTTAATGGAACCACATCTACATGGAGGCAATGGGTTACTCCAAGGTTCTGTCTTAGACCGAATACTCTTCAATATCTTCATAAGGAATTTAAATGAGGGAATAGAAGGGGAGCTCATCAAATTTGCAGGTGACACCAAGTTGGCAGGAACAGGCAACACCTCAGAAGATGGGTTCCAAATCCAGAAGGTAATTGACAGACTTGAACACTGGTCTAACAAAATTAAATTCAACCCAGAATTAAGGAGAAATTTCCTGACAATGACAACAATAAACCAGTGTAACTGTTTTCCTTCAGAAATTGTGGGTACTCCATTACTGGAAATTTTTAAGAAGAGATTGGATAGCCATTTGTCCAGAATGGTATAGGATCTTCTGCTCATGCAAGGGTTTGGACTAGAAGACCTCCAATGTCCCTTTCAACCTTGTCATATTCAGACCCAAAGGAACTGCAGAACAGAAATGCAAATTACTATAATGGAAAGGTAAGTATAATGATGAAATCATTGTCTCCTGATCTGCCATTTCTGGCCTCCATGCCACGACATCTCCTACTTTCTTTGAATCGTGTGGGGATTTATGAGCCTCCTTCATCTTTCTTTAAAATATATGATCAATTTTAAATTTTTGCTGGAAACATCATTTCCTAAAGAGAACAATACACAGGCATTTAATATTAAATGGAGAATACATTTTGCTTCTAAATTTTTGTTTTACAATTCACAGTTAATGTTCTTTGTACCAGTTTTGAACTTTTGATTAACAAAATTGAAATTTCTAAAACTTTCACTTTCCTTCCAAATCTGCTTGACAGCAATGCCCTACTAATGTTTCAGATATTTTAAGAGTTCCAGTGATCTTTGTTTTAGGCTAGTAGAAATTGTTCCTGTTCTTATCGACCTAACTATAGCACTTAGAAAGCCAAGAGAGATGAGAATGATTCTTCCCTGGCTTCCTTGATAATCTGATGGGCAATAGCTTTTGTTACTTAAGCCAACCAGTTAATAGCCTGAAGCCAAAATCTCCTGCTTCCTTCTGCTATGCTGGAGTGGCTTCCTGGTCATTCTTGCCTAACTTAATTTTTACTCCCAGTCTGTCTTTTCCAGTTCTGTTTTTGGTAGGTTAGGCTATTTCCTCCTTTTGTGTGAAGACAGATGCAAGGAATATATTAAGCAGCTTTGCTTTCTCTCTGGTACCTGCCACTTCCTTCTCTCATTAGTGGATAGACTGTTTCTTTGAGGGTTTTAATTTTTTTTACATGTTGAAACTTTTTATTATTATTTTTGACATTTGTTGCAAGTCTTACGCAGTTCATTCGGAGCCTTAGTTTTCCTGACTTCATCTCTGCAGATTTGGGCTATATGCTGGTGTTCTGCTTTGGTTACTTGTCTCCCTTTCCATTTTTATACTTATCCTTTTGTTCTTTCAGTTTATCAGTGTTCTTTATACAACTAGGCTGATTTCTTTTTGGATTTCTTATTTTTCTTTTTCAGTGGTATTATGCTAGACTGGGCTTTTATAATACTTGCTTATGAAAGGCAGGCAACTTAAAATGAAGATTATTTTACAAACAGTTTTATTCATGATTAACACTGGTGGTTATCTCAGAAATGGCATTAAAATTCCACATTCTGATTTTAGATGACTTCAAGATCCACACTCTTATGTTCTGTAATGTGATTTCATGGTTATGATGATAATGAGCCTTTCTCAAATAATATTGGTCCCAATAGTTATGACAGGTCTTTACCTTGTTTAATTGAGGATTAGAAGGTAATCATTTATGTAGAGATGGGGCCAGAAATGTTTAATTGCTTATAAACAAATGTTTATTCAATCATCTTATTGTTTGGCTCTTCACAATCTGGACAGGAATGGTACAAAAAACTTGATCACTCATCACCTAGCAGGTGACTTTGTTGGCACAATTAATCACAAATGTAATTGAGCAAATCTGTAGAATAGATTTAATTCCTTAGTTTCTGAGGAGTTGCAGATGATGAAGCAGTTAAGTAGAAATAGAAATATGGCCTTTACTTAAGGAACCTAGAGTTTCTTAAAATCTACATACCACTCAATTTTTAAACTTCTGTTCCTGATGAAAATATTAGAGGGAAAAGCAGTTTATTTTCCCTAGTATAAATGTATCTAATAAAGTTAACTTCAAAGCATTTTTAAAACAACTACCTTGATCAATATATATCTCATGCTATAGATTAAAATTCTTCAATGAGAAAGCTTTGTTTTGCATTTTCCCCCACAAAATTCTTAATTACAAATTTCAATCAGAGGTCTAATTCCTGTGGGAGAATTTTTCGGAGTATTGCATGATACAGTAATTTGCGGTAACTAAATAAATGCCCTTCTTAACATTTTAAATATCTATTTATTTTTAAATTTCACTCAAGATACTTCTCTCTTCCTAACAAATGTCAGAAGTAGCAAAATTATCTCATATTCAGCACCAAGAAAAACGTATGGCACCTTAAAGACTAACACGTTTATTGTTAATTATTAAGGTGCCACGTTGTTAGCAAATTGCATCTGAAAAAGAACTGAATCTAGATAAGGTCTATCTTGCTTTGGAAGCAAGACTAGCTGAACAGAACCAAAGCAAGTAGAGATGGTTTCAAGGCCAGAGTCTAGGATAGGCTTGATAAGAAGGAAAGTAGTTTATTGATCATTAAACAGAATATTAGGTATTAGTTACTCAAGTAAACAACCATGGATTTCTGCAGTTCTATCTTGTTACTGAACACCTGAAGCAGCCAGAGATCCTACTCTGGATGATATTTGAAGTGACTCTGTTGAGATAATTCTTAGGCTCCTGAGGAAAAATTATTATTCTAGCTTGTGGCACAGTCAGTCAAATGTTCAGACTGGATTTACATCTATAGCAGTTTCCCCAAGGACCTGGGATACATAGTTGTTGAATTTTGCTAGTGTTAAAGGTATTGTTGCAGAATATAAGCTGTTCCGAGTATAGCTGCCCTTTGCAATTGACTGATGGTGATTTTGTCAATGCCAGTGGTGGTGTTATTATTTTATTTATTTGTATCCCACCTTTATTATTTTTACAAATAATTCAGGCAGTAAACATATCCGCCACACCTTCCTCCTCCTATTTTCCCCACAACAACAATCTTGCAAGGTGGGTTGGGCTTGAGAGAGTGTGATTGACCCAAAATCACCCAGCCAGCTTTTATGGCTAAGGAGGAACTTCAACTCCTGCTTTCTACCTTGGTACTTTAACCACTAGACCAAATTAGTCTTTGTTTACTTCTTGGTCAAATTGCCTGGCAAAACTCTTCCAACATTTTTAATAGCACTGGTGCAAGAGTCTTATTATTTTTGCGCAAGTATAACTATCTGGACATAACATAATGATTTTGTACATTTCTCAATCTAATTGCCTTACTCATGTAGCAGATACAGATCTATTGGTGGAGTTATTTGCAGGCTGGTAGAAATAGCATTCAGTTTTGCAGGAGTCATATGTTCCCTTTAAGCAAAATATCCCTGCAATCCTTGACTAAGGATAATTAATCTTCTATGAAAGGAGAGAACTTGTGAAACAACTTTGTCACCTAAGCTCACTTTAGGCTGTTGAGGGACATTTTTCTCTTCCTTTCCACACCTCAGTAAATTGGCTCAACTGTGTACTCCAACCATGTTCCATCAAATTCTGTTCTCTGTTACTGCTTAGAGACCTACGTGTCAATTCGGTGGATCTGTATGGTAACCATGGATGACTGATTCTTAAGAGAGACTATGCATCTGATATCTTGGGAGGAAAAAAAAAATCTAAATCCTCAGAGTGAAGAAAATGGAGAGGGAAAGAGAGAGATGCACACACAGAGAAAACTGTCACTTGCAAGTAAGGAAAGGGAACTGCTGAATGTGCATCTGAATTTTAGCATGAAAGTTTTTGGAGTAGAAAGACTGGGAGAAAATATTTTCCCAATAATTCAAGGACTTTTGAGATTGAAACTCAGATTGTCCTCACTCCACCTCCTTTTTAGTTTCAAGTAGTAATTCTGATCAGTAATTTGAGGTTGCTATGGTGTCACTTTAAATAACTCATTCTTTTCTATGGAAAGTTCTTAGCATTGTCTTGAAATAAAAACAGGCCCACATATAAAAGATTATTATTTCAAAGAAATCAAGGCAATTTAGCTGCCTCTTCCAGTGTGGGATTTGAAGCAATAAAGTATGTAGGAGAGGGGTAGTTTTGAAGAAGGATACATAATGATTCCCTAAATCAGACAATTTTACAGAAAGCAATTTATACAAACTTAAAGTAATCAAAATCACTTTTGTTCAGCTGCAAATAAATGGAAGGATTACTTACTCTGCTAGGGTGGCAGAGGCTCACTGCAGGGAAATAATTGTTTTTCCAATCGTTAAAAACTTGAGAGGTCATATACATGTTTTAAAAGGAAAATGCATTAAAGAATTTTAACATATACGCATATAATTCACTCTGAGGTACAAAAGACTGAAAATCTAATTTTTTTTCCTCCTACTTTTTGAGTTAGTAGATATTTGGCAGTTTGCTTGGTGATCCAATTATCTTTACATAAAGGTCCTATCTATTCTGAGAATCAGTAGTTGCTGCATTGTCAAATTTAGCTTTTACATTTTAGAGTTGTAAAAATCATGTAACTCACAAATATGAAAGGATAGGGAGAATTTATTATCTACTAAAACATTTTTTCTTAAAAATCTAGGCATGACAAAGAATCTTCATGTCTTCTTTTGTTTTTGTTTTTTTCAATATTTTTATTTTTTATTAATATAAATAGAAAGAGCAACATGTTCAAAATCCATATAACCAGTGTGTCGTCTGGTTACAATTCTTTTGAGTAATATTCATCATAGTAATACTAATAGTATTCTCTAATAATAATCTTATAATAACAGTGCTTTTCCCCCATACTATTGATACGTTAATTATTAGTACTAATCAAAATTAATTAAAAATAAATTACAGTGATCCACCCTAATATTAAAATTAATCTTTCTCTTGTAGTTTTTGAGGTTCTAACTCCTGTTTCTCTTGTTTAACCATCAATAAAACAGATCCCATACCTCAAAATATTCAGTGTGTTCCTTTTCTTTAATTTCAAATGTTAATTTATTCATTTCTGCACATTCTAAAATATTTATTATTATCTTTTCTTCTATGGGGTTCTCCTTGCCCTTCCAATGTTGTGTGAACACTTTTCTGGCCACTATTAATACATGTATTATTAAATATGTATTCCTTTTACTGTATTTGTCTGGTATGATGCCCAACAGAAAAATTTCCAGTATTAAACGTATTTGTTCCTTTATCATTTTTTGTGTATTTTAGTCCAATTTTTTTTTGCTTTCAGACATGTCCACCACATGTGGTAATATGACCCCGGGGTTTGAATGCACTTCCATCACTTGGCCGACATATTCTTAAATATTCTAGCTAATCTTGCTAGGGGAAAATGCCATCTATAAAACATTTTGTATAAGTTTTCTTTATATGCAGTTAACATTGTCAATGTATAGTTTCTGTCCCACAACTTTTGCCATTTGTCCAATTCTACTGGATACCCAAAATTTTTAGCCTATGCTATCATGGTTTCTTTTACTTGCTCCTCTTCCATTCTAATAGTCAATAAATAATTATAGAATTTTTAAATCAGTTTCTCCTCCAGTCCTATCAGAATTTGATCCAATTCTGTTGGTTCTTAATAAAAAACGTATGTTTTAACATCTTCATAATATCTAGATTGTATCTATCTGTACATGCGGCCATCATGTTAAATTTATCCCTTGGTTATTCAATTCCTGTTTGTTTTTCATTTCCTCCTTCTTGTTTAAAATGTCTTTCTATCTTACAATTTTTCCCATATCTATCACATTTGGGTTTATTAATGCCTCCATCATGGAAAGCCAGTAGTATTTTCAGAGACTATTTTTCCTTGATTTTTGCCCATATTGAAAGCAGTAGTAACACTACTAATGTAGTGTGCCTCAAAGTATTTATGTGTTTTGCGTTTCTTGTATCATACAAAGGCAAGCTACCCAGTTATAAATTATGTCCCCCCAGTACAAGTAATTGTTTATGTCTCAGAGTTATCTATTCCTTTAGCCAAGTCAGGGCAGCTACTTGATAATATAATTCCCAATTTGGCAACCCAAAACCTATTGGTAGAGTCTTGCATTAATTCTTGCCTTCCTACCTTGCCATATACATTTGGTTACGATTCTATTTAGTTCCTCAAAATATTTCCTTTCTAACTTTATTGGTATTGTTTGGAACAGGTATAACAGTCTCGATAGGATATTCATTTTAATGGCGGCTATTCTTCTTAACAGTGATAATTGCTTGCTTTCCACTTTTCCAAACCTATTTTGATTTGTTGTGTTAATTTTAAGTAATTGTCTTCTTTCATGGTTACGCATCTCACTGATAGGTGAATTCCCAAATGGTTTACTTTTTTTAACTATCTGAATGTCTATCTTTTCCATTAATTTTTTTTTCTGTTCCTTTGTAAGATTCTTAACTAAGATTTTAGTTTTCTCTTTGTTTATTTTTCAATCCTGCAATGTTACCTTAGTCTTATATTTTCTTTATTAGTTTGGGTCCTGTTTCTTGTGGTTCTTTTACAACGAAAACCAAATCATTTGCAAAGGCTTGTAACTTGTATTCTTCTTTTTGTATCTCCATGCCTTTTATTTCTATATCTTGATGGATGTTTCTATTTAACACTCCCAGAGTCAAAATAAATAGTAGACGGAACAATAGGCATCTTTGTCTTGTGCCTCTTTTAATACTGATATTTCCAGTTATGTCCCCATTCACAAACACTTTTGCAGTCTGTTTGGTGTATATTACCTTGATCATAGTGATAAATTTCCCCCCCAAATTCCATATATTTTAGCTGCAGTATCATGAATCACCAGTTTACATAGTCAAATGCTTTCTGCGTGTCTAGGAACATCAGGGCCATTTGCTTTTCCAGATGTGCTTCATAAGATTTCAATGTGTTCAAAATTATTCTCACGTTGTTTTTAATTTGTCTCTTGTTTGTCTCTTGTTGTCAGAAAACCATTCTGGTCTGAGTTTGTTCAAGAATCTCTTCAATCTTTCAGCTATTATTGATGTATACATTTTATAGTCCACTTTTAGAAGTGAGATGGGTCTATAGTTTTTGATCTGTTGTAAGTCTGCATCTTCTTCTGGTATGAGGGTGATATTTGCTTCCATCCATGATTTTGGTATTTTAACTTCTAATAAGACTGCAATCTTCACATCTTTTTAATGCAGTCAATTATGTTTTTAAAAGTATATCCATTACTATAAGAATTAAGCAGACAGAGAAAATAAAAACACCAATACCAAGCAGTGCTGTTCAATTGAAGCAACACAAAAATCTTTGGCTATCACCCATCACACTTGTGAGTTCATCGAAGCCTGACTCTCTACAAGTAATTTCCTCAACAGACACACTGACCTACAACCAGCTGATGAACCACTCAGAATCCAAATCAACAACACAGCCAATCAAAGATAGCACTGACCGTCAACCAACCCACAAAAGCACCACAGCATTTCACCTCCCAATGATCCTGACCTGATATAACCTAAACACAAGACTCATCACAAGACCCTTACTTGACACACCCACACCTGAACCCCTTATAAACATAAGAACACTGATACTGACATCTCCTAAACTCTGCTGAAGATATTACCTAGCCTGATAATAGTGCTATAGAACACTGCACACCAGAACAACTAGACACAAGAACAGTTTTTCCCCAAAAGCCATCACTCTGCTAAACAAATAATTCCCTCAACACTGTTCAACTATTACAAAGTCTGCACTACTACTACTGTTAATCTTCTCATCACTCCTTATCACCCATCCCCTCCCACTTGTGATTGTAGGACTGTAACTTTGTTGCTTGTATCCTTATGATTTATATTGACTGTTTCCTAGTATGATTTGATTGCTGATTGTACCCTATGACTATCATTAAGTGTTGTACATTATGATTCTTGATTCTTAATGAATGTATCTTTTCTTTATGTACAGTGACAGTATTTACACCAAGACAAATTCCTCGTGTGCCCAATCACACTTGGCCAATAAAGTATTCTATTCTATTCTATTCTATTCTATTCTATTCTATTCTATTCTATTCTATTCTATTCTATTCTATTCTATTCTATTCTATTCTATTCTATTCCAAAATGTTCAGAAACTAACCCACAAGCTCGGAGAACAAACCTTCACCCTCAAAGCAAAAACAGCAAGGAACTTGAAAGCATTTATAACAATAGCACTTAGATTTACAGTATATACCACTTTACAGTGCTTTACAGCCCTCTCTAAGCAGTTTAGAGTCAGCATACTGCCACCAATAATTTGGGTCTTCAGTGAATTGTGCTTTACCTTGAGCACTTGATAAACAAGAGAATATAATTTATAGTTTTAATAAATAAAGCTTATTTATTCATAGAGTTATAGCTAGTCAGAGCTGGTGGCCTGGAGTGGATTCTAAGCCCTGTAAAAGTACACACATATATAATGCAGACTAATTGGAATAAACATTCTTAATTTTAGAATTCTTTTCAATGCTGAGATAATTTTCTGGCTTATCCGGTGGTCATTTATAGTTTTAAACTATTTTTGAGTCATGCTGGATTTTAGGAGAGTTCAGCAGCACCATTAGAATTAAATGTTAATTTCATCTACAAAGCTTGACCTGTAGGTGTCCAATATTTCAAACGTCATCAAGCTTGAAAACAGGCATTTCAATCACACTGTAGAGTCTCCTTGACTTTTAATACAATTATAGCAATCAAGGTGTGCTGCTGACAAAATTGGTTGCATTTGTTAGACACAATAGAAGATGGGTTTGGATAGAGTGGAAAGCTGAGTGTGTACACAAAGAAAAATTAGAATGCTGTTTTCAAAGAGGGGAAACAAGGGAGGGAAATATGAGGACACACACTACCAACAATTAATGTCTTTCTGGAAATTTAACAAATATTCATATTCAACTATCTCTCAAATTTCTTGCAGCTGATTTGCCCAAACAGACCACTACATCGTTCAGATTTCATTTTAAATAACATTTTGTTTCAATTCCGAACAAGAACAGTAATCAAAATGCAGTAAGTGAAAATGAAAATCTTAATAGGGACATCCATTTTTCTGGCTTAAGAAAATCATCCCAAATAGTTACGAGATGGTGTTGTACCAAAGCCAACTAAGTTAGTTAATTAAGGGTGGCTAATTAAATATGGCTACCACCCTTAATTAACTAAAATATAGCAATAGCAATAGCACTTAGACTTATATACCACTTTATAGTGCTTTACAGCTCTCTCTCTCTAAGCAGGGTTTTTTTTTATAGTCAGCATATTGCCCCCAACAACCTGAGTCCTCATTTTACCTACCTCGGAAGGATGGAACGCTGAATCAACCTTGAACCTGGCGGGATTTGAACTGCCAAACTGCAGGCAGCTGATAGTCAGCAGAAGTGGCCTACAGTACAGCACTCTAACCACTTTGCCACCGAGGCTTAAGATGCTTAAATTATAATCCTGTCCATCCATTCATTCATTCAGACATCTTGGAACAAGGTTTACCAAACTCAATGGGTCTGTATTTAATATATACATACAATATGAGGCTGTTTTGTTAGTTCTACCCAAGACCAGCAGTGTTGTAAAAGTAATAAAGCACATATACATGGAAAAATATGTTCTATAGTCTCCCTCTCTCTCTCCCCCTCCCTCTCCCCCCTTTTCTGAAGATGAAGTTTATGGCTGAAGCTAGCTGTAGTTTCATTTTTGCCCAACACCTGCAAAGTAAATTGTTGCTTTGGACAGAGCCAGTCATACCATTAAGGAGACTGAGGAAATTGCCTCCAGCAACGGTAGGGATTGTTTTAGGCTGTTCCTCAAATACCCCTCACAGAATCCGCTGGAGTGCTGTCTTTTCTAGCTCAGATTAGCATGTTGTTTTCAGATTTAAAATTATTTTTAAATGAGCGTTGTAACTTTTATCTCTTTTGTCTCATAACCGTGACAGTATACAATAAGAATGTAAGAACTATGACTCCAATACTGGTTTTGCTTTGCTTTGCTTGTGTCTTTTTCAGAAAATGAGTTTGCCTACATTTGAAAGGACTGGGTTATAAATTGGGCAATATCTTTATAACAAATGAACTCAAAGTCATTTAGGACTTTGCTCCAGGACTGTTCCTGATCTGAAAAAGCTATAGATATATCAGTACTGTAAATGGATAACAAAAGGGTGATTCTCCTTTAGCATGGCAACATCATTGAGCCTCTTACATTGTAGTTTTCAGGAGCTTCTGTAGGGATTACTTAATTTTCTAACATTAAATAAAAAGCAGCTCAGGATGTATGTATGTATGTATGTACTTACATATTTGTTACACATTTGCTGATTTAACAAAAAAATATCCTTCAAAATGTATATTTTGAAATTCATGGGAATCTAAATTTTGTCTAAATTTCAGTTGCCTCTAATGTTTGAAAGACATCAATGACTTGATCTTGAAATGACTTACGCAGTTCACTGTCATAAAAATTTGCAGCTAAACTGGTAAACATACATTTCCTTTTCCCTTTCTATGCTCAAAATTTGAATTGTGCATTACTCATATATGATTTGCTGTAGATAGATAGAAGGTGTCTGAAAGGCATTGTCATTAACTCAGGTGACAAATCATATTGCTGGTTATTACAAGAGAATAGAATTTTGGATAGATATCTGCTTTTCACACTAAGCATGTTCTGTCCATGTTATCAAAAATACATTTGGCAGCAGAAACAAAAAGGAACAGAAGAAATAGTAAAACACTGATTTTTCCCTTCCCTTTACTAAGAGTGGAAATAATAACAACAGCTAATCTACAAGATAATAATACATTATTTCCAACAGAGCAAGGAAAAGAAATTCTTTGACAACACCTGGAGTTCAAATTAACTATTTTCCTGAGACACAGAACTGCAGCAGTAATTTATGGTACTTATACATGTTCTAGTGATAATAGCAAAAGGAAATAATATTTCCAAAAGAGTTTGTTGACAGTGTGTGTGTGTGTGTGTGTATGTATGTATGTATAACCCCCCCCACACACACACACATTATACAGATATATATGGGTTTGTATATCTCTGTATGAACGATATGTTCTTAATAAAGGGCAATTTTTAACTGGGTTCAGTCTTCATAATGAAAAATGCCAACCTGTAAAATAACCAGAAGTATTCATTGACTTCAAAGCACAGAAGAGTTTATTACTGCTACTTATACACAGGAATCTAGTGTCAGCATTCCAGAAAACCTTCACTCCAACAAATAACTCTGAGACAGACATCTTCTCAAAAGTTCTGTTTTATTTGGATAGTAAACTGTCATGCCCCTGGTGGAGACTGACTCTGAGGGAGAGGACAAACAGCCAACAGGGAGTGGAAGTGTGGCTCCAGAGGTGATGGAGGAGGCTGAGGAAGGGCAGAGGCCGGCTGAGCAGTCAGAGGAGGACCCAGGTCCATCCCCTATCCATCCTAGGGCAGACAGGAGGAGAAGATAAGGGAAAAACGTGGTCTACTTGGGAGGAGAGGGCCTTGATCCTCTTTATGGGTTGCAGGTGTGAGATCTGCCTAAGAGTTTGGACTGGTGTGCTAACAGACACTGGAGACAATTTAGTGTTTTATTCCTAGATAACATGACCTTGACTTAGAAGAAGAATGCTATTATGTCTAACCACATACACTCCAAGAAACTCCCCTTCCTATTTTCCCAGGCTCAAGAATGTGGCAGTGTGGAAGCATCTGGTCTCAATATGGCTTCCAAAGCTGACATATAGTCAACTGATGGTCAAGGCTAAATTGGCGCTAAATAAAGGTAAACAGAATTCACTGGAAGCTGGACCTGTGTCTCTTGTAATGACTCTAAACTGATGTCACATTTAAGTCGACTTGCAGTTCAGCTTGTTCTTCTCATACACAACCTTATCCATGGGATTAAACTAAAGGTATGTAAGTCATGTTGTTAATTTATTCATAGATTTAAAAAAATTAAGGTGAGATACACCTCACATGCATCTGCTGGGATTCATTGTATAAATAGGGCACAGTATCCTCCCCTCAGTGTGACTGTGGGACCCCACATCGAACTGTAGATTACATCGTGACTTGCTATAAGCTGAGGGCATATACTGGCCCAGTTTCTGATTTTTTTCAAATAAACAATACTGCAGTTGAATAGATGGCCTAGACCATGGGTGTCAAACTTGTGGCATCATGTTGCAGTCATGTGACATTTCATGATGTTTTCCCCCTTTGTGGAGCTGGGATGGACGTGGCCTGTGATGCATCTGGCCCATGGGCTGCCAGTTTCACACATCTGGCCTAGACTTTGAGATCTGAATATAGATCCTTTTAACATTCATATTTTGTTGGTTTTTTTCCAAATCTAGATGAAATGTTAATATATATTGCAAGTCCATGTATGATATACCAAGTGGTAAAAAAAAAATCAAGGTGAGATATGTTCAGGAAATGAAAAATGTATCTTCTAAAGAACAAGAAATTCAAACCAAATTAATCCCCTGTGGAAAATTTCACTTAAGTGTTCCAAGTTAGCGGTGTTCCAATGGAACAACAGAGCTAGAATGTTCTGTATCCAGAAGAACAACACTTGAGATGTTTCTAATACTCTAGTCAGAGAATATTGTAGCCTTGTTTTTCATCCAAAGAAAGACAGCTAACAGTTCCTGATGAAAAGCACCAGTCAGTCAATTTAAAAAAAGTCATTCAATCCATCTGTCTCTCTATCCCTTCCCAATATTCTGGCTTTTTTTTTCTTTGTCATGTAGCAGTGTTAACAGGTGGGAAAGTAAAATTGAGGACTTGTATTCTTTTTAAAAGAACAGGCTAATTTATTTCAATTACATGTTACCAGGCAGGGTAGGATAACCTGCCTTGAAGGTCAAACAGAAAAATGAAAGCCAGTCCATGCATGGTTATATTTTTTATCTTTTTATACTGTAGGTTGCCTAAGTCTTGTAACAGTCAGATTTAGCATGGTTTATTTGGAGGGATGGGGCCAGGGAGTGCTGGGCTCTGTCTGGCTGCCCAAAAGCAAAAAGAGTGCAATTTCTATTTTCTGGAATGAAAACAAGCAAAAGAAAGAAGCAAAAGAAAATCCCTGCTCATAGGAAACCTGTCCAACCCTCCTGCCTGCTTCCTTCAGCATATCTTAATATGCTCAGCAACCCAGAACAAAACAGAGTATGTACCTTTGCTCAGCAAACAGAGTAGAGTAGAGTAGAGTAGAGTAGAGTAGAGTAGAGTAGAACAGAACAGAACAGCTTTATTGACCAAATGTGATTGGACACAAAAAAAATTTGTCTCCGGTGCATAACTCTATAGCAGCGTTCAGACATGGGAAGTTGAAACAGTTTATGTCTAGGATGTGAGAGGTCTGTAGTTATGTTACTAACTACATGCTAGTAAGGCTCTTTTTACATGTAAAACAAAGGGACAAGAACTATAGAACATGTCACAACCAGTGGTGGAATTCAACTTTTTTTTACTACCGGTTCTGTGGGTGTGGCTTATTTGGTGGGAGTGGCTTGTGGTCATGTGACTGGGTGGGTGTGCTTGGTGGTCATGTGACTGGGTGGGCGTGGCTAACTCAATGTCACTCACATCAAGGGATGCTTCACCTGGCCCCTCCCCTCCCAGCCATTCCTTGTCACCCAGCCTCAACTTATCTATAGTTCTGTAAAAATGCTGTTCGCCTTTTTTGACTTTATTATCTGCATATTGTAGATGTACTTTCATGGACCACTGAAAGGAGGAAATGACTCACATGCTTTACTCAAGAGCGTGATAGGCAACAGGCTTTTAAGGGGCTGCCACAAAGAAAGGGGGACAATGTACACTGCTCAAAAAAATAAAGGGAACACAAAAATAAGATATCCTAGATCTGAATGAATGAAATATTCTTATTAAATACTTCGTTCTTTACATAGTTGAATGTGCTGACAAAAAAAATCACACAAAAATTATCAATGGAAATCAAATTTAGCAACCCATGGAGGTCTAGATTTGGAGTTACACTCAAAATTAAAGTGGAAAAAAACACTACAGGCTGATCCAACTTTGATGTAATGTCCTTAAAACAAGTCAAAATGAGGCTCAGTAGTGTGTGTGGCCTCCACGTGCCTGTATGACCTCCCTACAATGCTTGGGCATGCTCCTGATGAGGTGGCGGATGGTCTCCTGAGGGATCTCCTCCCACACCTGGACTAAAGCATCCCCCAACTCCTGGAGAGTCTGTGGTGCAATGTGGCATTGGTGGATAGAGCGAGACATGATGTCCCAGATCTGCTCAATTGGATTCAGGTCTGGGGAACGGGTGGACCAGTCTATAGCACCAATGCCTTCGTCTTGCAGGAACTGCTGACACACTCCAGCCACATGAGGTCTAGCGTTGTCTTGCATTAGGGGGAACCCAGAGCCAACCGCACCAGCATATGGTCTCACAAGGGGTCTCAGGATCTCATCTTGGTACCTAATGGCAGTCATCTCTGGCGAGCACATGGAGGGCTGTGCAGCCCCCTAAAGAAATGCCACCCCACACCATTACTGCCAAACTGGTCATGCTGGAGGATGTTGCAGGCAGCAGAACGTTCTCCACAGCATCTCCAGACCCTGTCACATCTGTCACATGTGCTCAGTGTGAACCTGCTTTCATCTGTGAAGAGGACAGGGCGCCAGTGGTAAATTTGCCAATCTTGGTGTTCTCTGGCAAATGCCAAACGTCCTGCACAGTGTTGGGCTGTAAGCACAACCCCCACCTGTGGAAGTCGGGCCCTCATGGAGTCTGTTTCTGACCATTTGAGCAGCCACATGCATATTTGTGGCCCGCTGGAGGTCATTTTGCAGGGCTCTGGCAGTGCTTCTCCTGTCCCTCCTTACACAAAGGTGGAGGTAGCAGACCTGATGCTGGGTTGTTGCCCTCCTACGGCCTCCTCCACGTCTCCTGATGTACTGGCCTGTCTCCTGGTAGAGCCTCCATGCTCTGGACACTACGCTGACGGATACAGCAAACCTTGCCACAGCTCGCATTGATGTGCCATCCTGGATGAGCTGCACTATCTGAGCCACTTGTGTGGGTTGCATCTCATGCTACCACTAGAGTGAAAACACTGCCAGCATTCAAAAATGACCAAACCATCAGCCAGAAAGCATAGGAACTGAGAAGTGGTCTGTGGTCACCACCTGCAGAACCACTCCTTTATTGGGGATGTCTTGCTAACTGCCTATGCTTTCCACCTGTTGTCTATTCCATTTGCACAACAGCATGTGAAATTGATTGTCAATCAGTGTGGCTACCTAAGTGGACAGTTTGATTTCACAGAAGTGTGATTGACTTGGAGTTACACTGTGTTGTTTAAGTGTTCCCTTTATTTTTTTGAGCAGTGTATTTTCCAAAGAAGCAGAATGCAAACAAGAAGCAATAGATGGAAACTGAACAGAGAGAAGCAACCTAAAACTAAGGAGAAACTTCCTGACAGTGAGAACAATTAACCAGTGGAACTGCCTGCCTCCAGAAGTTCTGGGTGCTCAATCACTGGGAATTTTTAAGAAAAGACTGGACAGCCATTTCTCTGAAATGGTATAGGATTCACCCCAAGGTCCTTTCTAAGTGTTATTCTGACAGGTGTCAGAATAACACCTTTCCCAGGTTTTCTACTCAGAGTTTGGCATCCTCAGTTTTCTTGCCTGAGCTGGGGGTTGGACTAGAAGACCTCCAAGGTCCCTTTCAACTCTTGTTAAACACATGTATATTTTATGCTCTGGACTATTGACACTGAATGCATGTAAACCCTGAAAAATATGTGGTAGCCCTGGGCAAAAGAAAGGCAGAAAAATCACTCTAGGTGAAGGGACAGTGTAAAATATTAACACATGATAAATAATAGAACAATTAAAAATAATAGCACAGAGTTTTATCTCTCTCTCTACCTATTTTTTTTTCTTTCTTTCTTTCTTTCTTTCTTTCTTTCTTTCTTTCTTTCTTTCTTTCTTTCTTTCTTTCTTTCTTTCTTTCTTTCTTTCCCTCCCTCCCTCCCTCCCTCCCCCCCCTCTCTCTCTCACACACACACACACACAGAGCACTTTCCAGAGAAGCATTTGGGATGCAGCTCCTTTAAATTTCTCCAAGGCTTGATTGGATTCCCCCGCCCCCTCTGTCAGACCGCACTCTTTCTCACTCCAGGCACTTTACTCACACGGGGAAAGCGATAGTTGCAGCATCCATGCCTTTCTTCCTTTCCCCCGGGGAGAAAGAGGGCATGGGGAAAGGAAAGCTAGGAGACTGATCGCAAGTGAGCGACCAGGCGACTGGGTGGGGGCGTGGCCAGCCAGGGGTTGCCACCAGTTCGGCGACCCATGCCAAATAACCACTACTGGTTCACCTGAGTAGGTGTGAACCGGTTGAATACCATCTCTGGTCACAACCTATCCTCAGTCTAGCATCTTTTCACCCTATACTATGTTCTCAAGTCTACCCAAACAGGATACAAGAAAGCAATGAATAAGATAAACTCATTTTGCCAAATTCATTCACTCAATGTGTTTTTCAAATGCACTCAAAACCAAAAGTACAGTCAGTGTATCACCAGCCAGATAAACTAATACAGAGAACACTGAAAAAAAAAACAGAGACAACCCAAACATAACTAAGTTGAAGAGAGTCTATGTATACATTTTATGCATTATCTTTTGTCTTGGTAAAGGTGAAGGTTTACTTGAATGTGCCATGTGTATGTGTAGATCCTTGAACGCAAGAGGCCACTCACATCAGTACTTGAAACTCCATCTCTTTGTACTCAACATCAGGACATGGCCAAAGAATTTTAAAGCATAGCAGTACATGTTCATGTATATTCATATACTCCTCCAATTCCCCCCCACTTCCTTTTGAAGAACTGAAGAAGCCTCTTGGATGAGAAAAGAAATGCTTAAAAAAAAAAAAAAGGAAGCCCAATTGTCTTTTGGAAAAAGCGCCTTTGTTATGCCCCCGCCCCCCATCGGAGTCTGAATCTACGGGGAAGATGAGTTGGAACAAGAAATGCCAGGCATGGAGACGGCGGCTCCCTTGGCCTTGGAAGAAACTGAGGATGGGCCGAGTCAGTCCAGGCAAGGTTTTTCTGAAGTAGTAAGACCTGCAGGCAGGGAGGAACAGAGGCAGGAGGAACAGGAGGGACAGAGCTCAGGTGAGGACCTAGGACCATCCCCTGCTGATCCAAGGGCTCGGCGAGTGGAGAGGAGGTGTAATCAGCGTAGACGGAGCAGTCTATGCGATGAGAGTGCCCCGCCCATCTTCACAAGGCGCTCCTGGGGAATGAGACTAAAGGAGATGTTGTGGGGAGGGGCAAACAAACACTGAATTTCTGAAGTGTGTGGTGCCAACGTTTGAACTGGCCAAGAGTCCTTGTCCTTCTGTGGGCGTTCGGGACTAATTACCTGGATCTTTAGCTCCTTGAACTCCTTGATTTGCCAAATACCTTTGAATGTATTGCTCAGCAGCCTTGGTGCAGACAGCGCTGGGGTGGACTAATTGCACCCAGAAGCTGCTTGAGGTTTGTGTGGGGTTTTGTTATCATTCTGATTGAGACTTGCAAGAAACGTGGGAGCGTTTGGGGAACTTTAGAGCAATAAAGGCGCAGTTTGAACTGCCAGCTGTTTATGCGATTCTTTGTACTGTGCTCTGGGTCATCACACCTTTGGGATTGGCTTAGAGCAGGGGTGTCAAACTCAATTTCACTGAGGGCCATAGCTGACTGGCTGAGCGTGGCCGACTGGGTGGGCGTGGCCAGCTTGATGCTACTCCCCAAACTGCTGCCATGTTTCATCTTTGCACCAAGTAGACCAGGCCGAAACCATGCTGGCTTGATTTTTCCTCTTTGCACCATGTAGACCAGGCCAAAGCCACACTGGCCTGATCTTTCCTCTCTGCTTTGGGTAGACCGGGCTGAAGCAATGCGGGCAGACTGGGATGGCCCTGTGGGCCAGATCCGGCCACACTGTAGGCAGGATCTGGCCCACGGGCCTTGAGTTTGACACCCGTGGCTTAGACTTGGTCCCTCATCATCTGCCATTTTGACATGGAGCTTCTCTCCATCAATACTGAATATATGAGCTCCTTATCCCAGCTAGATTCCCTATCATGGAGTTCTCAGGCAAAATAGATGTTGCATTTTTATTTGGTCAGGGTTTTCCCCCTACTGATTTCACCTAAACATCCAACACAGAACAAAATCAAGCATTATCAAAGCTATTTCCTGGAAGACATATACCTGGTAATTTGATTACTACTACTCTTGCTGGGTTTGTGCTTTGAGGTATTGTGGTTTCATTAAGCATTTTTTTCCTACACATCTGT
Organism: Pseudonaja textilis; assembly: GCF_049901715.1. Taxonomy (NCBI): domain Eukaryota; kingdom Metazoa; phylum Chordata; class Lepidosauria; order Squamata; family Elapidae; genus Pseudonaja; species Pseudonaja textilis. The sequence goes on from NC_141997.1 coordinate 30,075,066, forward strand.
GAAGCAAGGCATATCTTTTTTTCAGAAATGTTTTCTTCACGTACATGATGCTTACCTTTGATTAATGTTTTTATAAGGGTTGGCTAAAGAAACCATATAAAAGTAAATATAACATTCTAGACATGCATTATTCATGATTTAAGATAAGCCTATACTAATTTTCTATAATATTTTTATATCAAATTGCAGCAAAATAAAATACAAATACAAATATATGTTCATATGTTCTGAAGTCACCAAACATGTTGTCGCTAGCGAAGGACTAATGAAAAAATAGCAAATTTTCTTCCCTTCTGCCATTCTTTGAAATGTATTCTATACTGTAAGTACTGATTCCTTACGTAATACTGATTGTACAAACTTATTTTAACAGCTGTTCTGATGTAATCTGCATGACTGCAAGGCTGAATTTCTTACAGCACTTCCAATTCAGCATCCCTCAAGGAAATCAGCCATTATAACCCAGATTGGATCTATTCTTTCAGTATTAAAAATAGTCTGAAGTAGACTTACAACAAAAATCTGTCATGCACTTTGATATCACAGTGCCATAAAGTATCAAGTTTGTGTAAGTTAGAACAGAGACTTGGGAAAGTTGTGTAAAATCTCCATAGAACTGGCTGCACTTTAAAAAAAACCCTAATAAATTGCATTTACTGTATATTGTGGGAGCTAATGTAAATACTTTTCTTCAGAAATCTAAAAGATTATTCTTTTAGATGTGGGCTTCACCAAATAAGCAATAATGGACAAATAGGCATCGATATAAACTTGATTATTTACTTTGCAATAAAAGTTGGAGGAACTCTGTTGCATCCAACAAATTAAGATCTGATACTGACAGAGGCATAGATCATGAACTTATTGTTAATTTCTAATTTAAGAAAGAAGAAAGCACACAGTATTATAAGACGTCAGCAAAGCAGTTATTGACAGACAGAACTGGCAGATGAAGGAGTAAAAACATCAGAAGATGTCATTTATTGTGTCATAAAAAGTTGGAAGTGACTGAACAATAAAACAGACTATTGTGTAGAAAGAATATATTAAGGGAGGTAGTTTAATTTTTAACAAGTTTAACAGGGTATTGGCTAGATATATAAATTGTGAAGAAAACCAGTTGATTTTTTAAAATCTAGATATAAAAAAGTAGAGGAAAGGAACATTTAAAAAACAAAACCATCTGCTTTATAGTGTAACGGAATAAAATAATAAATAAGTATTGCACTTTCACGAAGCTAATCCAAGTATCTCTGTCCAAAGATTATTGCTGCAGCCAGCAGCAGTTTCATCTATGCTACTAAATCAAATCAAAGTATTTTATTACTATCATAGATGAGATCTATAATCCCAAGGGTCTATTGACATAGGTGAGGAATTACAAGAAGGCATTAAATTTGAGACCGGCTCTACCACATGCAAAAAAGTGACTTCTAATCCATGAATTTGAAATTATTGTAGTTGAATTTATGTCAAACTTTTGGACGTTACTCTTCTCATTGTTCGTTTAGACCAGTATACTCAAGTTTACCTTAGCTTTTAGCTAGACCTAAGTCTCCACAATTCACATATAGCAAGAAGTATATCAGAGTTGAGGCAGTGTACGAGAATTGTGCATGACACCTTCCAGATGAAGGCAAAAACTCACAATGCGTGCCCCAGGACCTACTTGATTATACATATCTTGGGTTCTAGTCTCCACACTTAGACTTACTTTTTTTCTCTGTTTTCTTCTTTATATTTTTTTACTTCATATATACGACAATGACAAGATACTTCTAAAATGGGCATCTTCTGTTCACATGTGGTATAATAGTAGTACAATCTTTGTTATCCTTTATATTGTTTTCAGAACAGGAGAAGGCATACACGCTAAATCAACTACATTTTAAGATTTAAGAAACTGATTTTTCCTCTAGCATGCCAATCATAATTATATCTATATGTCTAATATTGTAAGAATTGGATAGAGGTTTCTATGGAAACTTGGAGACAGAGGAAGGGAAAGAATTTGTTTATAGTATGTAAAAAAATATGCTCAAAAATCCAGAGGAATATACATTAAACCTAGACCAATTTCTAACTTTAAATCATGGCTATGGGGAATTTTAATTTACTGTCAATTTTAAACAGTAAGATCCCGGCCTGGTTTGCTACTTTGGTAGCTTTATTTAAAGAGCAACATACCTGCAGACATGCCGGTGCTCTGCCTTGAGGCTTATTCACATCAACATCTACCAGCTGCCATCCTCCTGTGGCATCTTCATGAAACATCTGGAGGGGGAAAACACTTGTCAGAATCTATTTGTGCACTCAGATCTACAAACAAAATGGGTGACATTTATTTTGTGACCATCCTTTTCTCTACACTGCATTCTTTTCTTTTCAGAAATCTCTTGTTATTGCAGAGAATGCAGCGCAGACTCCATTGATTTAATACTTTATTATTCTGCCGCCTTTGTCCTTGAATGGTCACTGATTTTGAGGTACAGGTTTTATAGTCGGTGCTGAACATAGGATGTACAAACAGGAACCAGTTCAATTTCTTGCACAAAAAATTATTCTAGGCAGAAAACTATACACAATGCATATAATATCCATGTCTGGCAACAGAACACAGATTATTACAGAATACTAAAAATGTTCATTTTTTTTTTAGTAACATACTGCAATGAAAGATAGAGTAACTAAGAAACAATGTCATGGCTTTAAATAAGCCATGTTTCCTTGCTTATTCTCCTCTCCAGGATGATACTAAGGTGCCTAAATAACATCTTCTTCCTTCTCTAATTTGTTTCCCCTCACAGGCCTTAAAACCAACTATTCTGTTGGAAAAGGGCCAGAATGAGAAGGAGGCACACTGTCTCAGGCCTTTTTCACCACCACTCTTGCTATTATCATCACTTACTCCATGGGAAGGATCCTAGAAGTTTGTTGCTTTTGAAATAATCTAATGTTTTTATTTATCAATCAATAAATCAACCGATAAAAGATTTGAAAGGCTGCCCATCTAAAAACACAACTCTGCATGGCTCAAATATTGATATTGCTTGTAAGGCTTGTTAGCCTGAAAGGGGAGTAGAAATAATTCAAACAAACAAACAAATAAATCTATATAAATGTTAAGGATTATCCACTGAATTATGAATATTAGTTACTGTATGATAACTAACCATAACAAGATAAATTACACACTGAAACTTAACTAGAAGAATATATAGGGTAGAAACATGACATAATGTTTGAAACAAAATTTACATGATAAAATATATTCTATATAATATGTGAAAATCAATTAGTAGGAAAGATATGATATGAAAATGATTATAAGCTGCCCACAAACCTACAAAAGCACTACCAAAAAAGCAGAACAAAACCACCCCATCCCCAAAACCCAACTTCGGTGAAAACCAAAAGATACCTCACTAAGAAAGAAAGATAATTTACAGAGTTAACAGCAAGATTGTAGCCGACACTGCACTGGATAAACAGGGTATCAATTACAGCAAGGATTAAGGTACACAGAACTGTAATAAAGAACAAACACCCCAAATACCCTTTAACTATTTACCCTTTCAAAATGAACCACACACATCTGAGTGGGAAAATAGAAGAAAAATTGACCAGATGATTTGTAGAAGAGCCAGATAACTGAATGAGGTTTCAAACCCATTCGTTACTAATACTGATGATGTTACCTAGTTGGTAATGAAACAGCTGCAAGCAAACAACCAGGTTCAGAGAACACCAAGAATCCCTCATTTCAACCCTGAGTTACAAATATTATCCTTTATTGGAGCCACATAATTCTGAAAGTGCCAACAAGAGAACAAGTCATGATTTATCACCAAGGTATGTAATCTAAACCATTTACAACACAATCAGGACAGAATTAACATTAAGCCAGATCACACACTATCCAAGAAGCATCAAATCATCAACCAAACCCACAGAAATTAAATGCTGAGCTGTTATAAATAAGCAAGGCAAGCCATTTCTGGACTGGGTAACAATTACAATGTTTACCACAATAGGCAATAAACATTTAGCCACGTTTACCTGAGTAGTTGCGGTTGAAGTTGTACTGCTTCTGGATCCCCACATCTGTTGAAACTGCACACGGATTTCAGCAAATGTTTCAATAATGACAGCAATAAATACATTCTATAAAAGAAAGAACATATATGTAAGGAGGTAGACAAGGACTATTTTCAAAGCCTACTTAATTGGACTCATCCCACAACAGCACTCAACAAGGCCATTACTCCAGGTGCCTAGGAGTGGTTTTAAATAATAAATAATATTTATTGTGGTACTTGCTATTCTGCTTCCTCCATCGCCCCTCCCTTTTTGGTAGCAAGACAGCATATTTCATTTATTTTCAATATTACAATACACTGTTTTCTACTGGAATGAAGATGAAAAATATGAATAGCATCAGCTCAAGAAAGGAAAATAATATTAAGCATGGGGAAAAATCAAACCCAAGAAGAGGCACTGAAAGAGGTCAGAACATTAGAAAAATAATAGAAGTTCTAGAAAAATTAAAAAGGAAGGAAGGAAGGAAGGAAGGAAGGAAGGAAGGAAGGAAGGAAGGAAGGAAGGAAGGAAGGAAGGAAGGAAGGAAAGGGTACTGGATGAAGTACAAATGAGTGAGATACAGACTTTCTTATGTTCTAATGAATATGTTGCCCATCATTGGGAAAGTGAAGAGCTCTCTTGCTTGGAAGTTGGGGAACAACTGGAAGCAAGATGAGTACAGGCCAACAAGAGCCTTTGTCTACCTTTCAATAACTGTGCTTGATTTGGTTAAAACTTTGGTTGATTGAAATTTCTGACCAATTAATTACTGCTAATAGTGTTATTTGGTTTATTTTGATCTGTTTTATTGGAGTGCTGTACACCACCCAGAGTCACTTCCCATCAAATGGGTGGCTATATAAACAAACAAACATCTATAATATAAACAATTATAGTACAATGGATGTGTTAATATTCTCCCTTGAAAAATAGTTGATATCTTCTCAGGAATTCCTTTTTTGTAGAGTAGCTAAAGGCTGGGAAGCTCAGAAAGAAAACTCAAATGAAAAGAATTAAAAACTTTATTGCTGTAATAATAAATTGGGCTGAGGAAATGTAATTGCTAAAGAGAATGAAAAGACAGAGCAGTCTACAATAAAACATGGAGAAAAATTTGCCCCAAGTGATTTTCTGCTTCAGAGCAGGCATTTCATTTTCTCAGATGGGTTTGCAATTACCTAAATATAGTGCTAACTCTGGCATGCTACAACCTAGTTGATAGTTAAAAATGAGATGCACAAGGCAAGATGGTACAAAGGATGAGTAACAATGCGGCCTCTTATCCAGCTTACACTGACAGGTTTATGATAGTGGCTTGAAAGTTATCGCTTGGCTTTACAGTTACCATGAATATAAGAGAGTTGTACAGGATTTTAAATGTTCCACTTTGCTGTTGATGATTATCAGAATAAAAGAATTTCTTAGGAGATTTCAAATGGTCTCTCTGTCTGGGTTTTTGGTGAAGAACATATTCATCCCCTGTTGAAGCTTGGGAAGAAAATTATGGCTTATGTGAGAGAATATGTCTAGTCTCAGATAAGATGCTGCATATGTCATTCACAAGGTCAATTGCTAATACAGTTAATCCTCCCGAGGATGATTGGGAAGAGAGGAGAGGGAAAAGCTGAAGGAAATAGAAGCAGAAAATGACACAGAAGAAGTAGGTGGTACCTACCTCTTCTCCATCATTTTAAAATAATTTCCCAAGTTGAAAAAAAATCTCCAAAGACTTAAAGTATTAAAAGCAATTTTAATAGCAGGTACAACAGTTACCGATTAAAAAGTTCATACTGGCAAAGAAGGAAAATAAATAATGAAGATCCTTTTGAAATGTAAGAATACAGAGACTAGGTCGGGTTGGTTTAAGAACTGAATAATTCAACAGAACTTAATAAGAAACTGGAATGAGGCCAGTTGGACAAGTACAAGTCTAAGAACAGATTTTTTTTTTAATTAATTTGAGTTTTCAGCACCATTACCTGACATTCCAATCAGTCCACCTTGAATGATAGCAGTGCATCAATGATAGCAGCATCTTCAATGATAACAAAAATTAAGTGCTGGAAAACATATAACTAGCTCGGTTGTTTTGTTGCAGATGTTTCATTACTGAAACTAGGTAACATCATCAGTGATAATAAGGATTTGTTCTCAATTTATACGGGAGTAGTCTTGGAGATTACTTGGTTGGGCTGTTTGTTGTTAGCTTGTTTGGCAGTTCCTTGGTTGGGGTAACTTATTTAGCTGTGGTGCTGAAGAGAACTCCTGCGTATTCCTTGGGTAGCAAAGTTGACTAACAAGCAGGTACTGAAGAGCATAACACAAAACATATCACTGGCAAGCAAAATCACAAAACTGTGTCTCATTTACTTTGGCCATGTCATGAGGGGGAATTCACAGGAGAAAGCAATTATGTTTGGAAGAGTTAGCAGTAAAAGGAAACCAGGCCACCAAAGAACACGGTGGCTGGATACCATTAAAGTTGACACGAACTAGTCAGAGCATTGAAAAACTACAAGAAATAGTGAAAGATTGGAAGATGTGGAGAGATCTGTCCTACAGAATCACCAAGGGTTATTACTCTGATAGTGAAGCACTTGCTTGGTGTGGGTGGTTTTTCGGTACATGTTCTGACCCAGCCTTTTACCTCTTGTGAATTAATTGCATTCACCCACCAAAGAGTCCAGGCAATAGTCCTTCAAAGAGTTAATGGCAGCAACAGATCTCATCAGTTCCTTGCGATAATTGCAAGGCTGTGAGCTCCCAACCGAAAGGCTGCAAATTACGTTCTAGCAAGCAGTCTCCGTGGCACGAAACACAATGGCAAAATCTTCAGAAAGACGAACTGTTGTCTCCTACAACAACCACTCCCCTTTCTTTCTATTTATTCCCCAGCCAGGGAGGGCCCATTCAGTGTCCACGTGTGCTTTGCTTCCCAAGTCGACTCCTTGCTCTCCATTGTTCCCCTCTCCTAACAGCTCTGCACATACATGCATCTGGAACAAACAGGAACAAACTTGTTCTTCCTCCTCACTCATACACTCATATCAGCCTCCAAAGGAAGCTGCCTCTCCGGTGGCTGGGAAATGTTGGACAGCCCTGGCTCTATCTCTGCGTCCAACACAGGGCATCCATCAGAGCCTTCTCCAGATTCCAGAACTGGCCCAAGTTCCTCCCCAACCTCCTCATCATCCGAGTCTGCTGGCAGGCCACAACAGTACACTTGTGTTTCCAGTTTGCCATCATGGTCTCTGCTGATCAGAATGTCCAGGAAGGATAATGAGCTGTTGTTGTTTTTCTTCTCTAGTATGCTGGATTCCTTTGAAGATGTTGTTAATGGTTTTGTGGGTGTTTTCTAATTGGTCCTTTTTTATTATGATGAAGGTGTCATCTACATATCTGATTCATATTTGGGGTTGTATTTGTGGAAGTGCTATGGCTTCCAGACCTTGCATAATGACCTCCGCTATAAGTCCTGAAAGAGATCATCCCATAGGTGTAACTTTAATTTGTTGGTAAGTTTGTACACCAAATTGGAAGTATGTGGTTTTATGAAATCCACAATCCTGCGTGTTTCAATCTTCATGTATTTGGTTAAGTCAGCTGTGCTATGGTCATTAATTCTTTGGCTAGTTCCAGATCTATGGTGATAAAAAGGGCCATGATATCAAATGAGATGATGATTTTGTCCTCTCTAGAGCCACGTCTCTGAATGTTTGAAGGCACTGTAGTGGGGAGTTAATGGCGTGTTTGCGTCCACTTCTGAGGTGCCCAACATTTTTTGTTAATTCTTTTGCAACGTTGTAAGTAGAGGTCCCCAGTAATGATACAATTGGATGGAGAGCTTTGTTAGATTTGTGTATTTAGGGGCATCCATATACATGCAACCTAGTGTTGTGTGCCTAATTATGAAGCAGATGTATTCCTCTTGCATGATTTTTGGATGTTGAGAAATTGAATTATATAGTGTTTTGATTAGCTATTTTATGGTTAATAGGTATGTGAATAGATATCATGTAAAATATTACTCTGCGGAACTAATGGTTTGGTTAGGGGCCAAAATAAGTATAATAGTTTATATAATTGTTTCTATAAAATTCTCCATTCAGTAGAGGTTATTTCTTAGTCTTTGTACATTTAGAATCATTTGATTATCACCTTCATATTAAAGTCTACCAATTCCAAATCGTCCCTATGAAAAGATATTACCACTTGGATAAAATAGCAGACTATCTTGCTACAGAACATTTCCAGTGTTTCTCTGGTCTCTTTAAAGCGTCTTCTCCCTCTTTATAATGTGATAATTCAGGAATTACAGTAGTATTTAAGCTTAGGCAACCAACACTTGCATTGGTATCATTCCAAATGGTAGTTTGACTTTGAATGAGCCAGAAGAGGGGGAAAAATGACAGTTACAAAGTTTAGAAAGTGAAAGCAAGGAAAATGACAGCATGGAATATTCTCAGATTAAAAAGGCAGTTTGAACAACTACTTCAGTGTAGGAGCAAAGATGCTGTAGCATATGTTAGCCAGGCAGCCAGGATAAAGAACTCAAGTGCAGTCCTTCTACAATATGGCCGTATGCCAAATATATATCTGTATTTCACCAGACCACTGAAATACTGTATATTCTACTGAAATTCTGGAGATTGTAGAAATTCTGAAAGCCTTGAGCTAAATATAGAAAGTTTGCCAAAGACAATGCATTTCAGCAGTGATGGCAATTGAAGTAAACAATTTGATTTTCCAGTTCAGACCTGGGAACATTCCTGGAATACATTTAAACATATTACTCTTCTGGACCATTAACATTCTTCCAATGACGGCCTAGTACAGGGATCCCCAACCCCTGGTCCATGGACTGGCACCGACACAGGGCATGCCAGAAATTGCGCTGCGCAAAGAAGGGAAGCCCCATCCATGGGATGCAGGCAGCATGCGAAATCATACCCACTCCAGTCCGCGGAAAACCTCTCTACATGGAACCCGTCCCTGGTGCCCAAAAGTTTGGGGGCCCCTGGCCTAGTGTAATAAGTACAATTGCTAATAGTACCAATATACTTTTGAGAGGGTCTGTTTTATAAACAAGGCATTATCTTAGCTTTCAGGATAATAACTGTCTCAAAATAATGTATACGATTCATCAACGTTCTCCCTCCATAAACTTTAGTAGTGCGACCAATACACTCACACTGTATTCATGCCACAGCATCTTTTTTGTCATTATTCAGGTTGCTTTCTAATCTGCATCTCTCTTCTGTTTCCCCTTATTAACATTTTTATAAAGTTCTTGTTTATGTACCTTAACAAGCCAGGCAAGGAAGAAAATTAAGGTGATGAAATAGAAATAAGAGCGCCATCGGGGAAAACTGTCAATTGCTCGGTACATCAGAAAGACCCAACCTTCTTGAGATGCAGCTTCATAAACAGTAAATATGCTTGTTCCTGTAAATGGTAAAAGGAAAAAAAAAAGTTCCATACAAATTAAATGAATCATTTAAAAACAAGCATCATGTTCTCTTAACATCATTTGCCTATCTATGAAACACATTTCTGTGCCCCAGAAAAGCAAATGCATTTTCCCTCTACAATTCTTTTGGTAAGCTTTCATCTGATGTTCAAGAACAATTGTCACTATGTGATTTTATGGATATATATTAAAGTATCTGCAGGTGAATTAAAAATGCTTATTTATACTCATTTGCCTTTTTCTACAATTCGGGCATTTAAGCATGACTCATAGTAATAATAATAAATTATTAGAAAAAGGTAATATAATAATAATAAAATAAATAAAATAAAAAAGTTAAAAAAAATTCCCAGAATCAGCTAGAAAAAATAACAATGTTGTGATTTGCAAATTGAAGTTGAGTGATTACGGAGGTTGTACCAATAATTATAGGAGCCCTTGGAGCAATACCCAAAGGGCCTCCCAAATACATGGAAATTTTGAATTTATTAGACCTGAATATCCTGACTTGGCAAAAAAATATCCATATGTTACCTTAACAGCTGTTAGGTCCTTAGTTAGAACTTGAACTCTTAAATTTTTACCAGTCCCAGACTGTGAATCAAACTGAAGATTAAAACAACAACTACAACTACAACAACAACAATTGTTCTTTTGTGTTCCTCCTGCTTTGCTTGCACTCCCAAAGAAAACACCAATTCTGACATTCTAAAATTCAGGAAGTTATTAAGTTTTATACAATGTATGTGAAGTTTTATCTGCAAGGATATGGAAATGCATTCTATTTTTTTCAGTATTTTTTTAAAAACTATCCAGTCCAATTTAGATAACTAATATTGCCTGGTGATTTTTCATCCAAGTATTAACCAGGCCTGATTCTTCTGAGTGTTTCAAAACCAGTCAAATGTGGCTAAGTGCAGCTGTCTAGCTGGGCACAATTAACCTGACACTTTTTGTTTTGCTGCCGCAAAGGTTTAATGACTATTTATTTTATTTCTCATTTTTTTTTAAAACAAGAGCTAATATTTTTACTTTAATAACATCATAACTGCATTGTATATTGATTCAGAATATTTCACAGAATAATGTGGATTTCTTCAATAGTTCTATATATAAGGCAAAGGAATTCTGTGATTCAAAGTGGATGGGAAGCAACCGAAAAAGGCAAATCCAATGTTATCTTGGTTTCTTTGCATCATGCGCAGGCCACGCCCACCCCAGCTCCATGAAGGGGGAAAATGTTGCAATACATCACATGATGGCAACGTGATGCTGCAATTAAACCAATGCCTCTTTGATTTGCCATATAGTTAAGTTGCATCTTATTCTTTCAGTAATGAATTCAAGTATACAGTTGAAATGCACTCATTTTATCTTCCCAGTTTTTCTATAATAGCAATAGCAATAGCACTTAGACTTATATACCACTTCACAGTGCTTTACAGCCTTCTCTAAGCGGTTTACAGAGTCAGCATATTGCCCCCAACAATCTGGGTCCTCATTTTACTGACCTCAGAAGGAGGGAAGGCTGAGTCACCCTTGTGCTGGTGAAATTCGAACTGCCAAACTTTTAGCAGCCAGCAATCAGCAGAAATAGCCTGCAGTTCTGCATTCTAACCACTGTACCACCACATCTGAAACAGTATGATTCAGCCTTAGCTGTAGAGTTTTCTTTCATTTCTTTATTTATCACATTTCTACACTGCCCATCTCAGCTAAGAGACTGTGAAGTTTACAATAAAAAGATCAAAAAAGTATTACAAAAGATTAAATACAACCAATGTAAAAACAAAGTTAAATTTAAATACCAGCTTAAAAAAAGACAAAGGATGCACCCTCACTCCATTACCAGCCACTCCCATGTTCCATAACACTCTTCATCTCTTCATTTAGATGTAGACAAAGAGCCCTCAGGCTAAGGCATAAATGTATTGACTATTTGCATTCTTTTTTGGTTTGGGGAAATTCGTATAGGGAAAGCAAGCTATGTCTGGTTTAAAAAGCGGCAAACCATACATGTTTTACCAAAAGAACTCAATCTTTCCTAGATGATTGATAAAACGGCTGCCAACTCTTTGAACTGAACACAGAAATGGCTTAAAATGTCTTTAAACCATTTTAAAGAGGACCCATGCAAATGCCATATATATTAGACTGTGATTACCATATTAATCGTTGTGTTTTTAATTGCATGTGGAAGCTAGAATCTAAAAAGCATTTGTTTTTCACGTTTTTCCAGTATTTCTTTTCAATTATACTGCGCTGTGTATCTTTCTGCCTACAAATTATCACATAAGGTTTTTTTTTTTCTTTGATACCAGCCTCTTTAGAAATTCTGCTAAAAACTATAAAAATAAATGTCATTAGACTGACATTTGGAACATGAATGAATACTTCAGAATGAGATATATAATCTGAGTTGTTGAGATATTTAAAAAACAATTTGCTTGAGGGGTTGAATAGCTACATATCAGAATGTCAAATCAAAAGCATCTAAAACAGACTATTCTGACATTCTGGAAAATATTTTTTTTTTATAAATGTTGACATTTGCAAAACAGCATCCACTGTTTTGAAGCAGGATGTCTTGTGAATTAAGACTTTCTGCTTTCTATTTTATGTTTATTATGTCCCTTTATCTCCTTAAGGAAACTGATTCATGCTAAAAAAGAAGCAAACATCTTACAAACACCTATTGTGAAAGTGAGATATGCCTGTAATAATACCTTATATATTGCAATCTGTCCATCAGTTTTTTAACTTGGAATCCTTACGATGGAATGTATGGCCCTCAACTACTCCACAAGACTACCATATTATATAAGCAGAATTAATTATAGGAGGTTTTATTTCTGGCTATGTAGGCAGACGTGAAATGTCCAGGTTTTAATTATGATGTCAGAGAAATCAGGAAGGACTTTACTGAGCCCAGCAACCCTTCTCTGAGATGAAATTCAACAGCTGTTACATTACCAAAAAAAAGAGCAAAACTGTGGGGAGTGAGCACACGCACACACACACACACACACACAAACACACACACTCCTATGCATGTAGTATACAGATACATAGTTACATTTATAGATAGATAGAGACAGACAGACAGACACATATAAATACTGCGTGTAGGTGAGGAAGTCAGGCAGGCAGGCAGGCAGGCAGGCAGGAAGGAAGGAAGGAAGGAAGGAAGGAAGGGGGAGTGGAGGAGAGTTGGGTTTTTTCTGCATTCAAATTAAAACAAAAGCAGAAGTCAGTCTCCTTTGTACTGATGAGAAAGTCATTTTCTGTCAGAATATATTCATGAACTGGAATAGAGCATGGTAACAAGGTCAGCCAATGAATAGGCATAGCAACTAAGTCAGCCAATGAGGACTATTTGGAAACTGAAACTAGAAGTAGCCTAGGTGTGGCTTTATATTAACCTCTGCAGTTCTGCAGCTAAGTTAAGCTATGAGTCTGTCTATTGAAAATGAAACTGCTTCTCTCCTCTGCTGTGTGACTTGTTTACCTGCTGAATTAAAGTGAAACTGATGTCTGTTTCTGAGAATTTGAGTTGCTGTGCTGCTTGGAACCTGTAACCTGTAAACCATGTCTGCTTCTGTTTGAGTTTGCTCCATGTTGGGGAAATTTACAACTGGTATTGTAAAATTTACTTTATATGTTTATAAAGAAGTTAAATGAAGCCTCAGCCATCTGTGTACTTTTCTGGTGCTGAATTTACACTACAATACTCTGAACATTTTCAGATATAAACAATGGTCACTGCTACTTCTATTAAGGATTCTGTCAGAGAGAAAATATAGAGAAGCTTTGTTAAATCTATAATTAACTCCATCTTCCAGAAATCAGCCTACTGATTTCACTACTCCAAGCACTGGCATTGCGTGTCAAACTTGTGGCCCATGGGCTGGATGCATCATGTGCTGGCCCCGCCCCCACCTGGTTTAGCGAAGGGGGGAAAAATCCTGATACATCACATGACGCTGCCATGACAATGCGAGTTTGACACCCCTGCTGTAGAGTGACCTCTTATGAAGCCCTAGGGAACCTCAGTTAAGAAAGTCTGTTGTATACCAACACTGCTAGTGTGTTGAGGTTGTACATGCAAAAATGATGCAACCAACAGCATAAATAAATTTAGTTAGGTATCAATACAAAATTATCACCAATGCTCTAGTATTGATAGTGACATTTAAGAATCTAACATAGCAATATCAGCATCACATTCCTAAACAAAAATGTGGTAGTGGTGGGAGAAGTCAAAAGAATAGATTTAATGGATTATAGCTTTTTCCCACGAGTAAGTAAATGAATCAATAATAGTTAAGCACGCCAATGAGTTTCAAGCTTCACCAATCAGATGGAAGTGCATAATTTGAGGCAGAATCATATAACAGGACACCAAGCCAGACTAGTCAAGTAGCTCAAAATTTCCTTAACTCACATTTAGGAAAGTCCAAATGCCACATAAAACGTTGCTTGCAGCAACCAAAAAAGAAAAGTATAGAAGGAATCCATAATACTGTTATATAAGGAGTTGAAAAAGTGGATTTATATATTTATTCTTTGCCTTAAAATACCAGAACAGGCAAATTTGCCATCTGAACGACAACAAAAACAGAACAATGGCTTTTTAACAACAACAACAACAACAACAAATCTACAGCAGCAAGAGTACAATTTTTCATATTGCCTGATCTGCCCTTAAGCGGCTGTTCTGCTAATCTAGGTGTTCATGAAAATAACATTTGAGACATCATTTTTCTTTCCTCTCTCAATTTGAGTTGGCTGAGCACCTTGGGAGGTTCATTTAACAAACTAAAACACTGTTCAACAGGGAGGAGCTTAATTCTGATCAGATTCAAGCAGTGCTTCAATTCTGTGCTATGTAATTTTCAAACATACTTCACCCCTCTGGCCAATTTTCTTGCAAGCTGGTTATCCAGTAGCAATTGGCATCCATTGTCACATCATTTACAATTTGTGAATCTGTGGTGAAAAGTAAAAGAACAAGGGGCTTATTCCTATTTCTCATTTCTCAAAATGGCAAGAATTCTTGAAACGTTTAGTGTAGAGCTGAGAGAAACCGTGTTTATATTTAAATGTCCATGGAGATTCAAAACATGTTTATATTTGTATTATGTACCCTTACTTAAAAAATTAAACTAAGTTTTATCCAGCTGGCTCATCAAGGTGAAAAACAACATAAGCAGGGTCAAAATAAAGAACGATCTACTGTGGGGCAATAGAAAGAAATGCAACAAAGCACTCTTCGTTGTCATCTCATTTTATCTAGCTGAAGTACTGCACACCATCAATACAAAACAACTCAAAGAGAGATCATTAGTAATTGGGTCTCATCCTTATCAATTCTATGCACAGGTTCTGATTGATAGATCTATATGACAAGAAACAAAGATCCTTCAATGAAATTTATTTCAAGTTAAACACATTTCAGATAATCTTTCTTCAGAGGAGAATTTCTAACTATAATTCCCAGTTACAAGAGGCATTATTGTGACTTCCAACCACAGAGCATATTACAAGGCTAGACTTAGAAGCTAAGTCTGTCTGCATATCTATTTGGGTAATACATTTATATGATCTAAGTATGTTGTCTACAACAGTGGTTGCCAACCAGTGGGCCATGAGATAATTTTGGTGGGCCACAGAGAAATCTCACCCCCAGAGCACCCCCTAAAGCAATGAATCCAAGGCTGTGCTGCCCACACGCCCTGCGGGAACCCTCCCCGCCCACTCACTCCTTACCCAGCAAACTTGCCTATTAAGTTGCTATTTTTCCTTTTTCTGACCATCAGCTGTTCTGCTGTGCCGGGAGATTTAGATTAGCTAGGAAGCAGGAAATCGTTGCATTTAATCGTTGCATCTTGCTTTTAAGCACAGCCGAACCTCCCTTAGGACTGAAGGTTCTATTATTCAGGGCAGACTCACGGCAAGCAAATTTTATGTGACAGACTGAGCTAGCCAATGGCAGATAGATAGATCTCTGAATGAATCTGTGAGTCTATTTGAGCAACTCAATCTGCCTGCCTGCTTTGCCTGATTTTGGGTAAAAGTTGCTCTTTTTTAATTAAAAAAACCAATATTTATATAAATATTTATAATATTTACATACAAGCCATGCCCGCCAGTCACATGACCACCACGCCACACCCAAAAATTAGACCATGCCCAGAGAACCGGTTAGTGGTCCCTGGGATTTAAAATTATGAGTTTGGTGATCCCTGAGGTCCAAAAAGTTGGCGACCTCTGGTCTATAATACCAAGATTCACATCCCAATTGTCTCAAGACTGTTTCAGATACAATTAATAGGTCTACCTGCAGTACATAAATGAGGGACTCACAACAAGCATGACTGTTTTTGAAATGGTGGATTTGCTTTCATGGAACAAAGTTTTAAACATACTTATGGAAAATAAAGCTCATCTTTGGCTAGGCTTAAGAAAGAAAATATTAAATAAGCACAAAAAAGACTGTTTTTATCTTAATTGAAAATTATTTTAGGCAATAATCATAATTGAAAATGTATACATCTACATAGGTAGCCTTTGACTTTGACAACTTTGGGAGCCTGAAAAAGGCCTCAAACCCACCGAAAATCAGCTGTGAGGCGCAGTGCAGGTAAGAGGGTGGCAGGACGTGGGTGGGTGGGGATTGCACATGCATGTGTAGGATTTGTGGTGGGGCGCATTGCCTTCTAGGTGCTGGCACGCGAGCACGAGCACGCAAGCGCGCGCACAATTTTTGGCACAGGAGCCCAAAAAGGTTAGCCACCACTGCTCTATATCCTTTGGACTTAGTTTTCTGCTGCACAGATTTCAGGAAAAATATACTATTCTATGATACTTCCTATTCTGTAAATTAGCTATAAAATAAAACGAAACAACTCCTGACAAAGTCATTAGAAAAGAAAAGGAAAAAAATTCCAGGACAGAAGAATTTCAAGGAAGACAATTCTCATGAGTTATACTGTATAGAAGAAATTAGTAGAAAACAACTGCAGATTCACACAATCATACACACTGATTTGAGATAACAATGAAAAGCACAATCAATAACTGGGAAGAATAAAAAGGGGATCTGATTTTCTCATTTGCTGGAAAAATTAGCTTCAAAGCAGGAAAGATCAGAACATTTAATATAGGGAAAATGAGATAAATAAAAATCCCATCTTTTTCATTTATTTCAGGAAAGGGAGAGAGCTAGGTTATTTTCTGTATGTTCTGGGGAAGACCAACACAAATAGAAAGAATTATGTCCAAATAATAAGAACTATGCCCAAGACCCTTTAGCTAAATTTTAAACCTGAATTTATGATGTTCAATTATGAGCAAACAATAACACCAATATCAATTGACTGTTTTCATTGGAATTAGTTTTGACAAAAATAATTTTAACATATTGCAAAAAAAAACATATTATTTCCCCAATCATGGGTAGCTTCAACTTCTGGTAAAAAACCAACTTCCTCTTTCTCAAAATAACTTCTTTGCTGGGACATTCACCCTACTCAGACTGTACAACTTAACTTGTTACAAAACTACTCCATGTTATTTGTATCCACATTTGGATATTTGGATATTGTGGTTATTCTTTCTGCTGATAATGCTTGAAGCTGTTCTGGGTTTTCATTTTTGGATGGAAGTACAAAGGATCTTTGCTTACATCAAAGAACATTTTCTGTTTCAACCCAATAGGATTATGACAATATCACTTTGGCTTGAGGATCTCAGTTGTTTGGATATTTAAGAATGGGCAGTGTGTGTACAAAACTCTCTCTGTGTACAAAACTCTCTCTGTGTACAAAACTCACTCTATCTCTTGATGCACACACACACACACACACACACACACACACAAATAGAACAAAATCTCAGCTGGTGACTTGCCATATGCTACATCGAATAATCCAATTTGATGTGCTTAATAATTGCATAAACCGGTTCTCTGGCTCAGCTACTGCTGGATAATTGTAACCTACTATCGTAACACCTATGTGTGTTCAAATAGCACCAAGGACCCCCCCTAATTTTCTGTGATAGTTCTATATTGAGTATATCAACCTGAGTGACTATATCCCATATCCTAGGACCTTGAGTAAAGATGCCCCTCACTGGGATGAGGGCAATAAGGGGTAATTTTAATGCTTCCTTTGGATTTCCTTAATACTAATCTTGTTGCATGCGATTAAAAGAATAAAATGAGGCACAAATTTGATATAGCCTGAGAATGGGGTTAGCGATAACAGCAGCTAAGGGCTTAATTATAAGTCACACTTATAGATTTCCTAGTTTTCCTAGGAAATATCAATATATGCCTGCTGAGTTGGGATGGTATAATACAGAATAAATCCAGTTACTATATAAATCATGCTGACACAGTGTGGTTCATATCTTTATATTATCTAACATTAACAGATTAACAGAGTTGGAAGAGACCTTGTAGGTCTTCTAGTCCACCCCTCCACACACACACCAGAGGTGGTATTCAGCAGGTTCTGAGCAGTTCTGGAGAACTGGTAGTGGAAATTTTGAGTAGCTTGGAGAGCCAGTAAATACCACCTCTGGTTGGCCCCGCCCCATCTATTCTCTGCCTCCCGAGTCCTAGCTGATTGGCTGGGTCTTCTTTTGTTGCCCTGCACAGGAGAACGGAGCTGGAAAGCAGGTTAGTGGGGTGGGCAAGGAATGGGATTTTGCAGTATCCTTCCCCTGCCACACCCACCAAGCCACACCACACCCACCAAGCCATGCCCATAGACCTGGTAGTAAACATTTTTAAATCTCATCACTGCCCTACACCATTTCTGACAAAAGGCAGTCCAGGCGAATACATTCCTGTTTTGAAGGTAACATTTAAAATTTAAAACTGGTTTTTCAAACACATCAATATATACATTCAGCATCTATATACTACAAAAAACCCTCAATGCCTTTACTTGCCTGTTTGCCCCTCAAGTTAGTCCAAATTGCGTACTATGTCACAACATTTTTGAACCAAAGTACCTAAAATCTGCTATAAAAAAATATGGTCAGCTTGAAATTTAACGCTGGTCACATCAGACTGAATACCTTTCTCTCAAAGGATGACCTAACTGATCACAAAATTGTCTAGTTTATTTTACCTTAGCTTTTTCTCTAGAACGGCCTATTTTAAGTGCATCAGAGCCATTAGGTGGCGGTCGTGTTCTTTCTGCAAATAGGGGACAATAGCTCTGCCAGTTTCTAAAGAAAAGAAAAATAACTGGTTGAGCTCTTCATTCTTTTCCAATTTCTTTTGAAAAAAAAAAGTACTGTAAAAGAGAATCAAGGAACTTCCTCACCAGACAGTCAATAATGCCTAACTTGTGGGAAGCGTGCCTTTTTACAAAGCACCTATTTTAAATGACACTGGGACTCCATTCAGAGAAAACTGACCACACACACAGTCATTATCGTTCTGAAAGAGTGGCTGGTCTGGAAATCAACATTTACTGCCATAGGACATATGACTGATGGAAACTTCCAAATGTCATTTATGTTATTATTAGAAATCATGCTGGAGCTGCACGTTGTTTTTTTTTTAATACAGGATATAATGAGCCACACTGGGATGAGAGAAGATAGGGCAGAGCGGGTGTTGTCTGACGCCTGCCTTATCAATCTTCAGGAAAAATGAATCCACTTTCAAGGACTATTTCTCCTCTCTGTGTGTCTATAATTTCTTCTTTCTTATGAAGCAGTATGTTTAACTGCAAAATCCAGACTCTAAATAAGACACCAAAGACCATGCTAGCAACAAAATACATCACAAATTCTGTTTCTTCTGGAAGTTTTGTTTTCGATAGGGTACCAACAGAGCATGGTGACCATTGTAGAGGGAGAATTTTAAAATACAAACTCTTCCTCCATTCAATCCATTTCAAGCTGGACATAGCTCTACATAGAGCTTACAGCTACAGATTAACAGAGTTGAGAGGGACCTTGTAGGTCACCTAGTCCAACCCCCTGCCCAAGCAGGAGACCCTACATCATTGCTGACAAATGGCAGTCCAATCTCTTGTTGAAAGCTTCTAGTAATGAAGTTCCCACAACTTCTGAAGGCAACTTCTGTTCCATTGGTTGACTGTTCTCACTGTCAGGAAATTGCCCCTGCGTCTTTGCTTCTGCCCTAATACCTGCAATTCCTTTCCCAAGCTTCCATTTCTTATCAGACCACAGTCTTGTTTTAAGAATGGGAACTAATGCCTATCCTTTAACTAGTCTATAACCTAATTAACTTTAATTGGGTGAAATGGCGCATCATAGGTACTCAAATGGGGTAAACTTACAGAAGGCATCCAAAGTCTGGGACCCATGAGTTCCAAGGGAATGAAATTTGGGGACGTTGTGGCTGGTTCAATGCTGCTGGGCTGGGGCTGCTTAGTAGTCACATAACGCTCACTTTGAATGTTCCGTGACAGTTTCCCAGCCATTCTTGCAATCCCTCGCTCCCTCACCTACCCAATAGCAGCCACTTACCTGTCTGCTGGGAAGGGAAGGATGGGACAAACAAGGAGGAAGGAATCCTATCACAGCCTTCCAGACCCATGATGACCTTCCCAATGTGCCTTGACTAGTGCTGCGGCCTCTGCACACTCCACCAACCCATGCAACTTCTGTTAAGCACCCTCCCCAATCTGGCCCACTCCTCATGCACATTCCCCGATCAATGTGGCCTCTCTTGCGTACCTCCATGCATCTTGTCCAATGTGCCCTACCCTCCCTGTGCACAATTCCCTACCCATGCAGTACCTTTTGCGCACCCCCATGTCACCGATTCTGTGCGGCACCTTCTGCACACCCATGCATTCCCCCCATCCCCACTGCACACTCTACGCATTCTCCTTGATCCATGTGGCACTCCTTGCACACACCCCACAAACCTTCCCTTATCTACACTGCCCCCTATTCTTCTCTCTCCATCTCTTGGGCACCCCTATGAGCCCTTCCTTACCCACGCCACTCCCCTCACTCTGTACCCTCCCTGACCTGCATGGCACACTTCCAAGCACCTCCAGGTACTGTTCCCGTCCTGCACCACAGCCCTATCCAACTTCTCTGACCTATGTGGCATCTCTCACACCCTTCTGACCTCCGTACACCTTTCTTCATCTGTGTACTTTCCCAACCTACACCATTTGCGCACCTTCCCCAAGCCACACAGATCTTTTGCATACCCATGCAGCCTTCCTAACCTGACCTTTTGCACAATCCCACAAACCCCCTTCTTCCCTCTTCCACCCATAGTAGCTACTTTCTTGCCTGCTGGCTTTGAACTTTTAATTTCCTGCTGACTTCCCTATTGACTTTCTCATTAGCAAAGTAAATGAGAAAGCTGGCAGAAATTCTAGGAAGGAAGGAAGGAAGGAAGGGAGGGAGGGAGGGAGGGAGGGAGGGAGGGAGGGAGGAAGGAAGGAAGGAAGGAAGAAGGGGAGGCAGAGAGGGAAGGGACAAGATGCTCCCTGCCAGCTTCCTACAAGGAAACTTAATGGGGAAACTGGTAGGAAGTTGCTTCTGCTCCGACTGTTTTTTTTGTCCACTCTTAATCATTCTTTTTCTCTACTTAGGTAAGGAAATATCTCTGAAACCATAACCTAATGGGGTATGGGTTGTCTAGTACATTATAATATCATGGCTTGCAAGATAGTCTCAAGCTACATAGCACTAAGTAAATTTAGTAGCAAGCGGTAGAAATGCAAAACACCACTCAGAGCCGGGAGATGGGAGGTGAAAAACTGTGAAAAATAAGTAAATAGTAAATAAATAAGTACATCAATAAATAAAATACAAATACAAATAAAACAAAACAAAACTGGCAGTCCATCGTCCTGTAGGACAGCTTGTTGAACCACTGCTTTGAAAGTTCACAGCTTCCAAATAAGTTGTGTAGGAGGATTGCTACATACTATTAATTAAGAGAGACCTGAGAATCAAGGCACAGCAACCATCTGCCAGTTGAAAAGCTGAAACACCCTTGCTGGATCTTCATTTTTTAAGTGAAACCGTCCTCAACATATCAAGCTTGCGGGGAGGAAAAACTGCTTAAAAGGGCAAACTTGACATAATGCTATCTCCAAGTAGCTGGTGGGTCTTTAAAAAAATGGTTCTGATTTGGAACATGAGGTGGTAGAGGGAAAGAAAGGGCAACATGTATTGATTTATCAATGCAAATCCCAGGCTCCCTCAGGCTACTGTAGAGTCTGGAAAGGAAAATAAGATGTACCTGTAACAATTGCTCCAAAGAACAGTTAAAAATCTACGTTTGAAAAGAGCCATGAAAGGAAAGAGATATATATCTTCGAGCATAGCATGATACTAATTAATTTCCCACAATCAATGACAGCTTATGATTTCTAAAAATAAATTTAAATCTAACTTGGACTAGGGGTAGACAATTTGATGCTTCCAGATGTTCCAACATCTTTTGTAAATGCTTTATACTGCTTTGGTAAGACTACACCTGGAATACTGTGTTTGATACCATGATAGTGTTGTGGTTTGCTGGCAGTCGGTGCAGCTGGCAGTGGAATAGGACAGTGGGAAGAATTGAGGCCAGTCAGGGAGTCTGGAGAGGACTTAGATGAGGGTCCTGCGTCCAATGCAGAGATGGGGTCAGGACCATCTGGAGTGGGGTGCTTTCGGAGTCTGGAAGCAGCAAGGCAGAGGACCCAGGGGAGCCTGTTCCCAGTGCGCGTGTGCACAGAGCTGCTAGAAGGCAAGAGGAGTTGAAACAAAAGGGGTGACTCGGGAGTAAGGCTGGGAGGTGAGTGCCCCTCCTATAAGGTATACAGGTCAGGCCAAGATGATGAAACCTTTGCAGGAAGCAAAGTAGTTCGATTGGTTCAGAGTCATCCCTGAAGCTCTTTGTACTTCGGTTGGTTTCTTTTCTAGTTCATTTGATACTTCTGTTTTTGGCAGCACTTCACAGAACTGAAAGGTGTGTGCTTATCTCGGGGGACTGTTTGAGGTTAATTCCAGCTGGGAATGAAAACAATTCCCAGCATTGCAATAAAATAAGTCTTGTTTTTAAAATAAGTCTGTGCCTAATCACAGTTTAGGAAGCCTGGGTCAGAACAGATAGAAAAGGGACTCCAGAAAGGGTGCAGAGAAGAAAGTCAAAAATGTATAGGAGGCTGGAGGCTAAAACCTATGATAAACGGTTGCAGGATTTGGGTATGTCTAGTCTAGTACGAAAAAGGACTAGGGGTGGCATGATAGCATTTTGAATATTTGAGGGGATGTCACAGAGAAGAGGTGATCAACTTATTCTCCAAAAGCATGTGAGTGCAGAAAAATGTCAGCTGCCATTTTATGCTTGTTTGTGCTTCACTACTGGGTGGTGACAGATTGCTGTGAACTATGGGGAAAAGTATTGAAGGCGAGAATGCTTCGGGAAATGAAATTTAGTGCTGTATCTTCTCAAGATGCTGCCTCAAGGTCACCCAGCTGGAAGAAGGAGAGGGACGCACATCAAATTATGTTTACTCTGTCCATTAGGGAAACATCTTGGCTGAACTGGATTGGTTGCACTGGGAGGAGCAATGAGAGACAGTTAAGGGAGGGGAAAATAGAACTTAGGGATTTTGGTGAGAGATTTTCAGTTCTGGCTTTACACTACTGCAATACATTGATCTTAAACTATGCCTTTCTCAGGAAATGGAGTCAAGGATCATTTTTATTTAGAGGTTTACGTTATGACAGGTCTGACAGACAAGTAGTAAGAGATGGAAATTTATTAAAAAGAGATCTAACCTAGAATAAGGATAAATATTCTGACAGCAAGAACGATTAATAGGTAGAATAGCTTGCCACCAAAAGTTGTGGGTGCTCCATTGCTGGAGGTTTTTAAGAAGGGGCTGGACAGCTATTTGTCTGGTATGGTATAGGGTCGTGATGGAGAACCTATGGCACGTGTGCCACAGGTGGCACGCAGAGCCATTTGTGCCGGCATGCGAGCTGCCGGCAAATTTACTTTACTGCACATGTGCATGTCTCACAGCTGATTTTCGGCCAGTTTGAGGCCTTTTTCGGCCTTCCAAAGGCTTGAGGAAGGCTTCTGCAGGCTTTGCAGGCCGAAAACTAGCCCCGTTTTGTCACTTCCTATTTTTTTGAAAATACCAGAAGTGACAAAACAGGGCTAGTTTTCGGCCTGCAAAGCCTGCAGAAGCCTCTGGGAGGCCGAAAATCAGCTGTGAGGTGCAGTGCAGGTAAGGGGGTGGAGGGTGTGTGTGTGTGGCTGGGTGAGTGGGGATTGCATGTGCATACATAGGGGGCATGAGGAGCGCGCATTGCGTTCTGGGTGCTGGCACGCGAGCACAAGCATGCAAGCGCGTGCACAATTTTTGGCACAGGAGCCCAAAAAGGTTAGCCACCACTGGTATAGGATCTCCTGCATGATCAGGGGATTGGATTAGAAAATTGCCAAGATCTCTTCCAACTCTGTTATTCTGCATTCTGATGATGGCATGCGGGAGATGCAATGTTTGGGAGAATGTTTTAAGGGTATCAAGATGTTATTTATGGTATTATTATTGCATTGGTTTATCCTGATTGTTATTTTTACATTAACTGAGTATGAATAAACACCTGTGAAATAAATACAAATATTCATAAATTTAAATATTTATCATCTAATCACCAAATTAGATGCAAATATTTGCCGTATTTTATAGCCTCTGTTTTCCTGTGTTTGAGCAACATGGTGCAAGTTATCACTGGACTTTTATTCTCATTCATATTTTGTGTCAGTGTACATTCTTTCTTTTTAAAATAGTATTTTAACAGGAGATTGGAAAAAAATAAGAGTAAAAAGAGATGAAAATATAATTGTGGATGGGAGAGGTTTTCTTTCAATAAGCAAAAAAATAGTCAATAAATTTTTGTTCATGCAAATATTCCTTTGTGCATTATATCTAATCTGGCAGTTTAGAAAAGAAAAGTATTTAGTGAACTGAAGAACTACTCACACTTTTCATAGTGCGCCATCTGGGTTTTTCACTTAGAATACTAGGGAATGTAAAATATGAGGGCATTTTTCTCTAACTACTTCGCACAGCACCTATGCTACATGGGGAGAGGAAAAAAAATGCTCCAAACCATAAATTGCTTATTTTGTACCACCCGCTACTCAAGGGATTAAAAAAGGAAGAAAAAGAATAATGAATGTAATAATGAAAAAAAAAAACAACCCAACATTTTTCAAGTGACAGAGGGAGAAGAGACAAAACCAGTGCTGTGCAATGTACGAAAAGTGGTTATCAGTGGTTTTCATAACAGAAAAAGGCTCTTTGTTTTTATTTTAATAAACATTTACAGAATAACGGAATAAGAGAGTTGGGAGGGGAATTGTAAGTCTTCCAGCCTAAACCCCTGCTCAAGCAGGAGGTCAGACAAATGGCTGTCCAGTCTTTTCTTAAAAGTCTCCAGTGATGGAGCACCTACAACTTCTGAAGGCAAGCTGTTCCGCTGGTTAATTGTTTTCACTGTCAGGAAATTTCTCTTTAGCTTCAGGTTGCTTCCCTCCTTGAATATTTTCCATCCTTTGCTTTTTGTCTTGCCTTCTGGTGCTTTGGAAAACAGGTTGACATCTTGTTTTGTGGCAGCTGCTCAAATATTGGAACACTGCTATCATGTTGCCCCTAAGTAGGGGTGGGATTCAAATTTCTTAACAACCGGTTCTGTGGGTGTGGCCTAATTTGTAGGCTTGGCCTGGTGGTCATGTGACTGGGTGGGCGTGGCTTGCTGACTGGGCATGGCTTAGTGGTCATTGACTGGGTGGGCATGGCTTGTATGTAAACATTATAAATATTTATGTAAATATTGAATTTTTTATTAAAAAAGAGCAACTTTTACCCAAAAGCAGGCAAAGCAGGCAGGCAGATTGAGTTGCTCACAGAATCACAGATTCATTTAGAGATCTATAATTCTGCAATCTGCTACCTGAGTCTGTCACATAAAATTTGTTAGCAAGCAAACTCACAAAATTAACTTAAAACACACCATGTATGTAAATATTGAATTTTTTATAAAAAAAGAGCAACTTTTACCCAAAAGCAGGCAAAGCAGACAGGCAGATTGAGTTGCTCACAGAATCACAGATTCAGTTAGAGATCTATGATTCTGCAATCTGCTACCTGAGTCTGCACTGAAAAATAGAAGCTTCAGTCCTAAGGAAGGCTAGCTCTGCTTTTAGATTAACTAGAAAGCAAGAAATCCAACGATTTCCTGCTTTCTAGCTAATTTAAATCTCCTGGCACAACAGAACAGCTGATGATTGGGGAACAAAAAAGAAAAACTGCAAACATAGGCAAGTTGGATGGCACGTATGCCAGGTAAGGAGTGAGCAGGTGGGGCGGGGCCAGCCAGTGGCATGATTTGCTGGTTCTCCGAACTGAACAGAATCCTAACAACCAGTTCTACAGAACCGGACCGACCAGGTAGAATTCCACCCCTGCCCCTAATTCATCTTTTCACTAGACTAATTCATCTTTTCACATACCTAATCCCTGCAAAGGTTCTTCATATGCCTTCACCCTCTAATCATCCTTGCTGTTCTTCTCTGCACTCTTTCTAGAGTCTCAACATCTTTTTTATATTGTAGTGACCAAAACTGGATGCAGTATTCCAAGTGTGGCCTTACTGTGCCAGTTGTTTTCCAATTCATTCTTCCCAGTTCTTGTGAGAGGCAACCCATCCCTTGCCAGAAGCCTTTCATGTAGGTAGTGCAGACCAGTCTAGGAATCAGAAGTTCTTTTGGTGGCACCAATCCTTAAGCCAGTGGTTCATTTCTAAAATCTTCTGTCCCCTCATTTGATATTGACCTTTTGTTGGAAATGCAGATGAAAACACCACTTGTGCTCCTAACTCCTTAGCTTGCCAAGCTGCTCATAGTCTTTTGGTATTGTTTTCAGGTTCATTGTCTTTGTCGCTCGTTCCCACATGAAGGAGAAGAAAGGGACAGTAATCCATGGGCTTGATTATTTTAGTAAGGTTCTCAACCACATCATTGATTTTTGCTCCAGATAGACAATGTAACACCCAAAATTGATTGCCCAGTCCACAGATGACTGATTCTGTTCCTCTAAGAAGCAAATTTCCTATCACCAATACTCACTTTTTTTTTCTTGGCAAAATCTGGGCTGCTTTTCTTCCCATCACAGGAACACTTGATGGTGCCCTTTCTCCAGGTGTCTGCATGCTTTCTTCCGGGGAAGGCAATGAAATCGATTGTTCAGCCCTAGTGGGATTGCTCTGGACTTGACTGAAGTAGACAGCATGGGCATTGCTCTTGGTTGTTGTTTTCTTCTATGAGTAGCATGTTTCTATTGGTCTATCTCTAAAGGTTTGTGTACAGGTTCATTTCTTGTAGTAGCTGTTTGTTTCTTATTATGTTGAATTTGGGTAGAGTCTTCTCGCTTAGTTTGGAGTTTCTCATTTTGTTGAGTCGAGTCTCAGAGTGACTAGAGTTGCCTCTAGACCCTTTACTTTTTCTTCCAGGAATTCATTTAGTCTACATTTGGTATATGTGTAATTTGGGTCCTCCATGGTCGTAAGCACATACATGGAACATATTTTGGAAATCACAACAGTGTCCGTGTCTCTTTTTCCATTACTATGTTTCTTTTTGCTAGTTCCTTTAAGGATTAAAAATTTGAAGAGTTTACAAAATGTACAAAAAATGTACAAGATTTTTCCAGTTTTTTTTTTAAAAAAAAATCAAAATTTAAAAATTCTAAAAGTTCATTTAAAAATTTAACACTTTTCAATTTTTAAGATTTATTTAAAATTTCTAAAGGATTTTTTTCAAAAAAATAAATAAATTTGGAGGCTCTTCTAAAAATTAAAATATTCAAACATTTTCAAAATTCCCCAAAATAGAATAAGTGCTTAAATGTGTGCTACCACTTAGGCCTGCATCGCTTCTACTCAGCTGGCCTCCAATTACACCAAGCTCTGCACTACTGCTGTTCAACTGGCCTTTGGCAGCCTCAATGCCTATCCCAGAATCTCCGGGCTCTTGGGCTGGGTTGCCAGGCTGCCTCTCAGCTGGGCCGCTGGGCCATTGGGCCACCTCTCAGCTGGGGAACCGCTTGGGAGAACAGCTAGCCTCGTATCAGCCTCTTGGCATGGCAGCCTCTCAAATGCTGCGTCATTGTTTTGGTGGCATTTTCCTCCTTCCCTCCCCCTTACTTTTATTTATATCAGCTATGAATAATTTCCAAGGCTGTCAACAATTAAACAAGATTCATTGTGACTAAATGTAAAGTTATAAACACTAGAAGGCAGAAAAATATTCAGAAGATTAAAATAATCAGTAGAAAGCTTGGCAAATTCATCTTGTTCCCCAGAAGAAAACAAATGCCAGGCCAATTTCTATTATAGGGAACATCAAAGTGCCACCAGATGTGTACAAGAGGATGTGTCATAAAGTAACATTTACATATTGCATATATTACAAGCACTTAAAAGATATGTGTGTGTGTGTGTGTGTGTGTGTGTATTCTAATAGATCATTTCCTGAAACATTGCTGGGGATTTAGATAATTCTTAAAGCTAATGTAATTTAAAAGACAAACATCCATGACTTTAATTCCCAATATATGATTTGACTCCACAGAGTAAGATTTGACTACCTATGTCCGATGATACCTAATATGGATGAAATTGGTCATATGCTACCTTCTAGTGGTCAAGATAACTAAAAATACCACATAGAACATGTCCAAATAGGCTCATATAAGACCCTACTTCAGAGTATAATTTGGTCTCTTTACTTTGTCTAGTTTGTCTAATACTTGCCCGAGGCTAGATACCAACAGATAAAATTCTCATCTAGTTCTGATCAGTTCTAGAAGGAGGTCCCAAAGGATTGTAGGCTTGTTTTCATTACCCAAGTTCTACAAATCTAATTATCACTAGAACACTCCGGACTTGCATTCTAAAGTAATGATTGATTATTATTTTATTGAATATTTTAAGTGTTTATGTAAGCCAAGACATCACAATATATAAATAGCCATGGAATGACTAAAGCAAAGAAATATTTCAAATGAAAGGTGCTTATCTTGAAAGGATCAAGATTCATTAGGCAAGGCAGAAAAAGCTTGGTTAGCACAATAAAAAATGGAATGGGCATTACTGATTAATGTGTGAATCAACAGGATGTTTGTGAGAGGAATTTTAAGAGTATCAAGTAGGTTTCCAAGATTTCGCAGTTGTGGTCATTAGAAAGACATTAAAAAAATGTCAGTTTTTCAGTGAATTATTTTAACTCCCTTGACTCATAATAGAAAAATAACTTTTATCATGAAACAATCCTACTGTTCACATACCTACAGCTTCATTTTATTATCACACAGAGGTTTTATGCTTGTTTCTCTGAGAAAATTAAAATACAGTATGCTTCTTGATTGTCCATTTAAAACTCTACTATAATGTATTTTTAGTCAGCTCATCTGTAATACTTCTCAATCCAAAAAAGTTTGATTGTTCTTCTTTGCTTTAGACAAAGAACCCAGCATAATTAAGTCTTCTAACACATTCACGATTTCATCAGTAAAGTTAATTAAGAGCTTGGGTATAAAAGTGCACTTATTTCACATTTTCATGTGACTAATATTCTGATTCCTCATAATTTCTGGCCCTCCCCTAGCCAAGCTAATTATGTGGAGAGCCATTCAATGCTCTGTCACTGTTTCGCACATCTGCTTAGAAGCTGGCTTTTTGATGACAAGGATCTTTGTTTAACAATTCTTCTTAATTGGTACTAGTGATTGCTACGGTCTTGTGAATCCCATTATTCTGGAAGCAAACTAGTGCTTTATTTTCAAATATAATCTAAAACTTTATTTTTATTTAAAATATTTTATATACTTGCTGACATTAACATCCTGAGTCCTAGTGGCAGGGCAAGTCATGTTTCAAGGTAAGATTTATACTTAAGAATCTAGAAATAAAACAGAACAAAACTTCTGTTCTGCAACCACTGTATTGTATAAATTGAGGATCTTTGGGTCAGGAAATAAATTTGTTACACTTATTCTGTGCATATAAATTCATACACATACAGTCATAATACTCATACTTTGAAATACACTAATTATAGAATATAATTCTTTACTAGCCAAGTGTGATTAGACATACAAAGAATCTGTTCCCGTATGTAAGCTCCCAATGTACATAAAATCATACTCATTTGATCATACTTGAAATTAATTTTATTTATTTATATCCCACATTTATTATTTTACAAATAACTCAAGGCAACAAACATATCCAACACAAATGCGTTCTTTGTCCTAACTATACTTTTCTTTAGGGTAGCTTTCCTAGTCTGATGTCCTGAGGTCTGATGTAGGAATTCTACAAATCTTTTTCATAGTGCCAGTGGCAAGACTTGTCCAAGAAGCTAGTATTTATTTAAGGAAAGTACCATATGGAGAAAGACACCGAAAACATTCACTACCTTATTTACCATAGTCAGGCATCAAAGTTTGTATTTTTAAAAATAATTCATTTATGTCAATTTCAATGAAGGGATATACTGTAAGCCTATTCCCATAATGCAACATTTAAATGAGGATTAAAACTAGGATAAAAATATTTACCCATTTGTATGTATATATTGCCTTTCATGTGAGAAGTTGTGTTAGGCCCGACTCCTACCAAAATCACTTGACATTTTCCCTTCAGCTAAACACTGAGAATTTGAACACATCTGATGTAAATTTGCCTTCATCCATGAAATAAAATCTACATGCAATCGACATGGATAAACCGTCTATTCATGTCAATGTTATTCTTCAACTAGATTATAGAAGCAAACTGTTTGCTATACTAAGCAGGAAAATTTGAAGGATGTTTAATTTGGGGACATTATACATTTTGACACCCCAATTTCAACAATATTAAAATACTAGAAATACACTGAACTTAAAATCAATAGGTGTAGTGATGGATGTCACTATCAAATAGAAATCTGAATGCAAAAGAGCTTTAGAAAAATTCATGTAATTCACTGCTGTGTTTCATTATATGTCAATCAGAAACATTCAGTGACTGCATTCTTACTATTTTAAAAGTCTGATAGAGTTTAGCTTATGTTATCCACTGTAAATAGAGGTAGTCCTCAAGTTAAGACCACAACTGAGCCCAAAATTTATGTTGCTAAGTGAAACATTTATTGAGTTTTGTCTCATTTTATGACTTTTCTTGCCATGGTTGTTAGATGAATCATTGCATTTGTTAAGTTAGTAATATGGTTATTAAGTGAATCTGGATTCAGCATTGCTTTGCTTGTCAGAAGGTCGCAAAATCTGATCACCTAACCCCAGGACACAGCAACCATCATAAATATGAACCAGTTGCCAAGCATCTGAATTTTAATCATGTGACCATGGGGATGTTGCAATGGACATAAGTGTGAAAAATGGTCATGTCACTTTTTTCAGATTTGTGTGGTTGAAAAGAAGAAAATGTAACTGATATGGTAACACCAGGGGAAAGCAGAAGACAGAAAATTGGAGAAGATCACAAAATGTCAACATCTGAAAACTTGAAGCTTTTCAGATTTTGAAGCTGAAAAACTTGAAGTTGAAAGTTTATGACATAAACAGGCCCTAGTAATCCCCAGTGGTTATTGGCATAACTGGATGCCATACAGATTTTTTTAGAAGGCACTTAAAAAATCTGGGCATTGACAAAATTTCATTTACAAAAGGCTGCACTTACACCAGTACATTATGGCACCCGAGGTTCTTGGAAAGAACTCAATACATATAAAAGTCAGTACAAGCTAAAGAACTGGCAGCTGTAATTTGACATTGCTGTGAACAGATAATAATAATATAGTGGGTTTTTTTTTTAAGTATCATCCATAAGGAACCCACAGATACAACATAGCAAACAGTCTTGAACGCAATGTGGGACATTGTGTTCATTTTTTTATTATGCTCTCTCACTCTTTCTGTCTCTCCTGGCCTCTCTTGTTAATTATAGCTAATATCTTGCCCAGCTGGAATCTTTGCAGAGAACAAGACTCAATTAATCAAGGAAAATGGGTAATTTTCACATAGAATTTTGTGCGCTCACACTTAAAATGCAAATCTGAAGAACATTTTTTTTAACAGAGATACCAGAATCTAGAGATACCAGGCAGGTACCCAGACATTGCCAGATGTTTCTTGTAGTGGATTTTATTTCTATTCTATAGGACAGCCTTGAGCGAAGATGGATGAGAATTTTGGAGTATATTCCTCAACACATCTGGTGTGTGCGTGTGTGTGTGTGTGTGAAGCGGGGAGACATATTGCTAGTGCTGTAGAATATCAATAGATGTTTATTTTAAAGGTTAATCATCAAGGAAATGGGAATGCATTTTTCTTTTCAAAAAATTATGTACCACATTTCAGAAAATACTGCTAGTTTTTAAAGTTGTGGCAATGTAAAAGAATGCTACCCTTCTCATTCATGCTATATGCGAATAATTTCCACACACAAGGAATGCTTATTCTACCACATAATATGAGTGAAAATAGGGATAAGTCTGAAATATGTTGTTTCATGGTTTTCCCCCTAAGGTGTGTTAGCCAACCCAATCCAGCTGTTGTGTATTACATTCATTTATTCTACAATCATTTCCTGTAGTTAGTTTTTTTATGATAGGCATTGACCCAAAACCAACCAAGTTAACAAAGCTGCTTTTTCAAGTAAAATAAAAAAACAAAACAAATATATTGTAGGTCATTAAGGCAATCAAGGTATACCAGGTTTTATGAACTAGAAAACTAAATTTTGCCACATGCAGATAAATGAAATCATATTGCTCTGAAAAGAGTACCTGTACATAAAATAAATCAGAACTATCTTGGTATTAAACCAGATAGTTATGAAACAGGTCATTGTGTCCTTAAAGTGTAATGTTACAAAACAAGGTCTATAGATTCAATAACTTCTTATATACCACTACTTACACAAAGATATTGGGTGGATAGTAAAATGTGCTGTTGGGCAGGTTGGATAAAACATGCTAATGCTGTTTGGAATTAATTGGAACAATTATTGAATTGGGTGGGTATTAAAATTAAAATGTGCTAATACTCTTTGGAGTTTAGGAACAGTTATTGGATTGAAACAATTTGCTGGTCCAAAACAAGAAATTGTTTCTGGTTCCTCAGAAACACAATAATTTGTCTTGCAAGCTATAGGGTATTGTTTAAGTACTGCAAGAGCTTGATTGTAGCCCATCATCAAAATAACCTCTTTTGAGGACCCAGACAGTTGCAGTTTTAGAAGGATGATAGTTTCCATGTTGTTACATAATTATTTGCCATGTGGAGAGACACAAAGACGACCTTGGAGAAACTATGTGGCAATAATTATATAAAAAAAACATCTTTTAAACCTGGAGAATGAAGAAACTATGGAAAAGAAATTCAAATTGTCTCTACCTTAACTCCCCGGCATATGAGGGAGGGAAGGGAAAATCCAACAGACTCTAAGAGTCGGTCAATTTATATCTATCAAATAAAATTCTAGCATTGTTATGAAATCTGTTTCCTCATTCTGACTACCTTGATCTGATAAGCAATATCAAATGAACTAGATCTTCAAAAAAAAAAAAAAGACCTCTAGGCAATATAACACAGAGTCATAAATCTATTTCTATTTTTGTCATATCAGCTCCTCTCCTTCACATGTTAGACATGGGATCATTTTCCTGCAGTGCTTCTAAGAGCAAGCAATGATCCCATTTTCATGTAATGGTTTAATGTTACATGGTTTAATATTACTTGCAGGAAGCCTTAGATTCACATATTACCTTTTTCTTCCCTATTACAATCAACAGAAAAAACCATTCCAGTTTTAAACTAAGCCATTTGATATTATGACTGAAAGAACAATGTAATGTTTAAAGCAAGCCAAAATTAACAAGCCTGATTTCTGTTTCTGGACCGTTTCAAGTTTATTAAGTTTTAATTGATACTAACCAACAGATGTCTTCCTGCTGAAGCCATGCCCTACCAAAATCTCACAAAATGCTCCTTTACACTGTGCAAATTATAGTTTAGCATTATGTTGGAACCAGACTACGATCAATGTTTGGTTTAAAATACAACAGATAAAGATTTTCTCTAAGCAAATTTATCTCCTGGTGAATACATGAATATATCTATATTGCTTTCTTGGCAACTATGAAAATGATTGGTCCTCATCTTTTTTTCTAAATGCTATCTTTTCTTTTTATTTTAACTTCTCAGTCTAGGTGCTCTATTTAAGTGTTTACCAGGTTCAGCCTTTTTCAGCTTTTTCAATTTCAGGCAGGATCAGGTAATCCTGTGGAAGATTGAAAATACACTAACAGTGCTTAATGGTTTTAGAGATGAATAGCAGCTTCATACTATCAATATTTTAACGAATTCCTAAAACTACTTAGCTGGGTAAATAAAAAAGCAGGACAAAATAGGGACAATAATTTGGGGAAATAGGTTTCAGAAAACATGATTTCAAGGATTCCTTGGTTTTGTGCAATATATATTACCAATCAACGCCTATTCACATCTGTTTGTATACATGAAGGCTCCCAGCATATAATCTCTGTAGCTAGAAAATGTATAATAAGAATGACCAATTGAACAGGCTCTCTTAAAAATTGGAACATATTCAATTTTCTTCCTAGATGAAGGGGAATGCACAAGATTCATTTCACTTGGAGATACATTTTCCTTGGGCTGACTTGAAACTCTAAACATCTGGAGAGGACAGGATCATAAAGTAGCATTTCAGAGAAGACATTTTGACAATATACTAAGCGGAGGTGGTATTCAGCCAGTTCTGACAGGTTCTGGAGAACCAGTAGTGAAAATTTTGAGTAGTTCGTAGAACTGGTAAATACCGCCTCTGGTTGGCCCCCATCTATTCTCTGCCTCCTGAGTCCCAGCTGATCGGCAGAATCTTCTTTTGTTGCCCTGCACAGAAGAACGGAGCTGGAAAGCAGGTTAGTGGGGTGGGGAGGGAATTGGGATTTATAGTATCCTTCCCCTGGAGTGGGGTGGGATTTACAGTATCCTTCCCCTGTCTCACCCACTGAGCCACGCCCACAGAATTGGTAGAAAAAAAACTGAATACTACCACTGATAGTAAAGTACAGCTTACCATTTTAAAAAAAATATTCTACATATATAAAAAAGCAAAAAAGCACTCATGCATCATCACAAAATCTCCAGAACCGAAAAGCCTACAAACGTGAAATTTGGCACGTATGTTCCTCTTGGCTTCTAGGTGCTCACTAAGAAAGGATTTTTTGAAATGACCATCAGAGCATTAGTATTTCTTATATTATTATTAACATGCTCTGAAGCTAAAGTGTGCTACTCCCTCTCCCCACCTGAAAAGAAATACGTTCCAAATGCAAAACACAAGCAGAGGACAGGAGTTTCAGTTTCAGTTTTAGTTTTATAGCAGCAAGCAGCTTTACTGCAGAACAGTTGAGCTAAGCCATACCCAGGCTCCTTGCTCACACAGCAAATACTGTTTCCGTTTCCAAACAGCCCTCAACTCTCCCACACACTGACAGGACGCTAGCCAGATGAATACCGATCGATGCTGGTAGGCAGAGGCACAATTCCCCCCCCCCACCTATTTTCCTCCCCCAAAACTTGCCCGATCATATAGTTTCATAGCAAAGCATGGGTACCCTGCTAGTTAAGAAATACACATTAGTCTCCAAATAGTTCTCCCTCCACAAAATCCTTAAGATCATTAGGAATGGGAGTTTGGGGGTCTAAGCAGGTATTAAAATCTAAATTATCTAACTGCAACCCTAGCTGAGAATAGAGAAAGGGTAGGTATGGCGGCATGCAAGAACATTACTGAACTGAAACTATGTTATGTTTTCTCTGCTTAGTAGATTACAAGGTCAGTGTGCACAGAGCAATTGTGTAGGGTTTTCCCCTGACCTGATTGCTAGTATCATTCTTTGCCTGAGGCCTATTAAACTCATTTTACAAAGTCTGGCCGGTCAACTATTGTATGTGAAAGAAGTTGAGAGGGACAATTTGTTCTCAGTTTAGTGCATGTTTGTCATCGAAGGACAATATCCAAGAATCTATATAAAAGAAACATGTCACAAATCAGTTAGGGGCTTTAAAAAAATGAAAAAGAAAGAAAAGTGGAAAACCATGTTGTTTCCTTTTCATTACCTGTCTATGATAATTGAGCATTTAATAGGTTGTATACATTTTTTATACTGAGTGTTTTTTTTGAAACACTATTACCACTAACTGTGTGCTAATATTTTTGCTCATATTGATTTTATTCCTGCTGCTTCCTTATTTTTTATTTATTTATTATTCTTAAATTATGGTCTGAATTTAAGCATAGCGTTGAGGGGGTAGCTGCATCATCATAATCAACAAAATAAATGTGGCATCCAAGCCATTCTAATTGTGTGTGTTTTAAACTCTCTTTTCACAAGAACAAAATCCATGTGTTCCTTCATTTAAGAAAACTGGCCAAATATATCTGTGCAGATTAACTCGAGTTCACCTTCATCTACAGGTTTTATTCTGCTTTTCGGAATCTAACTAACTTACACAGTACATTTTGTGTCAGCTGATTCAGGGTGAAGAGGCATATTATGATTACTGACCCTAAAAGGAAAATAAAAAGTAGCTATTTACTGTAGCATCTTTAAGTGATTAATGCATTTTGCACATAGCTTCTGCCAATATCCATCCACAGTCAATAATAAGGTAAGACAACCTTGCAAACCTTGCACAACAGTCATAGGTCAACAGGGTGAACAATAGTGGACTTAGGATACAGCCAGTGGAGGTATTCAAATAATTTAACACCCGGTCATCCAAGGTAAGGTTGGCTGTTGTGGGAGGCATGGCCCAACCTGACCCTGGGTGAACCAATTGTTAAACTACCCCACCCCCATCACGATGAAAGTGGATTGTGGGTGGTGCACTGCACCGCAATGAAGAAAATGGGCAACAGAGTGGCTGGAACGAGGGAAGGAGAAGGAGCAGGGAGAAGAAAGAGAGAAAGTGTCCTTCTCCTTCTTTTGTGCTGGCTGCTCCATTGCCTGTTTCTCCTTTGCAACACATGATCCACTTTGATAGCGGAGGTGGCGGGGTAATTTAACAACCGGTTCATGAGAACAGGTGAAAACCGGCTGAATTCCACCACTGGATACAGCCCTGAGGAGAACTTGTGCTCAAGAAAATGGTGTTAGGAATATTAGTCCCAACTCACACATACTGGGGCCTATCAGTGAGAAAATCAAGAATCCAGTTGCACAAAAGGAGTATTAAAACCTAAAAGGCCCAGTTTATCTACTAAATGCTGAGGAATAATTGTATTAAATGTCAAACTGAAGTCAACAAACAGCATTCACACATAAGTATTTATTTCCTCTAAGACCACCAAGCTCTGATGGAGAGCAGAGGAAATGGCATCTTCTGTGGAGAATATTCAGACGGTAAGCAGACTGAAGTGAGTCAAATGCTAAAGGGAAGCTGGATACAATAAAGTCCTTTAGCAGCCTTTCAATAATGAAATTTCATAATGACGGACATAAGTGCAACCAGACGATAAACATTAAGACTCACATTTGAAGACTTTTTGGGGATTGGCAAAATAATGGCAGTCTTAAAACACAATGGGACCACTGCCTGCTGCAATGAAAGATTGAAAATATATGTAAAAACACAAGCTAAATCATCTGTATACTCCCTAAGAACTGGCTCAGGGATATTATCCGGGCCTGCCACTTTCCAAATATTAACTTTCCACAATGTCCTCCAGACAGAGGTAACATCAAAGCTAAGTACTTGCTTATCGGGATGGGACACAGCTTTCCTTGCAGGGGAAGTATTTGATGCCTTGAATCTTCAAAAGAATGTGTTCAGTTCATTAAAAAAGTCTGGGTCACCATTACAACATAATGGAGCTACCTCATAGTCCAGGGATGTCAAACTCTCAGCCCACGAGCCAGATGCAAAGGAGAAAAAAGTCCCAACGCATCACGTGATGATGCGAGTTTGACACACTTGTTATAGTCTGTGTCTGCACTTGTGAACAAGAGAATACTTTTCTGATAGTGACTAGCTCAGATATCCTTCAGTTTGGGGTAATTTTCCCTTAATTTTGTAATACACTGTATTTCACATGATGATTTTTAAGTATCCTGACAAAGAAGTATGCAACATTTACAAGATTGTAGAAATCACAGGAAATCCATTCCTAGTGGATCTTTTTGATTTAGCTGAGAAAAACATTGATCAATCAGTTTATTGAACTTCACTGCAAAGAATTACTGAATACAATTAACTGCCACCATAGCATTGTTGACTAAAATTTATTCTCTTCAGAAGAAGATACAATGTGGTCTCAGAAATCTCAAACTTTTCCCCTTTCCAGCTGAGGAATTTTAGATGAGGTAATAAAAACCAGTATTTGGACTGGGTTAAGTAACTAGCCTACCTCTGACCAGGTCATTATGATGTTCAGAAACCTCAGTGCATCTCATCTGATCATCTTACAGATCAAGCTCTGATTTATTTCACTACCATAATTTAAATGTCAACTTTGAGAAAGTTTAAATTCCATTTCTGAAATTCATGAATAATAGACTGACAGCTGTAAACATTTTGCAGCATGTTCTGACAAAGAGTCATTTATTTTATGAACAGTGATGAAGTATAGCAATTTAAAAAAAATTAATACTTCAAAACTTTTGACAATATGCAATCAGCATTTTGTACTTGCTGAGTTACACATAGCAAACAGAAATGACTTGTCTCAGCAATTCTTTGGATTAGAAATAACCCATGAAGCAAAGAAAAACTATCAAATGCAGTGAGTATATCTTGAACTAGAAGTCTACCAAGAAAGCATCAGATAAACATTTATGATTATTCTTCCAGATCTTTTCTTAAACTCTCATCTAAGATATAAAAACTTCTCTGAACAAGCCTATATTTTTCAAATCACTTGTTTGGATTCGAAAATTTACTCTTTTACTTTTAAATCCACAAATGCAAGTAATAACCAAAAACAATGGCAATTTCTCTTAATAATCTGACCATCCTTTTATACCACTCTTTTATTTGCGGCTGCAGACATATACCATGGGGAAGAAGTATAAAAAATTAGGGAAGAATAGCTGCATAAACAGGAAGAGGGAGAGAGAGAGAGACAGAGACAAAGAGAAAGAAACTTTAAGGCTCTTCCTGAATAATTTGAAGCCAAAAAGCAAGCTTCCAGTTTATAATCTGGTAATCTTCATTCCACAATGAAAGTATTTCAGGTGTAATATTAATGGAAATAACCGTAAAAGAAATTGTCAAAGGACAATGAAAATGAAGTCTAGAGTTGTTGTTTTTTTTAATTGCACACCGTGATTGAGATTCTATTATCTAGTGGATGAAATTAATGCTAAATGGCCAAAATGCCAAGAGTGTAGCAGAATTCTCTTTTGATTGTTACTATAAAGCAGCTGTACTAATCTATTCATATTAGTTTCACCTGATTGCCTCTTTTAATGTAGGTTACCAATTGCTCTGAAATGAACAGACCAAATGCTTAATACTCTGAAGATCTGCTCTGGTATTTTTAACTTTTCAAGCCCCCTACATTTCTAATTCCTATTTGCCACAAAACATAAAGGACTCTTTGACTTATTTTAACAAACAAAGAAAAACCAATTTATTTTGCATCAACACTGGCCACATTCTTTAACAATTAGATTAAACAAGTCCCGTTTTAGGAGACTCTTCAAATATATATTTTTAAGAGATATCTCTAAAAGGGAATCTAGGAGAAGTTAGGATCCCACTCTGGATAGGATTTCAATGCCTTTCTGGGTGGATTTAATCCCTTTCTAAATTTAGTTATTATTTGGTAATGTTATTTTTCATTATATTGCATCATTTTATATTTTAATTCTTCTATTATAAGGATCGTAACCATCTCAGATTTCTGCTGGATTGGAGAACATATAAGCTCCCTAAATATACTGTACCCAATAATTATTTTTTTAAAAAATGAATTGCAACTACAAATATGGCCAACCCCCCCTCTCCCCACACACAGGGGTGGGCTGCTGGGGGTTTGCAGGGGTTCAGGAGAGCCCCTAGCTAAAATACTGTGCAGTTCGGAGAACCCTCAAATTCCACCCCTGGTTGGTCCCCCCCACCCCACCCCTCCCAGGAGTCCCCACACGGCTGGTTTTGGATGTATGTAAGTGCAGGGCGCACGCGGAGGTTCAAGGAGGGCAAAAAACAGGCCTCCCAGAAGTTCGGAAAGGCTGGAAATGGCCTCATTTCCTGCTTCCAGGGAGCCTCCGGAACCTGGGGAGGCAGTTTCGCCCTCCTGGAGGCTCGACGAAAGGCTCCGGAGCCTGGGGAGGGCAAAAATGCCCCCCCTGCCATGGTGCAGGAGGCTGACTAGGCCACGCCCATCATGGCCACACCCACCCAGCAACCGGGCAGAGAACCCTTTGCTAAAATTTTTGAAGCCCACCCCTGCCCATACATACAAGAATTCCAGCCTTATTGCTACAGAGAGCGTTTCTGCCCTCAACTTAAAGATGTCCTCCTGTCAGACTCCGTAGGAAGGGTCTGAATTTCATTATGGCTTCTCCGCAGCAGGGTCTGATCCATCCCCACCAGACTGAACTGGTTTGCTAAATGGCCTCCTTGGTCTCCATTGGGTTGAACAGAATGTATTAATAATGGCTAAGACCAATATTATCTACCAAAGTAAGGACTTTAGGGAAAAGAGATAAACAATAAAGAACTTAACGCAGGTAAGAAACAAATCCCATGGAGGCCTCTTATTACACATATCCTACGACAAGGAGAACAAAACTACCAGGTAACCCAAATGGTTTCTGTAAAGAGAGCAGCAATTAATGGAACAAGGGGTCCAACTTTTTTCTATACCTTGGGGGATATGATACCTCAGGATATGGTGATGCAAGCCCAAAGGCAACCCTTCCTAAAAATCAGCCAAGTCTACTCTACCATTTCCTACTACAATTTACAACCAAATTTTTCAGAGGTCAAATGGAGTGGAATGGATGGCAGATAGCACGCAGGCAAGACACGTAGAAGCCGGGCTGTCCTGGATAATCTACAGCATATACTGTAAAAGCCTAAAGAAAAACCCAGCCCCCTAAACATGCACAGAATTGCCCCCGCAGGAAAAAAAAGTGAATGGAGGAAAAGACTGGAGTTGGAGAGTAAACTTGGAAATCAAACATTTAGTTGGATAAAGTTATTCTGGTGAATTCTGCTGAGGAGCATAGGCTGTCTGCAGGTTCCTTTGTTATGCTGAAGAGTTATGCTGAAGAGAAGGGACAAAGCATACCGTAGCATTTCAGTATTGAGATTTTTATTTTATTTTATTTATTTATTTGATTTGTCAATTGTTTACAAGATAATAAGTATAAGTATATACATAGTTATGAATACATGAAATGGGTACATATAAGAAAAATAAAAGAAACAATAGGATAGGGACGGTAGGCACGTTGGTGCGCTTATGCACGCCCCCTACAGACCTCTTAGGAAAGGGGTGAAGTCAATAGTAGACATGATTTTCTCTATATAGACTGTACTGTTTTTCTTTAAAATAGACTGTATAGTTCTTTTTACCATTAACAGTGCATATTTACACAGACATAATTACAAAATGAATTAGGTATGGATCTGTTTGCAGGAGTGTTCTTCCTCCCCATATCTCTGATGAATTGGGGCAGATCTGTTTGCAAGGTTTTTCTTTTTCTCTCTATGCATATATATAAGGATTTATCAGGATTACAGTCTTTATTAACTAAATAATCATGAATGAACTGAATATGAATGTTATATGTGTAGCATGATCCTGAGAAAACTGAGTCATCATTTATTCACAGCTGTTTACAACTATCACCGGGAGAAATGTAAACTTTTATGACCTGAATGGTAAACTTTTATTGGCTGGATGGTAAACCTTTATTGTATTGAGCTGCTATCACTCTTTATTTTATTTCTATTTGATTTGATTTGTCAATCGCTTACAAGATAATAGGTATAAGTATAAACATGAGTAAGAATATAGGAAATAGGTACGAATAAATGGGGACAATAGGACAGGAGGCACGATGGTGCACTTATACACGCCCCTTACAGACCTCTTAGGAACTCAACTTTCTTGTATAGATTATAAATTGTCAGAGACTGCAATATTTTTATAGTTATAAACCTCTTCACTCTTATGAAGACTACTATCTTTGTATAATCATTACAATATATGTGTGTGTGTGTATGTGTGTGTTAATGTGTTAAAAACAAGTTATTTCATTTTTTTACTCTCAGCTGAGATTTTTTTTCAGCTAAGTTTTTGTTTTTCTTTTCAAATTTTATTCGTCTGTCATTTTTTAATACATCTGTGGATTACAAACTATATCAAGAGGACAACATCAACATTAGCCATAGAAGGGATTGAAAGGAGAACTTAGAACTCCTAGAACTAAGGTGAAATAATTCCCGACAGTGTAAACAATTAACCAGTGAAATGGCTTGATTTCAGAAGTTGTGGATGCTCTATCACTGGTTTTTGAGAAGGGATTGGACAGCCATTTGACCCAAATGGTAAAGGTCCTTTCAACTCTGTTACTATGTTATTCTAGAAGACTAACATTTCAGAATAGAAATTTCAGTTTAAATTTTCTTTTTTTAAAAAAAATCTTCTAAATTTTGTGGAATTTTGAAAATGAACTTCCATAATTTTTAAAATTTTGAAAACAAAACCCCTTTTAATGAGGAGGCCTGATAGCCCAGCTTAGAGGCGGCCCAGCAGCCCAGCTGGGTGGAGGCAGTGAGGAGGCTAGCTGAGCAATGGTGGAATGGTGCCAGGTGGCAACAGACCAACAGTAGACTAGCTGAGCAGCAGTGGTGTAGAACTAAACGGCAGAGGAGCGGAGTGCTTAGGGCAGTGATTGAGAGCAGTGTGGCAGACCAGCTGAGCAGCAGAGGCACAGAGCTAAGTATGACAGTATACCAGAGCAGGGGTCTCCAACCTTGGCAACTTTAAGACTAGCGGACTTCAACTCCCAGAGTTCCTCAGCCAGTTGGCTGAGGAACTCTGGGAGTTGAAGTCTGCTGGTCTTAAAGTTGCCAAGGTTGGAGATCCCTGTACCAGAGCATCTACAGCAACAGCTGAGTAGCAGCGAAGCAGAGTAAGTGCCCAAACCAGCCTATTGTACCTGGAAATACCGGCAGTTGCCAGTCAATCAAAGGGCAAGAAAGCAGGAGGGAAAGGATAAGTACAAAACACTTTTGGACATGGATGAGAGAGATAAACTTTCAATGCAGGGAGGAGGGGTTTAAGAGCATCTCCTAGAAAACAACCAGAGATTTCCAGCAAAAGGGTCAAGAACTTTTGTACATTTTATACATTTTCCTTCAAATTTTCATTTTTTAAAAAACTTTTTAAATTTCTTTTTTCAATTAAAAAGAATGGAAAACAGTTCATTTTAATTCTTTAGAAATTTTTATATTGTTCGGAGTCTAAGAGGAAATTTTAAAAAAAAATTATGGAAAAAGAGAGAGACTTTTTCCATATCAATCTTTTTTATTCGTATAATACTATAAAATATAAAAATACAAAAGCAAATAATAGGAAAAATAGGGGAGGGGAAAAGGAAGAGAAAAGTGCAGAAAAGAAGGAAAAAAGAAAGAAAAGGCATTGACTCCCGACCTTTACAAAGTCTTAGTAAAACCACCATTCGAATACTGCATCCACTTCCGGTCAACAAAATACGAAAAAGATGTTGAGACTGTGGAAAAATGCAGAGAAGAGCAACAGAAATGATTAGGGGGCTGGAGGCTGAAACATATGAAGAATGGTTGCAGGAATTGGGTAGGTCTACTCTAGTGAAAAGAAGAACTAGGGTGACATGATAGTAGTCTTCCAATATTTGAGGGGCTCCTACAAAGACGAGGGGGTCAAAGTATTTTCCAAAGCACCAAAAGATAAGGTAAGAAACAAGGGATGGAAACTAAGCAAAGAGAGAAACAACCTAGAGCCAAGGAGAAACAGAAGCTTCCAATCTTCATTGAGTGATCAGTTTTTTTGCATACATCCCTTGAAAATTTACAACTTTTCATTATGGGAATAGAGAGTATATTCTACTTAGATCAAGGCAATTCTTTTAGCATACAGTCCTTGGTATGCAGTCTTTCGAGGGAAAAAAAAAAAAAAAAACCAGAAGGATCCCTGGTCTGAGAAGAGCTGAAGATAAAAGAATGGGCCTGGAAAGGAGATAGTCGGAGAGCCAAATAGGAAGGAATTTCAGCAGGAAAAGAAGTAAAACCAATTAAACGGAGTGATCCTTTTTATAACTGCTCTTGTTTTGCAATTATGAGGATTGGCAGGAAACAAGTCAGGGATATGCCAGGATACAAGGATTGATAGAGCCACCCCCCCAAGACACACAGAAATGAATAGGACGTAAGTAATGAATATGGAATCTAACCGAAAGGAGTAAATTAATGCCAGTTTGCCTCTGGGAGCCTACCATCCAAACTAATTTCTGCTAAAGTGTTTGAAAGCAACTTAATACAGAATAGCATTTGTATTATTGCTTCTAATTTCAGAGACTATAGTTACATCAGCAGCAGCAGCAGCAAGGAAATAATGATCAGTCCTGTTATAACTTCAACTCACAGCAAATTAAGATTAAGATTGCTTGAATAGGAAAGAAACCCAAGGGCACTTTCAGCCCAGGCCCTTTTCTGCCCTTCGTCTGCTTGCAAAGGATTTTTAAGTTGGTTGCAAAACATGTTCATTCCTGAAAAGAGGCAGGGGACGGCATAAGCTTATCCAGTGGTTTCTTCCAGATGACTAAACAGGGTGCATAAAAATCAAAATTCACTTAATATCCACATTCCAAGCTAAAACAGGTCCAGGAATAACAAAATATTACCCACCCACCCTTCCTACAGGGAAAAATATGTTTTCCCTTCTCATTAAGCTATTGTGCAACTTCATCAGCAAGCCTGATCTTAATCACTCAAGTCAACTTCCAGTACAGCCATTTTCTCTGGGGAGCCTGAAAATGTAGTGATTGAAAGTTGCCCATGAAATCTATCACGAAACTACAAATTCAGATGGGGGAGGGGAATCAGATTAAGAAGAGGTTCAAGCCCCAT
Source organism: Pseudonaja textilis (assembly GCF_049901715.1). Taxonomy (NCBI): domain Eukaryota; kingdom Metazoa; phylum Chordata; class Lepidosauria; order Squamata; family Elapidae; genus Pseudonaja; species Pseudonaja textilis. Next base: position 30,119,859 of record NC_141997.1, read on the forward strand.
GAAGATGTGAGCTCCATGACAGATGGAGTTGAACATAACGAAAGATTGTTATATGTTATGAGCCAAGCCACAACTGGCCCATTCTGGAGAGGATGATACAGTTCCAACAATATATAAAGGTAGAATTCTGATTTAAAATAACAAAACATGACCAAATGATGCCTTCCCAGCACAGATGTCTTCTCTGTATGCTTTGGGCTGTTCTGTGTGTGGTATTTATACGGTGGCTGTAGTGTGTAGCTTTTTAGACGTAGATTGGAGTGTTTCCAAATTACCTTTAAAGGCAGACCTACATGGAAATTCTATCAGTAGTCTGGCTGTAGCAAATGTATGTCAGCTGAATCCCTAATTTCAACGGATAGTTAGGACTGCAGAAAAAAACAATTGTAAACAACTGCCTTCCATTGGGAACCTGTATACTACATGAGCCCCCCCAAAAAGGGGGGGGGGAGCTGGGAAAATATCTACACATCCCGAACAGAAACTATTTCAACTTCTCCCCTTATTGCATGTCAAAACAACTGGACACAAAGGCAGTTTTTTCCCCATGCTATCACTCTGCTAAACAGCTAATTCCCACTGCACTATTTTAGGCATAAAGATATTTACCCATGTAATAGGGCTGTATGATATTACCCTTCTCATCTTATCATTTGTCTCATCTTTTCTACTACCTTCTCCTATTGGTATCTTATGATTTGTCACTTGTTGTTTATATTTTATGATTTATTATGATTGTATCTTATGATTTATGATCTATGACTTATCACTTGGTTGTTTTTATGTACACCGAGAGCTTATGCACTGGAGACAAATTCCTTGTGTGTTCAATCACACTTGGCCAATAAAAAATATTCCAACTCCAGCTCTAATATTCCAGTTCAGCTTTCTCCAGATAGGGCTGCAGTCAGTGAATTCATCCAACTCTGTAAAAGGCATTCCAGGAACAATGGACATACCTTCTGCTCCATAGAAAGCATCAAGCTTTCTTCCCCAAACCCCAAAAAGTTTCTTCCCCAAACCCCAAAAACTTTAACCTTAGACGGTCTACTATTGACCTCACCCCTTTCCTAAGAGGTCTGTAGGGGGCGTGCAGAAGCGCACCAATGTGCCTACCGTCCCTGTCCTATTGTTTCTTTTTTATTTTTATTTCTTTTATTTTTCTTATATGTATCTAAATATATAAAGCCTAAAAGTGTTCCTGAACCTTGACTCTCCATTAAATCTCTGCAGAAGCTAAAGGATTAGGGACAAGTCTTTTGTCCCTAATAAGCAACCACTCCATTTTTCAACAGCAAAGAAAAGATTAATCAAAATGAGTGAACTTTTTTTTTTAAAAAGCTACTTATAAGTTGTGAAAATGGAAAAAAGTAAACTTCCTTTAATTAGGACTACCATACTTGAAGCAATGATCTTCCAAGATTGCTCTATGTCATAAATAGGAAATTGCATAGTAAAAGCAGGAGGTGATGACACTCTTCATCATACCAAAAGTAAAAGTTATTACCTTGCCAGGCAAATATTGCATGATTAAAAAACCCACAACCGTTAAAAATTTTATCGCTTAGACATGCCATACAAGGTCCCTGAAGAAGATTATCGGGCACATAATGTTCAGTCTTTATATTTTCCCCAAGATTTCCAATACTAGACTCAGTATGTTTAAGTTTTCCTTACACTCTAAGGATCACTCACAAAATTTGGAAAAAAAATCCTAAGGTAAAGAAAATATGTGTTCCTTGTGTTATTTTTAATAACAAGTTAAAAATAAGGAATCATTTGAGGGGGGGGTGGGGGGGAGGAAAGAGAGAAACTTACAAAAAGAAGATTCACTTCCACTTAGTTTTAAACTTCTGTAGTATAACTTGTAGAGCAAGAATATAATAATGTTCTTTGGTCACTGCAATTATGGAACCCCTAGAGAAGGAATTAATTTTAACAATATCAAAGTTAAAAGACTAGCAAATTCACTTCCACTTAGTTGTACACTTCTGTATACCCGAACATGGTTTTCAAACAGTAAAAAAATACTGCTTTGTTGAAAAAGATCCTCTGAATTCTGGTTATTTTCATAGGCATAGTTATATATAATTAAATCATAATTCTGAAAAATGTAGTCATACAATCATAGTCTTTCTCATTCTCTAATCATTTCAAATCTTTGCAGACACTGAAAATGTTATTATCATTGCACATAAAACAACATAATTAAGATGTTCAGTTAATAAGTCGGAATACAATGAACATAACAATGTGTTTCTGAGTAGATAACTTTACAATGTATACAGTAATCAAAACAGCTGGCTCACAGTATTTGACTAAAATGGTATTTATAATGAACCAAAGGCTAGGCCTGTTTATGTATAAGGCTAGTCTATATGTACAGTATGCATATTCTGTAATGTCAGAGCCTGTCAGTTCTTGCTTTTTTTAGGATGCTGCCCTTATAGAAAGCAGAGGGATGCAGTGCTACAGACTGGAAGGCCTAAATGTACTTCGGTGTGTGCAAGACTCCTCCCATAGCTCCTCTCCTTAAAGCAGCTGAATCTTTTTCCAGCACTGCCTGGCTGCCCTCTGCAGCTTTTGTATCATGCACATGGCTAAGGCATCTTTGTGCCTTTTGCAATCCCTTGCAAAGCTGTACAGCCAAACAAACTAAAAAGCACAGGAACTCTAAAAGGAGAATCTACTTTAAAAAGTAACAAATAATATACAATGGTTAAATCAGAAAAGTTTAGTTTAAAAAAAACACACAACAAAAATGTAAAATTAAAACATCGTATACAAAATGAGGTTTTGGAAGAAAAACCTTATATTTTCTCCTGGATGCAAATATCTAGATTCTTTTGACTCTTATTCAGATGCTTCAGAAGTCAGAAGTGTGACTGTCCTTTGAAGGAGTGGACAGGGAAGGTGGCAATGTTCAGGATAAGTTTTTAATCTCTTTGTCTGCTATATACAAAGAACCAGTATATTCTGCCTCCTAGGATTAGGGTTTCTTTGATGCTTTTGGGACCACTCTGCCAGAAAGAACGGTTGGTAAAAAGTACTGGTGGGGTTTCTTTGCTGGGGAAGTGTCAAAATGTGAGTTTTTTTTTTTTTTAAATGTTTTCTCCCCCTTGTGCAAATAGATACGCTTTTCTTTCTCTTGCTCAGATGTCCTGGGAAACATCAGGATCAGTACAGTGTGAAAGAACAGCTGAGAAATTGTCAAGATGGGGCCCGAGGAGAAGAGCATACATTTCTCATCTCTAGGCAAGTGAGCATTATTCTGTCTCCTGCAGAGGCAACGGGACTTTCTGAAAGTCCAGTTGTCTCTTGAAAAAGCACCTTTGGGACAACAATGGCCTGAGTGACTGAGAATCTCCATAGATGTCTCCTGCATAGGTAGTTTGGAAGACAATAGGGTCAATGTCTGGATCAGGGGTGTCAAACTCAATTTTCTTGAGGGCAGCATCAGGGTTGTGTTTAACATCAGGGGGGCGGGGGTGGCCAGCTCAACATCACTTGTGTTGGGGACGCCTGTGTGGCCTGAGCACTCTGGCTCCCGAGCTCCATTTTCAGCTACGACAGCCTCCTGCAACCCTCTGCCAGTGAAAACAGAGCTCGGGAGGGCCCCCCACAGCCATCGCAAGCTCTGTTTTCAGCTGTGACAGATTCCTGCAACTCTGCCCATCTGAGCTCTGTTTTCATTGGTAGAGGCACTGTGGGCAGGTCCTTCGTTGTTTCCAGGGCAGCCCTGCAGGCCAGATCTAAGTACCCCATGGGCCGGATCCAGAACCCAGGCCTTAAGTTTAACACCCTTGGTCTAGATGGCAAGAATGGGATGTAGGAGGAGAAGACTGGGAACCCCACTGCTTCCAGAGAAATGGCTGAGAGAAGCTGAGAGGATTGCTGTGAAAGACTTGAAGGGAAGCTCTGATTGGATAATCCCAAGTAAAGCTTATTTGGAAACTGAAAGAGGGACTTGCTTTGGAACAGCAAATTCATTCAAATGGCTTTTTCCGCTGGAACTATTGCAGACAACATACCGTGCTGCACCTTCACTTCCACATATATTGCATGTGGGGGCTCTGATATGACTTCCCCATGGGGCCAGCTTCCTGGACATGGGCGGCCGCAAGCTTTCACTTTGTCTGTCCTATATAGTAATTAAGAGCTATATTTCTAGTTAGCCTATCAGTGCAACTGGGAACTCAGCTCCCAGTTGCTCAGTTTTTTCTATGAGAGGTGAAGGCTTTTAAGAGGTGTAATGGCATGACTGAAAATTTTGTTTATTCTTTCTTATTCTTATTTTTTTTTAACCGCAGCCTACCTACCCTAACTCTATGGCAGTGGTTCTCAACCTTTTTTTTCACCATAGATACCCTTTAGATACCTTTTGTAGCCATGGAAATGGTCACCGACTCTCAAGACTTAAATCATAACATTTCTTCAGGACTTTTTGGACCCCCTGTGGTGACTTTGCAACCCCACCAAGGGTCTGTGGACCACAGGTTGAGAACCACTACTCTGTGGTACTGTAGTTCACGATACTAATCTGCTTAAGTTGCCTCCACCAGTTCACTAAGAATATTGCCAATAAGCCACAACTCCAACACAATTGAAGTCTTGCTGCCACTTGATGAGTGATCTCTTTTCTAGCAGCCGTCATGTTTGTCTACTGATTGTATTAATCCTCCTGACACCCCCAAAGTCCTAGCAATCAGAGGAACAAACTACATATACACACGGAAACAAATCAATGGTTCTTCTTCTTCTTAAATCTAGACCAGAAAAGGCCACATTTTGCCAGTAAGCCAAAGTGAGAGTTCTACCTGCCACCTACAAATAGGTTTGTCAAGCAGCTATGCCAACCCCCAGTATACAAGAAAAGTAAGAGATCAGTAATCAGAAATAACAATGTGCAACACCTTACAAGGACAAATCAACTAACATTCTTCACAGTAATTCAGAAAAACAAGTGGAAAACTAAAGAGATTTTTTTTGAAAGATTGTATTTTAAAATTGGAATCAGTTATATTCATTGGTCCAGCTAACATCTGCATAGGCTATTTGTTAGATAATTTGGACACTGAATGATATAGTCATTTCTTCATCTTTACTATCTCTGCCTTCAGAAAGCTACAGGAGAGCATCTTAAAATTATTGTGGGATATAGTTGAAACCTGACAGAATTAATTTTTTCTAGTCAATTTACAGTCCCTGAAATTTTCATTCTATACTAGCAAAATAAGAAGTTCCTTTAGGAGCTTTGAATTTTCCTCATTATAACTTACAGACACATTTTTTAAACATTCAAGCTCAAAGCTTAAACAGCTGAAATGAGTAGATTTGCCCTCAAATCTCAAATCAAAAACTCACAGCAAATCATGACATTTTAAAATACTGAATCTCAATCAGATTATATCAATTCTGATTTACACAGGTCATACATAATATTGGTCACTGTCTCTGTAATCTGATCCCACTTCATCAGGGACAGTACTTGTATTTTCTACTCACGTATGTTACTTTCTCTTCCATCAATTTCAGCTGTGTTTTTAAGGAAAATGTTAACTTATTAACTTTAATGCTCATGACAGTGTCACTAGAATGTATTTTAAGGGCTAAATTAGACACGACATTTCCAAACTGCAATAGAATATTGCAGTCACCTAGAATAGGTTTTGTCACCTTCATAGAAGGTGAAAATAAAGCCGGGAGGGAAACGATTAAAAACCAACCACCTATGGTCTCCATTCTTGGACAACGCTGCATTCTATAGCTGCTAGTGCTTTACTTTGAGAGAAAGTAACATCAACAAAAAGTTTCTACTACTAAGATGACCTAAAATTTGGAAATTAGAGTTGAATTGCACAGACTTAACTATGTATTCAATAATCAATTTTCATTTTGAATTATGAGGAAAATATACCAAAGGGGGAGGGATACCTAATTTGTGCTCCTTCCTAGTATATTAACACCCTATCTGCTCACAGTAGCTTCTACAAACTTCATAAGCATTTTCAAATAGGCATTGGAAATAGATTATAATCCGATAGACATACCTATCTCATTAAAACCGCTGTAGCCCAGCTCCTGCCTGCTTAACCCCAATTCTTCAAGGTCCAAACACTCAAATCCTGGTGGACACTGGTAACCTTCTTCTGATGCTTTTGAACAATGTGTGTCTGGGATTGCCAAATTATTCCAGGTTATGTTTCTATTGGGACGACAAGGAAATCAGTTAGTCAGATTGAATGCTATCTGGGCAATCTTGTTCTTTCTGCAGAGTACAAAGAGAAGGAAAGACTATCTGGTTAGCTTCCACCTTTACCTCCTTGAATATCCAAATTCATTGCCTGCACAGAAATAACAATCCTGTATAAAAATTAGGTGCCAGGGAGTAACTGAAGAATAATGGATAGCGACAGAGTTATCAACTGAAGAAGGGCTTTCTGATTTCCTGGGAACTGGGAACAATATGAACACTCTTTATCAAATTCACACATCATCTTTAAATGGAATAAAGGCTCAAGAAAATGGGAAAAGGACTTGAAAGGATTGAAAGGATGTATTCTTCAACAAATTAAGATCTACTGTAGGGCACTCCAATGAAGGAGAGTGAGGAAAAATGGGGAAAAAGCTATTAATATAAGTTATGTATACATTCAAAAGCTAAACGATAAAAAGGGACAAGTGATTTACTTGAAAAGATACCTTCTATCTTTAAATAAGTTATTTTGGAGTAACCGTATTTATTTTCCCTCTCCATCTGAGGAACTAAGAGCAATTGGACTAAATTAATTCAGCCTGTAGAAAATAATAGTAGATTTAGGACGATTCACCTAAGACCATGGAGGGAAGACTATAAAATAAAAAGATACCTTATAGAATTGAAATGTCTTGGCCATCATTTATTGTAATCTCATTCTTTATTTAATATGTGGGTTGTAGAAAATAATATACGCTTGGTTTTAAATACTTAAGGGAAAAAACAGCAGGTAGAAAGAACAGTAGGAATTTTGGGAAGTGCTTGTTCTGCTGCTTCTTTAGGGCACCAAATTAGGGAAAGCTGGAATAAAGTATTGGATGGAGACTCTAGAGACCTCAATTCAAATTCTTATTTGCAATGAAATTAATGGGCAATCTTGGCCTAGCCATTCACTTCCAATTTATTGTGAAGATAAAACAAAGGAAAAGATCTTTAGCAAAATGCATACCATATTATAAAAGAAAGCGGGGAGAAGCTATCTTACTATCAAGTGAATGTCATAGTTATGCTAGGATCCAATAAGCATATTGGAATTAATTTCCAGATTAATCCTGGAGCTGAAATTCTGTCAATATGGATCTGATAAAGGAACTAATATAGAAAATCAGAAGTCTAGCTCACTGTGGCATTAGTTATTGAATACATTAAAATGCTACTTTTAAAAGTCTTTCTTCCTTAACGTGCATTGCTCCTCCACAGAGATTAAACAAATATGAACAAGCAAGCAGCAAATACAAATAAATCATGGTGAAGCCCTCAAAACAGCAACAAAATGTTGTGTATTGGAAAGTGAGAAGACGAGCCAGAGAGACAACACTATAATGCAAATAGACAAATAACTGCCTCAGAAGAAATGTAACCAGCCAAGTGATAAAGCAAGAGGATGAGTATGAATATGTAGAATTCTCTTCGAGGGAAAGGAAGGAGCCTAAAAACAATGAGGTAAGATTAAGAGAAGCATCACAGAAAATATAGCACTCAGTTGTATGTTTGCTTTTGAAAATCTTGTTGTAAAACAATGAGTTCAATTGTGCCGAACTTATTAAACATACAGTTAAACTAAAGTAGTCTGTTTATGTTTGTTTTAACATTGAACATTTCACCACTGCAAATATCTTGCTATGCTTGGGAAATCCAAGGGTAAGAATAGCCTACTTGGAGTCAAAACTATAGAAGCTGAATCAAGCAGTGTGAACTTTCATATAAGTAGTCCTCAACTTACAGTCAGAACTTCTGTTGCTAAGCAAGGCAGTGGTCAATTGATTCATGCTGGATTTTGTCACAGCTAGCACTGTAGTTCTTAACTGAATCACACTGTTATTGAGCAAATCTGGCTTCTCCCATTTGATTTTGCTTCTCAGAAACCAGCTGGGAAGGTCACAAATGGTAATCAGATGACCCCGGGATGCTGCAACCATTGTAAACACATAAGATTTTCAAGTGCACAAATTTTGATCATGTGATTATAATGATTGTAAGTATCAGGATTGATTGTTAAGTCACTTTTTTCCAGTGCCTGATAGCTTTGGATGGTCAATAAACAAATGGCTGTAAGTCAAGGGCTACTTGTATGCATCTCCCATTTATTCATTTTAGATAATGCATGCACTATTTTCTCAACAGAATAGTTCAATCAATCAAATGTTTATTACAGACTTCATAACAGGTATTTCAGGCTGTTTTTAAACTTCAAACAGTAAAGTAAAATGCTAACGAAATATGAAGAATATATGAGGAACAGTTGCAGGAACTGGGTATGTCTAGTCTAATGAAAAGAAGGACATGATAGCAGTGCTCCAATATCTCAGGGGACGCCACAAAGAAGAGGGAGTCAAGCTATTCTCCAAAGCACCTGAGGGCAGGACAAGAAGCAATGGGTGGAAACTAATCAAGGAGAGAAGCAACATAGAACTAAGGAGAAATTTCCTGGCAGTTAGAACAATTCATCAGTGGGACAACTTCCCTCTAGAAGTTGTGAATGCGCCAACACTGGAAGTGTTTAAAAAGTGGTGTAGGATTTCCTGCCTAAGCAGGGGGTTCGATGAGAAGACCTCTAAGGTCCCTTCCAACTCTGTTATTCTACTCTATTCCTATTTCTATTCTATTCTATTCTATTCTATTCTATTCTATTCTATTCCTATTCTATTCTATTCTATTCTATTCTATTCTATTCTATTCTATTCCTATTCTATTCTAAATACAGATACCAAAAAGAAAGAATACCTTCTATTAGCAGTACTTTAAAACATCATTAAAAACAGCTGCATTTGACATATAAGGTTTAACTAACTAAAATGAAGAATATTGTTTCTGTTTTTGTTTCTCTTCTAGCCCTTTATAATTTAGTTGACCCTTTTCTCATTTTTGTACAAATTTTCTAGGAATTCCACAACACGTTCTATCTGTCTACAACATTGACTTTGATAAAATTATTCATGCAGAATACATTTCCTAAGGGCCCTGGAAACTTAACGGCAACACTGTCAGGCACTGTTTTATATGCTTAGAGCAATCTGACAACTATGTTTCATGGGAAATTAGAACATATTGTTCCCAAGTTCCCTGTTGGAAGATCACATAGCACTGAAAGTTCTTAAAAAATGTGTGTTGCTAAAGTATCAAATCTCACAGAAACACTTTCACATTTCAAGGTCTCATCATCAAGACCAATTATCAAATACAAAATAAGATAGGGAATAATCCTTTAGAAAGAGAGATAAAGGGAGACACACAGAAAAATCCTGATTGAGACTTACCCTGGTTTTGTATCATTTGTTACGCAATGATATGTGAAAGGTCCAAACATCTGAACCCCTAAAATTCCATACAGAAGCAGAAAGAACAGAAGGAAAATGGAAACACTCCAAATTTGTTCACCTGAACGCCTAGTTAAAGAAAAGAAAGTGAGAATGAAAGTGATACGCATTAAATGTATATACAATAAGGAAAAAGGACAAAATTTCCAAGACTTCAGATCCATCAGAAAAGGCTTTGCAGGTATAGATTAATCACCTGTTTTATCCAGTGAGAATGAGAAAAATATGGGGTGTTTCTTTTGTTCTAAATACTGATTTGAACTACATTGGACTGTAATTTAGAACAATTTGTATGATGTTTGTCAGATGTGTACCTCCCTAACTTATTTTTACAATCTTATGTATGTATATATTAACAAAAGCATGTCCAAGGAATTAATAGCTATGACAACCCTAAACTTGGTTATTTATTGAAAACCCACAGAACTGATGCTATTCACCAGGGCTGTCAAACTCCCAGCCCATGGGCTGGATGCATAACGCACTGGCCACACCCACACCTGGTTTAGCGAAGGGGAAAAAAATCCCGATACGTCAAGTGATGAAGCCATGACGTGAGTTTGATACCCCTGATGTACACTATGTTGAGAAACCAATCAGGCCTTTGGCAAATTTCTAAAATGCTTGGTTTTCCTTCTCAGAGAACAGAGAACTTGCATAAGTCTGGAAGTTCCCCAATCATTCACCCATATTGCAAAGATAAATAATGTAAGCAGAGATCTGGGATAATAGGAAACTGAATGCAAGTCTCTCACTCACAATATATTTTTTTATACAGCTGTGCCTAAAAAGTTACCAAAGCTACACTTTAAAATCAAAGGCAAAGAACAGACTTACTTTAAAATGTTGGTTATCCTGGTTCTTGGTAATTCAAAGCGAAAATAAATTCGGAATGCTCGAATCATAATAAGCGGCCGTGGGATCCTTAACATGCCCCAAGGAGACATTTGATCCACTATCTCAGCGATTTCAAAAACCTAGGAAGAAAAGAAATACCTTTTTCTCTCTGATGTTTCCTAATCGGGCCAGTCTTCTTCTGCTAGTTTTAAATTATTATTTCTGCAAAACACTATTATTTCCAGGAACGACGTACTTCCATTGCTAACTTTCAGTGTTTTTGGTTTTGTTCAACTGAAAATTTCCATGCTTCTCAAAAAGTTGCCTTTGCAACTGATTATCCTGCAGGCTCAAACATCAATCATCTCATTCAACAATAGGAATGAACCTTGAATATATTGATCTAAAACAACCCCATGCTGGTTAACTGGAGTAGTCAAACAGAAGGTACAGGATGTCTTTGCTGATATATGGTGCTCCCATGATAGAATTGCTCTAGGCTAAACTGAAGAGGAAGAGTTCTATGTGGAGAGCAAGCTATGGTAGGCTGCCAAATCAAATAATGGTAACAAGCTCTAGTGCACACACCTACCACAAAATTCAATTTCTTTTTAAACACTGAAAGGAGAACGAGTCATTTAAATGTGGAATGCAACGTGTAAATGCATAACACACCTCTGGTGTTGTTATCAATTATTCTGGTGGGAGCATTTCATTAGATGTATATATTTATATACAAATAAATCTCTTTTTTTTTTGAACCATGTAAGGTTTTGTCTAATAAGAATTTTTTATCTGAAAGCCTTATGCAGACTAATAACAGAACTTTTCTCTTTTAGTTTTGTGTAGTTCAGATAGTGTCCAAGCAAGAGTACTCAAAAGTATACAATTTATCTAATTGGTACATCTCTTAAAAAGTTAGTAGTCAACACTGATCTAGGTGGTTTTTAAAAAAGCATTACATTTCAATTTAGTAGTAGCTTGATTGCCCAACTGACTTCACTCTAATGGGTTTCAGTAGCGCAATGAAAGGAGATGGGAGATGCTCTAGAAAGACCCAGGTTTATTAAGCAAAGTTGGCTCTGCACCACTTCATAGGTTACACCAGTTGTGCTTCTCCTAGATCAAATGATCTTTCAGATACTCATGGCATGGGCACCTCGCAGCCTAATTACTATAAGACACTCTACGTGAGACTGCCCTTAAAGAGCACCCAGAAGCTCCAACTGTTCCAGAACGCAGTGGTGTCAACAGTGATGATCATGCCTTGCTATGTCCATGTAGCATTTCTGCTTTGGGAGCTATACTAGCAATAGCATTTAGACTTATATACCACGGTTTAGAGTCAGCATATTGCCCCCAACAGTCTGGCTCCTCATTTTACCAACCTCGGAAGGATGGAAGGCTGAGTCAACCTTGAGCTGGTGAGATTCAAACTACTGGCAATCAGCAATCAGCAGAATTAGCATGCAGTACTGTATTCTAACCACTGTGCCGCCACGGTTCTCAAGTTGCCAATTTGCTTCCAAAGTGATCATGATCATGACCAGGGTGAGGATTTCTATGAAACGTCATATTTTTTCAGGAACCTTTGTTTGAATTTATAACTAAGTTAACACATGTTTTAGAGTAATCTGGTGAGAATTAGGGGCTTTTTATTTCGCTTGAAAAGTCATGCTTCGACTTTTTAACGTTATCTCAAAATTTCTGCTTAATTTTGTAACAAATGCTGTGTTTTTGTTATATTTTGATTGTTAGCAACCCTCTTGATAAGTCAGCAAAGAAAGTGAGAATTTGCCTGTTCTCAGGGAGATCTCTCCCTCCCTCTCTCTCTCTCTCTCTCTCTCTGTGTGTGTGTGTGTGTGTGACAGAGACAGAGAGACAGAGACAGAGAGAGACAGAGGGGAGGGGGAGAGACTTCTCCCTGAGAAGGCGTGAAAAAAAGGAGGTAATTCGCCTTAAGTGTGTGTTTGTTTGAGGTGATGAAGTCATGTTTGAGCTGCAATCTGATTTCAACATGCCTAAAAGCAGATGTTCAGTGAGTGTGAAATTATGATCTTGTTTAAGAATTTGGGGAGCAGATCTTCAGTAGCAATGGTGATATTTTGTTTCCTAAATTGTGTGAAATTACGGTATTGCCCCAGAAGTGTTTTATTATTCAACAACATTGGGACACCGGGAAACACAAGACTTGTTTAGCAAGATTTACCTTCACTTAGAACAGGCAGCGTCTCCTTTTTGAGAGTGCTTCTTCAACCGCAGGTTCATCATTGATGAATCATCAAATACACAGTCAGAATTTTGTAAGGGTCTCTGTGCAATGATGGTTACTTCAAATATTACCTTAAGGAAATTAGGTAATGGTAGCTCCAGGCATTTTTTTTTTTTTTGGAGAACTACACCAGTCCTCTGATTCCAAATGAATCAACTCTAAAGAAAATTATATTTCTGCCTGCTATGAAGATATGTTATGAAAGATAAGATTTTCTGTTGACAACAATAAGATCAGGGTTTCAATAGATGAAACAGAAGTTATGTAGCCAGTACTATTATTGGCACTCTGAAATGAACCAAGCCTGGTGATCTATTTCTTCTAACCTGAAATTCTGCAAAAAAAAAGTATCCAATTCCACTATTGCTGTGCCCTTTGAAACCAATTCTATGAAACTACTCCGGCTGGTGTAAAAAGGGGGAATATCCTTCTTTTTACAACACTTTGATATTGAGGTCTGCCGGCAGCCGGTGGAGACAGCAGAAGAATCAGACAGTGGGGAAGAACATGGACCAGTCCAGGAGTCTGGGGAGGATTCGGATGATGGTCCTGCGTTCGATGCAGAGATGGGACCAGGGCCATCTGGGTGTTATGTGCTGACTTCAGAGCCTCCAGAATCTGACAACAGCGAGGCAGCGAAACAAGGGGAGCCTGGAACAAAAGGGACGACTTGGGAATAATGCTTGGAGGTGATTGCCCCTCCCATAAGATATAAAGGAAATGCAAAGGGACAGGAACCTTTGCAGGAATCAACGTTGTTCACTCTGGTTGGTTTGAACCTGAAAGCTCCATGGTGAATTTGTGCTCCGTTTGGTTTTGAAAGACTAATTGGTACTTTAGTCATTGGCAGCACTTCTAGAAAGATAAAGGTGTGTTCTTATCAGACTTCTTCCGAAGGACTTTGGCAGACTTCCATGGGACTATTTATAACTGGTTGAGACTCATTAAGGGCTGTGAATGACAATAATTCACAGCCGTTGAACTAAAATAAAAGGGTTCTGGATTTAATGTGTGTTTGTTGGTGTCCCAGGAAACCTTGGTCAGAACATCTGATGCCACTCCATACATGATTGAAGCAGCCGAGGACTTAAATTTCTTTATCCAAAAATTATCCATATCACATGCCTTGCAGATGGTTTACAAGAGTCCCTGGAGCTATTCAAAACAACTATCCTGATTTAGATAATAGGGAAAAAATTCATTGCAGCTCCACATTGAACAAAAGTTCAAAGAAATTGGTCCTATTTTGGCTTTCCTTCCCCAACCTGTTGTGATACATTGGGGGATTTAGCTGGATGTATTATTTCACTCCTTGCATCTAATAGTTAAACAATTTGACTGTTGTGAATCTTCCTCCATCAAAATTGTCCAAGATTCCTTTTCTGAAACCTTGGCTGAAAACTTAACCTATCTAGGATTTAACTTCAGTGGATTATCAAGAGCAATCACCCACCTTGAAACTGTAGGAATGGATTTAGTGATCCACTGAACATTATAAAATAAGTTGAGGATAATGTAAAGCAAGTAAAGAGAACATTAGTGATAAACTGCAGAGGGTGCTGCAATCTAATCTGGGTTGCAATAATTCAACACTTTGCAGAATAAGTAGTGTTCTAAATGAACTCAAAGCAAGAGGTGAATACTTTGAGCCAGAATTTTCTCCAAATGACTTTGCTTTTTTCAAATTTGATCCTATAATTTCCTGTGATGTAGAACAGAGTTTCTCTAGATACAAGAACATACTGGTGGACAACAGAAGGAATTTTGAGTTTGATAACCACAAGATGCACATGGTTATCCAATGCAACTCTGCTGTTAATGAAAACTATTCCAGAGATGACCATTTTATTCTCAAAATGGTCATTTGATTCCTTCAATTGTAGCACTAGAAGTGAAGAATAAACCTTTGTGTGTGTGTGTGTGTGTGTGTGTGTGTGTGTAATTACAGATTTTCAAAAATCTAGTGCTAATTTCAGAAAAATTGTGAAGTCATATTTTGCTTTATAAGTCATTTTTTGGGCTTAATTGGTCATATTGAAATAATTTTAAAGTCATAAAGTACATATTTCTAAAACTTTAGGTCACAGAAATCCTCGCCCTAATCAGGACCTATACACCCTACATCGCCTAGGGGCCACCAGTCTTTCATGCCCAGGTGATTCAATCTTACAGGACTGATGAACTCTGGGCTCCTTTAAGTAAGCAATGTCATCTACCAGGATTCCGGAAGTGTGCTTTCTGTGTAGGAGCCTCTCTCCTCCAGAATTAGGTTCCTCCCAGGGGTGGGCTTCAAAAATGTTAGCAAGCAGTTTTCTGCCCGGTTGCTGGATGGGTGTGGCCATGGTGGGCATGGCCTAGTAGACCTCCTGCACCATAGCAGGGGGAGGGGTGTTTTTGCTCTCCCCGGGCTCCGGAGGCTTTCCTAGAGCCTCTGGGAAAGTGAAAACAGCCTCCCCGGGCTCTGGAGGCCAGAAATGGGCCCATTTCTGGCCTTCTGAAACTTCCAGGAGGCCCATTTTTCAAGCCTTCCCGCAGGCCCTATACTTACCTGGCATCCAAAACAGGCCACATGGAGACTCCTGAGAGGGGAGGGGCAGGGTGGGCAGAGCTAGCCGGGGTGGAATCTGTGGGTTCGTCGAACTGGGCAGAATCCTAGCTAGAGGATCACCTGAACCTGTATGAACCCACAGCAGCCCACCCCTGGTTCCTCCTGAGCTCTGAATGTCCTCCACTTTTCTGTTGTCCAGAAGAGTGGTGAAGGCCTAGTGCGGGAGAGTAGACTTCTTTTTTCTTCTTTTTCTTTTCTTCTTTTTAATTGGATTTAATATAATTTCTTTGTCTGGATTGCTGTGAACCATTCAGAGACATTGGGAGTCAGGCGGCATCCAAGATTAATAATAACAGGAAAAATAAAATAGATCTATTAGGGAAATTCTTTGGCATTCAAATACAAGTTTCAGATACTTCTCGAGTTTGCTTAAGAAGGAGAGCCAAACAGACGATTTTTAAATTAAACTCAATACTCAGTACTTGGACAGAGAGACCCTTATTATAATGAAATATAATTACCTGTAAAACTAAGGACACCCACAGACAAAATACCATGAATCCATCAAATACACACCAGCGGTCCTTCACATAGGAGCTATCCCCCTACAGAAAAAAAAATTAAATTGGATCATACTGTGTGTTCATTGTATTATTTTGTAATAATTAAACAAAAGTGATCAGATAGCATTAAAAATGTTTCTCCAAAATGATATCTATGCAGCAACTATTAATTCAATGGCTCAAGAGGGCAATAAATTAGAGAATGTTGCAATAAATACATAAACATTTATATATAAATAAATATCCCAAACAGAGTGAAATAGGTTTAGTGACGTAGAAGAATCATTTGCTTACAATTTGTAACTTAGAACATATCCTCCATTTTTACCACATAGATGTTTTACTCTGACAGCTGTTGAAAATACCATGCAACTATTTGGCACAAATGTCAGCGCCAAATATTTATAAGTACCTCTTTTATCTTTGTGCTATAGTGAATAGCTTAAGTTTGAAATCAATGCATCTGGAATAAGAAAAGTGAATTATATAAACTAAACCCAGGAAGACTGCTTTCCCCAAATGTAACCCAACATATAAAATGCTCTTATATAGTAACTGGTTTTGTTATTTGTGGATATTTTAAATATATTTTTTTCTTGACTTGTTAACTTTTTTGGTTGAACCTGGGACATCAGCAATGTATTAGTTACAAGCACTGTTTGCAGATGCATCTTGATCCTTTCATCTTTTTGCTGACCAAGAAAAGGCTCTAATGATTTGCAGCTGTAGCAAACAGAAAAATGATATCTATGGAATTCTCTTTTTCAGGCAGGTCTTTGAATCTACCTTTAAGCTAAGAATTTAAGCTCATTCATACATTGTTCCACATATCATTAAAATGATAAAGCTATAGTGTGCTTATGTATTATACAACACATTTATCTGCTTTAAATAAGGATATATAAATTAACCCCAGCTTTACAGCATGCATTTAATTCAGAAGTAGGCACAGTCAAGAATTATTTCTGTAAAGTATTATGTTTTGCAACATTCAAGGGATGCTAGAGGCAGGTAAAGATTAATCCCCAGAAGCATTATTTTCCTAATATCTAATTACTGCTATTGGAGAGGGAAACATAAGGATTGTTGTTGACAAAAAAACCAACAACTTCAATTGCTTCCTTCTCCCCAAAGTGACAACTGCTGTGAAATTACTGAGAAAGACATTATAATCATACTCACAGAGATGTGCACTGACGTAAAAATTATAATCATTCTTTTAGCATGGGAGCATGAGTTTAGATGCTACTGATGATTTGAGAAATCACAAGAAGTACACAAATGTGGCCACAACAGAATTATTGAAGGCTACAAAGGGCCCGAGTAATATACTTCCAACTCTGAGTCTCACTGCTCCAGTTTCTAGAATTTCAAGACAAGAATATCAGTCTGCTTTCTTATGAAAGCCTTAATACATGAATGAGTTCTGGCAGGTTTTTTGTAAAATATGTTAGATACTAAGGCTCATCCTCTTCGAGCCTTTCCTTTCTTTTTTTGGTGTGGGGGTATAGATGATAAATTTCAGCCACTGATCAAGTCAGTTAAGAAAATACAGGGCTAAAGTGGAAAGAAAATTAAGAGCAGTATTATTCTTTCCATGTGATGATTCTAGGGAAGGGCAAGACAGAGTTTTGTGTACTGAAAATTATGATTCACCAGGGGGATCTTTAGTATTTCTCCAGATTTCTTGCCATACTTGTTATAACAACATCTGACACATCCTAAGATGATCTGGCCGGAGCAAAAAAAAATCTCTCACTTCTCTAGGGTTCTATGAAATATTTTCAGAGGGCTGAAAATATTCTATGTTCTGCTACTGTTTTGCCTTCCAATCTTGTAATTCCTAATTAGGCAGTTTGTTCTATATATCGTTCTATATAAGAAATAGTATTCTCCTTTGTAGCTGTGATTTATTCTTCAGCCTCCTCACAGTTGGCTTTGAATAATAACAATAGCACCTTACTAATGTGTACAGGGATGTTTGCAACATTCCTTGACTATTGTTAAGCTGCGAATACAATTTTATCACTTTTTATTTTGGAGTGTGTGTGTGTGTGAGTGTGTGTGAGTGTGTATTTGTGGGTGCCTGTATTTCACACATCAATAGGAATGCTATCCCTGCCAATAAATTATTATTTTTTTCTTTCAATTATTGTATATTCAATTCAGGCTGGATTTATATAAGGCCATTCAGAAATAGATGGCATTAGATTTGATGTAATTGTGTTTAATAAAAACCAGCAACCATAATACAGTATATCTGAATGCAAGAAAGGCTTTTGATAAGAGTTTTTTTGGGTGTTTCTAAGTACGGAAAATGAATATGGAAAAGAATCAATTTGCTCCAGAGGTTAAGGCTCCAGGCTAAAAAGCAGATCATGAGTTCAAGTCCTACTATGCCATGAAAGATATCCCGAAGGAGGGGACTTTGGGCCAGTCACTCTCTTTCAGCCCAACTAAGCACACAGGGTGGTCGTTGTAGGGTGGTCGTTGTAGGGAAAATAGGAGACATAAGGTATGTTGGATTTGAATTATTTGTGACAATAATAAAGTTGATATATAGATAAATTTTGACTGCCTCTAGCTTTCATATTCTGGATAAACATATTTTATTTAATTCCTACTTCATAACTGATTAACAATAGCAATTTAGCAAGAAACAATATTTCTTCTTAAAATATGTGTCATAATAAACATTAAGAACACCCCGTTTCTGTATTTAATTTATTTCTATATATACAAGATTATGGAATTAAGTTTTTTTTTAAATTAAGGAAATTGGCAAGGGTAGAGTAGAGAATAAGATTATGTGGATGATATACTACAATTTAATGTTGTTAATCTATGTTATTATGCCACTGTCCCTATAAAACAATTATAACTTTTCATCATTATACTGGACACAACTTGCATGATTTATATGATGTAATAATAAAACCATCATAATTTTCTCCCCATTAATCTACCATTTTTCTATGATTCATTGGTAGGATGATTTATTGCTTAACAACTCTTATCAAGAGGAAATGTTTCCTCACGTTTCTTCTAAAACTCATTTAATTTCATTCTCTTGTTTCTCTGGCTCTGCTCTTTGTTTCAACTAAGAACAAAGTTCTCCCCACTCCCTTTTTTCTTTCTTTCTAGAATCTTCCTTCAAGTACAGGATCTGCTTTTTTCAGTCCCATTGGTTGTGACAGGAATTTACCCACCGGCTTCTCGTCCGAGCCTGACCTTGTGGGCTGAGAGAGAATGATTGGCCCAAAGGCACCCAACTGGCTTTCATGGCTAAGGTAGAATTTGAACTCATAATCTCTAGGTTTCTAGCCTGGTGTCTTAACGACTAAGCCAAACTGGCTCTCTCTAAAGTGAAAAGTCTCTACATTAGCTCTCTTTAAAGGGCCTGATTTCTTAAACAAGATTGTCTTTATATACAGTATTTATTAACCACTATAACATCCCTCCTTAGTTTCTCCCATGCAAACAAAATATACCTAACACTTTTAACCTTTTCTCGTATGTTTTGTTTCCAGAGCTGCATCATCTGACATTGCTCCAGCTTTTCCAAGGTCTTTTTAAATGTGTGGATGCCCCAAACTGGGTACAAAACACAAACCATGGCCTATCTACAGCAGAATGCAATAGAATGATCACTTGCTATATTCCAGATGCAGTGTTTCAGTTAATGCGTATCAAAATTGCACTGGCATTTTTAGTTTGATGTTCATGTTCAATAGGCAGTTAGATCCTTCACATGCATTGCCATCAAGTCAAACCCTGTAGCAAAATATATTGTATTTATAGATATAGGACCTTATATTAAAAAACCACTGAACATCATTTTCTGGGCTCCCTCAAATGTTGATTTTTGCTCCGTCCACAAACATATTTCCTTTCCATGCTTGATAAAAATTCATTTCATCCATATGCTTTTAGCAATATCATCAATAATTGTGGTCTCCCAAAATATCAAGGACATGAACTCTGAACATGAGTAAAGCAACAGAATGGTAGTATAAGTGTTGACAAAGTTTGCAGCAGTGCATTGATGATATTATTGGCTTTTATTTATTTTTATTTATTGGGATTTGTCAAAAGAAATGAAAACAGGAATAATATAAAAATACAATGACAGGGACGATAGGCACATTAGTGTGCTTATGCACGCCCCCTCTATGGACCCCTTAAGTATGAAGTGAGGTCCACAGAAGTCAATTTGTGACTAAAACTGTGAAAATTTGTAGCCGAGACAACTGAATCAGGTAGACAACTCTATTACAAAAATCGTATTTTTTACAGTCAAGTTTAGAACAATTTACATTTGAGTTTATGTTTACATTTACATTAATCATTTAGATTATAAATAATTATTCTGCAATGGGATAAGGAAGAATTGTAAGCAGCAGCAGCTATCTTTTCAGAGTTATTTTACATACAATACATAAGACTGTATTCCCATACCCCACCCCACGCCGTATTGTATATTACTTGTGCAGAAATGTTGTTGAAGATCACATTAAAAATGATTTTCAGAAAATGACATTTAGAACTTAATGGTTTGAAATGACAAAATATACACACTGTAACATCTGTTGTGCAAGGCAAACTTGTGTTTAAATACCCTGATTGCCTCAGCATAAACACCAGAAACATTATGGTACAGAAACCTGTCATTTAAATATGAATGTGCTATTCACAATAAACGGCATATTCTGTTTCAGAGTAGCACTAGATGTCAGTGAAGAGGTGTGGCACCCTCATCTTCTAGTGTTCTGGACCTCTGCAGTATGGATGGTGATGGCCCAATTTCTGTCCTGCTATTGAAACCTGATGGTCCCAATTAAACTAATCCTGTGCAATAAACAGTGCTTCTGATACAGCAGTGTCTCATTTCTTACATGGACTGAAAGGTTCAGCCTCTGGTTCCTTCCATTGAAGCTGAATAGGCTCATGTTCTGTTCCTGATCTAGGCACGTTAGTTGAAATTTCTGAAGTGAGCATCTGTGCACTTATTTACATACATAAGGGCTTTTTTCAGTTATCCATGAATACTTACAGCTTGTCATGGTGTTACATCCTTCCCATATGCATATTTCTTACACGTACTTTGAATATTGATAAAGAGCAGATAATAAAACTGTGGTTCCAGAGCTATTCTTTCTTGTTATGTGAAGAGCTTTGGGGGAAATCATTTTTGTAAATGTACAGAAATACTCCTTAGAAATGTTTTAAATAGAGTTATGTTCTACTAATTTATTCACTATCTGACACATTATTAGCAGGAGGATGGGGGTGGGGGTGGGGAATCCAGATACTTGATGGATTTTTTATCTCCTGGGAACGTTCTCCCCTTACTGGGAAATAGGCCAACAACTACAATGTCAAAGCCAAATGACTCACTATACAACTAGATAACACAACATCTCCAATTATGGATTTTATTTAACACTGTAAGATACGACTCCTTAAATTGTCTAGTTAATATCAATCAATCCATGGACAAGTTGATTAAGAAAATAGCAGGTTCACACATCATGCTGGGACCTAATTTATTGGCATTGGCTTAGTTTGGCAACCCTTTCCCTAACTAACAAGAGGAATAAGAAACAAACCAAAGCAAGTGATTAGATTGCCGTGTCTTATTTAATAAGTCGAGGTAGAAATGCAGTTGCTTCCTTTTCCCTTTTGTGCAAGCAAGCAGAAGTTTCAATGACTGTAACTTGATATTTCATCAATACAAGTAAACTATAGTTAATGGCTCTGAAATAGCTTGGTCAGTTCACACATTATAATGACCCAGAAATCTTAATGATTGGTTACACAAATTAGAGTTATTTAGTACACATACAGCATTAAGCCTCAAAGCTGGATTCAGATTACTCTAAGACGAACCAAGAAAGTCATCTGATGGTTCAGCATAGGGTATGGGATAATGGCTTGAAATTTGTTTAATATTCTTAATATTTCCTGCAAATTGGACAAATGGTTGTCAAATCTCTTCTTAAAAATCTCGAGTGTTGGAGTACCCACAGCTTCTCAAGGCAAGTTGTTTCACTGATTAATTGTTCTAACTGTCAGGAAATTTATCCTTAATTCTAGGTTGTTTCTCTCCTTGATTAGTTTCCATCCATTGCTTCATGTCCTGCCTTCAGGTGCTTTGGAAAACAGGTTGACCCCCTCATCTTTGTGGCAGCCTCATCTTTGTGGATATTGGAACACTGCTATCATGTTACCCCAAGTTCTTCATTTCATTAGACTAGACATACCCAATTCCTGCAACCATTTTTTGTATGTTTTATCCTCCAGACTCCTATCATTTTTCTTGCTCTTTGCACTCTTTCTAGAGTCTAAACACCTTTTTATATTGTCGTGACCAAAACTGGATGCAATATTCAAAGTCTTACCAAGGCATTATAAAGTGATATTAACATTTCACATGATCTATACCTCTCTTAATGCAGCCTAGGACTGTGTTGGTTTTTTGGCAGTTGCAACACACTGCTGGCTCATATTGTTCACTCCAAGATGCCTCTCATAGCTATTATATTAAGCCAGGTATCACTTATTCTATACCCAAGCATTTGTTTTTTCTTGTGTACCTCTATAACTTTACTTTTTTCACCACTGAATTTCATTTTGTTAGATAGAGCCCAGTTTCCAAGTCTATAAAGGTCCTTTTGCTACATTATGTGTAAGCTTCCCCCACAAATGATTGCTAATAGTTCTTGCTGCTAGGGAATAGTTTTATGTTCATTTTTTAAATTGTGGTTTTATTGGTCAATAACCAAAAGAAAGTTCTGTTTGTGGCTATAGACGAATTAAATAAAATTTCTTTAACATCAATATAAATTTTCTACTAACCTAGAAGGTGCTATAAATAGAACAGGCCCATGGTACTTCAAACACAATGATTTTCAGCTGCTATTGCTAGGATGTCCTCTCACCGTTCTTTTTTTTTTCTTTCTAATTTTGCATTCTTCAGTCAAGTTCTCTCTCTAGCTTCTTAGTGAGTTTATTTATGATTCCATATCTGTCAGCAATCACTGGTTGTTCACTCTGAAAGGGAGTGATCCTGGCCATTTCCCTTCTGTGCTATCATTCCCTTTGTTGGTGCATAGCAAATTTGGCACATTTGTTGCCCTGAAGCCAATTATTATTCTGTCTGACCCAAGCCAAAGTTACCCTGATCTGGGAGTGCATCAGAGCACCAGCAAAAATCACCAGGCAATGGAGAAGGCAGCCACCAGTGGGACAAAGCAGGTATAATGGATGGTCCTGTTATTATTGCACAATTCCACAATTTCTGCCTGGGCTTCTGTAGGTAGTTGGTTACAACTCCTCCCAAACCCCATTGGGATGCCATCTCATAATTTCAAAAGAATGTGATGCAAAGAAGCACACGGGAACACAACAGGCCACAAATATCTAGAGAGAAAGGAGGCAGATCCTAGCCTCACTGTGCAGCCAGCCAAATCCTATAGACTAAAACTGAAACTGACTAGCTGCTGGGCAGTAGAAGGTGGTAACGGTGATCAAAATGGACAAATAAGGGAAGGTGGCAAATAAACAACAAAAACCTAGATCAACATCCCTCATTATTTCCAGGACAGTGCAAGGGTATGCTAAAATGATCTAAGGTAAGGATCTCTACTAGTACATGGTTGGCTAGTGCTAACACAAATATTGTTGGATATATATCCCTGTTCTTTTCCAGATAGCAAGAATTTCCTCCCCTCTCCTCTTTTCTTGGAAGCCTTGAAATAAACTTTCTGCAAAAACGGGGAGGGTGGGAAGCAACAGTTAGAGGAAGAACTCTGCAAACAAACTGGTAATAGAACAACTGCTGAGGAAGAAATGGTGGCAACGAAGGTAGGCAAATTGGCCAAAGGAGTGGGGATATGTTCACCCTTCTCAGTACTCCCCAAACATACCACTGTTGGTTTTCACAACAGGTCACTTGAACTAATCCACAAGATAATAGCAATAGCACTTAAGGCTTATATACCACTTCACAGAGCTTTACAGCCCACTCTAAGCAGTTTACTAAGTGAGCATATTGCCCCCAATAATCTGGGACCTCATTTTACCAATCTCAGAAGGACGGAAGGCTGAGTCAATCGTTGTGGAGGATTAAACTCCTAGCAGTGAGCTGAATTAGCCTGCAATATTGTTTTCTAACCACTGCGCCACCAACATCTCCTTATGGTTGATAAAAGTGTTATAGATGTAGCATCCCTTGCCATTTTAGTAGCATAGTCTTGACTGAAGGAGGGAAGGACTACTGATATTGTGATAGAGCAAATGACAATTTGAAACTGTACTCATGGGTTGAAGTCAATGTTGTGTGATCAAGAGGGAAAACTGGGGTTCACAGAGCATGATAATTCTGTGCTTAAAAAAAAAAAAAAGCAGGCCAAGGACTTCAAATTTAATACTTGCATGCAGAGAGGAAAAAGTCCGACATGTTGGTTAATCTATATGATTACTATGTTAATTTCTATTAGTAAGCCATGGTTTACTTTCTGTATCCAAAAAACAGTACTGACCAATTACTGTATTTTGACAAGTCATCTTTAGACCAGTAAGTCTGATATAAATCTACAGTATATGGATAAAGATCGATTATATCATTACTTGAAGTTGCTCCGTTTATTTTCTTTGAATGTGGCCGCGTTCTTTGTCATCTTGATGGCTGAAGCCAACCACAAGAGTAATTAATTTTCTAAGCCATTCAGTCTAAGTGACTATTATGCTTTTTCATACCATATCACTTTCTTACACATATGCATTTTTCTTACATCGGAAAATGCAAGGATAATCTATATTTTCACAAAAATGGGTGAAGCTGGAAGGCATCCCAAATTCATTGGAATTGCATTTTGCAGGTAAATGCAATATCAGTGCATTTTTCACAACACTGATTTTTTTAAAATTATGTGCTAGGTTCTTGAAGTAGTAGAAGCCTTCAGCAGCGTGAAATCTCTTGACAGTGCTATTTTAATCAAGAGTGATGTCTCCTTTTCCCCAAAGTTTGAATCTCTTAAGATACAGGATTTCTGTCCCAAGGGAACAAGCTATGGCCAAAATAAAATGATTCTGTCTGTATAAAAGGATGGCACATTGGTATCCATGATATTGTTCCACCTGAGTTGTCCATGTTTTATGGAGCCTTCATGGCACAGGGGATCCATGAATAATAATGATCTTCATCATTCATGCAGGACAGCAAGGATTGTAGCATTGAAATCCGCAATGACATTCAGTAACATTTTTTTTAAAGCCTTATCCTGTCCCCATACTTCACAGTAACATAACTAGTATTACCATCATCAACAATTTTAAGTTATGCACCTGAACCCTGGAAAGGTTTTTAATAAAAGATAACTGAAATAATGAATGTCATATAGCAAAAGTAACATCTGCATAGTTTGCTTATACTTAGTTCACTATGAAATCAAGAATCTGTTGCATAACTCAGTTTTACAATTAGTTTTGCATTTTTCTTACACATTTGGTTTCAGTTTGTAAAGCATAAAAATTATCTAGGTTTGAAAAAAAAAACATATATGTGTGGGAATGGGTGAGACTCATAAAATGTAACTCTTCCCCTGTTTACAGGTCCTCCTTAAACAATGGTCATTTCAACCCAATCTGTTCTCCATTTAACTGTGCTAAGCCCTACGATATCCATTATGTTTTGTGCGAAGAATCATGTTTTCATGCATGTTTGAGCAAAGCATACTCCTCTATTATCAAAACAACACAACACCTCATCCCTCCAGTCTTCCATTTCAAATTAGAAACTTGGAAAAGAAACAAACGGTTAGACTAAGCAAATGATTTCAAAATTATGGATACTGGTTTTGGATTTATTGGTATCCAATGTAAATGGGGATAATGTTTGTGAGTGCAGAATAACACAACCCATTCTGTAGTCACATTTTCAAATAAAACTGTGATGAAAGTGGGTGCCTAGTGAAACATTGTGCATGCAACGTTTATACATACCACAGATTCTAAAAAAATAACAATTCCTAAGTAATTATGAGTTCAAATAGATTGAAAAAAAATCAGAGCAGGAATGCCTTGAAAATGGAATATGAAATTATGCGTATGTCTTAGCAAGAGAACTAGTGTGAGCTTTCAGTATCCATGGAAAAGACATTATAGCCATATATGATGAAGATGAAAGAGCTTAGTGTGCACAGAAATTATGCCATAACACATGATCCACTTTAGCCTCCATAGCCTTATGTATGCAATTCATTTTCAGCTTGGACAGGCAAGCATTTTTCTGGTTTTACCTTTGATAAGGGAAATATCCCCAAGCAAGGTGAATTTCTTCCATCTTACCTTGAACATCTGAAATGGCTGTGGTGTGGTTAACCTCCAACCTTTTCCCAACTCCATCTACAGAAAAAAGGAGATTACCTCCATTCATGAGCTTTGTACAGTGACAGTGTTGTCTATCAATGATCTGAGTGAATCTCATGCCATGATATATCTGGTTCTGCAGATGTTCAACCTCCCTTCAACAATACCTTTGTCAGGTTCTCAACCTATGACACGAAACACTGTGGTCTTTCTAGTCCTGGGTGAATTTAGTTATAGTGCACTTAAGAAGACAAATTTGTTTAATTCTCCTTCTTTTCATATTTTAGGAAGTTTGTCGAGCCAAATCAAGACTTGGATGATGTTGCCAAATTTCAACTCCTATTAGTGCTAGCTAATGCTGAGCAATGATGAGAGTTGCAGCCCAACAATATGAAGGGAGACAGACAGAGCCAGGTGATGCTCCATGTTAACCCTCGGAGAACACATTTCCTTGGTCATTTATCAAGGTTCAAGCAAATTGGCTTTTGGGTTTAGGAGAATGTTTCTCAATCTTAGCAACATTTAAATATATGGATGTCAATGCCCAGAATTCTCCAGCCAGCATGGCTAGCTGAGGAATTCTGGGAACTGAAATCAATTCATCATAAAACTGCTGAGATTGAGAAATACTGTTTTAAACTATTCTGTTCCATACTATTTATAGAACTTCCTTGGTTCCATAAAGTGTTCTAAATAAGGTGCTATCTTTTTTTTTTATTTCCCCAGAAATATATATTCTTGTATAATGTCAAAGAATAGGGAAAACACATATCCTTTGCAGATATTCTTTCCCTTCCCAAATATGCACAGTAAACCAACCCTGCTATTTCCCTTGCATGTGCTTGAAATAAGAGTATTCCTAATGCCATAAGGTGTCATATTTATAAATATTGATTAGGGGTCTAGAGTTAGGCACCTAAGGGTTAATTCCTCCAATTTCTTTCTAGGAGGAAAGTAAGGAAAAGCATCATTCAGATGATTAGGAACAAAGAGCTGCATTAGAAGCTTGCATTTTTAGATTAAAAAATAAATCTTTCTAAGAGGAACAAGTATAGTTCGCATTAGTTAAGGACCTAAAGTAAAACATTCTCAAATGGATTCCAACACATCATATTGCCAATCTTGTAGTTAATTATATGCAATACATCTGTATACAGTTCATCAAATCACAAGGGAGTGTGAATGATTATCCAGTGTTAAATACCTGGTATTTAACACTGGATAAGTTATCTAGAATGTATAATGTAGACAGTATCTCAAATGAATGTTGGAAATTTAAAAGTAAAGAAGAGACCTTTTATCATTTATGGTGGACATGTGATAAAAAGCAAAGAAATTCTGAAGTAAGATTCATATTTTAATAGAGAATTCTCAAAAAGAAAATAAAAATGAAACCAGAAACTTTCCTTCTGGGTTTAATGGAAAAAGATTTGGATTTTTTCTTTTTTGGGGGTGGGGCGGGGTGGGGGGGACTTGATCTTATATATATTAATGGCAGAGGTGGTATTTAGCAGGTTTGACCAGTACTGGAGAACCGGTAGCGGAAATGTTGAGTAGTTCGGAGAACTAGCAAATACCACCTCTGACTGGAGATTTTACAGTATCCTTCCCCTGCCATGCCCAACAAGCCATACCCACAGAACCGGTAGTAAAAAAAAAATTGAATCCCACCACTGGTTAACAGCAGCAAGACCACTGTATGCACAAAATGGAAGGACGATTCAATTCCCACCATGGACGAATGGCTATAGAAGTTGATGGAACTGGCAGAGATGGCTAAATTGACTGTTTTTATTAAAGAAAAGAATATAAGTACTTTTGTTGCTACGTGGAGACTGCTTTTGGACTTTGGGCTTGAGGTGGAAAAAACTGATTTTGGGTTTTACTCTTTAGACTGATTTGTTGTTATAGAAATGGCTATTTTATATTGTTTTGAAAAGTAAAAAATTGCGGTTTGATGTTAATGCTTTATTTTACTGAAACAGAGGGAGGCAGAAATCAATGCTTTTCTTTTCTCCCTCCCCCTCTCACTTTTCTTTCCCCTTTTCCTCCCTACTGCATCCTACTATTTGCTTTCATATTTTGTATTTTATTCTATAATCTTAATAAAATATTTATTAAAAAAACAAAGGGTTGTGAATAGTTGTCATTCTAAGGATTGGAGTTTTATCATACCCCAAACCATTTTAAAAGGTGTAGTTAAATATCTATTTCTATAGCAACAAGCTGTAATGTTTCTACACATCTCTCAAAAAGATTCACAACAATTAGGCCTTCTGATAAACTTAAGCTCTTTTTTTTTTTTTTTTTTTTGCAAGGAGGGGAAAAAAGCATGCAAATTTCTGAAGACTGGTGGAGAGATTTCAGAGTGGGGGTGGGGGTGGAATGACTTCCTCCAATAGAGAGCAGTGACAAAAAGCTCCTCCAATACAGTTGCATAGAAAATACCAACACGTCAAGATTTGAACCAAAAGGTGAGGTAAAATTGAACAAATTAATGAATTGAAAGGATTCCTGCAAATGCTACTTCTGGAAGGGATACACTATGACAGGGATGGCGAACCTTTTCAGACCAAGTGCCCAAACTGGAACACATGTGAATGTGCGGGTGCTGGAACACCACACGCATGCCGGTTTTTTGGACATTTTCAGGCCATTCTTTGGGCCATTTTCAAGCCCTTTTGGGGCCATTTTCAGGCCATTTTCCAGGGCATTCTGGGGTGTTTTGGGGCCGTTTTTCAGTGTGTTTTTCAAGTTGTTTTTGGCCCAGAAAATGACCTGAAAATAGTCTGAAAAATGGGCTGAAAATGGCCTGAAAAACAGGCTGAAAATGGGCCTGAAAAAGGCCCCAAAACGACCTGAAAAATGGCATGAAAAACAGCCTGAAAAGGGGCCTGAAAACAGCCCAAAAACGGCCCCCAAAACAGCCCGCAAAAGGCCCCAAAATGGCCTGTTTTGGGGACCGTTTTCTGGCACTCTGGCACCTGCAAAGACCAGTTGGCTGGCATGCCAGAAACCAGAAGAGCAGCTGGCGATGGTGTGCATGCCCACAGAGAGGGCTCTGCATGCCACCTCTGGCACGCGTACCATAGGCTCGCCATCACGGCACTATGAAATGGGAAGTGTTGCTGTGGACTCAACTTCCCTCCTTCCAGCTCTCATAGCTCTATCACCACTGTAAGAAACTGATGGAGATAATGTTGTTTTTGCAAAGAAAGCAATTTTTAAGAGATATGGGTATAAAAGTTCAGTAGGAACAGTGGTCAATGCCTGGAACGCACATCCTCTAACCCCCACTCCTTTAACTTCAAACTATCCACTATTGACCTCACCCCATTTCTACGAGATTTATCAGGGGCATGCATAAGTGCACCATTGTGCCTACCATCCCTGTCCTATTGTCCCCATTTATTTGTACCTATTTCCTGTATTCTTTCTTATACTTATTGCCTTGTAAGTGATTGACAAATCAAATCAAATAAATAAATAAATAAATGAATGAAATTGGGACATTAAGGGTAAAAAGTTCATGACAGGAAAATAGGAAGGGTCTGCTATTCTGATAAGCGAGTCAACTTGGGCAAGCAGATTAGTTAATAGTTTTAACCACACAGTCTAGTGAGTATATGTGTGTGTGTGTGTGTGTGTGTGTGTGTGTGTGTATATATATATATATATATATATATATATGTGTGTGTGTGTGTGTGTGTGTGTGTGTGTGTGTGTGTATACAATATACCAACGTGCCTACCGTCCCTGTCCTATTGTTTCTTTTATTTTTCTTATATGTATCCATGTATTCATAACTATATAGTATATAAAATCATACATTGCAATGTCCTACCTGCAAATGAATACTTCAGCTTCAATCATAACAACACAAGAGCACACAATAGATACAAACTCAAGGTTAATCACACCAAACTTGATTGCAGGAAATACGACTTCAGCAATGTCTGGAATACTCTACCTGACTCTGTGGTTTCTTCCCCAAACCCAAACACTTTATCCTTAAGACTGTCTATCATTGACCTCACCCCTTTCCTAAGAGGTCTGTAGGGGACGTGCATAAGCGCACCAACGTGCCTACCGTCCCTGTCCTATTGTTTCTTTTATTTATTTATTTTTCTTATATGTATCCATGTGTTCATAACTATGTTTTTACTTATACCTATTATCTTATAAGTAATTGACAAACCAAATAAAATAAATAAAATAAAATAGTGAAAAAAATGATTAACTGCTTGCCTCAAATTATTATGCTTATGCTGCAAGGATTTTCCAAGAAATAAAAATTAAGAAATAAAAAAGGGACAAAAGGTAGTCTGGAAAAAGGGGAACTGGGGAAAAGGTGGGGAAACATATAAAGTGTGGAGAAATTCATGGAGAAACAGGCATTCCAGGAAGATTACAACGCTGTGGTCTTTGTCAAGGGGGCTTCAGGGAGGGATTTGTGGTTCGGGTGGACAGAATAAAAAGCCTTTGAAATGTATTTCTCTGTGTGCCTACCTGCTAGTCACCCATACTTGCAAGAACGTATTTTACATGCAATAAACTATTTGCTGCTTCACTTCATGGCTCTGTCAAATTTCTGACTGATGAGTCTGTTTCTCACACTACACAACTCTAGGTAGTATTCAGCAGGTTCTGACCAGTTCTGGAGAACCAGTAGTGGAAATTCTGAGTAGTCGAGAGAACTTGCAAATATCACCTCTGTCTGGCCCCGCCTTCGTTTATTTTCTGCCTCCCGCGTCCCAGCTGATCGGCTGGGTCTTCTTTTGTTGCCCTGCACAGGAGAACTGAGCTGAAAAGCAGGTTAGTGGGATGGGGAGGGAATGGAGATTTTACAGTATCCTTCCCCTGGAGTGGGGTAGGAATGGAGATTTTAGAGTATCCCTCCCGTGCCATGCTCACCAAGCCATGCCTACCAAGCCACACCACACCCACCAAGCCACACCCACAGAACTGGTAGCAAAATTTTGAATCCCACCACCGCACCCAACCCCGATGCTGGCACAGCTATTTTCAGCCCTACTGAGGCCAAGAGTATTGGTTCCCAAGAGGAAGAGTAAAAAATGGCCTTTCCCACATTTTTCCTGGGAACAGAGTAAGTCCACAGTGTTTGGTATCTGGTGGATACCTTTTATTTCAATCTGTATTTCATTCCATTTAGGATTAAACTTGTACTGCTGCCAGATGCTCAGTCAACAACTGAAGTGGTATGTGTGCCTAGTAAAATAAAATAGAATAGAATAGAATAGAATAATAAAATAATAATATAATAAAATATAAAGTAGGGCAAAACGTGGAAGTGTGTGGCACGATCAAGAAGTTTCACATGATACCCTGAGAAATGATGACTTTGTTTAATTGAAGCCCAATGTATTTAATTAAAGTTGCCCCAGATAAAAGCAATCTTGGTTAATTAATCCTGAAAGCTATAAACCTGGATGGATTTAGATGAACAAAACAGTAATTCAGAAGGGAAAACATAGTTTTCACTCTTCTTATGCATTCATGAGCTTCAGCAAGTAAGAAGAATTCTCTAGAAATGAGAAGACAGAAAATGTCCCCATGGAGAGTTTGGCTGTCATTCACTGACTTGTAAATGGTTTGCATTCAATATAATTATATACAGCCTAACTAGTAACTTCTTTTAAATTAAAAATAATAATTTAAAATCAATGGAAACTGGCTGACCTGGTTCTAATTGTTACTGAGCCAATTAGTATGCAGGTTTGCTCATGAGATATGATTTATAACACAGAAAGCTTTGTTTGAACTAAGGAATTAATGTCAAATAAACATTTTAAATTAATTTAAATCTCATTTGAAGAGTTCACCTCAATCTACACTCTAGCTCCTACTGATTTTAGAAGGATTTCCTAACAATATTTAAGGATAAATATATTTTAAATGGCTATGTTTAAACATTCTAATTTATAGTTTGATTTGTATGGGACTTTTTTCCTGGGCTACAGTGATGTGGAATCAGTAAATAAAGTTCAGTTTATTTTGAGATGATAAAGGAGTGGTTGAAGCCATGGTTTATTACATGTTCAAGTAAGTCTACAGGGATCTCTTTTTTTGTATCAGAAGTCCTCCTAATTTTTTTTTTTTAAAGATTGTTTTAAAATTTTTTAAAAGGAAATAATGAGCTAGAATGCAAAACCTTAGACTCTAATCTATTTATTTTATAATAATTGTTATGTCCCTGGAACTTGCCAAAGTTCCCACCCAGGTCTGTTCATGCTGCGGGGGCGTTTGCTGCCCCTCATTGGCTGGCTTCCCTCGACAGCCGGCTATAAAAGCCAGCTGCAGGGTTCGGTCAGCCGCTGATCGCTGGAAGCCTGCTCCAGGCAGAGCTGACACGTTCAGTCCTTTATTTCTAAAATAAAGTCTTGTTGCATAAATGCCCTGGTCAGCCTCTCATTGCTCAATCTACAACACTGGCGACGAGGGTGGGATGGCTACCAGAGGCAATCTGCAGCAGCTGAAATCACTTTATTGCTGAGCCGCAGCCGCGCCGCCGGAGAGCTTGGTCAGCAAAAGCGAAAGGAAGAGCGTCTGTAGCCGCTCAGTTAGCAAGCTACAGGGGAAAGTGAAACGCTGCGAGCCGCAGCCGCTCAACTCAAAAGGCGCGGAATTCAAACGGCTGTCGTTTGAATTCGAGTAGAATACAGCGCGGTGCTGTCATTCCATGAGTCTCTGACACCTACGCAGGGCGCGAGATTCGAGTCACTGTCAGAGGCGGCCAGCCATTACGCCCACGCTCTCCAGGGCGCGAAATTCAAAACGCTGCCAACAGCCGTTGCAGCCTGAGCCACAAACGTAAACCCAGAGAGAGCAGAGAGGTTAGTGGAGCCTCTCAAGAGCTGAAGTCACTAGTCTGGCGAAATGCTGCAACAGCAGCTACCACAATCACCTAGAGCACACAGGGCCACCTTTTTCTCCCCAGAGAGATTCTACAGCCTCGTAACCAGCTGAAGTTCACAACATGAACTCCAACCCAGCCTTCCCACCGTTCAAGCCTGATGAAGAGAAGTGGGAATCATACAAAAATAGTTTTAACCACTACATCGATGCCATTGGTCTGGCTGATGCAGGAGAGCACAGGAAGAAGTCATTCTTCCTCAGTTATTGTGGGGCCATCGTTTTTGATACCGCCACAGCACTCGTCGCGCCACGTGAGTTAAAGAATGTTCCCTGGGCAGAATTGCTGGAGATCCTCACCAATCATTACTCCCCCAAGCCTTCACAAATTGCGAGACATTTCGCCTTCCGGATGAGGAAGCAAGCTGACGGGGAAACCATCAACCAGTACATGGCCGCCTTGAGGACTGCAGCTCTCCACTGTGAGTTCAAAAACTACTTAGATGATATGCTTCTCGACCAACTCGTCTGCGGGGTCAAGGACCTTCACCTCCAAAGGCGACTGCTTGCCAGGAAGGATCTCAACCTCTCCCAGGCCGTCGAGGAAGCCTTGGCTGCAGAACTGGCAACCTAGTCAGCCACCGAGATTCAAGGTTCCGTTCCCAAACAAAGCTGTGCCTCCGTCCATTCGGAAGAGGTGATCAACGAAGATGATTCAAACGATCAAACAGACATCCACCGTCTCACCCATGCCAAGCCACCTCAGGTAGGAATCAGACAAGAAAGCAGCAGTGCGCCCAAACACATCATCCTGTGCCTATCTTGTGGCGGGCCTCACTCGAGAGCTTCGTGCAGATTCAAGGGTGCCACCTGCAACAATTGCCACAAGAAAGGCCACATCGCCAGAGTCTGCCAGGCTGCACACAGCTCAGCACAAAGGGTTCCTTCCTTTTCCCATTCTGGCTCCCAAAGGCAAGTACTAAATTGTCACACTTCCTACCATGCTAACCACACCTGTCATGCTATTAGTAAAATCACACTCTCCATTTTATTAGAAGGTAAACCTTGTCGTATGGAGGTTGACACAGGGTCAGCGCTCTCAATCATCTCGTGGAGCACACTCAAGAGGATCCAGCCCAGCCTATCCAGAAACCAACTCCAGAAGTGCCAACTCACCTTGAGGGACTATCAAGGGAAGGACATTCCAGTACTCGGCAAAGGCAAGTTCCTTGTTAATTTTAGAGCTTTCAAAGGCCACCTGCCTCTAGTGGTAGTTAACGGCAACCTCCCTAGTCTCCTGGGGCTTGATTGGTTCCCCTACTTCGGCCTTGGGGTAACAGGAGTCCATGCTGTCTCAGCTTCTGACACTGACTCCTTATTTACTGACTACTCAGACGTATTCAGCAATGAGTTGGGGTGTTATAACGGTACCCCCATCTCATTTGCAGTTGACCCCCAAGCAGTTCCCGTCCAGCTGAAGCCACGTAGGGTACCATTTGCCATTCGGCCTAAACTGGACGCGGAACTGGACAAATTATTAAAGCAAGGGTCATTGAGCCCACAGACTTTGACAAATGGGAGACACCAATCGTCACACCCCTTAAAAAGGATGGCAGTCTGAGAATTTGTTCTGATTACAAAACAACAATTAACCGCTTTCTACAAGTTAGCGCTTACCCAGTCCCGGTCATTCAACATTTACTGCACACTTTCGAGCCAGGCACCATTTTTGCCAAATTGGACATGTCACAAGCGTATCAACAGTTCCCTGTTGACAACCAAACAGCCGAATTACAAACTATTGTGACTCACAGGGGTGCTTTCGGTGCAAGCGCCTCCAATTTGGCAGCGTAAGTGTTGCCCTGGCATCTTTCAGTCCCTAATGGAGCAATTCTACAGGGCCTCCCTGGTGTAGTACCCTACCCGACGATATATTGGTCTCGGCCAGGGACAGACCCCAACTCTTCCAGAGAGTCAGAGCAGTGTTGGACAGGTTCAGACAGCATGGCCTCAAATTAAAAAGGGGAAATGTGCCATTGCCACTAGACAGGTGGACTTTCTGGGCTATAGAATTGACGCATCAGGCATCCACCCCTAGAATCCAAAGTCAAGGCAATCCATGAAGCACCCACGCCAACCACTAAAGCCGAGCTACAAGCCTTTTTGGGATTATTAAACTTCTATGCATCATTCCTACCTCACAAGGCGTCAGTAGCTGAGCCTTTGCACAGACTCTTAGATAAAAAATCACCTTGGCACTGGGGACACAAGGAAGACACCGCCTTTCGCGCAGTCAAATCACTGCTCACATCAGAGCGCAATCCTTATACAATTTGACCCACGTCTTCCATTAGTACTAGCAGCTGATGCATCCCCTTTTGGGATTGGAGCTGTCTTAAGCTACAGACTACCCAGCGGCTCCGAAGCACCAATCGCTTTCTTTTCCAGAACGCTCTCAGCAACAGAGCGTAATTACAGCCAAATTGATAAGGAGGCTTTAGCCGCAGTTGCAGCGAGTAAAGAAATTTCATGAATTCCTTTTTGGCCACAACTTGAACTGATCACAGATCACAAACCTCTCCTGGGTCTTCTGTCCGGAGACAAGCAGACCCCCAAGTGTTGTCTCCCAGAATGACGAGATGGACCTTGTTCCTGGCAGCATACTCGTACAAGCTCATCCACCGCCCAGGGAAAACGTTAAGTCACGCAGATGCCCTCAGCCGCTGCCCCCTGCCAGCTCCAGCTGAGGATCCGGCCCTGTCCATGCCATCTTCGATGTCACCGAGCTCGACCTTCCTGTCACCTCCTCGACATCGCCACCAAATCTAAGACTGACAGAACAATCGCCCAGGTACTGGACTGGGTGAGGAGGGGGGCCGGGCACTAACCTTGCAACCAATTCACACCTTTTAAGACCCGTCAACAGGAACTATCTAGCTTGCAGGGCTGTCTGTTGTGGGGCACCAGAGTCGTCATTCCGGCCTCACTTTCGCACGCCAGTCTTGGAGGCATTGCACGAGGCCACCCGGGCATCGTCCGGATGAAGGCGTTAGCCCGTAGTTACGTCTGGTGGCCTGGCTTGGGCGACGACATCATTAAGTGGGTAAGCTCTTGCCAACCCTGTCAGGAATCCAGACCATCCCCTCCAGTCACCACCCCCACAAAATGGGAGAGCGCCAACGCGCCTTGGTCAAGACTTCACATTGACTTAGCCGGTCCAATACACGGCAAAACCTTCTTGGTGGTCGTGGATTCATACTCTAAATGGATCGATGTGGCCCAACTATCCACGACCACCATGCAAGCAGTTACCAAGGCTCTGACCCGTCTATTCGTGACACACGGTCTACCAGATACTATAGTTTCAGACAATGGCCCCCAGTTTGCCTCAACTGAATTCAGCCGCTTTGCCACCAATCTTGGCATCCGACACATCTTCACGGCCCCTTTTCATCCTGCCAGAAACGGATTGGCAGAGAGAGCCGTTAGGTCCACAAAAGAAGCGTTGGCCAGATTCAGCAAAGAAGACTGGCATCACAGACTCTCCCGTTTCTTACTAAGCCAACACTCAACCCCATGCATGGTCACCAACAAATCCCCAGCTGAACTCCTGATGGGTAGACGCCTAAGAACTGTGTTGGACAGGCTCCACCCTCACTATTGCCCTGACACCCCTCTTGGTTCATTGACGGGGGTCAGAGATTTTGTCTTGCAGGAACATGTCTTTGTAAGGAACTACGCCGGAGACCCACTGTGGGTTCCAGGGGAGATTGTAGCCATCACCGGGCCCAGGTGCTATCGAGTCCAGCTGGAAGACGGCCGCATCTGGAGAAGGCACCTGGACCAGCTAAGGAAGCGCCAAGGTACCTCGCCAGTGCTGGGTCATGGGCACAGGTCAGCCCCCAGGTGCCACACCAAACTCTCATCGGAGACCATTCCAGAGGCTCTTCGCCACCATCACCCGAGCAGAGGAACAGGCAGTAGACCGGGACTGCCCGATGGGTCCTCCACCTGAACCATCTGATGGAGTCACGGCATCACCGGCCAGAAGCACTGCACCGGCTCCAGCTCAGACCTCCGAGCGAGACCGCACTCCCTCACCGACCCTACCTGCTTCTTCGAACCCTGAGACACTTGGTAACTTGCCTGAGTTACGACGCTCTGGCGTCAGCACAGACCACCTGCTTATTTAAATGACTATACGTGTTCGCATCTGTGGGGAAGGGGTGTTATGTCCCTGGAACTTGCCAAAGTTCCCACCCAGGTCCGTTCATGCTGCGGGGGCGTTTGCTGCCCCTCATTGGCTGGCTTCCCTCGACAGCCGGCTATAAAAGCCAGCTGCAGGGTTCGGTCAGCCGCTGATCGCTGGAAGCCTGCTCCAGGCAGAGCTGACACGTTCAGTCCTTTATTTCTAAAATAAAGTCTTGTTGCATAAATGCCCTGGTCAGCCTCTCATTGCTCAATCTACAACAATAATGGCTTGCGCCCCATAAATACTTCTAAAATATAGAAATATGTTAAATTAGGATTGCAAATAATGTATTGACTGAGGTGAAAACAATGGTGGAGAAATAGCATGATTTTTTTCTAAAAGTTTGTCTTGTAACCAGCCACATTCATTATAACTGTCATTTTATGAATAGGAAAGACCCCAAAGAGAACTATTTTGTGAGAGGAATCACAATATACTTTTATTGTGCCCCGTTTCCTTATACTCAGTATACTTTTTACCCAACCAGCCAAGCAGTTAACTAATACACAGAGCTCCGGCAAAAGCTAAAACTTAAAAAAGGGGGAAGGAGGAAGAGATATTGGTTGTAAGATTCAGGATTGCTCAGTCTGTCTGAACAAAGATGGATTTTGTCTTATTCAGTAGGCTATGGTTGACATGAAGCATAACTAGCACAGCAAGTGTGTCACAAAAATAGCTTGAAAGTGATTTTCAGGCAGGCTGATTGGTACTCTCACTGCCTTGCACTTTAGTATCAGTGCTTTTAATGTTCCAGTGTTATGTCTAGCTTAAATCACTTGTGGAGAGGGTCTATAAAGGAATAACATATATGCAATATTTTTTATTGTTCAAAGACATCCTTATACTACTGTATACCTAAATTGGTATGCTAATGGATTATTTTCAAACATGATTTTTTTAAATAGCAAGGTACTAGTTTAAATACTTATAGGTCCAAGTATATTTTATATACCATTTAAAAATTAATGAGATTTTACATAAATTTAGACAAGCTCAAAACCCTTTTAAAATCAGCATTTGTGAGTACTTCATCTCCCTATACAAAAAGAAGCTGCACTAATCTTGCCCCTTTATCATAATTCTCTGTTGTAGGCCAGCACAACATAAGACAAGAATGACTACACAGACAGTAGAAGTGGCTTCAGGAATCAATAGTTCTGCTGAGAATTAGTACTGGAAACAGTGGGAATGCTCTGCTGTATTTTATTCCCCTCTATTCAAAAGTTAAAATTGGCAACAGAAAATCTAAACAACAATTTTCCTGACAGTTAGAAGAATTAATCAGTGGAATAACTTGCCTCCAGAAATTGTGAATGCTCCAACATTGGAAGTTTTTAAAAAGACATTGGATAACCATTTGTCTGAAGTGGTGTAGGGTTTCCTGCATAAGCAGGGGGTTGGACTAGAAGACCTCCAAGGTCCCTTCCAACTCTATTATTCTATTCTATTCTATTCTATTCTATTCTAAAAAAATAGCAAAGCAAAAAACAAAAATAAACAAAAAAAAAATAAACCAGTAACATTTTTATTTTTTTAAAAAAATAATAGTTTG
The DNA here is from genome assembly GCF_049901715.1 of Pseudonaja textilis. Lineage (NCBI taxonomy): Eukaryota > Metazoa > Chordata > Lepidosauria > Squamata > Elapidae > Pseudonaja > Pseudonaja textilis. Next base: position 30,158,700 of record NC_141997.1, read on the forward strand.
TGGAATTCTCCAATTCCCTTAAGGTTCAAGAAACAAGTAGAAGATGGTGTCAGAGTTTATGAACAGAAGATGCACTTTCTGAATGTACAAAGCAGAAAACAAGACTGGTCATTAATCATTCATCAGTTTTATTTCAATGATTCTTAGCAAATTCATGCCAAAGTCACTATGGAGCCTCGTGAACACTTGTGAATGCCTGGGGATCGCTGTTCTCTGTCATGTGGAGCTTGCCAGTGTGCCTGCTTCGCTGAACTTCTTGCTCTGGGTACTGTTTGGCTAATCTGGTTTATTGGACTGCTGGCCCTGGTTAATGTTTGGGCTAACCTAGCTTACTGAACTACTCACAGCCACAGGTTTCTGAAGGTGTGTGTGAGAGAGCTTTGCTCCAGTACTTGTAGTAAATGGGGGGACGTTTGGGGGCACAGTTGGAGAAATAAAGGGGAGTTAGACAGTAGTGAGATTCAATTTTTTTTACTACCAGTTCTGTGGGCGTGGCTTGGTGGGCGTGGCAGAGGAAGGATATTGTAAAATCTCCAGTCAGAGCTGGTATTTGCTGGTTCTCCGAAATACTCAAAATTTCCGCTACTGGTTCTCCAGAACTGGTCAGAACCTGCTGAATACCATCTCTAGAGTTAGACCTGTTCTCTGGTGATGTTGCTTTCCTGCCATGCCCCGGGTCCATCAGTCTGGTGGAATTGGATATTGACCATTTGGATGTGGGCCCTGTTAAGCTACACACTGGCACAATATTCAGCTGTAGAATAAACCAAAGCCAGGGCTGTTGCACATAGATTGTCAGCACCAGCATTATCGTTTTGTAGAGAATCCAGGCCACTTCTGCTCTTCTTCTGGTGTAAATGGGAAAGAGTGTAAAGCATGTGGTAGAAGACATTGTATTATAGAAAATATTAAAAAGGTATTTCAAATTATAATATACCTTGGTTTATAATTCTTAAGCGATTCGCTCAAAGGGAAACAAATAGATCTAATTTAAAATGTTATACTAATACACCTATGCTTACGTTTCCATCTCTATTTGTATGTCTATGTCTATAATCTATAACTATGCTTATAATCTATGGTATGATCTATAATTTATATAATCTATCATCTATATTTCTGTTGTTTCAGTCTATTAACCAGGATGAATGAGAGGACTACATCTTTCACAATCCTCACTACCAACAAAATACCTCTCCCTCATAAAACTACCCTAAAAGTAATCAGGAACAGTTTGATTACTGTATAAGGGTAGTCCTAGACTTACAGACAGTTATGGAGACTGCCCATTGTTGCTGGAAGTCGGGATCTATGTAACATGAACTCTGACATTAATGAGCTCCCCATCCCTGTTCTGACTAATGTTTTCATTAAACGAATGCATGCGTTGTTAAGTAGAACATGGGGTGACTCAGGAGTGGAGAAGACCATGGGAGGCCTAGTGCAGGTGTGCGATTCAACCGGTGTAACAACTGGTTCGGTGAGTGAGCACTCTGCGCACGTGCAGAGAATTTGCTACTGGCCTTTTCCAGCAATCCCTGTGTGTTAAACAGCTGATGCGCGGCAATCTGCTGTGCCAACGTGAATCAGCTGGGCTTGAAAAACAGGATATAAAGTACAGCCTAGAGCCTAGGCAGGCAGGTGGGCCCAACAGCTGATTGTCGGAGCAAACCGAACTGGTTTGCTCCCAGCTGATCCACAGAGCTACCGGTTTGTCCAAACCAGGTCGAACCTGTAAAATCCCACCCCTGGCCTAGTGCTCCCACATTGGGTGTCCCAAGATCTCTCCCCACCCTCTGAGATATCCCATGCTTTGCTTTCTGCCCCTTGGGTTCCCCAACAGCCGTGCGGGCCTCCTATCTACCCCACCCCATAACAATCGCACTTACATTTCAGGAAGGCTGCTCCATTGCTGGGTCACATGGCACTATCAAGGAAGACAAATCGTGCCAGTGTTGTTTTCCTTGCGGTGCTTTACTTCTCCAGCATGGAAACGCTATCATAAAGCTAACATTGCTGCTACTGGGGGGGGATCAAAGCATAAGAAGGAAAGCAAAGCCTACAGCGTTTCTTCTCGATTGTGCCGTGTGGCCAGCCACATCCCAATAAGGAAACGTCCTCTCTATTCCAACTTCCTGAACTCTAAATATTTTCAAAAGGTAAGTGAGCAAATGATGGGCAGGGTGGGGAGGAATATGTGGAACCTGGTAGGGTGGCAAAGCAGGCCCAGTGCCTGTGGAGACTGGTGGGGCAGAATGGGTAAAAAATAGGTAGATGGGTGTGCTGTAGCATCTTCGCAGTCAGTTAAAAGAGCGAATAACTGTGGGGATGCTGCAGGGATTGTAACTTCAAATGGTTGTTAAAATGGCCTCTTGTACCTTGAGGACTAACACACACATGGAGATATGTGGAATTCAAAGCACCAACATAGTACAAGCTATCTGCATTCTAACCAATTGGTTAATGTTTCTTATCTGCTGTTAACAGGAAATGAAAAAAAAAACTCTAAAAGCACTTCTCTTTGTTCAAAGCACTGTGAATCAGAAAAAAAACAGACTCCCTAAACTAAACTAGGTCATAAATTGATTGGAAAGGCTCACAGAACACATATTTCACCCCCTCATCCTCCAAAAAAACCTTGACTATGTATCAGAATGGTCAATCAAATGGCAAATTCAAATCTCAGCAAATAAATGCTCTGTCTTACATATTGACAGAAAAAAATCAGAAAATAAAATACAAGCTAAATAGTCAAGACCTTGTTGAGGATCCAAACTTTGTCTAGGATCTTGGAGTACTCATCTCAAATGATCTAAGTGCTAGAGCCCACTGTAACTACATAGCCAAAAAGGCATTAAGAGTTGTTAATCTAATCCTACGTAGCTTCTTCTCTGGTAATATCACACTACTAACTAGAGCATACAAAACATTTGCTAGACCTATACTTGAATTTACAGCTCATCAGTCTGGAACCCATATCATGTATCTGATATTAACACAATTGAAAAGGTCCAGAAATATTTCACAAGAAGAGTTCTCCGCTTGTCTACTCATTGCAGAATACCTTATGCCACCAGACTTGAAATTCTAGACCTAGAAAAACTAGAACTACGGTCCAATCTAAATATAGTATATAAAACCATACATTGCAATGTCCTACCTGCAAATGAATACTTCAGCTTCAATCATAACAATACAAGAGAACACAACAGATACAAACTCAAGGTTAACCGCACCAAACTTGACTGTAGAAAATACGACTTCAGCAACAGAGTGGTCAATGTCTGGAATACTCTACCTGATTCTGTGGTTTCGTCCCCAAACCCCCAAAATTTTAACCTTAGACCATCTACTATTGACCTCACCCACTTCCTAAGAGGCCTGTAGGGGGCGTGCATAAGCGCACCAGTCGTGCCTACCGTCTCTGTCCTATTGTTTTTTTATTTTTCTTATAAGTATCTATCTCATGTATTCAAAACTATGTTTATTCTTGTAAGCGATTGACAAATCAAATAAATACTAAATATTAAAGTTCACAAAAGGAACAATACAAGCTTCTGAATAAAGGCACTTCTATGAAGTACACAGAGTTTTTGCAACTGGCACAAACTGAATGTGTAACATTCAGGCATTTTACACCTACAGCATAGAGTCTCATGCTGTTATAACTCCAGTAATCAGCAAAAATGTTCTAATCCATTGCAGAGATGTGGGATTAGTAAAACAAGAGAAGACAAAAGGAATAGGAAAAGCATGTGCTGAAATAATTAAAAGGAAAGAAGTGGCAGGAAATTAAGATCAGTAGGCTAAGCATGTTGTTTGACGAAGATCAAAATCATATTTGCTGTGAAAGACATCACAGCATGAGGCTGTCAATCATTCTGAAATTACCATTCAAGCTTTTGATCGGAATAGCCCCAAATTCCCTTGCAGCTAAATACAAAGCTACCTCCACATCAAACTAATTAGATGATTAAGCTAGGGATTTTTGAAGTAGTCAAGCCAGGGCCCATAAGCAGCCGGCTGAGAGCAAATAGAATAAATTAGTGTAAATAGACATTGTCCTTCAAAGGCAGTAATATTCTACAGCTGTACTTTTATTCTGTGAGCACATTCTGTGAATGATGCCAAGGGTACTAGAATGGTTAAATGTGCCAACGTTGGATGGGCAGTTCATTCTGAAATTTACCTCTATGACCCAGTTTCCTGTCCAGTGCAGATAACTCTGAGTAAGTGCAATATTAATGCAATATCAGGGGTTTTCAATTCAATGTATAGAATGTGAAGGGTGTGTGTTTGTGTTTATTTTCATACACTGATGATGGTATTTAATTTTGTTGCACGAGGTACAATGACAATAAACTAAACTAAACTAAACTAAACAGATCTGTTGCATTTGGAATTAGAGGCAATTATAGAGATTTATTCTAAGGAAGTAATGATAAAGAATACTAACTTGAATGTAGCTTGGATCAATTATAAGAAGGCATTCTACTTCCTTCCATAGGTCAGGACAGAATTCTTTATTGGCTAAGTGTAACTGACACACAAGGAATTTAATTTCAGATAATCAGAGTTGGAAGGGACCTTGTCGGTCATCTAGTCCAACCCCCCGCCCAAGGGGGAGACCCTACACCATTTCTGACAGATGGCAGTCCAATCTCTTCTTGAAAGTCTCAAGTGATGGCACTGCCACAACTTCCGAGGGCAGCTTCTGTTCCATTGGTTAATTGTTCTCACTGTCAGAAAGTTTCTCCTTATTTCCAGGTTAAATCTCTCCTTGTTCAGTTTCCATCCATTATTCCTTGTCTGGCCTACAGGTGCTTTAGACAATAGCTTGACCCCTTCCTCTCTGGGGCAGCCCCTCAAATATTGGAAGACTGATATTATGTCTCCCCTGGTTCTTCTCTTTACTAGACTAGCCAAGCTCAGTTCCTGCAACCATTCATTGTGTGTTTTAGTCTCCCCTAATCATCCTGGTTGCTCTTCTCTCTACTTTTTCTAGACTCTCAACATCTTTTTTATAATGGTGTGGTCTTATTAAGGTGTGGTCTTACTAAGGTGTGGTCTTACTAAGGCTTTATAGGCTAGGTGTGGTCTTACTAAGGCTTTATAGAGTGGTATTAGTATTTCCCTTGATCTTGATTGTATCCTTCTGTTAATACAATTTAGGATTGCATTAGCTTTTTTGGCTGCTGCTGCACACTGCTGGCTCATATTTTGCTGGTTGCCCACTAAGACTCCAAGATCCCTCTCACAGTTCCTGCTATTGAGGCTGGTTTCACCCAGTCTATATGGGTACTTTTGGTTTTTCTTGCCTAAGTGTAGGACTTTACTTTTCTCTACATTGAATTTCATTTTGTTAGATATGGCCCAGGATTCTAGTCTGTCAAGATCCATCCGGATCTTGAGCCTATCTTCTTGGGTGTTAGCTATTCCTGCCAGCTTAGTATCATCTGCAAATTTGGTAAGTTCCCCTTCTATTCCCTCATCTAAGTCGTTAATGAAGATATTGAAGAGTACTGGGCCTAAGACGGAACCTTGTGGCACCCCACTGCTTAGTTCCCTCCATGTAGACTTAGACCCATTAAGGACTACTCATTGAGTACGGTTTGCCAGCCAGTTGCGAGTCCATCTAGTGGTTTTGGTGCATACCTGCTCAGTGTATATGCAAAACAACAAAGTAATAATAATCATAATGAAGATAATAATCATAATAATGATATCAATACAGAAGGTAGTGGAACAAATGAGTAGATTAAAAGTGATATATCCATACTACCGGTCTAATATACTTAGACAAGATAAAACTGTGGAAATTAAGTATTCAGCAGAGTGATGGCACAAGGAAAAAAAACTGCCTTTGTGTCTAGTTATTTTGGCATGCAGTGTCCTGTAGCGGCATTCTGAGGGGAGGAGCTGAAACAGTTTATGACCAGGATGAGAGAGGTCTGCAGATATTTTCTCAGCCCTCTTTCTAACCTGTGCAGTATACAGGTCCTCAATGGAAGGCAGGCTGGTTGCAATATAGTTTTTTTTCTCTGCAGACCTAACTATCTGTAGCTGGCTGTACAGCTGACAAGTCTGTATCTGTCTTGTTTGGTTGCTGTATCAAACCAGACAGATATAGAAGAACACATCATAGCCTCAATAATTCTTCTGCAGAACTGCATCAGCAATTCCTTGGGCAGTCTGAACTGTCTGAGTTGATGCAGGAAGAATAGTCTTTGCAGTGCCTTTTAAGGAGGGTTCCAATCAGGGGTGGGATTCTACCAGTTTGCACCTATTTGCTAGAACTGGTTGTTAACATTCTAAGCTGTTCAGAGAACCGGTTGTTAGAAGAAATTACTGGCCTAATCCTGTAGGGAAGGCAGGAAGGAAACATTCTGGTGTTGCTTACAGAAACTGCCTCTCCATTAACCCTTATTACATTCTTGGCAGGACTAGACTTCCTGTCTCAGGAACTTCTCTGGAGTTTTTTTTTCCCTCCTTTGCTGGTACTTTGCTTGTGTGGAGTGACCATTTAAAGTTGCAGTGGCACTGAAAAAAGTGACATGACCATTTTTCACACTTACGACTGTTGCAGCATCCCCACAGTCATGAGAGGCCAGGCGAGGAGATGCGTGCCTTGATGTGAGTGATATTGAATTGGCCACGCCCAGCCAATAACATGACCACCAAGCCATGTCCACCCAGTCACATGATCACCAAGCCATGCCCACCACCTAAGCCACACCCACAGAACCGGTTGTTAGAATTTTTGAATCCCACCCCTGGTTCCAATGTTAGGTGTCCATTTCAAATCCTGGGATTATAGAGCTCAAGAACTTGAGGGACACTACTGTTGATGCTGTGTTGTCTAATATAGTAAAAAGTGGTAGAATAGAAGGGCTCCTCCTAAAACCCACTCTCATCTTTACACCGGTTTGCAGCATGCCAGCAACCAGGCTGTGCAAACAAGTGAAGCCCCATTAGCAGGATGCAGGCAACATGCAAAGCTACTCCCTCTCTAGTCTGCAGAAAAACTTTCTCCATGGAACCGGTCCTGGGGCCCAAAAAGTTGGAGACCACTGTATTAATGTCTCTCCTACAAAAAAATAACCTTCTAAAAGATCCAACTGGCTTCATCCATAAAATTAAATACATGTCAGGAAGAAGGTATAGAAAACCAATTTCAGTGAGGGGTCCTTGGTGCTCTGTGAGCCTGCTAGTTTTCTTGCAGACATTTCATCACCCAAACTAGGTAACATCATCAGTGCTAATAAGGGGTGCAGTTTGCTGTCAGTTTATATTCTAATGGTTTGCCTGTCTGTTTTGGCCTGATGTTAACCTTGGAGTTAATCGATGTTGATCTGAGTGCTGATTGCTGATGGAGAGGTGCTTGGATCTTTCTGTTCCTTTTGGGGCTGGGTGATAGTCTCTTTTGCATACTCTATAGGTGTTGTTAATGTGTCTATGTCTATGTGTCTATTGTTGGCTGATTTGTCCTTAAAAACATTCTAAGCAGACCAAAACACCCAACAACCCCAGAAGGAAAAACAGGAGTCATCTACAACATACAATGTAAAGACTGCAACAACCACTATGTAGGACAAACAGGCAGAAGATTGGCATATTTGCATCCATGGAACATCAACTAGCTAGTCAGACGATATGATGAACATTCTTTAATTTCACAACATATAGACAGATTAAACCCTAGTTTCAATTAGGAAAATGTGACCATCCTAGACCAAGCCAAGTCCAAAAATGTCAGGGAATTTCTAGAGGGTCTAGGACATTTAGGCACTGACTCTTGGCCTTGTCCCCTTTGCCCCCAGCCTCCTGGGTCTCTCCCAGCCAATCTCTATGGCCAATGGGCTCCTGGCTCTTCACCCCTAGCCCTTTGTCCCTGCCCATTTGCCCAGGCACTGTTTGACCTAGGCCTTTGGCTGCATAGGACAAATAGTCCCCAGACAACTGAGTAGTGAGTGGTAGCAATGGCACTGATCAGGGTGACCGAGGGAGCTGTGGGGGGACGGGACATCATGCAATACGATCGGTGGCAGGCTGGGGGAGAGAACAAGAACTGCTGTGGCACATGGCTGTGGAGGGGAAGGGTGAGAGTGTGCGGCTGCTGGCATTGCAAGGGTGAAGCGTGACGACTTCCTGCTGCCGGTGTTGCAGAGGGAAGGGTGATGGAGGGTGGTGGGGCAGCAGCTGAACTGCTCTTTAGCCGTCAGGCCAGTGTCCAGTGCAGAGGCAACTGTGGGGGAGAAACGGTCAAAATGGGAAGCCCCACCTGGTCCTGAAACGCCAGCAGCTACACCCTTTCACCCTGCAACACCAGGAGCTGCACTCTGTCACCCTTCCCCCGCTGAATGCCAGCAGCTGCGTGCCGTCACTGCCCACCCCCCTGCAATGTCAGCAGCCACATGCCACCACGGCTCTTGCTCTCTCACCCGGTCTGCCACTGATCGTATTGCATGCTGCCCCCCACATCCCTCTCAGTCCCCCCCCAGCACCATTTCTGCCACCCACCACCCGATTGGCTGAGGGCTATTTGACCCATGCAGCCAATGGCCCAAGTCAAACAGTGTCTGAGTGAATGGACAGGGACGAAGGGTCAGGGGCCCATTGGCCATGGAGAATGGCCAGGGGAGGGCCAGCAGAGGAGGAAAGCTGGCTGTAAATCGGCTGAAGCAAGTGGCTGGGGGCAAAGGGGGTGCAGCCAAGGGTCGGTGCCTATACTTCCCTTTCCATTTCTAGAACAATCTGACAAATCAACCCTCAATAGACACACAGACACTAACTACAACTTGTCACTTGCAAACAATGATATTTTTATATTATTTAAACTGTTCCCTTTAAATATCTTTCAAACAGAAAGGCAGCCATTATAAAAGATGCAGCTGAGTTCTAAAATGGTACTGGCTGCATGATCAACTTTTAGAGTACAAGTTTTGGAGGATCTACAGATTTTCCACTTAGAATTTCAGGGTTCAAGGAAAGTTACTTCATCAGTCTAATTCAGGGATGAGAACATGTGACCCTCCAGATGTTGCAGAACTACAATAGCCATGATGCCTGGAAACCATAACAGGACAACACTTTTTATTTTCCCATTGGAAAAACAAGTTCTCAGTCCTGCCCTTGGAGACACTGGAATAACAAGTAGAAAGATTAATCTTGCAGCAGACAAGAGGTTGTAGTGGAGCATAGGGTTAGAACAAGGGCCTTCAAACTTGGCAAGACTTGTGGACTTCAACTCCCAGAATTCCTGAGCTAACATGACTAGAGGAGGAATTCTGGGAGTTGAAGTCCACCAGTCTTAAAGCTGTCAAATTTGAAGACCCCTGGGTTAGAGAAATCTACTGTAGAAAGTAGCTCCAGTAGTGACAGATCAAGGGCTCCACTGATATGCACCTAGGTGAATGGAAATAATCTTTTGGGAGTTTTGAGAAGAAGTGCTAGTTAGTACAGAGGCTGTAACAGAGGAGACTGATATCAGAAGACAATGATTATATAAAGAAGGGTTGTGTTTTAGTCAGGGCTATCTATTATAGGTCTTCCTGAGTAGCTGAAGAGGTTTGTTCTGGATGGAGATCAGGAGGGTAGATGTAGAAAGGTTGAGTAAAATATTCAAAAGCGGGTGAGAGTTAATAGAGTGAAAAGAATGACATTAGTAATGGGTTGACAGAAATATAGTAGGAGACTAAGGTCAGGGGTTAGACCACAGGTAAGGGAACTATGATTGGAAATTTGCAGCCAGTATCTTGTTCTGCCACTGGAACTCAAATTCAAGAACCAGGGAGCCACATCACTGGAATTTCTGGGTTCTGGCTCAGAACTCCAGGTCCGTTTGTAATAATGTAAAGCTAACCTCATTCAGAACTCAATCATAGACAATAGGTTCCTAGCATGTCTTCCTGAGTCATGGCAGACAAAGGGAGTGGGGGGTGGGACTTGCACAGATCAGTCCAAACAGGTTTCATGTAGTGACTAAGCCATGTGACCAAGGAAGGTGGGTTGATGTCTCCCTGGGAGAAAAAGCAACTGAAGAGACCCCGAAAGCAATGCTAGTAGTATTGTAAAAAATACATTTCAAAGAAGAAGAAAAAACTAATACAAACTAAACAAAAAATAAATGAAATACTGAGAAGAAAAAAATAGAATGTGCAGTAAAGAAAAAAATAGTAAGAAAAACTGATACAATAAAAAAACAAAAAAAAAGAAATATATAAAGAAATTATTTCCCGCCTTTATCATAACAAATATAAACAATAACAATAATTTATTGTCTTCTGTTAAATATACAACAAACGATCTCTTCTTCCCATATCCAATCCATCACATATAAACAAATCCTTAAACTCTCATCATTATAATTCTGATAGTCCATTAACCAATATATCTGTTGTAACTGTAAAACCAATTTTACATTCCTTCTTTTTTTACTTCTAATAACTTTGTAGGACTATCTTCAAATTATGTCCTAGATTAGAACTTGATTTCTTTTCTTTTCTTTTTCTATGCTACTTCTGATAAAATACTTCAACGTTTTAAGCTTCCGTCTGGTTCCCTCTAATAGCCAGCCTTCGAAGTCTCATCCGAATGCAGGGGTGGGCAATTAATTCTCTGAAGGGGCCACAGGAAAAACGGGGACTTTTGTGGAAGACTGCTGCTGATGCTTCCTCCCGCTGCCCCTGCTACTGTACAGATGCCGAACCCTCTGCCGCCCCACCCCTACTACAGAGGCTCTGCCCCCACCAATGCCCCACCATGGACACTACCAATGCTGCAGTCTGGATTGGGACCACCGTGGGCCAGAAATGACCTGTGGACCATAAAATACCCATATCTGTCCTAATGTGGTTTTTTTTTTTAAAGAGAATTTAAAATAAAAGCATTTTCCCATGGGAAGGATTCTTAAAATTCATTCAAAAACCCGATTCCTTATTTCAAATCCATCTGGACCTTTCGTCCATTTGTAACTTTCCAAAATCAAAATAGTAATCTCTCTTTTGCTTCTCTTTCAAAAAAGAAAATTAAAGCCCTTAAACTTTAAAAGTTCCCTTGCTAAGGATTATAATCCATACCTTTCTCTTTTTTCTCCACTGCCAATATTCCAAATTATCCTCACAATAGAATGTTAATAACTTTAATTAATACTATACAAATATAATTGTACTTAAACAATATAATGCATTAAGATTTTAATAAAGTAATACAAAGGGAGAATAATACCACTCTGAGAGCTAACTGGATAAAGATGATAGAAGATGATACTCAATTATTCATTCCTACCCCTGGGAGTCTGGGGTGGAAACCTTCACTGGAGAACTCAGATGGGGAGAAACATGCTCAGTCTCATCTGCAGCAAGGCAGAATGGCTGATAATTCAGAAACTTACAGTTTTGGAGAGAGTTAGTCTTAACTGGAGTTGTTAGATTATTATATTGAGATTATATTATGATTACTATTTGTTCTGGACTGTTGATTTTTATAGCGCTGTGGTGGTGAACCTATGGAATGTGTGCCACAGATGGCATGCAGAGCCCTCTCTGTGGGCAGGCGCACCATTGCCCCAGCTCAGTTCCACTGCGCACGCGTGCGTGCCTCCCACCGGCGAATTGGCTTTTGAGTCTCCGCCCCGCATGAACAGGTAGTGGGGTGCATGCGCATGTGGGGGAGCATGCACTTGCATTTTGGTATGTGTGCATGCATGCTTTGGGCACTCAGGGCCCAAAAGGTTCACCATCACTGTTATAGTGTATATTCCAATTTAGAGTTCTTCATACCTGGTAAAATGTTACATAAGTACATAACTAATTAATCTGCTTAATGGTTCAGTAATACAAACAACATACAGGTACTATATATTATGCCTTTACAAGTTTACAGGGTGTTTTTTTTTCAACAGGCACAGAAAAAAATACATTTTTTTCCTGCAAACCGAAGTTTGACCAAACTATATTTTTCTGCAACCATTTATATGCATGCCTTCTTTAATTTATTAAATATCACCCTTTTCTTTAAATGGAAAGAAATATAAAAGAAACAATGCTGCAGTTGAACCAACCATGTTGGCATCTTTAAGCAAATAAGCCAGTGGGTTGAAAAGTATGTTCTTATTCTGAAAGGATTTCTTTTTAACAGACGATTAAACCTAATAATCTTCCCTAGGGAATAAGAGAGGAAGAGAGAATATTTCCAGGTTGTGAAGTGTTTAGGACACTTTATTTAATATGTAGCTACCTATGGCCAGTTTTAATGCTATTTTAAGCTTGCTTCATCTTTTTTTCCAGTCTCTGCAATGATTTCATATAGGCTCTGACACCAATCTATCACCAGACTGTATATATTTGATTATTAATATCAAAATACCAACACATATATAGCATAAATAAATCTCTTTTTTTAAATTTAAGTACAGGTAGGATTCAGTCAGTTGCCTGGACTATTTCAGATGTTCTGAATAATGCCACTTGGCCTTCCTTATTACCTATGTTGCTGGGGAAAATAAGCGTGAAGGAAGCAGCAAGGTTTGGAATCTCCGGAGAGACCACTTTTGCAAGTGGGATTGGAATAAGAGAGGGAGGAAAGGGGAGGCAAAATGCACACAGAAATAGACTCAGCTGGAAGAGCTGTTGGGCCTCTGAGTCAGAACAGAACTGCCAAAACTAGCTATAGGAACAGAAGCTGCCCAAGTTCATTAACACTCTTACCATTTAGTCCTTGCTATGTGATTCATGGAATCCACAGAGGGTTCAATTGTCCGCACAGACTCCTATAAAAATGGATGCATTTGGGGTTTTTTTGGGGGGGGGGGTCTGCAAAGGAAGAGTATTTATGGGATTGCCCCTCTCGCCTGCCCTGACTTTCCCATTTTTATCCTCAGGCAGCCTCAGGCAGCTTGCCTAAATCTGAAAATGCAATACAGATGTTGAAAACATAAAGGCCTGTGTGTTTGCCAGGGTTTTCCTACAAAGCAAAACAGAATCCCATCGCCCTACCCTTTCCTCTCTCTGTGTGTGCATTTGGGTCAGGTTGTCTGTTTTTCTATAGCCAAATGAAGTTCTCCCACACAATCAGATCAACTTACAAATAAGCTCTGAGTTCTTACTGCCCTAGGGATTGCAGGATAGTTCGGGAACCAGTAAGTCCTAATGGTAATGCACATATTAAGAGGCTTGATTGATGGAAGGACTAAGTCCCAACCATATCATTCTATAGCCGGGTGTCCTATAGCTCCCTCCAACACCCTGGATTTATGGAACTGCAATCTGACTGCAGAGTGGATGGCTTTTGGTGGCACAGTTTGTGTTGATTCTTCCTCCCTTGTATTTAAGGGTGGAACTGGGAATAAATCTGTAGGAGGCAAATGAAAATGACTTTTCAGCTATAAGCCTATCCCCAAGACTCTCAGATAACCTGAAAACTGCCTGCTGAAATCTTGCCATTTTGCTATGGTGTCAATGGGGTGATTTTACAAATGGAGGCAAGGGTGGGAGTTGGGGATCTTTAATAGTAGAAATGTTCCCCAGTGGTTATATCTGCTCCCATATGCACAGTTAAAAATCTACCTCCCTCCATTAGACAGTCTCACCCCAATCACCTCACTTCCTTCTCATGACTGGCTTCTTCAGCTATCCCAGGTCTAAGAGATCCAGGTCTAGGTTTAAAAAACTTTTAATCTCTGGTCTATTAGGTCCAGGCTCTTTATGCCCTAAAATTCAAAATGTTCATGGGAGCTACATTACAGAGGCATCAGTCTCTTCAAGTTTCCCTTGCCTTCCTTTGAAATTAACCCACAGTCATTTCTTTTTATTTCTCTTTCATTTAATTTTATGCTTTTCACCCTGTACACCAAATTGCAATCCTTCCCCCATGGAACCTTCTGGAGATGTTGGGCTGCAATTCCAATCATGAACCATCCTGGCTGGGGCAACTGTGACAGTGCTGAATCCTTTTCCATTGAAAACAAATTCCTTAGCTGAACTCCTTAACCAGTTTATTTAGGATGGGGGAAAAAAGACCAGCACTGGAAAAAATTTTTTACATATCTAACATGTGGGAGGAAGAGCTGTGAGTGAAAACAAAAGGCATTTTCAAGTAAAAGGGAAATAAGAAATTCATTTTACACATGGGAGAAAAGAAGCTATCCATTTTTACCCTGAGCACCCTAAAAAATATTTTGGAGATACCCATTCCAAGAATGCTCTGGAGGTACAACATAAAAGAAGATATACACTTATTTACAAATGTAATGTACCGATGTTGCTGAGCTATTTTCAATGGTAGTCCAAGTACAAATTCAAATGGATCTCCTTAAAAATAAAACTGTAGAGTTTATATATAAGCTGTTACTCATTTCAGTTCCACGATAAATTTTGTGAAAGGCTTGGTTTATTTTTATTATAATTGTTAAATATATATCAATAAGTTAAGTGGGCCTCTTCATTTCTTTTATATTGCGGAACTTGGCAATGCAAAGGGCTCAAATAGCTAAATCTTTTTCCATAGTTTTAGTATGTTACAGGTTAAAATGAGTTGTTTGTTCTTAGAGGTGAAACTCCTGCCTATAAAAGCTCTTATTTATCTCCAGTTTACTCTATTTTAAAAAAAATATTGATTCACCACTATATTTCAGTAAGTTACAGTTATAAAACACATATGTTCTCTTCTCCCATGTATGTTTATATGAAAGATAATAAGAAAGATAGCAAATAGTAGAAAAAGAAACAAACATGCTATCCATTGAATGAATAATTTTTAATTGCAACATAATTCTTTTGCACAATGGCACCAGTATTCATAATGAAAACATAAGGAAACATAGGTAAAGGCCTGGCTTCACATTTTTCTTTCATCTGTAAGTGGTGGGAAACTCCTTCAAGAAGCCAAAAAATTAAATCTTTTACTGTTGAAAGTTACTGTTATAAAGTCATTTGATTTGAGATCCATAAAAGCATGCTGATGTTTATAACAAGAAGCAATATCCAGATACTTAAGATTTTTATCCCATCGCCCTTTTGTGCTAAATAATGAATTTATAACTATATCCAGTTTTATCTGAAAACTGAATTATTGCTTGGGATTCCAAGTGGTATTCCATAGCTAAAGGCTTCAATATGCATCCTACTTTACTGGAAGACCACAATCAAGCAATAGATTTAGATGCACATTAACATTTACATCACTTGTCTGCCTAGAAGCCTACTTCTGCATTTGGATTTATTGTGATGGGATAAGAATAGGATACATACATAGCTGTGTAGTATTAATTAAGCCAACTGACAGAGTTATGTAATACTTTTTGATACAGTTGAGAACCTATGACAGCAATTGTGTAAAAAATCCAATGCATCAAGATATAAATCAATAATGTTTTGTGACAGTAGCAATAGCAAAAAGAAAAAGAAAGTTGTGTTAAAAAAGAAGGTTACACAAACCTTATGGTCAATTTAGAACATACTCCCAAAAAAGGAGGTTACACAAACCTTATGGTCAATTTAGAACATACTCCCAAACACTAAGCAATGAATTCATTTGACTGAATCACAATGAATTCATTAAATAGGATAATCACCACTTGCAACTTATAGAATTCCATTGCAGGGGGATTGGAAGTATCATCTCATTGAGGAAAAAATATGGCTGAAATCTGCATGATTTACATAGGATAGAATATCAATTCTTTTACTGATGCAAAATTTGGGGTATCTTATGGATTTTCTTTATCCGAGGCACACAGACCTTTGATAAGGAAAGAATAGTACGTATCCATGTTAAAGTCTAACAAGGCTTATATAACTTTCACAGCAATATCTAAAACTTTTCAAGGCTTTTATTGATTCCAATGAATATAATCAACTATGTAGTTGTATCTTTACAATTACAGATAATACAAAATAGCATCTGAAGACTTCTATTATGGAGATCTTACAGATTCTGGTGAAGACATGAAGACATCCACCTCACCTGTCCTATCAAGTGACATGTAGGGCATTTACAAATTATATTTGTACCACTGCCATTTTACCCTTAACAGGGAAATCCACTTCAGCTCAGCAAATGCCATCTCAAAAATTATAACCTATCATTACTTTGTGATTCAAGAGATGGCCTCTGGCCTCTGGAAAGCCCTATTGGTGGGGCTTTCTGACTTGCCTCTAGCTCAGGGCTGCCATTGTCACTACATGGTTGTGTGATGAGGAAAAGAGGTGGGAATGCAAAGTTCTGATTTGTCAGCATTTAAAATCATGAGAGTTTCTAAGAAAGGATGCATTTATTTGTTTCTTTTTTAAAAAATAATTGACCTCCTCATTGCATAACTTCCTTTCAAGCTATTGGTGTTTTTTTTTTAAAGAGACATGGACATTTGTTCACAAAAAGATGACTGGAACAGAGTAGAGTGGAATATCACCAATTTCTTTTCAATGTAGCAAAAACACAAAAGAAAGTTAGTTCAGGGACAGACTCAGCAGAACTTGAGGTAGAGGAACAAGGGACCCAATTTGGGGCCAGGTAACAGATAATCAGAGTTGGAAGGGACCTTATAGGTCATCTAGTCTAACCCCTCAGCCAAGTGGGAGACCCTATACCATTTCTGACAAATGGCAGCCCAATCTCTTCTTGAAAGTCTCAAGTGGTGAGTCTAGAATTACAGCAGGAAAGCTCCGGCTGCCCGACAATTATGCTCAGCTATTGGTCACAAAATAGCTAAAGCACAAAAAACGGCATCTTGATATTCAAGATCTGCAAACAGTTACAACAGCCCATGCTACATTTGAGTTTTGGATTTGGTGAAGAAGAATTGGGAGGTCAAAAGCCTGGCCATTTGCAAGACCACAGTTGACGCTCATATACCTGTTCACACACATACAGGCTCCTTCAGGTAAAATAAAATAAAATAAGTCTAAATAATGTAATGAAAGAAATGTCTTTTGAGGAAAAAAAAGTAAACATAATCAATAAGATGGTCCTGAAGGCTAATTTTACAATGAATATTATGTGTAATAGATAGCTTCAGAAGAGGAACATAACATGATTTGGAGATTTCATTTAGAGCACAGCAAAGTTTATTTCAGTTAATGGCTCTAGAATTTGAGCATAAAAGATATGCAGGTCTTTTTTGGTTTTTGTTTTAAAAAAACAACTTAAAAATGACTTACCTTGACTATGCCACGGATGTGCATTTTTGCTATCATCTCTGCCGTGTAGAGAAACATCAGCAACGTATCAAGAGCAAATGTCACATACTGAAGGGGAGGATAATGCTCAAAGGTCTTTGGGGTATTCATGCACACCGAAATGACACTGATAATGGCACAGATGCGCAGCAAAGAATGCACCCACTGAGGAATAAAAAAAATCAATAAAGTTTTATCAACTTGTACAACTATTCTTTTCAACTACTATTAAACAATTACTACACTCCTCTGCTCGCAACAGAATGCCCTACATCACCAGGCTTGAAATTTTGGGCTTGGACAACCATGAACTATGCTTGTTGCTTCAACGGCAACAATACAAGAGCACACAACAGTTACAAACTCAATGTAAACTGCTCCAAACTTGATTGCAGAATGCCTGGAATGCACTACCTGACTCTGCTATTACATCCTCTAACCCCCACTCCTTTAATCTTAAACTATCCACTATTGATCTCACCCCATTCCTAAGAGATCTATAAGGGATGTGCATAAGTGCACCATCATGCCTACCGTCCCTGTCCTATTGTCCCCATTGTCCTCATGTTTATACATATCTATTATCTTGTAAGCGATTGACAAATCAAACAAATAAATAAAATAAATTATAACATATGCTCTTAGGGGAATTGCTCATTTTGGGCCTCTAGCACTTTTTTTTCCCTTTTGTGTATTTTGCTAAGTTCCACTTACATAAAGGATACCATGTAGGTGAGACAGTTTTTCCCTTTCCTTTTGCACAAAGTTTAGAACAATTTGGACTGCAGTGGCTTGGCACAATCAGCATTTCATTCCATTTTTCATTTGTTTAAAGTCTTGAAATTGCTGCGTGCTTGCCCAGCATCATGACTCTCAGTCCAGGCAAATTTTGGGCCCTCTAATAAAAATGCAAATGTTTTTTTTTTAAACCATTTAATTGTATTTTTTCTGTTTTTTGAACAGTTGTATTATTTGATTTTCTTTTTAAAACAATCCTGTTAAATATGGTGTAGGTAGCATGGGGCTAGAATATTTCCATGTTCCCTGTTGGCTTCCTTATTGTCACTAGTGAATTTCATAGTGAGCTTGTATACTTGATTTTCCCTTTTAATGGAATAAGACACTTCTGTTTTAACAGAAAGCTTCACTACTTCTCAAAACTCCGACTCGTTTTAATTTTTTTCAGATTAATTTTTAAATTTAACACAGTACTTTTGTCCTGTTAAATTGGATTTATGCAAAGAACATATAAAAAAGGAAAGGAACTGAAACATAAAAATAAAAAAAATAAACAGTAAATAATAGAATTGAATTGGACATTGAAGGGATGTGGATAGGATGGTTTATTTATGCCAAAATTGGAAAAGTTCAAAAAGCAATTCACGAAGGACTTGTTTAGACCTATAAAAGACAAGGCTAAAGTCAATCCCTAACCCTTCTTCTTCAGTTCTTTTTATATATTAATTTCCTTAGATATACAGTAGTTCTAAAAGAAACTTATATCATTTATAACATATGTGTGTATGTACGTATGTATATTTAAGATCCCATAAGATAATATTATACACACACTGTATGCAACTGCATTATACATCTTTTTCTTCATTTAGTCATCATTTAATATTGATTCATTCTGTCATATTATGGATTAGAAACTGTTATTTAGCTGTTCCCAATAATAAAGTATCTTTTGAAAATCCACTGAATTCAAGAAACAGAAATGTAAGCACATACTTTTGTTTATCCATCGAGAGAAATTTAAGTAGATAATTTCCATTGATTGTAGCAACATCAGTGGAACTTAACAATGCTTAATTACAGCTTAATCATATCCCAAAGGTAAGAAAGTTAAGGTAGTATATCATACTTACTGGTTTGTTAATCCACAGGATATCTGCGTTGTCTGATAAGGATTCATCAGGACCAAAATCTGTTACAGGCTGGGCTTCTACCCTAGAACTCTGTTTCCTTTTCAGCATACTGAAATTAGCTTTGTTTATATAAAACTGTGAAATGTCCTAAAAAAAAGAAAGGGAGAAAATCATGCTGCAATCTGCCTGACAAGATTAAAGATTACTGCATTTGTCCAGATCCCTGACGTATAAATTATGGAAATAAACACAGAAACAAGGCCGTTACAGATTTGACTTCACTAGATTAGGCAAAGTACATGGCAGCCAATTTATTTTGCATTATCCCTGTCTTTTTTCTTCATTTAGTCATCATTTAGTAGTGATTCATTCTGTCATATTATGGATTAGAAACCCTTATTTAGTTCTTCACGCTAACAAAAAAGAAAAATAGGTAGGAACAATTTGTTACCAGAAGTTTGTATCTCACTCCTTTTAAGAAATCTAAATTCTTAGTTTACGAATCCTAGATTACTCGGGGAGAAACAAAGAAGACTTTGAACCTAAGTATGAACAACATGCTAAAGAAATCATTTATTGCTTTCCCATAATGGTTTCATTGGGAGTTGGTACAGATCTTTAAAAAGCTGTATTTATATGGATGCATGTTAAAAATAGACATGTACACAAGAGACACACATACAATCCAAATATTGCTGTGTTTTTCTATTTGATTACCAAAGGTGGCCACTGAGTAACTGTTTGCCACCACCACCAAAATTAAGTGGCAGATATTTTAAAGAATGGCTACACATGGCCCCAAATCTGCAAATTAAATGTGAGCAGACAGCTTATTCATAATAAGTCAGTATTTCCATCCAGCAGAGAGCTGCAATAGAAGATAATTGACGTTTCACGATGCTTTCTTTGCATCTCAGCTATGTCATTGTACAGTATTATTAATTATTGCTTTAACATTGATTATTCATGATTGCAGTTTATTTGAAAAGCTGAAGGAAAGAGGGGTTATAGATTTGAGTAATATCTTTCGTTGCTTGTATATAAAATGTGTTGTACAAAAATATTAAAAGTGATTATCTTTGCTATATTTGGCTTATTCTGAGTATATTTTAGTTATTGCATAAAACATGAAGTATATTTTCACCTGTGTGTGAAAAAAATTATTGAATGAAAAGCATTTTACCCTTTAGCAAAAGTAAATAGTGCTGTGTTGAAAAATGCAAAACCATTTATCCATATGCTACAGCAGTTTCCAATAGAAAACACCTGGATACAAGCTGAACTGAACTGGCTGACAATTCTGCTGATGTGCTCAGGAGAACAGAAATACCAAGAGATTTGGATTAGCAGGAATAGGTAGATTTGTTTAAGAAGTTTTACATGTTATAGAAATGAATGTGTGAAACTAGAAAAGACAGTAAAAATACTTCCAAATAACTGTGGTAAATATAAGTCTTCTTGTAGGAATACATAATGCTGATTAAGCTAAAAGTGAACCATACTACGCTAATATGAAGAAGGAACTAGCAAGAACTCAGTCTTTTTCTATAGATTTGACATCTAAAAAGTGTAAGCTTTCTAAATTGCTTCTTCCTTCATTTCTTTCATTTAAAACTGGAAAACTGTAGCAGAATCTTGGTTGACCGATGACCATTTTAAACCAACTTCTTTCTCACAGGTAGAGTTATAGCTAGTAAATCCACATTAAACTGCAAGCCCCATTTTGGACATAATCATATTAAATTATGATATACACTCAAAATGAGTGAGAGAAGAGGCAAGAAAAGAACACGAGGCATTCATTTTCCCCAAAATTTATGAAACTAGAAATTGGGTCCAAAACCTGACATAATATTTTGCTTTAATTTTAAATGTATGAGTGCTTAAAATCTGGAATGATTTTTACAACAGTCTTAAACAAGCATAAGTGTTTTCTTAAAAATTGGCCCTACATAACATGTATGCGTATAAACATAAACATAAACATATACCATATTTTACATTTTTCTGCAAACTTTTCAATTTAGCTATCTTCGGAAATAGTAGGCTCTTGGCACCTTAGAATTTCTACTCATGATAGCTGTGAACTTTGGAAATTATAAATTCAACCTATTAAAGAAAAATTAGTTGGAGAAGAATTTTTTAACTCATGCTGCAGAATTTTATTTTATTTTAGGTTGATGGTCTGTAATGTTCTGGTTCCCCCCTCCCTTTTTTTTTTGAAGATGGGAACCACATTAGCTCTTTTCCAATTCTCAGATAGTCCCCTGGTACTCCAGGGTCCTTGAAAGATGTGGTTCAATGGTTCTGAGATAACACCTGCCAGCTCCTTCAGAACTCTGGGATGGAATCCACCAGGTTCTAATGATTTGAAGTCGTCAAGGTCAGACAGATGTTCTCTTACCATTTTCTTGCTTAGTTTAAGTTTTATTTCTAGTCTGTATTTTACGGTTATGTTTTTGGTAGCTTAAGCTATAGTGTCTTTTTACATGAAGATTGATGCAAAGAAGGAGTTAAGCAGCTCCGCTTTCCCAGGAGCATTTGATGCTACTTGTGGAAATATAAGTCAGAATTCCTACACTACTTGGCAGCAAACCTGACTGTTTACTTCATAGGACACAACAGAAAGTCATGGATTAGGCTGTATGATAGACAAAATTATTGATCAAGCTCTGTCTCTCCTGCTCTCTATATATTGCGGTATACATGTGCATATAAACATATGCTTTCCCCAACCCTAGATAATGACTACAAATGAACATTAAAAACATGGCTTCAGCACTAATGTAGGACTGCTTCTCTTATCTTGTTCTGTAAATCAACTATAGTATCTCAATATGTGGTTCAGATACAGCTACTACCCTTAATAGATAACATCCCAAAATATTATCTCCAGCTTTTCCAATAAATTACAGCTTTCCATAAACCTACAACCTTTTGAAACTTTTTGAAACTCATAGCAGCATGATAGGCAAGTGAAGGTTATGGCCTGTTGGCCTATTATGTCATAATATTCAAGACCTGAAAGTTAATATCCACAATCTGGGTAAATAAAGTGAACAAAACAGATTCTGATAGCTTATTTTGAGCAATGAGCTTGATGATAGTTTATTAGAGTTTATAAACATTTAGGCCGCCTAAGGAAGGCAGTGGTAGGGAGCACAGCCGTTAAAGTATACAGAATAAAAATCTAAATCTAAAAAAAGTTATGAAACTCACAAACGGAGTATTGATTCACTATCAGTATGAATTCATAGCAAAGTCCTGGTGGTTTTCTAGATTATATCCCTCTTTAAAACAAGGAGACTTCTAATTCTAAACTTGCATTTGCAAAAAAAAAATCTCACTAAGCCTTAAAGAAATCAGGAAGAAGTTTCCTTTTGGAAAACCACATTCAGATTGTCTCTGGATTTTGTGAAAATATACGGAGCTCCTTGACTTCATGAGAACAAGCATGACACACAATTTCCAATGTTCAGTTTCCATGGAAGCAACTACAGAATAATTTGGAACGCAGAGGGGAGAGGAAAAAGAAACAACAGAAATGATACATATCTTGATATGCGTACTTTGATAATGAGAAATGTCTCAATAACACTATTTAGTGATTGAATAATTCAGAACTTGGCAATTAGGATAATGAATGAATCAAAGATAATTACACTGAAAGGACATGTTCTGCTTTTTGGTCTTTGTGATCTTAAATCTCATTTTAATCTAGTGAGAGTACAAGGAAGGAAGAACCATACGGCAGCCTAATTCAATTCTCTTTCCAGCATACTCGAAATATTAACATGACATGAAAGTCTGAACTATGCAATGTTAATACAGTAAATAACAGAATTATAATTCTGAAAACTGATCTTATGTTTAAATACTGTATGTTGCCTCTTTTCTAAAAACATGGGATGTACACTATTATGCCTCATTAATTTCAACATATGTTGATATGCTAAGAATGCCTGCAATTTAACTCTGCTTTATTTTTATTTTTAATGAGCCAGTTCAATTCAATGACAATCTCTGAACTATTTTTTTTTTTAACTTCAGTTTTGTCCAACAAAATTGGCTCAAGGACCCAGCAAAACATAGGCTCAATTTGGGTGACTTTGGGTCAATCATTCCCTCTTAGCCCTACCCACCCCACAGAGCTGTTGTGGGAAAAATAGGAGGAAAAAGGAGTCTTAGATATGCTTGGTTTATTTTTAAAAAAGTAAAGGTGGGATATAAATAAACAATTAATAAATAAAAACAAGCACTATCCCAATAGATAAATATTCCATTTGAATTAATAGTTGGTGAGAAAACATGTATTAAATTTCTTATCGACTGATCACCTGAGAACAACTAGTTCACACATTCGGTCTGCTTTATTTCTAAATAAATAAAGCATTCTCTCTCTCTCTCTCTCTCTCTACATCTCTATCTATATATATATATATATATACACACACACACACACACACACACACACACATACACATATAAGGTAACATATTTTAAAGTATTCATCACTGTTGTATTCTTGCCTATCGTCTTGGAACTCAAGATGGCCTTTGTGTGGATCTGTCATCATTTTATCTCCACAGCGATAAAATGAAGCAGAGAAACCATAAAATGAAATGAAATGATAAAATGAAGCAGAGAAACCAACAAATTCCATATAAAACATTTCACACAAACTTAAATGAAGACCGTGAAACCATGTCATAGGACAAATAGGCAGAAAACCAGCAGTTGGTATCCACAAAGACCGCAACTGTGATTTGTCTTATTTTTCAACAGCTGCATATACCACCTTCTCCCTCAAAGAGGCTGACAATGCATGGGCCTAACTGAAAATCATGAATGAAGACAAATATTGCATTTCCCAGTATAATTTGAAGGACCCAATCTGGGTCGGTTACTAGGACCAGAGCTTTAGTCTTCCGAGCTTTGGGCTCATATTGGAGGCCATTCTCACCAGAATATGTCATTAAGAGTAGGACTCCCAGGTCCTAGTCCTGTATCTCCATCCATACTATCTCATCGGTAACTCATCGTCAAATATGAAATAGCTGTGCATTTCTTAATGATCATTTGTGCTGGTAACAGGCTAGTTGTGGCTTCTAGATACTTGAGCCACTTCAGAAATTCACAGAATATGATTCAATTTAATTATTATTTCAATTTAAATATATTCAATTTCTACCCTCAAAACTATGCTATAGAGCACTGCACACCAGAACAACCAGATACAAGAATAGTTTTTTTCCGGAATGCCATCACCCTGCTAAACAAATAATTCCCTCAACACTGTCAAACTATTTACTAAGTCTGCATTACTATTACTATTCATCTTCTCATCCTTCCTTTCCTACCCATCTCCTCCCGCTTATGACTGCATGAATGTAACTTTGTTGCTTGTATCCTTATGTTTTTTTAATTGACTGTTTACTAATATAATTTGATTTGATTTGGTCGCTTATTATTATGTTTCCGAAGTATGATTTGATTGCTTATTTGTACCTTTTGACTACTATTAAACGTTATACTTATGATTCTTGATGAATGTATTTTGAGTAGTTTGGAATACCGCTTCTGACTGGCCCCACCCCCATCTATTATCTGCCTCCCAGTCCCAGCTGATTGGCTGGGTCTTCTTTTGTTGCCCTGCACAGGAGAACAGAGCTGGAAAGCAGGTTAGTGGGGTGGGGAGGGAGTGGGGGTTTTGCAGTATCCTTCCCCTTTTACACCCACCAAGCCACACCCACCAAGCCACACTCACAGACCTGGTAGCAAAATTTTTTGAATCCCATCACTGCACGAGATGTATGTTTTGAGCATTTCAGAAGTGTTTCAAGCTCAAAATAGCACTGGGTATTCAAAACAGTTCACAAAGCAGCCTATTCTCAAATATAAACTACGTGTAAGCTTTGAACTATGTCATGCTTGAAACATTTTGCACACCCATAGAACATACAAGTATTTCATGCTTGAAACATTTTGCATTTTGAAATATTTTGCATACCCCAAAAGACACAAGAGGAAAGATGTGAAGGAATAGCAGTTTGATAACAAGTAAGCAATAGCATTTTGGCTAAACTTACATTTCAAAATATTAGGTGTTTTTTGTTTAGTACAGGACATTACAACCTAGGATAATTATGAGAGCTAGAAAAGGGACAATTTACCAAGGAAGAATACCTAGAAATAGTACATAATTATAGAAAGGACATTGGAAAATTAAAGGTCAGAATCAATTAAAATTGGTGAAGGAGGCTAAAAACAGCAAATAAGGCTTCTTCGGTATGCTCAAAATAAAGAGAAAGAAAATATCTCTCTATTAGCTGTTCAATCAAGATGACTAGGAAAGAAAAGGTAGCGGATAGCAAGGAAAAGGTAGAACTGTTCAAAACTATTCTGGTTCAGCGTTTTCCAACAAGAGGCAATGTGTTCTACTGGGTAATTGTGAACAGTAGGATGGAGGAACAAACTGAAAAGTTACCAAGAAAAACAAAACATCTATTTACATTCAATGACTTTAAATTCTAAGGTGAACTTCATCCTTGTGTACTGAGTTGGCTTTTTGATATACTGGCCAAATCTTTATGATCTTTGAAAAATCTGCAGAAAGATAAGAGGGCCGTACAACTGGAGGAGAACAGTTACCCCTATTTTCAAAAAAGGGGAAGAAGATTCACCAATCCTCTTCAGTTGGATATCAACACATGGGGAGATTCTAAAGCAGGTCACATATTGATGGATCTAGGAGTACTCTGAAAATAACGTAGCCAAAAGCAGCACTGACAGGTTTTTATTCTTCAACATAGTGACTAAATTAATAGACCAGCAAAATATTGTGAACATAATATATTTAGATTTCAGCAAGGCATTCGACAAGTAGACCACAACTTACTTCTAGTAAGCTAGAAAAAAGTGGAATAGATAGCACCACCACTAGATGGACTCGCAACTGGCTGACAAACTGTACTCAACAAGTAGTCCTTAATGGGTCTAAGTCTACATGGAGGGAAGTAAGCAGTGGGTGCCACAAGGTTCCATCTTAGGCCCAGTACTGTTCAATATCTTCATAACGACTTAGATGAGAGAATAGAAGGGGAACTTACCAAATCTGCAGATGATACTAAGCTGGCAGGAATAGCTAACACCCAAAAAGATAGGCTCAAGATCCGGATGGATCTTGAAGACTAGAACACTGGGCCATATGTAACAAAATGAAAATTCAATGTAGAGAAAAGTAAAGTCCTACATTTAGGCAAGAAAAACCAAAAGTACACATATAGACTGGGTGAAACCACGCTCAATAGCAGTAACTGTGAGGGGGATCTTGGAGTCTTAGTGGATAACTAGCTAAATATGAGCCAGCAGTGCAGCAGCAGCAGCCAAAAAAGCTAATGCAATCCTAAGTTGCATTAACAGAGGGATGCAATTGAGATCGAGTGAGGTACTAATACCACTCTACAAAGCCTTAGTAAGACCACACCTGGAGTACTGCATCCAGTTTTGGTCACCACATTATAAAAAAGTTGTTGAGACTCTAGAAAAAGTAGAGAGAAGAGCAACCAGGATGATTAGGAGAGACTAAAACATATGAAGAATGGTTACAGGAACTGGGCATGGCTGGTCTAGTGAAGAGAAGAACCGGGGAGACATGATAGCAGTCTTCCAATATTTGAGGGGCTGCTACATGGAGGAAGGGGTCAAGCTATTTTCTAAAGCACCTGTAGGCCAGACAAGGAAATATGGATGGAAACTGAACAAGGAGAGATTCAACCTGGAAATAAGGAGAAACTTTCTGACAGTGAAAACAATCAACCAATGAAACAGCTTGCCCTTGGAAGTTGTGGGAACACCATCACTTGAGACTTTCAAGAAGAGATTGGACTGCCATTTGTCAGAAATGGTGTAGGGTCTCCCACTTGGGCGGGGGGTCGGACTGGGTGACCTCTTCCAACTCTGATTATCTGTTTTTACCATAATGTTTTGATTGAATAACTTTTTTAGTATAATGGAAGAATGCTGCAGACACATCTTGATTTCATCAAACACCATGACACGAGATAGCATTATAACTAATGAGCAAAGCAGGATTAATAATTGTACTGAAATAGTTTTTTTGTTTTTAACTTTGTTATACATCATCCAATGTCACTTGATTGTGAGATGGAGGGCTACATAAATATGAAAATCAATAAGTAAAATCAAACTGAAGAAAGATATTAAATGGAGAGACATGAAATTTACTCCAGAGTCTTGAACATTTTGATTTTTGATTTGAACGAAGAAGAAATACTCGTAGGTAACACAATATTGGGTGATTAGTGATCCTTGCAAATATAAATAAAATTCAAAACAATTTTGAACAGTTAGACAAATGGGCTGAAATATCAGTATGAAATACAACCGTGAAATACACAGTTGTGCTCTTAGGAAACAATAATCTAATGTGAAACACAGAATATAGGATATTTGGGTTGGCAAAAATACTTGTGAAAATGATCTTGAAATAGTAATTGATTTCACACTGAATATGTGTCAGAGTGATGTGATTGCAAAACAAGCAAAAACTATTTTAGACTCCATTAATTACAATTTCTAAACCACGAGCAATAATTACTCCATTTTACTCTGCATTGTTCATACTTATATCTTGAACAATAGGTTCTCTTCTGGGCATTACAATTTAAGAATTCAGAAAAGTGGTAATAGGGCAAAAAGAGAAGGACAAAAAGGATGAGCAAGGGATTAGAAACAAGTTTTAGGAAGAGAGATGAAAGGATCTGAAAAGTGTTTAGTCTTGAGAAGACTGAAACAGAAGATGACAGCATTCTTCAAAAATGTCACCTTGAAAAACTTAAAAATCTCAGAAAGTAAGAATCAAAACACAGATATCCTTGACTTACAATGATTTCTTCATCAACTCAGGGCCTCCCTCTCTGCCAGAGGCACCATATGCTCCAAATAACAACTGCAAGAGGGAGAGCAGAGACGGTGTGGGCACCTCACTTAATGACCACAATATCATTATTACCATAATTCTGGGCTCAGCTGTGGTCGTAAGTCAAGGACTACTTGTAAAGAGCATACTATAAAAAAGATAGATTCCACTTATACTGGCAAAAGCTCCCAGACAATGAGAACATTTTAACTACAGCAGAGAAGGCATTACTCCTCGATCCCGCCAGTCAGAGATCCTCAACAGGCCTCCAGCTGATTGGCTGGGTCTTCTTTTGTTGCCCTGCATAGGAGAACGGAGCTAGAAAACAGGTTATTGGGGTGGGGAGGGAATTGGATTTTGCAGTAACCTTACCCCAGGAGTGAGGTGGGAATGGAGATTTTTGCAGTATCCTTCCCCTGCCATGTCCACCAAGCCACACCCACCAACCAAGCCAAGCCTACCAAGCCACGCCTACCACAGAACAGGTAGTAAAAAAATGTGAATCCCACCGCTGCTCTACAGCCTCCAGGCCCCCTAAAAGGGTAGCTACAGCATCACTCAGTCACCAGATGTGGAGATATAAAATTGAGTGTCATCAGCATATTGATAATACTTGATAGCGATGAATGATTTCACCTAGTGACTTCATGTAGCTATTAAAGAGCAGAGAGAATACCCTGAGGTACACTGTTAGAGAACATGACTTTCTATCAACATTGACTGAGCCTTTGCATCTAATTTCCATTAAATACCACTTTATAATACCTTGCTAAGACCGCACTTAGAATACTGCATCCTGTTTGGATGTTAGGTGTTTAGACTCTAGAAAGAGTGCAGAGAAGAGCAACAAAGAGGATTAGGCAACTGGAGGCTAAAACATATAAAGAACAGTTGCCTGAATTGGGTATGTCTAGTTTAGTGAAAAGAAGAACTAGGAATGACATGATAGCAGTGTTCCAATATCTAAGGGGCTGCCACAAAGAACAGAGGGTCAATATTTTCTCCAAAGCACCTAAAGGCAGGACAAGAAGCAATGGATGGAAAATCAAGGAGAGAAGTAACCTAAAACAAAGGAGAAATTTCCTGACAGTCGAAAAATTAATCAGTGGAACAACTTTCCCCCAGAACACTGGAGGTTTTTAACAAGAGATTAAACAACCATTTGTCTGAAATGGTATAGAACCCTGGTGGCAGGGGTGGGATTCTACCAGTTCACACCTATTCGCTAGAACCGGCTGTCAACATTCTAAGCAGTTCGGAAAACCGGTTGTTAGAAGAAATTACTGGCCTAATCCTGTAAGGAAGGCAGGAAGGAAACATTCTGGGGTTGCTTACAGAAAGTGCCTCTCTGTTAACCCTTATTACATTCTTGGCAGGACTAGACTTCCTGTCTCAGGAACGTCTCTGGAGTTTTCCCCCCACTCTTTTGCTGGTATTTTGCTTATGTGGAGTGACTATTTAAAGTTACAATGGCACTGAAAAAAAGTGACTTATGACCATTTTTCACACTTACGACTGTTACAGCATCCCCACAGTCATGAGAGGCCAGGCGAGGAGATGCGTGCCTCGATGTGAGTGATATTGAGTTGGCCACATCTAGCCAATAACATGACCACCAAGCCACGCCCACCAACTAAGCCACGCCCACAGAACCAGTTGTTAAAAAATTTGAATCCCACCCCTGCATGGTGGCGAACCTATGGCACGCGTTCCAGAAATGGCACGCAGAGCCATTACTGCAGGCACGTGAGCACTCGCCCAGAAAACATGTACTGCACATGCGTGCGCACTGCCTGCCCGACAGCTGATTGTCAGGTATCTGGTGTGCATATGCCGGGACGCGCCAGTGCAAAGGAGACACTCAAGCATGTGCAGAAGCACCCCGTGCACATTAGGAGGTTGCACATGCATGTGCAGAAGCATACAGCATGGGTTGCGCGGGTCACGTGAGTCGTGCATGCAGAAGTGCGGGTTGCGTGAGTTTCACAGGTTGCTCGCGCATGCGCAGGAGGCATGAGGGGCGCACGCATTGCCTTCTGGGTGACGGCACGCGAGCATGAGCAGGTAAGCGCGCGCGCAATTATTGGCCCAGGAGCCCAAAAAGGTTAGCCACCCCTGGTATAGAGCTTCCTGCTTGAGAAGAGGGATAGGCTAGAAGACCTCCAAGGTCCCTTCCAACTCTGTCATTCTGTTCTTCTGTTTAGTGACTGTTCAAATTTACAACAGCACTGAAAAAAGTGACTTATGACCATTTTTCACCCTTGACTTACAGTAGCCACATGATTTACATTCGGGTGCTTGACAACTGGTTCATACACGGTTGCAGTGTCCCAAGGCCACGTCTTCCCCTTTTGTGACCTTATGACAAGCAAAGTCAACGGGGAAGCCAAATTCACCCTAACTAACTTAACAACTGCATTGATTCACTTAACAAATGTGGAAGGAAAGCCGTAAAATGGGACAAAAGTCACTTAGCAAATTTCTCACTCAGCAACAAAAACTTTGGGCTCAATTGTGGTCTTAAGTCAAGGACTGCCTGTATCTGTTCTCAATATCACACTACAGAAAACTACAATTGCTGATGTACTCTAAAGAAAATCTTGCTTAGTTAATGGGTATGAAACCAGCCTAGTTTGAAGCATACTTAACCATCAAAGTTCTTAACCAACAGCTTCACTCAAGTCTGTAATGCAATTATAAACTATCCTGTGTCTAAATTAGATCTTTGGGTATTTTTTTAACCCTTTCTTTCTCTAAATCATGCTTTTATAGTTATATTATGCAGAAATGCTCTGATATTTTGCAGCACAATCTAGGTCATTCAAAAGCTAATCTTGTGTTTATTACAAAATCGTTGTACCTAAGATTTCAACATATTGGTGAGTAATTAACCTAAATATTTACCCTACACTGAATGTATTTTTAAACCATTGGGGCATACAAATTGGCATGGGGGAGATTGATTGGTTTCATGCACCGCTTAATGATTATTTACTGAATAAATAATAATTGATTAGATTTGTTCAGCACATTACCCCACAGACAATGGTTAAGTAATGTAAACCTGTAAGCTTTGTGTTTGCACACCACAGTTACTTAAAACTAAGCAAGTTTCATACTGGGTATATCTAGTTTAATGAAAAGAAGCACTAAGGGAGACATGATAGCAGGGTTCCAATATCTGAGGGGCTGCCACAAAGAAGAGGGAGTCAAGCTATTCTCCAAAGCATCAAAGAGCAGGACAAGAAGCAATGGATAGAAACTAATCAAGGAGAGAAGCAAATTAAAACTAAGGAGAAATTTCCTGACAGTTAGAACAATTAACCAGTAGAACAACTTGCCTCCAGAAGTTGTAAATGCTCCAACACTGGAAGTTTTTAAGAAGAGATTGGATAACCATTTGTCTGAAAAGGTATAGGGTTTCCTGTCTGAGCAATGGGTTGGACTAGAAGACCTCCAAGGACCCTTCCAACTCTGTTATTCTTCCCCCCCCCCCCCCCCCCCCCCCCCCCCCCCCCCCACCACCCCCCCCCCCCCCCCCCGCCCTCCCCCCCCCCTCCCCCTCCCCCCCCCCCCCCCCCCCCCCCCCCCCCCCCCCCCCCCACCCCCCCCCCCTCCTTCCCCCCCCCCCCCCCCCTTTCTCCCCCCCCCTCCCCCCCCCCCCCCCCCCCCCCCCCCCACCCAACAAAAACAAAAAACCCCCAAACCCCCCCCCTTACCCCCCTCCCCTGCCCCCCCACCTTCCCCCCCCCCCCCCCCTCCCCCCCCCCCCCCCACCAACCCCCCCCCCCCAAATCCCCCCCCCCCCCCCCCCCCCCCCCCCCCCCCCTTCTTGTTCTGTTCTATATGATGCGATTAAAGGATCCCGTTGTTGAAAATTACTATCCTTAGATACTATCTATCTACTACGTCTTATCTATCTACTATATCTAATATATCTATCTATCCACTATATCTAATATGTCTAATATCTACTATATCTATTTATCTATCTATCCATTATATCTACTATATTTAATACCTATCTATCTATCCAATACATCTAACATATCTACTATATCTACCATGTCTAATATATCTATCCACTATATCTAATATATTTACTATATCTACTATGTCTAATATATCTATCTATCTATCCACTATATCTAATATATCAAATATATCTTATCTATGGAGGAGAGCTCTCAGTTTCCTTATTTTCTCCATGAAAGGTGCGGAGAAGCTGCATCGTTCCAGTCCCTGGTAAGGGGCCCACCGGAGATCCCTGACCAAACCGGAGGACAACAGGCCTCTTCTGCGGGTGGCCGCCACTGCACCAGCATTTCTCCACCCCTCCAAACTTCCTCCTCCTCCCCCCCTTCTCCCCCCCCCCCCCCCCAAAGCACCTCTTCGCCTTTCTCCAGAAACCGCACGGCGCCCCACCGCCAAGCAAGCCGGGTCTCATCCTTATCTTTGCGGGAAAGGAAGGGGAGGGGAGGGAGGAGGGCGGCACGATGCAGCGGGGGAAGCGGACCCACCAACCCGAAGCCCGCCAGCCCGCCGAGGGCAACCTACCCGCCTGCCTTTCCCTTCATGGCGTTAAGGGACCAGGATGCTTATTTGGTGATGTCTTCGCCTGGAGAGCATTTGGCATTATTGTTATTATTGTTGTTGTTGTTGTTTTAAAGCCGGTCTCCCGAGGCGTCCGCACCCGGAGAGGGCGTGACCCGCGGGGCGGCGGACAGAGGCGCCGCACCCGGCAGGCGAGGGGGGCGAACTTGGTAGCAGGTTTCTCCTCCTCGCCGGCTGGCCGCAGCCTTGCGGTCGCCCGGCAACCGCGGGTTCCCTGCGAGCATCTACCGGCGGCCGGCGGGAGCGCGAAAGGACACGCGCAGACGGCGACTCCTGCCACGGGCGGGCGCGGGGCTGGGTGCCGGCGGCCTGGGTGCCGTCCCCCCCTCACCTTGGGCTCGGGCTCCCCTGCGGGGCTCGTTCCCGACCTCCCCCGCAGGAGCGAGCCTTGCCGCCTTGGGGATGAAGGTGTCAGCGTCGTGGCCTTTGGTAATGCCGCAGCCGGAGGAACTGCGTAGGGTTCCCGTTCGGGAAGTGGAGAGGGAGTGGAGGGGCGGCGAGCGGGGGGGCTTCGGTGAGGCAGGGAATCTGTGGCCTACTCGCTGGGGCCGAGCTGCAGAGCTGGGAGGGGCAGGCCAATTGCAAATCGTAGGCCACCGGATTCACCGCTCCTGCTTTGAAAGGAAAGCGAGTTACTTTCCTCTGTCTGTCTCTCTACCTATCCTACCCCCACCCCCCATCTATCTATCTATCTATCTATCTATCTATCTATCTATCTATCTATCTATCTATCTATCTATCTATCTATCATTCTCTTTTCTACCTATCTCTCTCTATCTATCTATCTATCTATCTATCTATCTATCTATCTATCTATCTATCTATCTATCTATCTATCTATCTATCTATCTTTCTATCATTCTTCCTATCGTTCTATCTATCTGTCTCTCTATCTATCTATCTATCTATCTATCTATCTATCTATCTATCTATCTATCTATCTATCTATCTATCTATCTATCTATCTATCTATCTATCTATCTATCTATCTATCTATCTATCTATCTATCTCTATCTCATTCTCTCTCCTATCTCTTCTATCTATCTATCTATCTATCTATCTATCTATCTATCTATCTATCTATCTATCTTTCTAACTATCTATTCTATCTTACCTATTTATCCTACCTATCTCTCTCTATCATTTCTC
This sequence comes from Pseudonaja textilis, assembly GCF_049901715.1. Taxonomy (NCBI): domain Eukaryota; kingdom Metazoa; phylum Chordata; class Lepidosauria; order Squamata; family Elapidae; genus Pseudonaja; species Pseudonaja textilis. The sequence goes on from NC_141997.1 coordinate 30,192,450, forward strand.
TCTTCTACCTATCTCTCTCCTATCTGTCTGTCTGTCTGTCTATCTGTCTATCTATATAGAGAGATATAGTTTTGTCATAAAAGGTAAAACACAAAAACAGATAAGCAAGCCAACAAAACAAAAGAAAAACATACAACAAAAAAGAGAAAAATTGTGTACAAAACAGGAGGAAAAAAATGTAATCCAAATACCAAATAACATTTAACATATAAAATCCATCCAGCTGAACACTGGAAAATAACCCAGTAATTTTTCATATTCTTTTACTATATACTACGCACACACACATATATAAATGGGGGGGAAGAAGAAAAAGAAAAAAACATCAACAGGTTAAAGCAAAACATTGACTAATCTTCAAATCCCTCTGTTAACCATCAGTTATTGTATTTAATGAGTAGAAAGTCCACAAATGGTTTCCCATCTCATAAAACTGCCTAGTCCATTATCTCTAATCAAAGCAGTTAATTTTGCCATCTCTCTAGTCAAAAGCAGGTTATTTTCCTGATTGCAAAATGTGATACCTATTATAGGGATGGTGTGCAGAAGGTCAGGTACAAGTGAAAAATGGGCAGGGCTTTAACTATGATTGGGACCCCCCTTCCGGACACTGTTGTCAACACCACTGTATTTTGAGCCCTGTTGTTGCTGGACATCTGTTCCCTCTGGGCTGCATTTCCCATAGAGAGAGAGGGAGGGAGAGGGGAAACAGCGAGAGGGGGAGGGGAAAGGGAGAGAGGGGAGAAAGAGGGGAAAGGGGGAGAAGAGGGTAGGGCGGGAAAGGAGAGGGGATGGGAGAAACAGAGATTGCAAAAGGGAGGAACAACTGCCTTCCCTTGGTAATGGGTTAAGAAAATTGGCCATTTCAAGATTTAGCGATGAAGGCCTCCAGTCTTCTGCTTGCTATTGTCTCAGCATGATTACTACTTTCACAAGCATAATACCATAAAGATTCAGTTCTGTAGGTCCAGGCCCATCTGAATCCTGTAGAGAGAGAAAGTGTGAGCAAGTAAGAGATAGTGGCAAATCATTTATTCACAATTACACCAGGATGGAAACTGGTAGGTGGAGAAATGCTTCTACCTCTTGCTCAGGAAGAGAGCTTTACTTAGCCAGCTGGCAACTTATTTGCAGCCCCATGCCTCACCCCATCTAGCCAAATCCATCTTTCTATTAGGAAGCATTCTCTCCAGAGGGATGACTGATTGTCATGCCCCTGTCGGAGTCTGAATCGAGGAGGAAGACGAACAGCTGACAGGGAGTCGGAGTGTGGATCCGTTGGCTGTGGAGGAAACTGGGGAAGGGCAAAGTCCGCTGGGCAGAGCAGGGAAGGGGTAGAAGAAGGGAGAGGGAGTTCAGAGGAAGATCCAGGCCCACCCCCTCTTCATCCTAGGGCACACAGGGAGGAACAGAGAAGAGAGCAACGTGGGCTGTGTGGCTTACGGGGGGAGGAAAGGGCCCTGATTCCCTTCATTAGCCACACCTGGGAAGAGAGTCTAAAAGAGATGCAAGCTGAGAGCAGTGGCTGCTGGGAACAAACATGAGTTTATCTTGTGTTGACTTTGGCTATCTGTGTTCCCACCTCACATCTGGAATCCTTCTAATGCCCTGCTGGACTGATTAACTCATCTTGTCTTGATTGGACTTATAGTTACAGTTTTTGCTGACAACATTTTGGACTTGATTCTCTGCAACCGAAGGCTGTTCCTGGGAGAGTTTTTCTTCAGACCAGAAGGTAACCAGGACATTGGGGGCAAAGTTGGAGCTAATAAAGGAATTCCTTCTGATTATCTGACTGTGTTGCCTTTGTGCCACACCCCAGGTCATCACACTGATGTTAAGAATGGTTGTTGTTGATGGTTGTTGATGCTTTTCTACCTTTACCTGTAAAATAGTTGTTTAATCTCTGGAAATTGATGGGATATAATACAGTAGGGCAGAGTAAGAAAAAGAACAAGGGATGGTGGATCAACAGCTGGTAAAGTAGCTACCTAACACTAACTTTGTTCTGTCGGAATCTATTTTATTTTCCCTCCTCCTCAAAAATTTAAAACAAGCCCAGTTAAGAGAAGACTTTAAGCTGAAGAATGCAGGGAGTAATTCCATCTTAGTGGTCTATCAATTGGTGTCATTATTTGAGAATTAATTTCCCCACTCAAATGTAGCTAAAATCTATATTTCAATGCTTAAGTCAGTGATTCCATATCTTGGCCTCTGGGAGAAAACACATCCTCTTGGTTGAGAAGAGTGGGCATCGAATAGAATACAGGTAGTCCTCGACTTATAACGGCTCATTTAATGATTGTTTCAAATTTACAATGGCACTGAAAAATATGACTTATGACCATTTTTCAAAGTTACAACCTTTGCAGCATCGCCACAATCGTGATCAAACTTCAGATGTTTGACAATTGGTTCATATTTATGACCACCAAACTTGGCAATTTTAAGACTTGTGGAATTCTGGGAGTTGAAATCCACAAGTCTAAAAGTTGCCAAGTTTGGGGACCTCTGTTTATGACCATTCTTATCTCTGAGGGTTATGTGATCACTTTTCGTGAACTTCTGACAAGCAAAGTCAATGGGGTAGCCAGATGCACTTAACAACCGGGGTTAGTAATTTATCAACTGCAGTGATTCACTTAACAACTGAGGCAAGGAAGGTGGTAAAATGGGGCAAAATTGACTTAACAAATGTCTCACTTAACAACAGAAATTTTGGGCTCAGTTGTGGTTTTAAGTCAAGGACTACCTGTACTGTAGTTCAGTGTCTTCTTTGTTGGCTACTAGCATTTTGCCCTCTTCGCTGAGCTTCTGGTAGGCTAATTCTTTTATCTTCCTTTATTTTTCATATACCCGAAGAAACCTTTTTACTTAGCATCTCTACCGCTATCAGTTCATTCTGGGTTTTAGCCTTGTTTCAACATATCTCCAATTCCTGCTTCTATCTGGATGTATTGTGGTGGTGTGGCTTGTCGTTTTTTGTTTTCAGGTGCTACGGTGCTTTCTTTTGCTTCTCCCCTCCCACCAGAATTATTTGTATTTGAGTTTTTGTGTACATTATTTTAGGAACTCTTGATCATATTGAAATTCTATTACTTTCAGTAGTAATGGAATCAGAGGTGGAATTCAGCAGGTTCTGACCAGTTCTGGAGAACCAGTAGCAGAAATTTTGAATAGTTTGGAGAACAGGCAAATACATCGCTGACTGGCCCCTCCCCCATCTAATCCCTGCCTCCCGAGTCTCAGCTGATTGGCTGGGTCTTCTTTTGTTGCCCTGCACAGGAGAACAGAGCTGGAAAGCAGGTTAGTGGGGTGGGGAGGAAATGGGATTTTGCAGTAACCTTCCCCCAGGAGTGGGGAAGGTGGAGATTTTGCAGTATGCTTCTCCTGCCACACCCACCAAGCCACGCCCACAGAACCAGAAGTAAAAAAAAATTAGAATCCCACCACTGAATTGGAATGCTATCCTTCATTAGAACTGTTAGGAAGTAATTCTGAAAAGGAGCTTTGGAGCAATAACAGCTAGACTGCCAGAGTTTGTAACATTGGCACCATGATCCTGGAGCACTGGGGCTGCATGTAGACCATCAGCCATGGGTTGTTACCCGTGACAAATCTTCAGTTCTCTTATGAGTTGAAATGTAGTTTCTCACTGCTTCAGTCCTTGACTTTCTCCTTAAGCTTGCTGCAAGGTTGCACGTTGTGCAAATATAGGCCAGATTGTTTTCAGTCAGGAATATAAAACTGCCTTAAGATAAGTAAATCTGTTCATTTGCATTTCTTTCTTGAAACATAGCCTTTTATTTGTCTTGCTCAGGCCCTTAGGTAAACCACACATACTATTTAGAGTAGAGGTTCTCACCTGGGCAACTGGACAATGTATGAAGCAGGCTGGCTGGCTGGCTAGGAAATACTGAAGTTGCCAGGTTTGAGAAACAATGATTTAAAGGAAAAATTTGTTAGGGAATGTTGAAAGAAAAATCCAGGTTCATTTCCAAGCTGGGAATAAAATAGAGTCTGATTGGAAAGAAAGATTCTGTTTATTGGTGAACAGAACCAACACACACACAGCATGCAATTCTGGGACAGCTGACAAAATGGAGTTGAGAGTAGGTGGATTTTTTTATACCTTCTTGATTTCGATGGGGTCATGTAGGGGTCATGGCTGGCTCTATAGGCAAAAGGGGAAATGCAGATCCTAGGTACTTGAGTTAATCATATCAACCCTTGGCTTGCCTAACTGTTGCTTATCTGGAGTTTCTGTCTGCCCAGTCTTTCTGAATGAATTACCATATCTGCATTTCTAAAAGTGGCCTCCTCAGTTTCTGCTTGGGGCAGGGAGACTGGAGCTGGTTCCTTCTTCCCTTGAGATTTTTCCCCACTTCCCCTTTAGGGGAAATATTATATCCTGTCTTTTTAATATTCCCCCAAATATTTCCTTCTCTAGGAGGGTGGGTGGTTGCTACAGACCTTGAATCTTATTTCCAAGTTGCTTTTGGTTCTTCCTCTTCATTTACTTACGGGAGAACACTTCCCTTATAATGAGTAGGATCAGCCCTTTAACAATTCAGTCCACAGTGCCTCAAAACACAACTTCTAATGTTATTTTATTATTGTTATTCATTTAACTGAACTCTGTTGCCAGTTCCTGTTAGTTTGAGTAGTTTGGAGAACTGGTAGTGGAAATTTTGAGTAGGTTGGAATACCGCCCCCATCTATTCTCTGCCTCCTGAGTCCCAGCTGATTGGCTGGGTCTTCATTTGTTGCCCTGCACAGAAGAACGGAGCTGGAAAGCAGGTTAGTGGGGTGGGGAGGGAATGGGGATTTTACAGTATCCTTCCCCTGCCATGCCCACCAAGCCACACCCACAGAACTGGTAGTAAACATTTTTGAATCCCACCACTGTCTCCCAGGTTCTATTTTCAGCCACAACAGCCCTCCCGGGCTCTGTTTTGGGCCATGATAGCCTCCTGTAGTCCTCAACCAGCGGAAACAGCTCAGCTGGGCCACGCATGAGCTCCCTTTTTCTGGCAGAGGCCCCACAGGCCAGTCCTTCACTATTTCCAGGGTTGGTCTAGGGGCCAGATCTAAGCACCCCATGGCCAGATCTGGGCCCCGGGCCTTGAGTTTGACACCTCTGTATTAGAGAGACATGACTGAAGAGTATGTTAGTTTGGTGTTGGAATATTCGTGAATCAAACAAATCATGTAATACTTACCACACTATGCCAGAATTTGTTTTAACTGTGGTTTGCTGAAAGTTATAGAAACTCAGTAAAAAGAATTAATTATGAAACATAGTGGAAGGCATTTGCAAACATTCCCCATTAAGTAATATACAATGCATACAAAATTGTGGTTTTGTATTAATTATTTATTAACAAAGTTTAGATTTCTATCAATGGGTATTTATGGGACTAAAATAAATCTAGGCAGTTATTTGCTTTTTTTTTTTTGCTCTTTTATATGAGAATGCCCAATTATAACTTCAAAAAAGGCAACTATGATCTTATAAACAACAATCTCTCATCCCTTGATTGGCAATTTCTATTCACTGCATGCAATACTGTAGAAGACCATTACAGTATATTTTTACTTGAAGTCAAAAGAGTCATCAAACTATATGTACCAATAACAACTCCCAAAACCAGAAAAAAACAGATTACCCATAACAATAAGGAAGCTTCAATCCCAAAAGAAATCACTTTGGCGGAAAAACATATCTGGTCACGTTGCCAACTTCAAAAGCCGATAAAAAAATTTATGCCACCAGATAAAGACTGAATGCACCAATTATCACATTAAACAAGAAGAAAACCTATGCACCAATTCCACCTGTGCTTTCTACAATTTTGTAAACAACAAACTAAAAGACTCAAGGACCATCCCACCCCTGAAAGGACCTAATGGCAAAGACTGCAACAATGACACCATTAAAGCCAACCTCTTTAACACATTCTTTGGCTCAGTATTTGTAAACAGCAATGGATCATGCCCAATATTTCCTAGTCGAACCACAGACAACTACAATGATCTAATACATATCGATTTTACAGAAGACAATGTTGAAAAAGCACTACGCAATCTAAAACCATCTCTATCTATTGGACCGGACGGAATATGTGCCTACTTCTTAAAAAAGCTATCCACTGTCATAGCAGAACCTCTAAGCATAATCTTTGAAGAGACTTTCAGGACCAGCTCCTTGCCTAACCTGTGGTCACAAGCCACGGTCATCCCCATCTTCAAAAAGGGAGACCCCAACCTAGTTGAAAATTACAGACCAATCTCTTTATGCTGCGTCACCTGTAAACTCATGGAATCAATTATTAACCAATCCATCATCCTCCACTTAGAGAGAAACAACCTACTCTCTAATAAACAATTTGGTTTCAGAAAAAAGCTATCCTGTAATCTGCAATTCTTACACTGCAAAAACATATGGACTACACAACTCGATCAGGGCAAAGTAATAGACACAATCTACATAGACTTCTGTAAAGCTTTTGATTCAGCGGTACACAGCAAACTACTCCTAAAACTAAAATCTTACGGTATCTCTGGACACATGCATAACTGGATAGAAGCATTCCTGTCAAACAGACAACAAATGGTCAAAATTGGGAGCGTCCTATCAAATTCTGTACCTGTCAACAGTGGTGTCCCCCAAGGCAGTGTTCTAGGACCAACTCTTTTCATACTCTACATAAATGACCTCTGTGGTCATATTAAGAGCAACTGCATTCTCTTCACTGATGATGTAAAGCGATTCAACACCACAGACAATACTGCTATCCTTCAAAAAGACCTTGACTATGTATCAGAATGGTCAAACAAATGGCAACTCCACATCTCAACAAATAAATGCTCTGTCTTACATATTGGCAAAAAAACTCAGAAAATAAAATACAAGCTGAATAGTCAAGATCTTGTTGATGCTCCAAACTCTGTAAAGGACCTTGGAGTACTCATCTCTAATGATCTAAGTGCTAGAGCCCACTGTAACTACACAGCCAAAAAGGCATTAAGAGTTGTTAACCTAATCTTACATAGCTTTTTCTCTGGTAATATTACACTACTAATTAGAGCATACAAAACTTTTGCTAGACCAATACTTGAATACAGCTCATCAGTCTGGAACCCATATTACATATCTGATATTAACATGGTTGAGAAAGTCCAGAAATATTTCACAAGAAGAGTTCTCCACTCCTCTACTCGTTGCAGAATACCTTATGCCATCAGACTTGAAATTCTAAACCTAGAAAACCTAGAACTACACCGCCTTTGGTCCAATCTAAGTATAGTATATAAAATCATACATTGCAATGTCCTACCTGTCAATGAATACTTCAGCTTCAACCATAACAATACAAGCGCAAACAATAAATACAAACTCAAGGTTAATCGCACCAAACTTGATTGCAAGAAATACTTCAGCAACAGAGTGGTCAATGTCTGGAATACTTTACCTGACTCTGTGGTTTCTTCCCCAAACCCCAAAAACTTTAACCTTAGACTGTCTACTATTGACCTCACCCCTTTCCTAAGAGGTCTGTAGGGGGCGTGCATAAGCGCACCAACGTGCCTACCATCCCTGTCCTATTGTTTCTTTTATTTTTTTATTTTTCTTATATGTATCCATGTATTCATAACTATGTTTTTACTTCTACCTGTTATCTTGTAAGCAATTGACAAATCAAATAAATAAAATACTGAGTTCCTGGCACGTTTCATGTAAGGGCATCCTAACAGTTGATTCCCAGTGGCTGTTCTCTTTATAGTCTGGTTAATTATCATGAAACCAGCTATGCAATAAGCACATTGAGCGTGTGTGTGGGCAAACTGAGAATGTTGTTGTAGCCTCCTTGTAAGTCTCCAGTCATCTGTGTCAAATGAAATTTGTTCCAAGATTATAAAGCAATAAAATCTATGTGTTGGGGATGATTTTTGTTTGGTTCCTGCCCTCAGTAGGGATTGGAATTTATGAGCACAAGATCTCTTCCAACTCTATGATTTTATCAGTGGGGAACCCCCCCAGGATATATGGATGCAATACAGATGAGTTAATAAAATGTATCTGGGAGTCTTGTTTCCAAGCCCATGTCTAAGTAGAGAAAACTGATTGTTTCTTGTGCCCAAAGAATAAAAGTAAAAGTAAAAACATTTCATTTACTACTAACAAGAATTCTAATAAGACCATGGGCAGGAGTCAACATTTTAAAAGAAAGTTCACTAGAGTTCATGAATGTCTATATCGAGAAATGTTTTAAACCTTGTGGGGAGTGTTCCGTTTTTTTGAGTCATAAATGTAAGATATATCTAGTGTTTTCTCATCCATCATACTATCTGCCGTTGGACAGCTGTAACTTTAAAAAAAATGGAACATTTTAAGAACTTGTCTGAAACCTCAGACAATGCAGTTTTATCACTGCTTTGATTGATTAGACTTCCATTATTTTGGCATGTCCATAAATAAGTGGTATGGTGCTGAAAAATCCAAAGTGAGTTACATGTGCAACTTTGTTCAAATTATGGAAGCCAAGAGATAGATATGCAGAGCACAGCTAATCCTTACAAGAATGTGTGTTGCATCTGAGTAGCCATATCTGTGGTGTCTTCCATCTGGAAAGACTGTGGAAATAATAAATGAGTGAAACGGATGAGAGATAAAAAATGAAGGTAGGCAAGCTTGCCTGTTGTTTGCCTGTGATTCATTTTGACCAGTGGTTCCCAACCATGTGGGCACCAGATGTTGTGGTTCGCCGGCAGCCAGTGCAGATGGCAGAGGTATTGGACAATGAGGATGAAAGGGAATCAGTCAGGGAGTCTGGCGAGGACTTGGATAAGGGTCCTGCATCTGAAGCAGGGATGGGGCCAGGACCATCTGAGAATGGGGTGCTGCCTTCAGAGCCTTTGGAGTCTGGCAGCAGCGAAACAGAGGACCCCAGGGAGCCTGTTCCCAGTACACATGTGCGCAGAGCTGCTAGAAGGCAAGAGCAGCTGAAGCAGAAGGGGCGACTCAGGAGTAGGGCTGGGAGGTGATGACCCCTCCCATCAAGGATAAAAGTCAGTCCTCGGTGATGTGCTTTTCGCAGGAAGCAAAGAAGTTCATTAGATTCTGATTCCTCACTGAAGCCCTGCAAACTCTGGTTTGTCTTTGCTGGAAATTCTGTTGGTTTATATTCTAATTAAGTGGACTTCTGTTTCTCGGCAGCCTTCTACAACCCTGAAAGGCGTGAGCTTATCTCAGAGAATTGTGTCTAATGAGTTTTGGCTGGGAATGCAAGAAACTCCCAGCGTTGCATTAAAATAGGTTTGTTTTTACACTCAGTTTGTGCTTTCTTAATTTGGATGAAGCCTGGGTCAGAACACCATGGACTGGTTCTGTGAAGAAAGGTTTTTCCGCTGACTGGAGAGATGTGCTTTTGCATGCTGCCTGCATCCCACGGATGGGGCTTCGCTCGTTTGCGCGGCCTGGTTGCTGGCATGCCATGGACCAGTGCCGGTTGACAGATTGAGGATTGGAGACCCCTGATATAGATGCTCAAACCAATGTGCAGCAAAGGTCTGTACAGAGCCATCGTGATAACAGATTTGATCTGTGAAGATGAAATAACATAAAACTGTTGTAGAGCAATGGTAAGGACGAGGCATGAGACCAGAGCGTACAAGTAACAGGCTTTATTGCTATGAATAAAGGGTTGTCGCGTCTGCTAGCTAACTCGCAGACCAGCGGGCGACAACGGGCTGGCTCTGCTCGACAGCCGGCTTATATAGCCGGCTGTCAAACGGAGCCAACCAATGGGAGCTGCTGGTGCTCCCGCTCAAACAGCGGACCTGGTTGGGAACTCCAACCAGTTCCACAGACATAACACCCCTTCCCCCCAGCTGCGAACATGCATAGTCTTGTAGGTACGTGGGCTGTCTTCGCTGGCGCCCAGAGCGTCGCAGTTCGGGTGAACTGCCAGTCTGTGTCAAGTCCTGGCTCTTGGAGTGCGCCTCAGCGGTTGTTGGTACTGGGGCTTGCCCCGGTGTGGTGCCTGACGGTGCTGGTGAAACCCCCTGCTCAGGTTGGCCCGATCGAGTCTCGAGGTCCGGCTGGTCGGTTGGGTCGCTCGGCGGCTGGATCGGTGACTCTGGTTGGAGACTCGGGTTCTCCATCCAGCCCTCTCACTCGTCTGGACAAACCTGGTTCCGCAGGGGATCTCCATCAGGTGTGGGTGAGGCGTTGTTGGAGCTGGCTGGTTGGCACGGGTTGGTATCTGTCGCGCCCATCCGTCGCCTTCTGAGTTGATCCACGTGTCTCCGCCACAGACGTCCATCCCCAAGAAGGACCCGATAGGATCTGGGGCCGGTAACCGATACGATCTGTCCAGGCACCCACAACAGTTCCCCTGCGTAGTTCCTGGCGTATACCAGGTCTTGTGGGGTGAAGTCTCTGACCAGGCTATCGGACCCTAAAGGGGTGTCTGGGCAATAGTGGGGGTGTAGCCTGTCTAGAGTGGTTCTAAGGCGTCTCCCCATTAAAAGTTCAGCTGGAGACTTGTTGGTGGTGGTGCAGGGGGTTGTGTGCTGGCTGAGTAGGAAACGAGACAATTTAGAGTGCCAGTCCTCCTGACCAAACCTGGCAAGTGCTTCTTTGGCTGATCTAACTGCTCTCTCTGCCATCCCGTTGCTAGCGGGATGGAATGGTGCTGTAAGGACGTGCCTGATGCCCAAGTTGGCAGTATACATGCTGAACTCACATGATGTGAACTGTGGGCCATTGTCTGAAACCAGGGTGTCCGGGAGCCCGTGGGTGACAAACAGTCGGGTTAGGGCTTTCACTATTGACTGGGTGGTGGTCGTGGGAAGTAAGGCTACATCAATCCACTTGGAGTATGAATCCACGACCACCAAGAAGGTCTTGCCATGCACAGGCCCCGCTAGGTCAACGTGCAGGCGGGACCAGGGGGCGTTTGCGCTCTCCCATCTGGTGGGCGTAGCAGCTGGAGGGGCGGCCCGGGTTTGTTGGCAAGGTTGGCAAGAGCTTACCCAGTTGGCGATTTGAGCGTCCATACTGGGCCACCAGACGTAGCTGCGGGCCAGGGCCTTCATTTTTACGATGCCCGGATGTCCCTCATGAAGCACCTTCAGGATGGGCACTCGCAGTGATGTAGGGATGACCACTCTTGTTCCCCACAGAAGACACCCTTGTAATTTTGACAGTTCCTGCTGGCGGGTTTTAAAGGGGACAAAATCAGTTGTACATTGAGTTTCCGGCCACCCCCTCCCCACCCAGTCCAGAACCTGGGCGATGATTTTGTCCTTTTTCGAGTGAGCCACGATGTCTTCGGCTGTCACTGGAAGTTTGAGTTCGTTGACCTCGAAAATGGCATGGATAGGTGCTGGGTCTTTGACTGGGACTGGCAGGGGGCAGCGGCTAAGGGCATCGGCGTGGCTCAGGGTCTTGCCTGGACGATGTACTAGCTTAAATGAGTAAGCAGCCAGAAACAAAGTCCATCTGGTCATTCTGGGCGAAAGTACCTGCGGAGTTTGCTTGTCTCCAGGCAGAAGTCCTAAAAGGGGTTTGTGATCAGTCACTAACTCAAAGTGGTGGCCAAACACGAATTCGTGGAACTTCTTAACTGCAGCCACTGCGGCCAGGGCCTCTTTATCGATCTGGCTATAGTTCCTCTCGGTAGGAGAAAGAGTCCTGGAAAAGAAAGCAATTGGTACCTCGGAACCGTTGGGGAGCCTGTGGCTCAGGACAGCCCCAATGCCAAAAGGGGATGCGTCAGCGGCCAGGACTAGGGGGAGACGTTGATCGAACTGAACCAGGACCGCTTCTGAAGTGAGCAAGGCTTTGACTGCTTTGAATGCATGGGCCTCCTTGGGTCCCCAGTGCCAGGGTGAGTCTTTATCTAGTAGCCTATGTAATGGTTCAGCGACAGATGCCTTGTGTGGGAGGAATGAGGCGTAGAAATTCAAAAGTCCCAGAAAAGCTTGTAGTTCAGTCTTGTTGGTAGGTGTGGGTGCGTCATGGATGGCCTTCACCTTGGATTCAATGGGATGGATGCCCGAGGCGTCAATCCTATAACCCAGAAAGTCCACCTGCCTAGTGGCGATGGCACACTTCTCCCTTTTGAGTTTGAGGCCATGCTGTCTGAACCTCTCTAGCACTGTCCTGACTCTCTGAATGAGCTGGGGCCGGTTCGTGGCTGAAACTAAAATGTCATCGAAGTAGGGGACCACTCCTGGGAGACCCTGGAGAATCCTCTCCATGAGTGACTGAAAAATGCCTGGGGCTACGCTGACCCCGAATTGGAGGCGCTTACATTTGAACGCTCCCCTGTGTGTGACTATAGTTTGTAATTCCGCTGTCTGCTCATCGACAGGGAACTGTTGGTATGCCTGGGACATATCCAACTTAGCGAAAATGGTGCCGGGTTCGAGAGTATGTAAAAGATGCTGGATAACGGGCACGGGGTAGGCGCTGACCTGCAGATAGCGGTTGAGCGTGGTTTTGTAATCCGCACAAATTCTCAAACTGCCATCTTTTTTGAGTGGGGTGACTATGGGGGTCTCCCATTTCGCGAAATCAGTGGGTTCTAGCACCCCTTGTTTAAGTAGTTTGTCTAGTTCTGCGTCCAATTTTGGACGGATGGCAAAAGGCACCCTACGGGGTTTTAAACGAAGAGGGGTTGCCTGGGGGTCTACTGAAAATGATATGGGGGTGCCCGAGTAGCAACCCAGCTCATTGCTGAATACATCGGAAAATTCTGAAAATAGGGTATCTGCATCAGAAGTTGAGACAGCATGGATCCCGGTTACGCTAAGGCCGAGAGAAGGAAACCAATCAAGTCCCAATAGACTAGGGAGGGTACCGTTAACTACCACTAGGGGCAGGTGGCCCTTAAAGGTTTGGAATTGCACAAGGAACTTGCCTTTCCCGAGGACAGGAATGTTCTTTCCCTGGTAGTCTCGTAGCGTCAGGTGGCATCTTTGTAGCTGTTTCCTTGACAGCCTGGGCTGGAGTCTCTTCAGGGTATCCCAGGAGATGATTGAGAGCGCGGATCCCGTGTCCACCTCCATCCTGCAGGGCTTACCTTCTAGGAAGACAGAAATTTTAATTTTATCAGGGGTTAGGGAAGTATGGTTAGCGTGGTAGCAGGTATAGCAGTCCACCACTTGCCTTTGGGAGTTAGAAGGTGGTAGAGGTCTTTGAGGTAAGGATCGCCCTGCTTGGCAGACTCTAGCGATGTGACCCTTCTTTTGGCAGTTCAGGCAGATGGCGTTTCTGAACCTGCAGGATGCCCTAGGGTGGGAGCCTCCGCAGGTTAGGCACATGGGAGGTTGCTTGGGGGTGAAGTTGTTTCTCTGCCCCGCTCCTACCTGTGAAGGCTTCTGATGAATTAGGCGGTTAACGTCAGACGCGTCTGTGGGGTCATCTTCGCTGATTACCTCTTCGGAATGGACAGTTTGCGTGCTGGGTTTGGATTGATTTCCCTGAATTTCAGCTGCTGACTGAGCCGAGAGCTCAGCAGCCAGGGCCTCCTCCATGGCTATGGCTAGAGTCAGGTCTTTCTTCGCCAGTAAACGCCTTTGGAGTTTCAGATCTCTTACCCCACAGACGATCTGATCCAGCAGCATGTCTTCCAAATATTCTTTGAATCCGCAATGCAAGGCGGCTGTTCTCAGGGCGGCCATGTATTCGTTAATCGACTCCCCCTCTGTTTGCTTCCTGACCCTGAAGGCATACCTTCTGGCTATTTGAGACGGTTTGGGCGAATAGTGATTTGAAAGTATTTCCTGTAGCTCGTCCCATGGGACGCTTCTGATGGCGCGGGGCGCGACTAATGCTGTGGCTGTGTCAAAGACAGTGGCTCCGCAGTAACTCAGAAAATAGGACTTCTTCCTATGCTCCGCAGCGTCGGCTAGACCGATGGCGTCAAGAAAATGGCTGAATCGATTTCTGTAGGAGTCCCACGTCTCCTCGTTTGGTTTGAATGGAGGGAATGCTTGATTCGCGCTCATCGTGGAGAAGGAACAGGTTCGTCTGTTTCAAAATGTTATTCGAAATCGCGCTCTTAAAAGAACGCGCTGCGGTTGTCTCTCTGGGCTGCTTAGCTCTTTTTTTGAAAAACGCGCTCTTGGTGAGCGTGGGCGGCCTCGGCTGCTGTGCCTGTGGCTCGTTTCAGCGAATCAGCTCTCACAGTATCAGGTTTGAATTTCGCGCTCTTTGCGAGCGTGGGGCGGCTGCGGTTACAGCGCCCTAGCTTTCTCTCTCTGTGACTACAGCTCTTTGTAAAAACGCGTCTGGCTAGCCTTCGACCATCCCATCCTCGTCGCCAGTGTTGTAGAGCGATGGTAAGGACGAGGCATGAGACCAGAGCGTACAAGTAACAGGCTTTATTGCTATGAATAAAGGGTTGTCGCGTCTGCTAGCTAACTCGCAGACCAGCGGGCGACAACGGGCTGGCTCTGCTCGACAGCCGGCTTATATAGCCGGCTGTCAAACGGAGCCAACCAATGGGAGCTGCTGGTGCTCCCGCTCAAACAGCGGACCTGGTTGGGAACTCCAACAAGTTCCACAGACATAACAAAACTAGAAAGACATATAATTGCAGAGTATGAGTATCAGGATTTGAGCAAATTAGGTATGTTGGTCCTTTTCACTTCACTATTTCTTCTCCAGTTTTTAAAAAAGCAATTTAGAAGTTATAGAGGAATGGATAGTCTTAGCACCTACTAACCTATAGGTTTTTATATTACTATTTATAGGATTTGTTATCCTTCCCCACAATAACATGGAGTTTATTTCCAAGTAATTGTCTTTTAACACGAGAGCAGCACAATCAAAACTCATTATATTCTGGTAGTGCTAGTGGACTTATGAAGTGTCTGTGAAAAAACAATTGTATATCATCTCACCTGGAAATCTGTACAGCTCTCACTCTTTGGATTTTCTACAGATTTATGTTCTGAAGAACTTGGCTGTTCTCCAAGACTTAGGACTAGGATGGTGGGTTGATCCTCTTTAGTTTCTAATGTTACTTTCAGGTTAGCTGCATTCTTTGATATTGTTTTATTTTTAATGTTTAAATTATAAGCCACACTATGGAGTCAGGTGGGCTTGAAACTTAATAGTATACCTTTAATACTATCAGACATCAGTATCTGTCTTCCTAGGTCCGTGGGAAGGACTCAATAGATGGATAAAAATTCCAAATCTAGCCTAAACATCTGGCTGACTGTGCGAGAACCATAAATGTGTCACCCTTATCAACAACAAGGGAAGAATACTGAAAAATGGAATCAAGATGCTGTTGTGACCCAAGTTGCCTAGGAAAATGCAGGCATCAATAAAGTCTTTTATTGGTCTGCTATCCCCAGACAAATGGCCCTACAATGGATTGTAAAATTCTACCCCAAACATTCCCAAAAGCAGCCACCCACAGTGAGTGCAACACAACCCCACAAACTAAAGCCAACAGTCACCAAAGCTGATTCACAAGGCAAGGAGGACATCCAGAGTCAAAAACAAGGTGTAAAGTCCACAAGGCAAGATCCGTGAGTCATTAACAAGATTCAAGATCTACAAGCAAGGTCAAGAGTCCACAGGGCAGAAACAAAGCAGAGTTTCCAAAGTGCTTGCCAAAGCAAAAAAAAAAATGTTTCCTACAAAGACACCCTCCCCTGTCCTCTAATTAAATCAGCTCAAACCAGATGTTCTTGTGAGAAGGGGTGGGGTGGCCTCCTCGCCAGCAGCCTCACAGACCTCCTTTGAGCTTCTTGTCCAACTTCCTGCTTGAGCAGGAGACTCTACCATTTCAGACAAATGGCTTTCCAGTCTCTTTTTAAAAGCCTCCAACTTCTGAAGGCAAGCCATTCCACTGGTTAATTGTTCTCACCATAAGGAAAATTCTCTTTAATTCTAGGTTGCTTCTCTCCTTGATTAGTTTCCATTCATTGATTCTTGCCTTGCCTTCTGGTGCTTTGGGAAATAGCTTGACCCCTTCTTCTTTGTGGCAGCCCATCAAATATTAGAACACTGCTATCATGTCTCCCCTAGTCCTTCTTTCTTTTCACTAGAATAGACATACCCAATTCCTGCAACCATTCTTCAAATGTTTTAGCCTCCAGGCCTCTAATCATCTTGGTTGCTCTTCTCTGCACTCTTTCCAGACTCTCTACATCTTTTTTATATTCTGGTGATCAAAACTGGATACAGTGTTCTTTTTTTCTCTTTAATTTTAAAAATAAATTTTATTAATCATATTTTCATCATAAAAACACATTTCCACTCATTACAGTGTTTCAGTATCGGTGTTCACTCACATTGACATACTTTCTAATTATGTAGGCTGCTACTACATATTACATATTTGTTTCTGCATTCAACATAAACCAAATATTTACAAGCTTACAAACAGTATTTATCTCAACTAACTATAGCTCCTACATACCCTTCATCGATCAGCTTTGTGTCTACCTTCCAACCAACTGTACCATCAATTCCAAATCTCATAGTACTCCATTTCTTCTCTGTCTTTTAATTCCATCAATAATCTATCCATCTCTGCACATTCTAAAAAAAAAACATTCCAAAATGGATGTAGTATTCTAAGTGAGGTCTTATAAGGTTTTACAAAGCGGTACTAATACTTCATGTGATTTTGATTCTATCCCTCCATTAATGCAGTCTATGATTGCATTTTTTAGCTGCTGCCGCTCACTGTTAGCCTGTATTTAAGTGATTATCCACAATGACTCCAAGAGCCCTCTCACGATTACTGCTATTGAGCCAGGTTTCACTTAATCTGTACTTGTGCAGTTGGGTTTTTTTTTTTTTTGCCTAAGTGTAAAACCTTGCTTTTCTCTACACTGAATTTCATCTTGTTAAATAGAGCCCATTGTTCAAGTCTGTTAAGATCCATGTGGATCTTGAGCCTCTCTTCTGGTATACTGACTATTCCTGCCAGCTTAGTATCATCTGTAAATTTGATGAATTCCCCTTCTATTCTCTCATCTAGATCATTTATGAAGATATCAAAGAGTACTGGGTCTAAAATGGAACTCTAGGGTACCAACTACTTATTTGCCTTCTGTGGATATAGTTCTGTTAAGGGCTACATGTTGAATACAGTTTGTAATCCAGTTACAAATCCATCTGGTGGTGGTACTATCTATCCCATATTTATCTAACTTACCAATAAATAGCTTGTTGTCTACTTTGTCAAATGCCTTATTGAAATCCAAGTTTACTATGTCCACAGCATTTCACTGATCCACTAGTTTAGATACTTGGTCAAAGAATGAAATAAGATTGGTTTGGTATGATCTGTTTTTGACAAACCCATGTGGGCTTCTGATTATAACTTTGTTTGCTTGTAGGTGTATGCAGATTTCTTACTTGAATATCTTTTCCAGGATTTTCCCAGGCTGATAGGTCTGTAGTTTCCTTGGTCTGGTCCCTTCTCCCTGTTTTGAATATGGGAATCACATCAGCTCTTTTCTAGTACTCAGGTAGTTCCCCGGTGTTCCAAGAACTTTGAACGTTATGGTGCAATAATTGCGAGATCATATCTGCCAGTGCTTTCAGGACTCTAGGATGTAATCCCCCCTCTCCCTTCAATACCATCAAGGCAATTAACACTTGACCAGTTCCAGACATTGGATATATAGCTGTAATAATGGACTAAAGCAAAACTAAAAGCCATGAATAGGAAGACAAAAAAATAATGAATCATGGCATTCACCTCTGCAGCACCTTTGACAGACTGTATATACCAAGGAACATTGGTAGGTGTGGAATGTTGCAAGTACATCAGACAGTTGAAGAAGAAAAAAGGGTATTAGAAGAATATCTGAAGGACAGGGAAGAAGATGCACTGAAGCATTAATCCATGAAGGTTTACTGAATACCCACAAGATTATGCTGGCCTAGAAGAAAGATCAAATAAAGAATGGAAAAGAGACATAGCAAAGTAAAATATTATGTGGCTAGTACGTTTTTTAAACAGGAGAGATAACAAGAAGTCCTGGCAATGGCTTAGAGCAGGAAAATTGAAGAAAGAGACAAAGGGACTAATTCTGACTGCAGAAGACTAAGCCTTAAGAACAATTGCATGTAAAGTCAAAATTGAGAAGACGTAACAGGCAGCAAGTGATGCTTCTGCAAAAAACTTGAAAAAAACAGTGGGCCATGTAGTTAGCTGCTGCAAGACGATTGCACGGACTGACTATGAACAACTGCATGACAAAATAGCAACAGTGATGTATTGGATATCTGCAAAAAATACAGATTTGTCTGCAAGCAAGAACTGGTGGGAATATGAATACTTGCAAATAGAAATACAATGACTATGACAAAAGACAGCAAGGTACCAATAGTAAAAGGTGCCTTGACTAAACATCTTAAAACATCTAGAGTACTACTTGAACATCGTTGGCATTGACAGAATCTTCATTAGTCAATTACAGAGTGCAGCTTTGCTTGGAACAGGTTACATGCTTCAATGGTACCTTTAATACAAGATATATGTATTAATGTGATCAAACAACAGCTGCCTATCCCAGGTCTTTGGGAAGGACTCCCTAAGTAGATAAAAATGCCAATTTGTCTGAATATGTGACTGGACAATCAACCATAATGGTAATAATAAACTGCTGAAGAACCAAAGCATGCATTGGCTGATAATTTAAAAGACAGCCAAGAATAAGCATTGATACAAGTTAAAAATTGAAATTGACTGAATGTAGAGAAAACAAAATATGAATGTTAAAATAATGTAATAAGAATATGAACAATATATTGGCAAGGAAATGGTTTGAATTGTCAACATCAGACCTGCCCCAACTTATTCAGGAAAGAAAGAAATAGCAGACCTGGCAGTTAATTTCTATGAAAGATTGAAGGGAAAGTGGATGAAGATGAAACCTGGCAATGGCTTACAACTGGAACATTAAAAAAGGAACCGAAGGCTTGATTTTGGTTGCTCACAAGAGCAAGCTATTCAAGATGATCTAGGCCAGATTTTTTTTTAAAAAATATCAAATGACTTTGGGAAGATTGTACATACAAATAGATGAAACAGTACTTCAGATATTCAGTTCATATGAGAAGATCACACAAACTGCTTATAAACAATGATATAACACTGTTGCCGAAATGATTCATTGGAACATTTGTAAAAAATTACCATGTGCAAATAATGAAAAAGTGGTGGGAATATATAGTAAAAAAAAGTAGCTGAAATTGAGCAGATTAAAATATTGTCAGAAATTCTACATACAAACTGATACAATATTGTCCCATAATGTATCTAATTTAACTGTGACTGATCGGAATAAATTGTGGACAATTGATGTGGCATATGATAGAATAAAAGACAAAAAATTGGAGAAGATCACAGAATGTCAAGATCTGAAATTCAAAGTTGAAAAATTATAGCATAAACTGGCCATGGTAGTCCCAGAGGTTACCAGTACATTGGGTATCTTACTAAAACATCATGGACAAAACTTAGAAAATCTGTGCGCTGGCAAATTTCAATCTGTCACTTACAAAAGGCCACTGTTCTGACCCAGCCTAGTAGAAACAAGAAACAGACTCCTTGTCATGAAAAACCCCCCACTTTATTTACCTCTTGTGAATTAATTGTATTCACCCACTGAAAAGTCCAGGCAATAGTTCTTCAAGGAGTTAACTGCAGTAGAGACTTTATCAGTTCCTTGCAATAATTGCAAGGCCGTGAGCTCCCAGCTGAAAGACTGCAAATTAAGTTTTGGCAAGCAGTTTTTGTGGCATGAAACACCATGAGCAAAATCTTCAGAAATAAGAACTGTTGTCTCCTACGACAACCACTCCCCTTTCTTTCTATTTATTCCCCAGCCTGGGATGGGCCATTCAGCATCCATGTGTGCTTTGCCTCCTTGTTCTCCGTTGTTCCCCTCTCCTAACTGCTCTGCACATACGTGCATCTGGAACAGGCCCCAGCTGTTCTTCCTCCTCACTCATATCAGCCTCCAAAGGCAGCTACCTCTCCAGTGGCTGGGAAATGTCAGACGGCCCTGGCTCTATCTCTGCGTCCAACACAGAGCATTCATCAGAGCCTTCCCCAGCCCCCAGTGCTGGCCCAAGTTCATCCCCAACCTCCTCATCGTCCGAGTCTGCCGCCAGCTCCTCTGGCAGCTGGCAGTCCACAACAGCCACACTGCTTGGACATGCATGTATACTACAATAATACATTACAACCAGTGGTGGGATTCAATTTTTTTTACTACCGGTTCTGTGGGCATGGCTTGGTGGGTGTGGCAGGGGAAGGATACTGTAAAATCTCCAGTCGGTGGTATTTGCTGGTTCTCCGAACTACTCAAAATTTCTGCTACCGGTTCTCCAGAACCTGCTGAATACCACCTCTGATTACAACGTTCTTGAGAAGAATTTGGTACCTATGAAGGTCAATACTAACTAAAGAACTGCCATCTTTAGGTACATAGTAATAAACCACCAGAATGGTTCTATAGTGTAGGGCACGGGTGATATTCCAAGGGCTCACTTGAGAAGTATGTTTACCATGAATACATGTTTCTATCCCCTCAACTAATGACTGATCCAGGTTGTTGGCTTGCTTCCTTATTTACTTTTCCTTCTTACCAGAACACTGAAGATGTTCAATCATACCTGCATTTTGATTTCTTCAAGGCCTTTAAATAAGCACTGGAAAGAGATAGTGGAAATATTTGGTCTAGTGGTTAAGGCATTAGGCTAGAAACTAGGAAGCGATGAGTTCTGCCTTAACTGTGAAAACTGGCCAGGTAAATTTGGGGCAGTGACTCTCGCTCACCCCAAGCCGCCTCACAAGTTTATTGTTGTAGAAAAAATAGGAGAAAAGAGTATCGTGTATGTTAATCACTTTGAGTTATTTATAAAAATAAAACCTTTATTTCTGCAAAATAAAAATGAAAGTATAATTATGAAAATAATAAAGATGAGATAAAATAATAATAAATAAACGTGAGGAAAAAAGTAAAAGATAAGAGATCTAGGACATGGAACATGGAGGGATTTTCATCTTCTATGCTCTGGCAATATTTGTAGACTTTAGTCTGTGGTAGAAGAAGGTACGGTAATGTTTTTCGAAAGTTTCAATAAAAATACCTTTTTGGTATCATGCAAAGCAAGTTATTGCGCCAATTAGATATTCCCTCCAGCACTGTTTAGAAACTCGTGAGTGGAAAGGTTGAGTATCTCTCTTTTTATGACTTCCCATCCCCCGGTGGCAGCTATTTAATGAGGGGAAAAGCTGAATATGTAAAATGCTATTGCACATTTTGTATAAAAATATTCGACAAACCAGGATTAGTGAAATGTAACTTGGTTACTGTCCAGCTTCCTCTAACTTGTCCCTTTTTTTCCTGGACTCGGGATAAGAAGAAAGGTTGTGATTCTACAATTGTAATGCCATCTTGCCTTTTTTTTTTTTTTTTGAGCCTCCTAAAGATGTACCTGCCTAAGCTGATTATTTCAGTGCTGCACATCTACTCATCAGGAAATAAACATAGAGAACAGTCGCTGCTTCATAGGTTCTTTGCCTTGTCAAAAAGATAAGTGCTTGGAGAGCGGGTGGGATATCTAATTATGAACACAGGAAATATATGTTTGTGGATCTGTGTTCTGTGTGTTTTGCCTACATGCAGTCAAATGCATAGTGACAAGCCTAGCTTTGCTTCTGTGTGATGTTTGAAAACTGATTAAATCTCTTACATTGATGCTTTGACACTGCGGCTGTTGTCAGCTTGACATCCTAAAGGTCAGAAGGAACAGCTTCTAATGTACAGCTTCTGCTGACTAAGAGGGAGAGGAGGCACCAAGTCACTTTCTATTTTTCCTTCTCCACTGAAGAATTTGAAGCACTCACCTGTGCTTTTAATGTTACGCTGCTGAGTATGGCTAGACTTCCCTGCCAAATCTACCAAAGGATATATTTCTCCCTGCCTTTTTACCATCGCTATCACAAACCTCCATTCATCAAAAGATCCCTTCTGGGGAAAAAAAAAAAGTGCCTTAAGGTGTCTGGCTTTTAGAATCAAAAGTGTTAGCTCAAAACCATAAGCAGGATACTTTGTTATGTCAAAATAAGACATCTGGCTGTACAACTGTTTCTCATTACTTCCCAGCCTGTAAAGTCCGGGGTTTGGCACTAGCCTTTTCTTCCAGGATGCTGCCCAAATCCAGCTTCCAGACAGCTAATCAAAGGCACTTGGTGGAGCGCAGTGGGGGAAGGAGCTGGTTTTGGCCAGCTCAGAACCTAGCAGCCCGAGTGGGTCTCTGTGTTTGAACTCTCCGGGAGGACTCTTACTGCCGCCCTTGGATTCAATCATGCATACAAAGGGCTTTCTCGGCTTGGTGGTGCTGCTACTCGCCTCTTCAGTCTTCGTTTTGTTGCCTGCTATTCCACAAAGTTCATCCTTTTCCCCGCGGTAAGCTCTTATCAGTCTGCTTTAGCAATAAGCTTTGAGGTCTGGTGGACAATAGGGTGCAGGGAGAAAGTGCTGCTAAATAGAGTGCGTCGATGGCTTTTTGTTTCCTCAAACTGCTGCTGGTCTCTGTAACTTTAAGCAGAAATCCCGTTGTGATGCAAAAACAAATCTCTTGATGTACCGTTTTGTCAGTGAAGCGGAGATATACGCCCTACATCAATACTCCGAATGAGTGGGGATAGGCAAAACTGGCCCTGAATTTTGAATATAGCGCCCCCTTGAGTGCAAAAGGGGACTATCCAAAGGGAGTCTTTAAATAGTCTCCATTTAATATGATCTACTCATTTATAAACTTGCCGGTCAGGGCTGCCAGTTTCATGCTATTCTGTTTAAACTCATGTCTGCTAAAAGCCCTGACTCAGAAATACCAGTAATAAAGAAATGCACACACCTTCAAAAATTCTGGTTGTGAGACTAGCAATGTATCCAGGAGTGATAATACTGAAAAGACTCTGGCCTGGCATTTCTATGGCCTCAAATGTTTACCTCTGTACTTAAGGTCTGGGATAGCACTTGAAAGTTTTGATATCGTGGGGTTTCCTTTATCTAGATTATTCTCCTAAAACCAATCCCATTACCAACAATCTGAAACATTCTTTTGGGGAATGGAGAACTGGTGAGTTATAATTACAAAACTCTGATACTTTGTAATATAATAAATACCCATAGAAAGATTTCAAAGGTGAATTTGCTCACGGGAAATATAAATGAATTGTCAAAAAATAGAGATGACATGTTTGATTACTTGGACAACTTGCCCAAACATTTTTGCTAACAATGGTTCTATGTTAGATGGCCTCTTTATATCTCTCTATGGATGAGTCAGTCTTAGGATTGTGCAGTGCTTCAGTTTCAGTTCCCAAAAGATGCTTCAGAACTCATAAAGTTGTAAGCAGAACAGTTGACTGCAACTGTTTAAAGTAGCTGTGTCGGTCTGGTAGTTCTGAGAAGGCCTGGCTGCTTTGATAAGTTGCAGGAAGTCTTACTCTGAAATTTGCATCCCTCTGAAGCATCTTTTTGGAATCAAATCCAAAACTCTGTGCAGTCATAGAAAGCACCATTCTTTCTATTCTTGAACCTTTAGAGCATCCTATGAAATAGTTTATTTGCAGATCAGCAGAAGCAAAAATATGGATCCATTTTAGTAAATATGTGGCTGACAGAATGGTTTATCCAGGAGCTAATTCAGATTGTGTGGTCTTTGCAGAGGAAAAGAATGCTATGAACCAAGCTTTGGTTTGGGTTTGGGTTGGGTGTTTTGTTTTGTTTTTTGTATGTGTGATCAGAAAACAAATGAAGAGAGTAAAAGAATTGAAATGGAACTGGGCTGGTCATATAGCAAGAAGAACTGATGGCAGGTGGGCCAAGGCAGTCGTAGAATGGATCCCACTCGATAAAAAGCATCCATGAAAGATATCTATCTAAAACAAGATGGATCGACAACATCGGCAAGTATTGAGGGCCCAATTGGCAGAAGAAAGCAGAGGACCATACAGTTTGAAAACATGCAGAAGAAGCCTTCACCCTACAGTGGATAGACCATGGCTAAAATTATGATGATGATGATGATGATGAATACCCATGTCTTTGCAACTTGCTATTTTTTTCATCCTCTTCAGGAGTGGTTTGAAGAGCACCTCATCTTGCAGACTTTCCCAGTCTGAGTCAGAGCAGCGATGCCAAATCCCAGGTGGAAAACTGTGCAACGGCAAAGGCCAATGTAACTGTGGGGTCTGCATCTGTCAAGTGACTGAGCCAGGCAAATATTATGGGCCATTGTGTGAATGTCACGAGTGGGTATGCGAAACCTATGGTGGAGAAATCTGTGCAGGTAAGCAAGATGCAGCAATTCCAAAGAGTTCCACAATATGTTTAAGGACCGATCCTGTCAATTTTACATCTATCTGAACCAGTGTTGGGCTTTAGCAAATTATGAGCATTTTTCATTGGATTCTTTTAAATTTCTCAGTGTGGATGAATGAAGCTACCAAGAGAATTAGAATTGAAATGGCACACTCATTGAAGGACGATAGCAAAAAAAACAGCAACAACCCAACAGTTAAAGTTCCTTATCACCTCCATCTTTAAATATTTGGGTCCTTTGTAAAATTGAATGGAAATTTTAACTAAACTGTTATTTCTTTAACTGAAGTCACTTTTGATTTTGGAGTTGTATTGATGGATTAGCATTAATTTGATACCTGTCTTCATTCCGGCTTAACTATGAAGGGTGTTAGGTTTCTTAATCTTTTTTTCTGGAGAACTACTATTTAGATCTATTTGAGGCGTTTCAATATAATGTGATGCTGTTAAACAATAGCATGTCCTTAGTTGACTAATAGAGAAAGAATTGACTATAGTATTTCGTATTAGGAATATGAATGACTTGGATTTGAAAGGGAGGATACGATTTGAAGTATATATGGGTGTGCACACGGTGCTGGTTATTATTTCTTTAATCCAAACACGTCTTTTCCTGCTCCTGCATGAAGCATACGTTGACTAAATGTTATGTTTAGTTCTATGTTGCTATCAATCTTAGAAGACTGGAGGGGCTCATAAAATAAGTCAGGATCTAGATGCACTCTTGGTTCTCAGTTGCCATTTATGGTTCCAAACTTTTAGTGAAAATTTGATACATAAACTGGCAGGGTCCAGGAGAAGAGCCATTTCTGGCATGGCTCCTGCCTCTGGAACATCATGCTGCTCAAGATCAAATCTGCCCCCTTGGCTTTCTGGCTCTGCTCTGATCAGCTTGGAGCCTGGATGGGGATGTTCCACTCTGGAAGTGGTTAATAGACTAAGAAGATTCTACCTCTGCTCCATTTGTGTATTGGTTACTTTCTTATCTAGGTTTTTTTTTTGTTCACTTTCAATGTTTTAACTTTATATTATTGTTTTGTGATGTTGTAAGTCATCCAGAGTCACTTGATGGTGAGATGGATGACATGTACATTCAATAAAGAAACAAACATTAGCAACTCACACCAGGAAAATAACTCCTTGCTAATACTTTCTGCCCAACCAAGAAGCAAGTTGATTAATTTCTGGCGTATTAGTAATCTTCCTCATACACTCAATCTCTTTCATATTAGCATCTCAGTGATGCTGAGTGATGGCTTCTAGGGACAATACCAAGAGTGACATAAAAAAATGAAGAATCCAAGTGTCTATGCAGATTTCATACTAGGAGAGCATCCTTAGTTTGAGTGTCATTAGTATTAGGGCTCTGACACTTGGGAGGAGGAGATGCCTTTGAGTCACTATTGACTCCTGACAACAGCCGAGACTAGTCCCTGCAGTTTTCTTTGCAAGATTTCTGAAATGATTGAGAGAGAGTGACTGGACCAGAGTCACCGAGCTGACTTTGTGCCTAAATGCACAACACACAGTCTCCCAGTTTTTAGCCTGTAGTGCCTTAACAACTATACCAAACAGGCTCTCTAACACTGCAATTGGAGCACTCAATGTCCTTCCTATAGTTTAAGACAGAACTGAAGTGTATTTTTTTTTAAGTTTAATACTGTTAATGGGTTTTAGCGTTTGTATTTTATGTCTGTTACACTCTAAGATTGTTTTTATTGATATTTGTCTATAAATACTTTGTATGTTACCCAAAACTCTTAAGGGTATCATATAGTTTATCTCAATAACTAAATAAACTGAATTATGTTCTGAGAACTGATCCAATGCATACAAGTAAGCAAGTTCCTATGTTTCTGATAAATTGAGCAAGGAAGTTGCTTTTAAATACTTCCCCCACCCTCTTATGCAGTCTGATTTATACCTATTGTGCACATTGCACGATGTCCAAGTTGATTTTCCTTTTTCAGATACAGTACGCGAGTCAATTTAGCAACCTTTTTTAAAACTACTGATTTGTTCCTGCTTATTCAGTTAAAGGTAATGCAAATGCTTACTTCTGCCTACATAGTGCACTGATGATAGAGGAATGTGTATGAATTTTCTGATTAGATTCACAAAATCAATCAATCAGTGTCTGGATCTACTCAACCTCCATTCTTTTTGCACTCTGGAGCTGTGCTCTTTATATATTCTGTGCATCCTTTGCTCTTTGTTTTGATTTTTATTGCAATTAGAATGGCAACAGATATTACATTAGGTATGTAAAAACATTTCCTACCCAGAATTCCCCTTAGATATACCATAATGTCAGACCTACTCAGATTTGTTTGATTTCATATCTTTCAGCATCTATTGTGCATTACAAAGTAAGATTCTGGCACATGTCTATTGGATTACAGACACTTACCAGGGACTGAGAACTGTAGGATACACTGAATTTTTTTGCATGTACATGCATAGATTGTTGCACAAGGAAGTCCTAACTATTGAGCAGTTTTCATCTGATGAGAATAGAAACAATTGTAGACTATAAATAATACTGGTTTTCAACTGTTCTAATAGCTAACTGTCTGTTGTCAAGAGTTTTGCAAATCTCAATATAGGGAAAACATAATTTCCTCATTCGTCAAAGTACAGGATGTATTTTTCCCCAGATCACATCCTCTCTTAAATTTAGTCCCCTTTCCATGAAACGTGTCAGTTTTTTAGGCCAGAGTCCACAATTAGGTCAGTAAGAATGTTACAGAGAATGCCAATAATAACAAATGCATGCCAGCAATGTGCTTGGAAGATATTATAGGAAAAAATTAATACTAACTCGTTTTAGCATCAACTTTATTAAAAGGAAAATATCCAATGTCTAAGTTAAAAAAAATCTTATTGCAATGCTTACTTTGATCTATCTATCTATCTGGCTAGAAGCTATTAGACAGTGTCACACATTTAGAGTTATCTAGTTCTCAGGACAGTCACATATTACATTTAGTAATATTTTCAGTGAAAATCCTGCCTGTCTTTTTTAATAAAAAGAGCAATGTTCCCATATATGAGGAAGAGTGCCTTCTCTCCTTAGCCACCAGATTCAGAATTCTGTTCTGTATCACAGTTGTGTTTTCATCTTTGTTTGAACCTTTGTGGCAATCACAATTTATTTGGGATCTCATAAGGGCCATGAGGAGCTCACAACGTCACATAGCCTATCAAAATTGTTCATGGATTGGAGTCTGTGGGGGCAAACAAAGCCACACTGCCCTCTTCAAGAGGGATAACATGCAACAGGACTAGCTAGCTCTGCTTTTTTGTTGCTATTGTTATATAGTGATGGCTTCAGGGTGAAAAATTGTACTGTTTTCAGTATAAACTGAAATTTGCCATTGCCAATATTTATCCTGAAACTGAACTCTGAAATATTCTGGAACAATTGACTTTTCAGCACTAATCCTCCCTGAATTTCATGGCATTTTACTGCTGGGCCAGGAGGAGGATCAGGGATCACGTTCTTTAACTGTCAAGACACATTGAGTTCATAACGTTCACAAATTTCTTTCCCCTATGAATACTATTTCATATTACATAGATTTTTTTGTATAAAGCAGGCGGTGCTTTATACATCAGGTGCTTAAAAGGATTGTATTAAAATATTGTAGATTCAGATCATGGAGATAAATGAAGAACTCCATATCTGCAATCTTGGCTCATTTAAGAGCTTAAACATGAAAATTCTCACCTAAGAGCGCAAACAAATCTCTCTTGAGATAGCAGTTAATAAAGTTTTAAATATTTTGTGTTTGGGTGGGGCTTTGTATTGATTTCCTGCATATATATGAATGCATATGAATGAACAATACAATTTAAACAATTAACACTGTGGTCACAATATACTTCAAATAACATGACATTGGTATAGAAGAGATTTCCCATTTCACCGTGGATAATAAAAAAAAGCTATCAATGGATATGGCTGAGAAATAAAATTGAGAACATCTCTCATTTGCTTGATGGATTACACACTATTTATCATTATCAGAGAAAAACAGTAAAGTTTTAAGTTTTGATTCAGAATGCTATATATTAGTCCTGGCATCTATCATGTTTTGGAATTTGCACATGTGAAAATGTTTTAGATAGGATATGAATGTTCTCTGAGGATAAACAGCAATATTATTTTCCATCCTTATTCAAGTACAGAAAATATACTCATTTGTTCTTATTATGCTATTAAATTGGATTATGACCTTTCTTTATTTTGAAAGTTATGCTGATTATCTGGCTCAATAATATCAGAAGGGGTTCTGTACCATTATCACCGATAATATATTGGTAGTACAAGTAGGTCTCAACTTACGACTAGAATTGAGCCCAAAATTAATGTTGCTAATTGAGAAATTTGTTAAGTGAGCTTTGCCCCATTTTATGACTTTTCTTGCCACATTTATTAAGTGAATCACGGCAGTTGTTAAATTAGTAACGGTTGTAAAGTGAATCTGGTTTCTCCATTAACTTTGTCTGTCAGAAGGTAGTAAAAAGTTATCACATGTCCCCAGGATGCTTTAACTGTCTTAAATATGACAAAATAAGGAGCAAGGCACTGAGTCCACGAAGCAAGGAACAAACAATGAGTCCATGAAGTAAGAAAGAAGGCACTGGGTCCACGAAGCAAGGAAGAAGCAATGCAATCCTGCAAACTCCAGATGTCTGCAACGGCACACAAAACTCTACAAATTCAGCATTTGTTCCTGGCAAATGCCCCTCCCCACAGCACCTTCTTAAATCTTAGTTCCCAGGTGCGCCTTGTGAAGAGGGGCAGAGCGCTCCCCTCCGGACATCGGGTTGACCTGCGCTGTTCCCACCTTCTCTCCACTCTCTGTGCTGAAGGATAAGGAAGGGGTGGCCCTTGCTCATTGCCTGAGCTCCGTCGCTCCTGATGTCCATTGCTTGCCCACTCTCAGTCATCCAGCCCCCGTTCCTCCCTGCTAACAAGCCGTCTCAGTTCTGAGGGGCCCTGGGCTGCCTCGTCCTGCTCCTGCCTACATTCCTCTGAAGCCAACAAAGCTGCCCGTGGGATCTCCTTCTGCTTCAGCTCCAGCTTGTCCTCCTCCGCAGATCCAGGCTCTGACGGGGCATAGCAGCCTTATTTATTCAGGGTTTGACACGTAAGAAGAGCATCCCTGGGTTCAGGTTGATGCTGTAAGACCTTGAGACTCAGAGACAATAGCTGGGAACAATCAAAGCTAGAAGGTTTGTTTGAAGGCTCTTTTTTGGGGGAGGCTGTGATTAGGCTGAGTAGACAAAATCTATATAGAAGTCAAATAGGGAAGGTGGGTGTGGAATCCATGATGTGACAGTCTTCAGGATAATTTGGCATCAAAGTTATTGGGGGAGCATATAAATTTGGTCAGGGGACTTTTATATTAGAATATGAGGCTGAAATCTAAACATGGTCACTTTTCAAATTCAGTCATTTGAGTTGTTTTCTGCTTTAACTAGATTTTTTTACAATCTAGTCAATCTAGTAGATTTTTTATTTAGTATACCACTGTAAGAAGCTGGCTATTTGAAAAGTGAACCCAAACTTAGTAGGAGCCCTTTATACATAGCAGGAGAAAGCAAATAGAGCCCATCTACTCTAGTTACTACTCAGGCTTATTCAAAGTTATGCAAAAAGACCTAGAATTTGAATATTGACTTAGCATTATAAGCAAACTAAGTCATTGTTTTGGAACACAGCCTCTTGATTAAAAATGAAGTATTCAGAGACATGCTGAAATGATTTACAGACAATACATTTTGTATTGAGTTACTAAAAATTAGGTTCTACATGATGCATGTTGAGTAGAGTATAATGAATAATGAAGCCACAGAAAACTAATAAAAACTGCAGACTTAATTATTAACATATAATTGTAAAACAAATTAAATGGATGTTTATATGCATAATGATACCAATATCCTGGGAAGGTCTGTTTTAATATCCAGTGAGTACCTTAGTGCAGGGGTCTCCAACCTTGGCAACTTTAAGACTTGTGGACTTCAATTCTGGAAGTTGAAGTCCACAAGTCTTAAAGCTGCCAAGGTTGGAGACCCCTGCCTTAATGGGTCTAACATGTTTCTGAATAGTGCAGATGCCACTCAGGTCGAGACCAGTGTCCAGATAGTGAGCACAGACCAGCAGAGCTTCTTTGGTTAAGGAGAAGCCATAAAAGATCCACTTGTGCATTGGAAGGCATCTCCTCACAAGGAAACTGGCAGGATTTAGAAGGATCTCGAAGGTGGCTTGCAAATAGAGCATCAGGGAGCTGTGGGACCAAAACCACCAGATTCACAGTTTCATTGCAGACCCTTGTTAAAGGACACTGTGCTCACCCAAAACTCTTCTTTCCAGCACACATTTGGAAGAGAAAAATCCTAACATTTATAGAGATCGCTCCTCGATATGAAACAGGACCTATGTTGAAGAGTAGCAGAAGGGGAGGAATTGACAATAGAAGAGGTGGTCCTTACAATTTCCCAGGCCTCTTTTTAGCCTTATGTCAGACCTGCCTCAGTTCCAAACTTTAAGTAAGAACGATCCTTGACTCCATTTGTTGAAAAAAGTACAGTTTACTAAAAGTTAAGCAGCATACAATAGAGCAAAGCTGGAACCCAAATTCACGTGCCAAAGTCTCAAAATTTAATTTCCTCTCCCCTCATGTCATTTCCCACTGCTGGTCTCCCATTGTCCAATCATATTCAAATGGAGTATTTTAGGAATGGTCTCTTCAACTGTGGGCAGGCTGGTATGTAGTTGCATGCCATTCCCAGCTGTTTGATTTTGAAGTTGTGTCTCCAGAAGGTACAGTGTGTAGTGAGCTTTCCCCACTCCCATCCAACTCCCTCCCCCCAAAGTCACTGGCAGAGCGGCATCGAGCGAATGCAAAGCGCAGGCATGAGATGGCAGTTCTGACACCGTAACTCTTTCCAATGTCAACATCAGTACTTAACATTTAAGCAATTTATCACATCAAATCCTAATTCATATTATGTAATGTTGGTGTAATAGGATTGAAACAACGAGGCCTAAATTGTGCCTGGGCTCAAGTATCACGATAAATGATAATACGATTATTTTATACTTGAAGTATGACTTCTTCACTGTGGCTTTGATGAGTGGGCCAGGACATATTTTTTTCCTATTCAATATTTTATGATTAAAACTAATTGGGCATGTTGCATCAATTGAATTTTTTACACAAACCTATGCATTTAGCAGTTCATAGACAATTTTGTGGCAATCAGTCCCCCAAATCCTTTTGTAGGAATACAATGTGGCAAAAAGGCTCCTTGTTGTAGCATCCAGGTGCAAACTGATTCTGAATCCATGTCTTGCCATCTCTGATCTGTTTTGTCTAAATGGCAGCATTAATTAATATTGTTTATCCTGAGATTTTAAGTAACATGTTTACACCACCACATTTTCAGGGAATGGAGGCTTTCTATCTCCACCATATCCTGTTCACTGTCTGATATTGATCAGAATCACAAGAAGCACTTGAACCCCGATAAAATGTCGGGCGACATGGAAAACCTTTCTGTCTGCAAATTCATAAGTTCATTTCAAGCTCACCTTCATGTGCCATTAACTGCTGCATGCCCTGCTAAATATTTTTAAAGAACATGTCTACTTGGTTTCATCTAATTCCCAGATTACCATGGAGAAACTTACGTTCAAATTTAACTCTGCCAATTTTAACGATGGATCTTCTTCCTTCTCCTAATACAAGCTTTTCTGAGATCACATTCTATGATGCTTGATCCATGATATTGGTAAAAATGGAGACAGAGACTGGGCTGTGGTTAATTCCTACTGGACCCTTGAGGCTACTATATTCAGGGTCTTTCCTCTTTGGTTATTGAATACTCCCCTTCATTATTATTTGGCTTGGGTTGCAGAAGGAACTGGACATTGACTAGACATCCATAAAGATGTTTGCCTGCAAAACATCTGATCAGCACTCTGGAAAAGAAGAGTCTTCCAAGTACAAAAGGAAGTATTCAGGAGGTCAATTTAAATTGAGAAAAAATGGCTAGATTCTGCCTGACATAAATGGCAGGCTTCAGGTTGGAAGTGGGGAGAGGCAGCATTTTGATTAAACCCATCATGTTTTTCATAAGTCTATGAGTTACTTCAGGAGATTTTCACAGCCCCTCATTGACAGCATGTCATTCCCTTGCAGGATTTACCAATCCATATCTCCGTATCTCCTTGGTGCTAATACAGGTGTGTCAAACGCAATTTCATTGAGGACCGCATCAGGGCTGTGGTTGACCTTGGGAGGGGGGCGTGGCTGACTGGGTGGGTATGGTTGACTAGGTGGGCGTAGCCAGCTTGATGCCATTCCCCAAACTGGCATGTTTCCTCTTTGCATTGAGTAGACAGGGCCAAAGCCACGCTAGCCTAATTTGGTAGACCGGGCCGAAGCTATGCTGGCCTGATTGTTCCTCTTTGTACCAGGCAGACCGGGCTGAAGCTTCACTGGCCTGAGCTTTCCTTTCTGCTTTGGGTAGACTGGGCCAAAGCAATGCAGGTGGACCAGGACAGCTCCACAGGCCTGATCCAACTACATTGCGGGCCAAATCTGGCCCATGGGCCCTGAGTTTGACACCCCTGTGCTAACAGAAAAGAACTAACAGAATAACAGAGTTGGAAGCTACTTTGGAGGCCTTCTAGTCCAATCCCTTGCACAAGCAAGAGATCCTATATTCTTCTAGACAAATGGCTATCAATCTCTTAAGATTGCCGAAGGTTTCCTATTATTCCTCATTATCCTTTCACTATACATGAAATCTCTCAGCTGGACTACCTTGGAAACAAATTAACTTCTCATATAACATATAAGGACAGCACCACTTGTACCAGCCTTGTTATTGAGATAGATTAAAGCTTGAGCACTGGAGTAATGCAATTTATTTTGGCATTATTTTCTCCTGTCGCAAGGACCAGAAGAAAATACTTTACCTGCCTGACTGTGCATTATACACTGTGTCATGTACCCTAGAAGGTAGCAAAGTGATTCAGAAAATGCTGAACACTTTGCTGTGATCTAGTGGTCATTTGGATATTTTCAGGTCAAATATCATAGCTCTATTGTCTATTGAGTACAAGGGATACACATCTTAGTAGGAAGGAGAAAGGTTAATAAAGCTAAAGTTAATAAAAGTCTGTGTTTCCTTCATATGGGGTTTGTAAATAAGAATTAATTGCAACAAGCATGAAATACTTGCTGTCACTTTTTAATGTCTCTGCTGCAGTTTGTGTGCCTAAGAATACTTTTAGAATATTTCTAGATCTGAACATTAATAATTATTTTCAATTAAATTAGTATGGTATTGTAATGAGATAAACATGTTAGATTTTTTAAAAATAAGAGGAAGGGAGGGCAAAATAATCACTTTAAAAGGAAAGGTGAGAAGGATTTCTTTTTTCAGACCTTTATTTCCCAAGAAATATTAATTTTATCCTTTCCTTAAAAAGACCTTTTGTTTCATTAAAAATGATCAAGGCGTCAACTTTGTACCCACTTTCTCAATTGTAAGGCCAATGAACCTTCAGAATTTAGTTTAAATTTAATGTGTGTAGATTTCTTTCAGTAAGTGATTTTGATATACAATACTGCATCTGATATACATCTAGATCTATGCATAAAATATTGAGTTCTCTTGAATGTCAACTGGGATGTATGTGACATGTTCAGTTCTTAGTTTAGGTCTGATTTTCAAGTCTTCCAAACTTGGCATAATCAAGACAGTCTGGATTTCAAAATCTCTGTTAGATATTCTCTGTTAAGCATGAAAGATATTTTGCAGCACAAGCTCGGCTCATAAAAAGAATAAAGTTGGATCTGATCCACTATTCCTATTAGCTGGGTACCAGCTAAAAATGATACAGAGTTCTAAACCAGCAACATGAGGACTTCCTCGTGATTGATTAAATATATTGCTTGTTAACAGGCCATTTTAGAGCAGAGAAGATGAGATAAAAAGTAAAAGGGAAGACCAGATATAAGAAGAAAAGCAGGACAATGTAAAATAAAAATAAAATAAAAATGAGGTAGATCACCTGTGTAGAAATCTATTAAAGACAATAATTTTAAA
Source organism: Pseudonaja textilis (assembly GCF_049901715.1). Lineage (NCBI taxonomy): Eukaryota > Metazoa > Chordata > Lepidosauria > Squamata > Elapidae > Pseudonaja > Pseudonaja textilis. The sequence continues at coordinate 30,226,980 of NC_141997.1, forward strand.
AGATTATCTATTAGCCACATTTTTGTCTCATGATTATTATAATAGGTCATAATCAAGTAGATGATACACTGAAAGAGCTTTCTTCTGAACACAGATCAAAATAAGTCAAATGAATAATTCACAGAAGTCAAAGCATATTAACAAGAAGATGCCCTTATGCAAGACAAACTGCCAGTTTTGCCATATTATATGAGAGGAAATCCACCACTGGCAATATATTTGTCTGCAGTCTTTGCCAAGGAGTTCAACAAACCAAGGGGTTCTTCAGCTTGCCAATTTCACAATTGATATTTGCAGTAGAAAATTAGGTGGCTGAATTCTAATCTGTGAGAAGCTATGCTTTGTTGTCGGTGATTAAAAAAAAATGTGATTATAAAATGCCTATCATGTCAGATCACTCTGATATTACATGAGAACCATATCTTATGCGGCATTTGAAAATGCGGAAAATTATAGCTGAACATTTGCTATATTTTATGCTATATTTTAAGACCAGCTATGTAACAATAGGCTCATTTTATGCTTGTAAGAAATGCCCGTATTGAGGATCTAGGAGATGACTTTAAGAGTAGTAGGCAAGAGCCAGAGGTGGGCTGCTGCAGGTTCAGATGCATTTGTCCGAACCCCTTGTTCCGATTCTGCGCAGTTTGAAGAATTGGCAAATCGAACCACCACCTGGTCCTGGCCCTGCCTGTTTTTCAGGCCATTTTTGGCTGTTTGGGGGCAAAAAATGGCCTGAAAAAGGCCCCCAAAATGGTCTGAAAATGGCCTCAAAACAGCCTGAAAAATGGGCAGGGGCGGGACCAGCCAGTAATGGGATTAGCCCCAACTGACCAAATCCTATTTGTTCCTTTGAGGTGAGTGGCTGGAAGGCAGGGATGGATGTGATGAGTGACATCCCCCACCCAGTCACATGACCAATCGGCCACGCCTACCCAGTCAGAGAATGTTAACAAAATATGAAGTCCACCACTGGTAAGAGCTATTATACATGCAAAGGGGGCCGAAACTTTCCTTAAGTCTTGGAAAACAAGACAGTATTCAGAAGAGAGTTGGTCAGGCTCCTCCCTGATTAATTGAGGTATAAGAGGGACAGGAGGTAAGGTACAATCAGGCTTGTAAGATTCTGTTATTATAGCCTATTTCAATAAAGTATAGAGAATTATAGAATCATAGGGCTGGAAGGGACTTCAGAGGTCTAGTCCAAATTTCTCAAGGTAGAAACCTTTATTTTATTTTATTTATTTATTTTGTTTGTTTGTCAAACATGTACAAGATAACAAGTAAGTATGAACATAAACAAGAACAAAGAAGTAAATACAGACAAATGGGGACAGTAAAATGGACTGTAGTCACGCTGGGGCACTTATGCACGCCCCCTTTAAGGACCTCTTAAGAAGGTGAGGTCCACGTTAGACAGTTTGAGATTGAAGCTGTGAGGGTTTGAGGCTGTAACAACAGAGTCAGGTAAAGCATTCCAGACATTGACCACTCTGTTGCTGAAATCATATTTTCTGCAATCGAGTTTGAAGCGGTTTTCCTTGAATCTGTATCAATTGTTTGCCGGTGTATTATTGTGGTTGAAGCTGACGAAGTCATTGACAGGCAAGATGTTGTAGCAGACAATTTTGTGTACTATGCTTAGATCGGACTGCAGACAGCGCAGTTCCAGATTGTCCAAGCCCATAATTCCAAGCTTGGAGCATAGGGAATTCTATTGTGAGTAGAGTCTCATGAGAAATACCTCTGAACTACAGTGTGGGTTCCAGGCAGACAAGCTGTATTCAAGAATTGGTCTGGCAAAGGTTTTGTATGCCCTAGTTAGCAATTCAATGTTACCGGAGAAAAACCTTCACAAAATAAAATTAACAACTCTTAATGCCTTTTTGGCAATGCTGTTACAGTGAGCTCTGGGGCTTAGATCATTTGAGATGAGTACTCCTAGATCCTTGACAGAGTTATACCATCTAGTCAAGTGGTTTTCTAGTCTATTTTTGAAAATCTCCAGTGATGGAGTCCCACAATTCCAGGAGGCAAGCTATTCCATTGATTAATTGCTCTCACTATCAGAAAAAAAAAGTCCAATTCTTCGGTGGATTCTGTTTCCTAATCTGATGTACCCCAAAGGACTGATGTCCTTAAGACTTTATATGCTCCCAGAAGAGAATAATTATCTTCTATAATTTGAGCATTGGAATAAATGGAGCATTTATCATAAGGACGGTCTGGGGAAAGTCTTCTCCATCCTTTGACTATCTTGACAACCAGTATGGTATCATAGTCATGATATTGCAGTCCCCATTTTATCACAGAATTCACTGAATTACTTGGGAATGAGTTTTAAAAAGTTGCAGCTGCCTTAGTCTCAGAACAGTGGGGTCCCCTAAATAATACAGTGGAAAGAATTTCTATGGGTGAATTTTTAAGCTGGTTTTGATCAACCAGCTAATGCTATTCTATGTTGGATGATGAGATTCTCAGATGGGCAGTGTATCCATTATGTAGAACAGCTATTGATAGTACAGCAGAGATCCTGGTAGACAGAGAAGTGAAGAGCCAACTAGTGAAAACAGGAAACAAAAACTGGCCTCTCTAAAGTGTAGAAAACCAGATGAAGTTTGTTTTCCCCAGATGCATGAACAGGGTTTAACAACATGAATACTTTTTGGAGCCCCAATAGTCCAAAACAACAACGGAAAGTAACTCTCAAAATAAAATACCTACTGAAGGAAGAACATAGATTTTGCAGCAGTAGTTTGAGGCTTGTTCTTCCATAGTAGAAGTCTCATTAAGCTTTCTAGCTTTGGCATCAGCATAAAAACAACTCCTTACTTGAATCCCTTTGGCAGCTTCCTTCCCTCTGAGGAAAGCTTTCCAATATGAGGAAGTGCTCTCTTCTCTCTGCCTGGGCAATGAGATAAGTCCCAGCCAGGCTACCAGATATCTGAATAGGCAAGGAGGACACAGACAAGTGGAGTGGAGGGCGCATTGTTTATATTTCTTGGCTTCTCTAACAAACTTTACCTAGAAAAAATGCAAAAAAAAAAAAGTTTTTAGCCTTGTGTAATCTTAAATGTGCAAACACACCCCTAGCTATTGTCAAAACTGATTCAGGACTGAATCAAGAAACATGAAAATAGGAACCTAAGGCAGTGGTGGGATTCAAAAACTTTTACCTCCGGTTTGTGGGGGGGCGTGGCTTGGGGGGGCACTTTGCCCGTGTGCGCATACTTTGCGTGCACACGCACGCCAAACGCACTTTACACAGGCGCAGAGGTGTTCCAACTCACCTCCTGCAAGCCTGCACTTTTCCAGTCGTTTCAGCAGCTGCTGCGCACCACTCTTCTGGGCCGCGCAAAGCAGCTGCGCTTCAGAAGCCGAACATAAAGGTGAGCATGGGAGCCCAGGCGGGTGGGTGGGGCCAACAGCAGAGTGGCGGAGAGAACTGGTTTGGTCTCCGCTGCTCATCACCGCTACCGGCTCGGCAGAATTGGGCCAAACCAGTAGCATACCACAACTGACTTAAGGATACTTCTAAGCAAAGTCTTTATCATGAAATTATGTTGCTTCATGAATAGAATTTTTTTAGTAGTTCAAACATCTTCATTAGTTCATAATTTTCCTGAATTTTGCAGTTTTTTAAAAAAATCTCTTGAGAATTACTAGAACATTTCAGCAAAGACTTTCAAGCAGGGGTGGGATTCAAAATTTTTAACCAGTTCTGTGGGTGTGGCTTAGTTGGTGGGTGTGGCTTGCTGGTCATGTGACTGGCTGGGCATGGGCAACTCAACATCACTCACATTGAGGCACGCATCTCCTCGCCTGGCCTCTCATGACTGTGGGGATGCTGCAACAGTCGTAAGTGTGAAAAACGGTCATAAGTCACTTTTTTCAATGGTCACTCCACACAAGTAAAGTACTAGCAAAGGAGGGGAGAAAACCCCCAGAGAAGACAGGAAGTCTAGTCCTGCCAAGAATGTAATAAGAGTTAACGGAGAGGCAGTTTCTGTAAGCAACACCAGAATGTTTCCTTCCTGCCTTCCTTACAGGATTAGTCCACTAATTTCTTCTAACAACCAGTTCTCCGAACTGCTTAGAATGTTAACAACATTCTGGATTTTGTACTGGATTTCCTATATTTTCTCCTGCTCATCCACTCTACTACATAATCATTATCTCTCTGAAAAATGGTCATAATCAAACCATACAATATTAATTTCTAGATTCTGCCATGGAGAAAAACAATCAGAACATCTCCATATGCTATGCAAGAAGAGGCATTAAAAACAGGAAATTAAAGTTCATAAACAGTTAAAAAGTTATGATAGCAGTTATATACAAATTCAGATTCAAGCACTTTCCTTTGTGTTGCACTGAAATAGCAAACTAAAATATGGAGTTAAAGTCTATATCAATCTATTCACCAGGCATTACATGAATTACAACTAATATAATTATCCTTGATGATGCAGAATCCACAATGTATTTTACTTTAGACCAGGAATGTCAATCTCACAGGGATATGGCCCATTGGGGGGTTAGAACCAGCGAAAATGAAGCTCCGGGACCTCCGTTTTCACTGGCAGAAGGCTGCAGGAGGCTGCCGGGGCTACGAGTCACCATCCTGGCCATGCCCATCCCTGGCCTCCCGGGGTCAAACACAACCCTGATGTGGCCCTCAATTAAATTGAGTTTAACACCCCTGCTCTAGGCAAATAGCAAACCACAAGGCCTATGCGGTGGGCTGACAAGCATACAGTCACATGGGCACGCCTTTCTACACAAAGCCTCTTTGGCCTCAAACAATTACCATGCAGCTGAGGTTGCTGGAGACAGAAGCTTAAGTCCCAGAGGTGCTTTTTCAAGAGGCAACTGGACTTTCTGGTTTTTCCTTGAAGACATTTCACTTCTCATCCAAGAAGCTTCTGCTTCGTGGATGAGAAGTCAAGGGCTACTTGTACTCAAAGGACGAGCAATACAAAAAGTATAAAGGGGACCCAAGGTCTTGAAACATAGAAGTTTCATGAAAATTATTTGAAAAGACAGCTTGAATAAATAGAAGTTCCCTATTTGACAGCTGCACCTTATTATGATGAAGTTCTCTTTATTTCGCAAGATGTCATAGTTGAAACAAGCTAGGTGAGATCACTGTAGTGTACTGAATGAAAAATTCAAGAGCACGAAAGATAAATAGCCTGGAGCAAATATAAAAATGGTGTATCTTCCCATTTCATGAGCAAAGGCCAGCTGAACTTGCAGTTGAACTAGAATTGGCAAAGGGGCAAAATCATCTCGTGAAGTTTATTTAAGAGAATAAAAAGGCTGCATTGCATATCAATCAAGGTATTATTGTTCTCCCAGCTTCTGCTGCCTGAGGCAACTACTGCTATACTTAATAATAGGGTTAAATCTAGGAAAGGAACTTTTACAAACAAAATGTTAACTATCAACTCTAAAAGTCAGGAAAATCCTCATTCTGAATCCAGGAACTGTACAGCACCTTAAAAACCCTACAGAGTTAAATGCAGAAAAGAAACTTAGAGCTTTTTTTAAAAAAACTTGAAATAGAGATTTTAAATCTCTGAAGACTACTTTTTGAAATGACTACTTTTATTTTATGAAAAATTGTTGTGTGTGGAGGAGGGAATCCGATATTATTTTTGTTTGTCAGTCTCATAGCCAGTCATTTGTCAGTACCTCAACACTGACAATATGCTTTTGAAAGATTTCCTGAAATTTGTCCTGGGACTATAATTCCCATAATTCTCAGCTAGAAACACTGGAAACACTTGTAAAACTATTCCAAATAGCTACAGCTATTTAATTTAAGAACAACACACTTTCTCCTTTATATAAAAAAAGTGACTGTTAGGAATTCAGTGAATGAGTTGCAATTTTCAGAATGACAGCTGCAAAGGAGAGAATATTCCATCTCTTGATGGATTCTATGAGGTTCTTGTCTACTTAACAGAAAACAGATAATCAGAGTTGGAAGGGATTATAGGTCATCTAGTCCAACCCCCGCCCAAGCGGTAGATCCTACACCATTTCTGACAAATGGCAGTCCAACCTCTTCCTGAAGGTCTCAAGTGATGGCGCTCCCACAACTTCCGAGGGCAAGGCGTTCCACTGGTTGATTGTTCTCACTGTCAGAAAGTTTCTCCTTATTTCCAGGTTGAATCTCTCCTTGTTCAGTTTTCATCCGTTATTCCTTGTCTGGCCTACAGGTGCTTTAGAAAATAGATTGACCCCTTCCTATCTGTGGCATTTCTAACAACATTGTAAGAGGAGTGAAATTGGTCCTCATCCCCAAGCAGAAGCAAGATTTTTAAGTCTGATGATGGCTTCTTCCCATATTGTGCCGCTAACCTTTTGCGATGCTATTTTTAGATGCTACATGTATAATTCCCAAAGATCAACCTGCCAATTTCAATAGTACTCTACAAAATCATTTCAAAAATGCTCTTACACTGGGCAGTCAATTATAAAGACTGTTAGTAGTGAGGGAAATAATAAATAACCCATTCGTAAGTACCGTTCAAAGGATTCACGTTAAGTAATAGCAACTCTGCATTAGATAAGGTCACTTTTATAAAATAAAATAACCTTTCTTCTCCTATTTCTCCTTGGGTTGACTTAGTCTGGGCTAAATTCATTATTGTACCCTAAATTTGAACTTATTCTGTGACTTCAGAATATCAGAAAATATATTCTTCCAGATGGAACAACCATCAGCCACCTCCTCTATATAGATGACATCAAACTGTATCCTAAGAATAAATGAGACATCAACTCACTGATCTACCTGACATGGATCTAAAGGACATTGGGATATCATTTGGATTGAAGAATGTGGCTGGATAGTCGTCAAGACAGGCTCTCTTTCCAGAAAATGCAATACTTATAGTATCTATGATTCTCAATCATCCAGGTCATGGCTGTCCCGAAGGTGCTTTTTCAAGAGGCAACTGGACTTCCTTGCTTTTCTTTAAAGATGTTTCGCTTCTCATTCGAGAAGCTTCTTCAGCTCTGACTGGATAGTCAAAATCCTTCTATTCTCCACCATCCATTGCCTGAAGAAACTTCTCGGATGAGAAGTGAAACATCTTCAAAGAAAAACAAGAAAGTCTAGTTCCTTCTTGAAAGAGCACTTTGGGACAAATGCTTGGAAACAGCTAAGATATTGCACAGAACCATCAACCTCCAAGAGCTTTGGTAGAGGACTGGAGACTGAGGAAGACAAATACCACCCATAGGGGTGAGAAGGGAATTTATGTTTGTGTGCACATGTCACATTTTATGTGTTACATAAAAAGTTAGTGATAGAGCACAAGATCTCAAAAAAACTCTGCTTTTTTCAAGATTGAAAGGATTGTCCCAAAATCAAAAGCCTTTGTGCTGTTGAAAGCTTTCAAACTTTCAAGTACCACCAAGAGTTTTTTTTTTTAATTTCTTCCCAAAACATGAATGCTATGTTTCAAAGACAACATTATTTCTTTAAGCTTTTGCTATTACTGATCTCCTCATGTAAACAGCATCTGGCACCTTGTCCTACATCCAAACACTGAAGTTACACTTTCCAATTCTGTATGCTTTCTTAGATCCCCTAACAGTGCTGCTAATAGTTTTACTGTTTGTTTTTCTGCTGCGTGCTTATACGTATAAAATATTTACCATATAATATATTTGAATCTTTTAAAATATTCTTTTTGTTTAAAATTACAAAAGTAAATTATATTCTCTTATTTTCAAATAAACTTGTTCACTTAATTTCTAGACTTTTGCACAATTTACTAGCACATTTTATTAGCTTTTGAATGTTACAGTAAATGCAGATAAGAAAAATGGAATAGAATCAAATATATAATTCTCTCACACACACACCTGTGTCAACCCATTTAACTTAACATGAACACAGATTCCTATGTGCCTACTGTTCCATACTAGCAGGCTTGTAGACCTGCATTCCTGTTGGTCCAGAAAAGCCGGGCCGTGATTGGACAAAACTAAGCGTTCTGATTGGTTCTTATTCGGCTGCCGCGATTGGGTAAAACCAAGCGTGGCAAGCTCAAATGCATGTCATAGGCTGCCTAGCCGCAGCCTGCTCTATAAAAGGAGCTGCCTTGGCTTGGGAGTTTTGTCTCGGTATTTGGTTTTCTAATAAAGAGCTGTTGTCACTACTTCGAGTCTCGTCTCTCCTTGGAACCCGCCGCCCAGACATAACACCTACAAACATATCCGTATAGGGCCTCTCCCACACAATGGAGGTTGGGAAAGCCACCTAGCTCTATACATAGAGATGTATATATGTTTAAATCTGCACCATTATTAAGATGAATGCATAGAGATCAGAACTGAGTTCAACGTGTGCCACCATTCTCCTTCTATACATGCATTGTTGTGAAAGCTGCCATGGGATGTAGCATTATGCTTACAGATTTCCATACATATTGAGAAAAAGGACAATTGATTTGTTTGGTATTTCTTATGTCATATAATAGTTCTTATAAAGTAAAAACACGCTTGTGTTTTAATACGTAGAATCATAAAATGGTTGATGGCACTATTAATTAGGAAGTAAGAGAAGCACTTTCTTTTTCTAGCATATGCAGAGCAAAAGCAGGCTCAAAATGGGAAGACCTATGGAAATTGCTTTAAGCTGGGCCTACTGTGTTGAGACAACCGCCATTTTAATCACTACCATCCATGCTGTTTTCTTGGTAATTATCATATTAATGCTGTCTATTTATTCCACACAGAAAAACATAAAAGTCTCTTAAGGCTTTATTTTAGAGGCAAGTTAGATGATGTAGAAAAGGATTAATGATACTCTACTTCCCTGCTAAACCTCTGATCAAAATGGAGAACTTTGTGGGTGCAGTTTTTATTTCTTTAACAATGCATAGAAGTGTTCTACCTTTTATCAATAAACTACCTCAAGCGCTATGTCCAGTTCTGGTCAACTTGCTTTAAGATGGATTCAAAGAAACAGAAACAGATTCAGAAAAGACAATGAAAGATGACAAAGGATTAGGAGGGAAGTCCTAGGAAGAGACTGAAGGAATCAGGTGTATTTAGCCTTCAAAAGATTGAGGATCAATCTGAGCTACTTTTCAAGCACCAGAAAAGATGTAACACAGAAGGAACTCATGAGTCGTTCTTTATCATTCCAGAATACAGGACAAGGACCAATGGATTTAGGTTACAGGAAGGTTGATTCCTTTAATGTTAGAAAAATGCCTTCCAACAAGATCAATTCAATAGTGGAACAGTTATCCAAACAAGTGATGAGATGTTTTCACTGAAAGTGATCAAGTGGAAGCTAGATAGCTATCTGTTGGATTACAATCAATGGCATACATGGCTCCTTCCAACCCTAGGCTTCTAAGATGTCTTCACAGAGCTACTGATGTCATGTATTTTCCAAGACATTTTTATTTAATGTAGCTTTCATGGGACTTCACAAACTTTCACCCACCATCAAATTTCACAGAATCATAAAACAAAGCAGAATAGAATGCTTAGCATGCTTTTGCTAACATACTAACTGAAACATATCTAAAGTAAAATACATTTAAGACTTACAGGCTTCAGTAATGAAACTGTAAAATAATGCTTAAATTAGGGACTACAATTGATTGATTAGATTCCAGTCCTCAGTCTCCAGTTTTCACTAAATCAAACCCATCACCAGCTTCTGGAAATCAAGCAAAAAGGCTGTAATAAAAGGTACTATACGTGATCAGGGCTTAGGATGGCCATCTGTGAGAAGATGGTGTTCCAATATTCTATGTATCGAATTGTAAAAAACTCCTCCAAATCTTATACTTTGCCTTCCTTTGTTACTTTAGCTTTTAACCAGATTGTCCTTGAAATACATGTCTTTCCAAACACACAAATGTCCTCTGATAGACCTCCAAATAGACAATTCTTTTTATAAAGTAAGGCACAAAGTTACCTTAGTGTGGGGACTGAAGGAAAACAGTACTCTCTCATTCCAAATCTAATATTCTCTCTGTGAAATATACCACTGTTTTGTTCTTACTTGTGTTCTTGTACAGTATACCTCAATACAGGAGAAAAGAAAAGGAAGAAATTCAAGTGTTTTTAATCGGATGCCTTTTTTTTAGTAGGTGTAATAAGTACACTTAGTAAGTGTAGGACATTGTAAAAACGTATGTTTTTAAAAAGCATTATCCTTAATACATTTCTAACAAAATGCTGTTTTTTTGATAATCCTTTTTTGTACACACAGAGAAGAGTCCAGGAATCAGGCACTTGTAAAAAAACATCATAGTGTCTAACTGATGTCTTTCTTCGTCTTCATTTTCCTTCTTTTATCCACACAAACGTTTTCCTTCAGGCATCTTTGGGAATATCTGCCACCAAAATAACATTGTTACCAAGCAATTATTGTGAGTGGCTTTCTTGCAAGTGCTACATTAATGTTCCGGAAGCCTCAAGGAACTTAATTCATTATTCAGAAGTTGAATAATAAGATCCCTTGGCAACTGTGATAATTTTATTCCCAAAGAGAACCCTAAATTCATTCCCCAAATAATCTTGTTTACCAACTGCTTATTAAGTTGGCAGGGGCAGGAATGTTTCTTATTATTTTATACTAAGACAATGATGTGAAATACAAATCAGGTCTTTAAAAATATTTTCATGTGATTAGAAATTATAAATATATTAGCACCTACCAGAGGCTGCTCGATCATTATATTAGATAACAGAAAGGCTCTAACCAAGGCTGGCATACAGAAACAAAATACATGTCAATGTATAATTTACAAAGAATAAAAATAGTCTATTCCTTATCTTACTGGAAGGAAGGAAGGAAGGAAGGAAGGAAGGCTAACTCTAAATCTGCCTAAAGAATGGTAAGAAAAGATAATTGGGGCTAGATGTAGCCAGGCTACAGCTGAAGTTTTCAGCTAATCAGCTCCATTTCATTCATAATGAACACAATTTTAAGAAAGCGCTGGCTTTTACAACCTTTTCTCTAATTTTGCTTAACACCTGACAGATTATTTTTCACACTTTTGTTAACAGATACACAGTTCTCTGACAAACAGCCTGCAGGGAATTTTTAGGCATGCTGAAAATGGTGGCTGCTTCCAGGAGGCGTGGAGAGCAGGCCTAAGTCCTGCAGGGTTCCATCTATGCAGGATGCAAGGAGGGGAGGGCGAAGGAGAAGACAGGCTAGTAGGGTATTGCAGCATCGGCTTTGTCTGTGGTAAGCAGGAAGGACTGGGGGTACTGCTTCTGTCACAACTTTGAAAGGTTCTGAAGTAAATTTGGGCTATCGGTCATAATCATGAAGGGTTGTTACGTGGCCTGTCATTTCCCAAGGACTACCTGTATAAAGTTAGAGTGCAAAAATCTTGTCCTAGTACAGAGGTCTCCAAACTTGGCAACTTTAACACTTGTGGACTTCAACTCCCAGAGCTCTCCAGCCAGCATAGTATATATTTGTGTAGCAATAACATAGGTAGCCCTCAACGTACAACCACAATTGGAACTACCATTGGCAAGAAAGGCGGAAGGTAAGTGAGCCATGCCCAATTTTGTGACCTTTATTGCCACAAGTGTTAACCAAATCATTGCAGTTGTTAAATAAATCATGCTGTCATTAAGATAATCCAGCTTCCACATTGACTTCACTTGGAGGCCGGCCAGGAAAGTCATAAATGACAATCACTCGACCTCGGGATGTTGCAACTGCCATAAATATATGCTAGTTACTAAGAGCCTAAATTCTTATCATGTGAATATGGGGAGCCTGTGACAGTTGTAATCATAAATCACTTTTTTCAGTGCTGTTGTAACTTCAAATAGTTGCTCAATGAATGGAAGTAAACTAATTTGCACATTTTACATCCCAAAGTCAGACCACAGTACTATAAGTCTTGTTAGGTATAACATAGGTCACCTAACGTAGTTTGGGTAAAATAATATATATAAGCTATGATTGTTAGGTTAAGTGTGTGTCACTTTAAAACTGTAAAGCATGTAATTTTGGGTGTGGTGTGAAACCACCATAAGAGGGAGCAAGAGATGCTGACGAGATGCTGACAGTTTGCTGGCAATTACTGACAATTACTGGATTGGATTACGTTGATGTTTGTTAGCTGCGTGTTTCTCTACTGAAGAGTTGCTGATAAGAAGAGAGGAGGTTTTTTTGAGTTATTCATATCTCTCTACTGCGAGGAGATATATCACCGGACTGATATTTGTAAGTGTACTGACCTCTCTTTTTCGACACTGGAATTTGCAACTGAATAATCCCTGGACGGACTGAACTAAGTGAATGATATATGGACTGTTTTGACTATGCTTTAACTCTTGCTGGAATAAAACTATTTAATTAGCACTTGTATCTGTTTTTACTGAGTGTAAGCTACACAACGTTTATCTCACATATTCTGCCTGCCTGCCTGACTGCCCTGCAGATCTTGCTAGGGTATATCCCTAACAAGTCTTTCTAGTATGGATTTTTTTTTCTATACAGTAATACACTGGGAAGAACCATCACACTGTAAATCCTTAGTAATAAATTATAAATTAGTTATAAATCCACAGTAAGACCACATCTGAAACACTGCATTCAGTTTTAGTCATCACATTACCCAAAAGATGTTGAGACTTTGGAAAAAGTGCAGAGAAGAGCAACTAAGATGATTAAAGGCCTGGAGGCAAAGAAGGATTAGAGGTGACATTATAGCAGTATTCCAGTATTTGAGGGACTGCCACAAGGAAGAGTGGGTCAACTTATTTCCCAAAGCACCAGAGAACAGGACAAGAAACAATGGATGGAAACTAATCTGGGGGAGAAGCAACCTGGAATTAAGGAGAAATTTCTTGAAGTGAGGACAATTAACCAGTGGAACAGCTTGCCTTGAGAAGTTGTGGGTGCTTCACAGTGGTGGGATTCAAAGAAAATTACTACTGGTTTGTGGGCAGTGGTGGGATTCAAATTTTATTACTACCGGTTCTGTGGGCGTGTCTTGGTGCACGTGGCAGGGGAAGGATACTGTAAACTCTCCAGTCTGAGGTGGTATTTGCCAGTTCTCCAAACTACTCAAAATTTCTGCTACTGGTTCTCCAGAACTTGTCAGAACCTGCTGAATGCCACCTCTGGTGCTTCATCACTGGAGGGTTTTAAGAAGTGACTGAACAGTCCCTTATTTGAAATGGTATAGAGTCTTCTGTTTGAGCAGGGGGTTGGACTAGAATAGTGATGGCTAACCTTTTTGTTATCGCGTGCCGAAAGTGTGAGTGTGCGTGCACTTGTGCTCACATGTGTGCCTGAACCCATAATGCAATGCATGTGCAACCTCCCTGTGCAACCCCCACCCCCTGAACTTGCACACACAACCTCACTCCCACAGCTCCCCTACATATGCGTGCACAACCCCCTGCGCTCCCACTGGCCCTTGTGCATGCGTGCATGACCCCATGCTCCCCCCGCCCCCCTGCGCATGCAGGTGTAACCCCCCTGCACTCCCCCATCCTCCTGCACATGTGCATAGATCTCCCGCATGCACCCTGCCCCCATGTGCATGCACAGCAGATACCCGAAAATCAGCTGGCTGGCAGGAGGCACGTGTGCATGCGCACTGGAACTGAGCTGGGATGATAGCGCACGTGCCATCAGAGATGGCTCTGCATGCCACTTCTGGCATGCATTTCCATAGGTTCACCATCATGGGACTAGAACGTCTCCAAGGTCCTTTCCAGCTGTATTCTGATTGATTGACTTCAAAAATTGCACAGCACTATTATGCATCACAATTTTGCAGCCCACCAGTAAAAGAGGAAGAAATAAGTTGTGATTCATGGCATAAGAACCTTGCTAAAGCTCTCTTAGTTTCCAGTTCCATCATTCCAAGACAAAGGCCTTGTATTTGATAGTATTGCCAGCTGCAGGGTAAAATTATGACAGTTTTATTCATGTGCAATGCCACTGCAACCTAAGTGTAGATAATTGTACATAGTTTCTAGGTGGGCAGCTGTGACCCAGGAAGCAACAAAGAAGAATCTAAGGGTGTTTGGATGGGTTAAGAAATATATTCTCTATAACATTTTGTCGACTGTAATTCATTTTATCTCATGCATGGACAATTATACTGGCAAAGTGATATTTTATACCTAGACCTAACACAAAGCTAAAATTTAAAGTCCTTCAAGAAAGTTAAGAATTTAACATATGGAGCTTAAGTACATTTGATTAGAAGTCAATTGATTTGATTCTAATTTCACAGCACGTGGCTTACAATCATAGCCTGACATTGTGTGTAATTTTTCTTCTACTTTCTTCATGCAGCTCCTTGCTCTAGAGAAGTCCTGTTGCAAAATTGTTCTAATTAGACACTGTTAGAAGGAACATTCATCCACACCCGCAAAAAGCTTTAGTATTTGTGTAGAGAAATAGCTGTTATCAACAGTAAACTCATAAATGTCAGTTGTAATTGTGTGCCTGGCATGGGCTATTCTTTCTCTTACCTTTTCAAACCAGTAATTTGTTGAGTTGAATGATAGAAAATCTATATAATTAACTTTAAAAAAAGGGGGGGAGGGGAGAGTCTTTTTTCTTCCATATGCTTTTAGGTTTCTGTCAAATGTTTTTCCCTCACACCAACCCTCCTGTCCCAAATCTTCCCCTGGCCATCTTGTTATTTTTGGCTGGATAAGTCATTGTCTAATATCTGTTTTCAAATAGACCCTGTCAGTTTTCTGTTGACTAGCTATTTATCTATAATCAATGTGTACACTAAATTTTAAAATTTTAAACGACTATGTGTTAGTCTTTCGACCTTTGTTCTGCAGTAGAATGCCTCATCTGTACATCCAGCTCTAAACAATGAAATAATTTAGTAGCATTGTTACGTATCATTTGCTTTTGCTACTATCTTTAGAGATGGGCCTTAACAGAATGATGACTACATTTGAAACAGTGTTTTATGTCACAACACTATTGACTAATGACATATTTTTCTTTATAGGGTTGTGTGTGGGTGAGCTACAATTAAAATATTCATTTGAAAATATCAGTGAACATTAACTCTTTTAATATTTAACATTTAATTTTAAGTCCCATCCCCTAAGGAGATACACCTGGCAGGACCCAGAAGAAGGGCCTTCTCTGTGGTGGCTCCCACTCTCTGGAACACCAAGAGTCTTGGTGGTGCAGTGGTTAGAGTGCAGTACTGCAGGCTACTTCTGCTGACTGCCAGCAATTTGGCAGTTCAAATCCCACCAGACTCAAAATTGACTCAGCCTTCCATCCTTCTGAGGTGAGTAAAATGAGGACTCCGATTTTGGGGGGCAATATGCTGACTCTGTAAACCGCTTAGAGAGGGCTGTAAAACACTATAAAGTGGTATATAAGACTAAGTGCTATTGCTATTGCTTTCATCCCCCCAGAGATTAGATTGGCCCCCTCTCTAACTCTCTTTCAGAAGGCCCTGAAGATGTGGTTTTGCCAGCGGGCCTCGGGCACTCAGAGTGGGATGCAGCCTAGTATGAATGTGTGTGGTTGCCAGGGGTGGGGTTTATTATTTTATTGTTTTTCTTTTTATTCTTTTTATTTCTTATATATGGTGTTTTTATATCCTTGTACGCCACTTTGAGTCACCGTGTGCGAGAGTAGGCAGCAATATACATTTTCTAAATAAATAAATTGGTTGGAGACTTATTATTAGTGCTATGTAGGTTCCCTGAAAATAATATTCTGAGTACCTAAAAACAGTTCTGAGTAGCATGACTTTATGCAGTAATGTTGGTTTATTGAGAATATCGGCATGAATAGTGGCAATTGAAAATATGGTGCAGGTAGGTTAGATTGCATGACAGAAGAAAAAAGATGGTTTGCACGTGATTAGAGTGACCAGAAGTAGGAATAATTCATTTAATCACTCATAACTGGTAACTAGTGCTATAGTTAATAATCAACTGTTGGCCATTAATTTAGTTATGGAGGATATCAAGATGTGTAAGGCTTATAAATATCACATCGATGCACACTGATGCAAGCTTTCCACAGGATATTTATGTTAATGTATTTTGCATGAGGTAGTCAGCCATATTGAGGAAGCACAGCTATTTCTCGACGTGCAACCATTCATTTATTGGCCGTTTGACATTAAAACTGCACTGAAAAAAAAGATTTACGACCATTTTCCACACCTACAACTGTGGCATCTTCCCCATGGTCACGTGATCAAAATTTGGGTGCCTGGGAACTGACATGTACTTATGACAGTTGCACTGTCCTGGGATCACATGATCACCATTTGCAATCTTCTCAGATGGCTATCGACAGACAAACTGAATGGGAAGAGATTTGCTTAATGACTGCATGATTCACTTATTGACAGTGATCTTCTTAAAGATTCTATGTCCAAAAAAGTAAAATAAGGCATAACTCATTTAACCGCCTTGTTTAGCGGCAGAAATTTTGGACTCAGTTGTGGTTGTAAGTAAAGGATAGAAAAGGATGATTTACTGAGCCTTTTTTTTCAAGGTAGCATGCCAACAAATGCCTTTGCTTTACTTCATCTTCTATCTGCAATCTATGTTTGGTTTCCTGGTCATAATTATTGCTTCAGATGGTTCTTTTCTCCTATGATTAGAGATTACAGCCTTTTAAACTACCTATATATTTCCCCCATTTCAAAAATATTTCTTGGCCAGACTTCTGGTTTGAAGGGCTTTGGCGACAGACAGGAATCCGCGATCGTGCACGGTTTCTGCCTGGGCTCGCCGCTGGAGCACCCCGAGCCGGCTGGTTTCGGGGCTAAGCCACCCCATAGAGGTGGTGAAGAAGGGGGAAGACTGCCAGCAGGATCGAGGAGAGCCGCATCTCTCCTCCTCAGCTGGTCAAACTCCCTTTCCTGAAGGCGGTAGGAGCAGTGGTCAGAAATGGCCACCTCAAAGAACTACTCAACCGGAAAAGAACGTGCAGGAGGAAGATAAGAAGTGAAAGTTTTGGCTCACCAGTCTAAGTTGAAAAAGCAATAACTAAGGTACCCTGGAATTTAAATTTTACAAGAAATAACATCGCTCCCAAAGAAGAGTCGGAAGCAGCGAAAGAAAGTGAAAAGGGAAAGATTTGGCTTTTTTTCCCTTCTCCCTCCTTCCTTATATTGACAATTAAGAATAAGAAATTGGAAAAATCCACTTTGGCATCAATAGGCAATTAAGCTGAAAATATAACTAAATGCCAAAGGGACAATAAAGATTTCTGGACATTAAAAACTTTTTCTTCTATAAGCAGGAAGGGAGAGAAAAAGAATAAGGGCAGGATCTGGAAGAGGGAGGAGACTGCCTGGACTTTAAAAGAATCTAAAGTAAAATTTCAATAAGACTTCTAAAAGATAAATTTTAACTGAAACTTTGCAACTAAATAGTAACCCCAGGAAGAGAAAGTGGGGGGAAAAAAGAAAGAGCAAAAAGAAACAGTTTGTGTGTATTGGGATTACTTGGTGACTTTTGGATTTTTGGCTATCATATTTGAATGACCAAAATCAATTGGGTGGTTGTTTAAAAGTTTCTACAATGGCATTACTTTTGGATGAATTGAAAATGGAACTTAAAAAGTACAAAGAAGATGCACAAGAAGGGAAGGGTTCCTTTGGCTTTGTTTTTCAATTCTTAGAAATGGAGATTTGGAATTATGAGAAACAACAAGAAAAGACTGCAAAACAAGAAGACTGGGACAAAGAAGAAGCCATCTTTAATGAACAAGAAACTCTATGTGGGGAAGAAAAAGGAAAGGGGGAGAAAGAGGATGGAGAATTTAAGGCTTAAAAAAAACAACCAAAGAAAAGAAAAATAATTCAAAAAGTAAGTATAATACTGGAAAGCAACAGAAAAGGGGAATACAGAAGAGGGAAGTAGAGGTAGAGAGACAAAGGGATAAAAAGGGGAGGGAGAAGAAGAGAGGGAAGAAGGAAAGGAAAAGAAGTTACAAAGGTCCAGAGCAAGATATAAAGAAACAGGACCTATTTAGAGATAATGGGTGAAAATTTAACTGAAAGGGGGATTCTGTAAAGGTACATGAGATTGTGTTGTTATATTTGAAATAGAAATAACTTTAGAAAATTGGAAACAACATATGATTAGAATGAGGGATAGAAACGTTAGTGTAACTTAGTGAAATGTTTGTGAATAAAGTAAATGAAATAAAATAAATGAGAAAATTGAATTAGGAAGGAATGGGAACACTTTAATTAGTCAATGTTTATGGGGAATTGATTATGGAAAGTTTATAATTGTTCCCATAGAAGTATGATATTTAATTGAAAAGTAACATGAAAAATCTTAAGACTTTAATGAATATTAATATTAATGATAGAATTGAATTGGAATGGAATGTTGTTTTAATTATATACATTTATAATTTTTTTTTTAAGAATACTGTGTGTAGTTTAAGAATGTACCAAACAGAATCCGAATGGAAGCTATGTGTTATATTGAGTGTTATAATTTTAGGGGAAAGATATAAAGGCGTCATACTCCAATCAGTAACTACAGGAGAAATTTTGTTTAATGAGAAAAGATAATAGGCAATTGAAACAGAACTGACAAAAAATATAAATATAATGATTTGAATTGAGATGAAATAAATACAATAAAATTGAGGAAATAAAAGAGGGGAGAAGCTATGTAGAAAATGTAAAATTGTAATAAGATATGGAATAGAATATAAAAATGAGCATGAACCTGAAATTGTGTCTGCACGAAGAAATGTAACCCGGGATTATGCTGCTTTCAAAAAAGATGTTTTATTTGTATTTTTTTTCTCTTTGTGAAAACGCAAATAAAATTTACAAAACAAAAAAATAAAAAAAATTCTTGGCCAGCTGTGGCATTTGGTGTAGAGACAGAAGGAGGAAATGAAGCGTTACAGACTTAATTGTTGATCATTACTGATTCTGAGAAGGAGAGTAATGGTGATGAATAAACCAGCAACACTCAATAAGCTTGAGGTCTCTTGATCACCTGCTTGAAGATGGCAACCAATTACCTCCAGCAGGGAAAGATGTAGCCTAAATATTCAGCTAAGGGTGAGTGATTGTGGGTGCGAAAGTCTAGCAACATTTTGAGGGTTAAGATTCCAAAATTTACCATACTTTTTCCTATGAAATGCATGCATTCACCCACATATCAAATCCTAAATGAGAAAATGTAGGGAAAGAAGATGGTAGATTTACTGTACATTTAAATCCTATCCGAGGAGCTCAAAGTAGGTTGCATGGAGCATCTTTTCCAAATGTATCCATATAACAGAAATCCTGTGAAGTAGGTTGGAGTGAGAAAATAAATGTCTGGAATCATCCTGCAAGCTCCATAGTTAAATGAAAACCTGAAATTATTGAAGACCTTCACTTTAACATTTACATTATAATGTAGTTGGCTTAGGGACCCAGTACTACTGGTGGAGGTGGTTGATAGACCAATAGTAGATCCCATTTCTCCCTCTATTCATTATGCTTCCTCCCTCCCCAACTTTTAGTTGTCTGGCAATGAGGTGGGCAGTAAGCAAATTTAATAACAATTGGATGGATGGATTGTAGGCCATGGAGATCTGGATCAAATCTGGTTTCACAAGCTGCTGATACTTTTCTTGAAAGTTTCTCAAAATTAAGCTTTGCAATATAATTGAAAGGTCAGTATAAAAAGCGTATGAAAGTAAAGGATGATATTTTCAGATGTAAGGGAGATCCTTACCTACTTCTGAATCTAAACCTTTTGGTCTTTGATGCATTGCAAGAATTATTGAAGGAGATTTTAACTGTATGAAAATTGTCCTTTATAATATGGCAGTCCTTTAAAAAGTTGCATTCCCAAGACTTAGGCAAACAAACAAGTGCAGTTTTCATTTCCCCCTCCTCTTGCTTCTAAATGTCATATACAATTTGCTTCTGCAAACTAATTTGTTCTCAGTTGTTAATGGACCTCTCTCATTTTATTCAGTATGAATGTTCTGCGGAAATTCATATAATCAACACCAAAATGAAGCATAATGAAAAGAACAAAATGGCAAAGGATCACAGTGTTTTTCTTTGCTAAAATTAAATGATAATTTAAGACTAGCTAGAAGATGATTGTGATGCTTGGTATGTACACCGCATGAAACCCTTGACACCTAAAGTGCAGCACGGCTCTTGAAAGTTAGAACAAAAGTGTCTTTGTGGGGCTTGTGTTAGTCTTTTAACAATCTTGTCATCAAATGGGCACACTTAAAGAGTTGAAAGAGTTCATTGTCCTGCCTAGGCAGCTGTGTGATTTCTGTACATTCTTTGTAGTGTCTCTGTGGTATGCTCTGTTGACTTCCAACAGGCATTGTTTGGTGCACTTTTGGAGAGACTTAGGAAAGTCACCTTCAGATTAATCAAGAAAAATTTGCATTGGATGAGGTCAGGAATCCAATGTTATGAGATGACCAAACTGTAGTAGGGTTAAACGGTAAGTGTAAAAGGAAGACAAGTTAATCTTTCCTCTTTCTAGCTCCGTGCTTGAAAGCCACAAAGCAGTAATGCCTTTCCTATTTTACCCCTAGGAAAAGAAATGGAAAAGAGGCAAGGTTTCTCTTTTTGGAATGATAATAGGGCACACTTGAAATTTTGTGAGCATTGCTTAAGTACCTTCACAAAATGGTGGACATGGTAAATCTGGCCTACTAAAAAATAGCCAGACAAAATGAAAGGGGTTAGCTTTAGAAGTGTAATTTAATTCCAATTTAGTTCCTTTTTTTATGACTAAGGAACTATTTAGATTAAATTTTGGGATTTACTGGTTGGGGAGGGAAGAAGGAGTCTCAGAGGGGGTTTTCTTCCCATTTAGATTGGGAAGAGGATCTTTAAAGGATATTCTATGTTTCTTCCACTGTTGAGGTAATTGGGGTTGGAAGGTTGGGACGTTAGATATCAAAGCATGGAATAAGGGGAGAGAGGAGGTCTATAACAATTAACTACAGTCAACTCACCACTGCCAACTCGGCGCAGGACAACTCACTGCAGGACAGGAGTTACACTAGTAACAAAGCAATAGTGGAATACAATCATTGAAGAAAGGATTCAAAAGAAGGACAGAGTAAAATGTTGTTGGAAAAATTATCCTTCTGGGTTCAGTTCCAAGTGGGGAAAAAGACACTGGAAACATGGAGGCTGTTTGGAAAGATGGTTTAATGGTGGACAGGATCACACACCTTGGGTGAAGAAAGAAGGAAAAGTGCCTGGGAGTGCCTGGGTTTTATACACTCTGTTGGGATTTGAATTTGAGCTTGTATTCTGATTCTCTGGTTGTCAGAGTCCCATGGGGCCACGCGGGGCAACTCTGTAGGCTGTCCTGAGTCCCAGGCTTGGTTGAGCCTTGCTGGGTGATGATGTAATGAAAGGGCTTTGGGCAATTCCTATTATAACTCTACCTGGAGTAGATCTTTGTTATGTAAAATAGACAGGCCTAGGCCAGAGTGATGGTCCATTAGCAAAGGGGTGGGGGGGGAGTTGAGTTTCTGCCTCTGAGGGGAGTTTCTGCTTCTGAGTTTCTACTCTTCTTGAGGGAAATATTCTGCCTTTTAAAAATTTCCTGGGATATTTCATTTTTCTAGGAGAGGGGTGTGTGATAACTTCCTGCAATGTGAATGGCAAAAATTAAAATAATTTTAAAATAGAATTGTTAAATTGACTCACAGTGAATTGTTCATATATCTCCCCCACATCCTGTTTTGGCTGGCAAAGTGCTGCAGGAGGCTGTCCAGGCCAAAAATGTGTGGCCTCCCGTGTCTCGTTTTGGCTGCCAGAGGCACCACGAGCTGGCCCTTTGCTATTTCCAGGCTGGCCCCATGGGCCAGATTTAAGCACCTTGTGAGCCAGATCCAGCCCGTGGGCCTTGAGTTTTACACCCATGATTTAGAGCTTCAGTTTCAAGAATTTAATACTTCACTATTTAGAACAACCAGAAGAAATCATCTCAAAAATGTATAGGTTACTTCTGCAGTTAGGAATAAGTGATTCACCATATATAGGAGAAGAGCAGCAGAGCTAGGAGCAGAGTTAAGCACATCATCTGCTTAGAATTGTTACGTTCTCACAAATGGTCCAAGTCTCACCTTTCCTGAATTCTGTTGACCCTTATCTAGCACCAATTTAATATTGTACTTCAGTTGATTAGATTCTTATGTATAGGCTGGAATAAATCATTTGTGCTGCAATCAAATAGATGGGCTTGATTCTTTGTGCCTAACACCATACAGCTTAAAGGAAGGTTTGGATACAGATCACATGGGAGATAAATTGCAAGAAAATATGGAAACTGGGTGAATTGATTTCACCTTCATGGCAAGAACTGCAGTAGAATATTATACATTACTGGCACTGGACTCCCATTAGATTTGCACATATACTAACACTATTTTTCCAAATGCTGGAGGGGTTGTCAAAAAGGGGTCATTTTTATTTGTGGTGGTCATGTGATAAAGATATACTCTTTGGACATAACATTTTTGGGAACGTAAGTAACATCATTAAACAAAGAATTGAATTGCTCCCCTGTTTAGGTTTACTACATTTATTTACAGGGCTTGAAAACTTGAAAACAAAGAATTTCTTTTCTATTTAATTTTAGCAGCCAAAATAATTATCGTATAACATGGGAGATTTCTAGATCAGTAGCCCCCAACTTTTGGAGCACCAGGGACCAATTCCACGGAGAAAGGTTTTTCCGTGGACCAGAGCGGGCATGGTTTTGCATGCTGCCTGAATCCAGCAGATGAGGCCAGTTCATGGACCAGGAGTTGGGGACCTCTGCTCTAGATAACCTAACATTTGAGATGTGGGTTAACAAGGTCTCCTTTACTGCCACATTAGGAAAAAAAGTCACAAAGTTAAAATGATGAAACATCGGAATCAGAAACCACAATTGGATTAAGTTTGGATAGATTTTATTATTTACCTCATTAGCAACAAACTGCAATATGGTATAATGTACCTATGTTGTAAATTTAAACATGCACAATACCGGTCTCTTTATTTACACTGTACTGGTTCTTTTGTGCATATTCTTTCCTCTTCTTTTTCTTTATATACATCTTGGATTTATGTGAATGTTGTTCCCTGTATTGTTTGTTAATCATAGTCCAATAAAAACAATGGAAAAATATAAAAAACAAAAATTATAGCAATAGCACTTAGACTTATATACTGCTTTACAGTGCTTTACAGCCCTCTCTAAGCAGAGACATCATATTTCCCACAACAATCTGGGCCCTCATTTTACCCACCTCAGAAGGATGGAAGGCTGAGTCAACCTTGAGCCTGGTGAGATTTGAACTTCCAGCAGTACTGCAGGCAGCCAACAGTCAGCAAAAGTAGCCTGCAGTACTGCACTCTAACCACTGCACCACCAAGGTTCATAATTCAAAAGCACAGGTATAAAAACATATATAAGTATATAAAAAAACATTCACATCTTTCCTGCTCTTGGCTTTTTAAAAAAGTGAGCGGACCTTAAAATGTAAATATTTTTTTGAAAATCTATTTCTTTTTTTCTGTTTCTCAAAAGAAATTACACCTGGGTTGTTTTGAACAGCTAAACTAGGTTAGAATACTGAGCTGTAGACTAGAGTGGTTAGTATAAAGAAAGAAGTCTAGAAGAAAGAATTATGATACAAAATACTATGATGTGAAGTAAGAAAACTGTGATAAAAGAACTGTGATACCATCCGTATCTCCATACCATATATTTTGGCTGGAAGGCTGAAACACAGTGTTTTAAGAAGAGAAAACAATCTGTTTCATCCCTTATGCTATTCTAATTTGAGTTCTTTGTGTTCCTCCACCATTAACACTAGAAAAATAAAAATAGGCTTAATTTCATTTTGTAATAAAGCGTAACCCCTGATCTTTAAAAAAAAAAACATGCAATCCATGTGCTGATTGCTCTTTGTTCCATCACACAACAATTTACACATTCCCCGTGTGTAAAACTTGCTCCCACCTGCTGGCTGTTTGAACCACTTCAATTTTGAGCTGTTTCTTTCCTTTCTTCTTCTCAACTGGCACTATTTATTTTCCGCTGGGAAAATCAACACCTGTTCTGTCTTTAGCAACAAATTTCCCCTACCCCCACCATGTCTGTCTTCCTATATTGCCAGTTCTAAATTCATTTCTGTTTTCCAAATGGTTCAATTTTCAGACGAACACTTTGCACAGCCTGACCAAATGGAATGTAGTGTTGCCAGAATGTGGAGCATTATGTTTTTTGAACACATGTTTTTTCCCCCAGTATCATACACACAACTCCATTTAGCCTCCCTGTGCTCACTAGGAAGATAGGTGAGAACACACTCACACAACAGAAGCTTTTTGCACATTTTCAGACTCAAAACATCGGCACCATGGCACCAGCAGACCTAAAGGCAGTGATCAGATTACAGTGACTTGGCCAACTACATGTACCAGAAGCACAAACTCACAGTTCCCCCTGGTAAAAATAGCGGGGTTGTTAGATCGGGTAGATCGGTTCCCACAGAGAGGCGAGACCAAAAGTGTTCATTCAGCTCTTTATTTGGTATATAGACCAGTACAGGACCTTGGAGCCGGGGCAACCCTTCATATAGGAATTGCTCGCGGCTCGGCGGCCAATGACAGGGCTTTGAATCTCCCACGATTGGCTCAGCCAATCGTGGTTGATTCTTAGCACGCCAATCATGGCCACTTAGTTGGCCAATCAGGTTGCGGTCCGTGTGGACAATCAGGATTCAGGATTTGGAGTATGCTAATATAGAACAGGGGTATTATCATGGACAGACTCCCTCACTGCAAAGGTGTTGTAAAACCTGGTATTCTCTGCTCCTTCTTACTTTTTATTTCATGGAGCAAAAGTTTAAAATCCTTGGTTGTTGGATTAGGGTCGCCTCTGAAATCCAGGTGGCTCTCACACTGGTAGCATTCTGGAGCTCTTGAAGACCTGGGTCTTCTCCCAGGCTTTAGGTTTGGGTGATTGAGCCTCTTTTAGGGTGTTTGGATGTTGCTCTTGCCCAGTTTCACCAGACTAAGTCCCTTCTGGCCCAAATTAAGTATATCATGTAAACGCAGTCAATACTGCATGCAGTGGCGGATTAAGGCTCACTGGTGTCCTAAGCACAGACAAATCTTGGTGCCCCCTCCTGTGTACATACTGTACAAACAAAGCCATATTCTCAACTTTGTGGTGCCCCCTTTGGACCTGGTGCTCTAAGCATGTGCTTAGATTGCTTAACGGTTAATACACCACTGACTTCATGCACCAGTGTTTCCTGCAGAAATCATATCTGGGCACAGACAGTTGACCACAGAATTTCACAAATAACACTGTATCAAGTCAGTCTGAGATACACAAAGCTTGGGAGATCTTGCCACGTCCTCCTCCTGTCTACTTCCACTCTTGAGGATGTGTAATTTGAGATTTGCTGCAAGCAAGCCAAGAAGAGAAAGGCAAAATAATTATCCTTTCCCTCACATATGGATGCTATACTCACATGGGGAGAAACAAAGCTCAATAAACAAATTATCTCCATTATAATATTAATAATGTGGCAGTATATGAGCCTGGGTGGCGCAGTGGTTGGAATTGCTGGACTGCAGGTCACTTCTGCTGACTATTGGCTGCCTGCAATTTGGCGGTTCAAATCCCTTCAGACTCAAGATTGACTCAGCCTTCCATCCTTCCGAGGTGGGTAAAATGAGGACCCAGATTGTTGGGGGCCATATGCTGACTTGTAAACCACTTAAGAGAGGGCTGTAAAGCACTATAAAGTGGTTTATAAGTCTAAGTGCTATTGCTGTATAATTCTAGGATTGTGATCTCTTTAAGGGCAGATTTACAACCTGGAATCATCAATTTGGGGCATAATTTTAGTTATGTGAGAGTAAATAAATAACTTCAGCTTGCCAAGACCCAGTTGAATCATCTTTTTAAGGGAGATGGGTGCTTCAGAATTGTGGGGGGAAAAAATCAATAAAATCTCAATGAAGCTGCAGCCTTAATTTGTCAATTTGGATGCTACTGGAGCAGATGTCCTTTTTGTTGTTTCCTGCGCAAAGCAAAGCACCATGAGGGAGTGGGAAGAAAGGGAGCATATTGCATTCAAAAATTGACATCTTAGTTCTCCCATCAGGTTTGCCCTTATCAGAGCTTTCTGGATGGGTGGCGAGTTAATGCGGGAAAGACCTCTTGGGCACTGATTGGGCAGATGGCAAAGCACAGTGATCAAGGCTCAGATTTTAGGAATTTATGAAGACAACACTCTTTCTGCTTCTGCTGATGTTTTACCCCACTATTACAGTCTAATCTTCTTAGGCACTAGAAAAATGCCGATTGCATCCATGCTACCTTGTTACATTTCAGTTTTTGTCTGAAGTTGATGCCTTTTGTTTTTTTATAGTATTTGATTAGTGCTCTCTCTCGCTCTCTCTCCCTCCCTCCCTCCCACTCTCCCTTTCTCTTTCTTTATTGAATTTCACTTAAATGGCATAAGGGATATGCAGTGCAAGCATATCTGTTATGGACTGGAAAAGCCACGTTGAAGTTTCCATGGCTACTGTAACTTTCATTAAAAGTTTTCTTCTTCTATCTTCCATTTTTAATTGCTTTCTGTTCACATGGTAATGCTCTTTAATTGCCCCTTATTTGCTTACTTTCTGTTTCTTGCATGAAATGGACCTTTAATTAGATTTTCTTCTAATTCTCCCCTACTTTGTATTATAACATGCTGCTATTCTTTTTTTTAAAGGAGAGGGAAGTACATACCAAAAATGGATCCAGTAAATAAAGCACACTCAAAGAAACCTGGAACTGACTAATAAAGAAGCTATTAGTAGTGGCAGTATGAAAGGCAACACTACCCTGATGATCAAGACAAAATGAGTGGCAAATACACAAAGAGAAAATTATGCATTAACATAACAAAGGGCCATTGCTGAATGCTCGTGAAAAATGAATGACCATGTTTGCTTAAGAAAGGTAGGCAGAAATAAATTCAGCAGGCTGGTTCAGATTAGTTAGTTAGATTAGTTAGAATTCTTTATTGGTCAAGTGTGATTGGATACACAAGGAATTTGTCTTGGTGCAAATGCTCTCTGTGTATATAAAAGAAAAGATACATTCATCAAGAGTCAAGAATCATAAGGTACAACACTTAATAATAGTCATAGGGTACAATAAGCAATCAAATCATACTAGGAAACAGTCAATATAAATCGTAAGGATACAAGTAACAAAGTTACAGTCATACAGTCACAAGTGGGAGGGGATGGGTGATGAGGAGTGATAAGAAGATTAATAGTAACAGTAATGTAGACTTAATAAATAGTTGAACGGTGTTGAGGGAATTATTTGTTTAGCAGAGTGATGGCATTTGGGGAAAAACTGTCTTTGTGTCTAGTTGTTCTAGTGCTCTATAGCGTTGTTTGAGGGAAGGAGTTGAAACAGTTTATGTCCAGGATGTGAGGGGTCTGTAAATATTTTCACAGCTCTCTTTTTGACTCATGCAATATACAGGTCCTCGATGGAAGGCAGGTTGGTAGTAATTGTTTTTTTGTCTTCTCTTCTGAGATTTCTTTAGTGACATGTCTAATTTTTAGAAATGTTCTAGAAATGTTTGCAACTTTTATACCACTGGGGAAAAAATAAGAGTAATATAGGTTATCCTTGACTTATAACAGTTCATTTAGAGACCACTCAACGTTACAACAGCACTGGAAAAAAAAGTGATGTATGACCATTTTTCACACAACTGTTGCATCACCCACATAGTTACATGATCAAAATTTGAACATTTGCAGGTTCGTGCAACTAACTTTTGCCACCTTCTTACAAGAAAAGTCAGTGGGGAAGCCAGATTTATTTAACAACTGCAGCGATTCCCTTAACAACCGCGGCAAGAAAGGTTGTAAAATGGGGCAAAACTCACTTAAGAACTGTCTCATTTAGCAATGGAAATTTGGGGCTCAGTTGTGATTGCAAGTCCAAGACCTACTGATAGTCTGCAGTTGGATTCAATTAGAAAACAGGGAAGTATAGAATATGGAAACTAGCGTGCTTTTGGAATTTTGTGCAAAATTTTAAAAAATCCTTCCTTCCTTCCTTCCTTCCTTCCTTCCTTCCTTCCTTCCTTCCTTCTTCCCTTCCTTCTTCCCTTCCTCCCTCCCCCATCCATCCAGTGGTTGGATTCAATTTTTTTTTACTACTGGTTCTGTGGGCGTGGCTTGGTGGGCATGGCAGGGGAAGGATACTGTAAAACCTCCAGTCAGAGGTGGTGTTTGCCGGTTCTCTGAACTTTTCAAAATTTCTGTTACCGGTTCTCTAGAACTGGTCAGAACCTGCTGAATACCACCTCTGCATCCATCCATCCATCCTTCATCCATCATGCAGTAGCATATCAGATTGGGTTGTGAGCTGAATTGTGAATTGGATTGATGAGTTAAAAGATTGGCCCACCCAAACATACTGAGCCCCCCAAAAGTATATTTGAATCAATACATACATGTGACACTGGCAATCAAACCATTTATCAGAAGAATATTTTAGATTGTAAAGTACTTCTCTCAAGTACTTCTCTCCTTCAGTTTAAAAACGAATTCCTTTTGTGGATCTAAAATATTTAAGGTTGGTTTCTTCAAAATATTTTCCGTAGTCTTTATAAGTTCATCAAACCTTTTAGAAAAGAATTCTACTAGAAATTGCATATTGTGTCTTTTTTCACTCCCGAGTATCAGACTTCTTCTTTTCTGTAATCCAGTATGTTGTTGCTCAGTGAAGTAGATAAGCAGAACGGGAAACAAACAAAAGAGACTATTTTGATCCAAAACCTTTTTTTTCCAAGTTGCTAAAATACAGAGTCAATATTCAAAAATAAAAAAAGTCCAAATATAAACATTTTCCATCCAAAGATGTGCCATATGAGAGACCAGAAACTGGTGTAAACAACCAAATAAATCAAAGAGGAAGCAGAAAAAGCAGATAAAATTCACCCGGGGGGGGGCATTCAGTCAGCCAATTAACATTTAGAGA
This sequence comes from Pseudonaja textilis, assembly GCF_049901715.1. Lineage (NCBI taxonomy): Eukaryota > Metazoa > Chordata > Lepidosauria > Squamata > Elapidae > Pseudonaja > Pseudonaja textilis. The sequence continues at coordinate 30,256,041 of NC_141997.1, forward strand.
TAAAGAACAAGTACAAAAACAAAAACAAAAGTTCAAAAAGTGAAATTAAAAGTCCCAGGCATGTTTACAAAAACTTTCTGCTGGTAGGAAGAGATGTAAAAAGACCATTAATTTTCCAGCCACTCCCACAGGGAACTGCAAACTTCAAGATTCCCCCTCCCAGGTAGGTCCACAGCCACCCAAAAGTTGTCTTGGGTCGTTCCTAAGTGCCACTATTCAAATCCAGGGTGCAGAACCAACTCTGAGAAGCAAACACAGTAGATTGTGGGTAAGAGAAGAAAAAAGCTCTCACCTCTCAGCAGCCATCTTGGGGAGGAAACAAAATTGTAAGTGGGATATTTTAGTAGAAGAGTTGTGATCTTGAATCAGAATAAGGTTGTCTGCATATGTGGGCATTGTATTATATAAAGTAGCATTTAATGACTGCAAAAAGGCAACATCTTAGTAATTTTAAATTGACGTCATCACCCTTAAGGACAAGAGGAGTAAAATGAAAAGTGTAGTTTTTATTGCCTGAAAAATGAGTGTCTACAAATTCATTTTTTCTCAACCCATCTTTTCAAGTTAAAAAGCTCTCAGGAAATCTTTTTCTAGACAATTAGTTAAGGTTTCTATTAGCCACAAATGAGCACAATGAAGGTCAAATGGAACTTATTTTTTCTTCTTTAATGAGGACTAACAAAATGGAGTCTTTTTAAATCTCTTTTCAACATGGAAAGTAGCTACAGAGTCCTTACAGATGAACTAGGAGGATTTTAAATTAGGAAAACTTCTCTATTGAATGGGGGAAACAAATGAATTTCCTCCCCCCCTACTCTTTCCATTCTTCTTTCTTTGCTTCTTATTAAGATAGTTTTCTTTTATAATTGTTTGTTGTGAGAAATGTTATGGATTATTTGAAAAAACAGTAAAGTTTAGGGTCATTATTTCATATCCTCTCACAGAAGAATTCTACCATCTTCAATATACTGTGAGTAATTTTCTCCTTGTTTGTGCATTTATGAGTCTGACTTCTTGGGAGTGACTGACATTTCTACTTCCTAGAAAATCATTTCAGAAATGATTAGGAAAACAAAGTCACAAAAGAGCTCCACAAAATCTAAACTTCATACATGAATTTCAGCCTGCTTACCTGTGACATTCATTATTATCTCTGATCTATGGAATTCAAAGTCAAAATGAGGACTGAAGCTCACATTTTCAGTTGTATTATTAGTTTTATTTCAAACTAAATAAATGCATTTCACTTATTTTGGATGTGTAAGAAAGCTCCCAGGCATGGCAAAGCTAATAACTATATTCTGAAGAAAGTGTCCTAGCCCAAAATAATGGGGGTGGAGGAAGAGGAAGAGGAGGAGGAGGAGGTGCTCCTGCGAAAGGAAGGATTATGAGAAAGAGATCCAAATTCTTGGGATCCTTGTGTCTGTGGAGATTCTCAATCATCCAGGTCATAGTTGTCCCAAAGATACTTTTTTAAAAGGCAACTGGACTTTACTGCTTGCTTTCTTTTCTTTGAAAACATTTATCATCTAAGAAACTTCTTCATTTCTAACTGACTTGTCCAGAATGGAATAATTTATCCTGGAAGAAAGTATATTCTTTTCAGTCATCTGGCACTCAGAGTAGTTGAGGAAAAGAATTTCAGAATTGTTTATCTCAATACATTGAGATAACAGGAATATAACAGCAGGAAGGTACTTCTAGCAACTATTCATTTTGTATTACCAACATCACAGCCTGCTTCCAACAGGTGTGTTCTAGCCAATTTTTGGCAAGTCATCATCAAAAGAACTGCCAAAGCTATGAAGAAGTGAATTATTATGGAAATATGGGGAATACAGTAACTGCAACAATATTCTTATACGCAAAGATGGAAGAATAATAACATGCAGAGGAACATTGGCAGGGATGGGATTCTACTGGTTTTTACTGGTTTGGGCGAACCAAATAGTTCCGGTGATCATTTGGCCCTGCCCACCTGCCCTGACCTTTTCTTGTGTTTTATTTCCTTATTTTTGAGCACAGCTGATTCGTGAGGCAGAATGGTTTGCTATGCATCAGCTGTTTTACTCACAGGGGCTGCAGCAGAAGGTAAGTATTATAGCTAAAAATGATCTTTTTAAAATGCTGTGTGCACGTTCATCGAACCGGTTGTTACACCAGTTGAATCACCCCAATGAACATTGGATTGCCAGAACTGGTGAAGGATTGCCAGAAGAACATTGGATTGCCAGAAGAAAAGGCTGATCTGATGATTTATGTGTCTGGGGATTAAGAAGGGTTAAAAAAGAGGGAGAAGAAAGAGAAGAATAGTAACTAATGACTAATAATAATAAAGAGAAGGATATCAATTAATTAATAATAATAAAGAGAAGGATAGCAACTAGTAACAGAAAAAAAATAGATGAAAAATACATACAAATGTATGTAGGAAACACATAGCTACCTTGATATCAACTGTGAGACAAGAGAACATCTTATTTGTAGACCTTGATCTGCATCATCTACACGAAGGGCTTTTGGCAAGGAACGGGCCGCACCTCACAAAAACCAGGAAGAATGTATTTGGAAAATGACTGGCTCAACTTATCAGAATGGCTTTAAATTAAAATTAAGGGGGGAGGGTGACCAAATCTTAGGATCTTTAGGACCTAATCACAAGCATAAACCCAGGACAACCAATCAGACAATGAGGTAGGTTATGATGGGAAGGAAGAAAATCTCAAATATAAAATAGGAGATATAGGAAGCATATTGAGGGTCAACCATAGAGGACTCAAATGCCAATACACAAGCACTCAATGTTTGGATAACAAAGAAGGTAAGACTTGAAATACTAGTACATGAGGGCAAGTATGATATATTTGTCATTACTGAAAACTGGTGGGATGAAACTCAGACTGGAATGTACTGATGGAGGGATACAAACTGTTTAAAAGGAACAGACCTAACAAAAGAGGAGGTGGAGTTGCATTATATGTAAGATCACTACATTTCTACAAAAATGCCAAAGCCAAGAATGAAAGCCTCCTAGAATGCATATGGGTCAATATAAAAGGAAAAAAAAACAATGACATTGCCATGGATATATACTATTACCAGTAGTACAGGCCACCCAACCAAGCAGAAGAAATAGGTAAACTTTTTGCTAATCGGTTAACAAATGTATGTAGGAAACACACCACAGTAGTAATGGGGAAATTTAACTACCCTGACATCAACTGGGAGACAAATTCTGCATCGCGTGGGACATTAAACAGGTTCCAGAACAATCTAGCTGACAACTTTGAAATCCAAAAGGTACAGGAGGAAACTACAGGAAAGGCTATACACGGGATATAATTTTTAGATACAAAAAATGGAAAGAGGGACACTGAGAGGGATCTTGGAGTCCTAGTGGACAATCACTTAAATAAGAGCCAACAGTGTGCAACAGCAACACAAGAGCCAATGCAATCCTAGGCTGCATTAACAGAGTAGAAGAATCAAGATCAAACGAAGTGTTAGTACTGCCTTATAAGGGCTTGGTAAAATCATACTTGGAATACTGCATCCAGTTTTGGTCACCACAGTATTAAAAAGATGTAGAGAGTCTGGAAAGAGTGCAAAGTTGAGCAACAAAGATGATTAGAGGCCTGGAGACTAAAACATTTGAAGAATGGTTGCAGGAAAAGGGAGAATGTCTAGTCTAGAGAAAAGAAGGACTAGGGCTGACATGATAGCATTGTTCTAATATTTGAGGGGCTGCACAAAGAAGAGAGGGACAGTCTATTTTCCAAAGCACCAGAAGGCAAGGCAAGAAAGAATGGATGGAAACTAATCAAGGAGAGAAGCAATCTAGAATTAAGGAGAAATTTCCTAACAGTGAGAACAATTAACCAGTGGAAGAGTTTGCCTTCAGAAGTTGTAGGTGCTTCATCACTGGAGGTTTTTAAGAAGAGATGGAATAGTCATTTCTCTGGAATAATATAGCGTCTCCTATATTTGAACATGGGATTGGACTAGAAGAGCTCCAAGGTACCTTCCAACTCTATTATTTTTTATTCTGTGTTCTAACTACTCAATAGAAAGAAGGGCAGAAGTCATATTTCTATCTTTTTCTTTCTTTTTCATTATTCTTTGATTCTTTATACATTGATTCTTATATTGGAGGAAAGGGGGAAACATTTAAGAAACAAGTTTTTTTTTTTTGTAATCTAGAATCTGAGGCCTTTTTGAAAATGATATTGGGGTGTGACACTGTAAAGTTTTTACCCGGTCCCTAAAAACCTAGTAAGCAACACCTTTAACAGATTAGATTCTCAGATTCAGGCTCTTCCAATATATCAAGTTCAGATTTAATCAGCACTGCATAAGATGCTGTGCTTGAATTATTATAGCCTATAATCTGAATTCATTTATCTCTCAGTCACTCTTCTCCTCCAATCATTGGAAAAAGGGAGGACAGAGCATAGTGGGTAAATCTAGGTGTCAGAATGCCTGGCTCTCAAATAAAAGATAAGAGAAATGGGTTACAAAATCTAACAAGGACAAGGAAAGGATTACTTAACTTGCTAACGGGGATGCTAATATTAGCAAAGACAAATGCAGTCACTTCATCTGAAATTTTGATAAAGAAAAATAAATATATGGGTATGTGAAGACTTTGTATGAGTTTCAACTTTCCACCAGAATTTATATGAAGAAAAAAAAATCCTGCATCAGAACTGATCTCTGGATGGCGATATTTCCATTAATCATTTAGAGCAGGAGTGTCAAACTTGATTTCATTGAGGGCCATATCAAGGTTGTGTTTGACCTCGGGGGGCAGGGAGGCAGGGGCAGGGTAGGTGTGGCTGGCTCAATGTCACTTGTGTTGGGGGGTGCCTGTAGTGGCCCGGGCACTCTGCCAGTGAAAACGGGCCCCCGAGTTCCGTTTTCTGCTGTATTGACCTTCTGCAACCCTCTGCCAGCAAAAATGGAGCTTGGGAGTGTAGAGTTGTAATTGCAGGAATGTTCTTATCTTGGATGGCAAACCTCAGATAAGGAATGTTTACAAGCAATTACAACTCAGGCAATTAATTGTGTTAATTACTATGCTAAACAGTAACGAAAGTTAAGCAGTAACCAAAGTTAACCAATGTTGGAGGATTACTAAAAATGTGTATAAATGCAAGACGAGACTCCAATAAAGTTCATCATGATTCAGTTGATCATGATCAAACACCTCGACTGCCTCGTCATTACAACAGGGAGGGCCCGAATTCCGTTTTTGCTGGCTGAAGCACCGCAGGCCGGTCCTTCATGTTTCCAGGGCAGCCCTGCAGGCCTGATCTTAGCACTCCACGGGCTGAATCCAGCCCTGGGGGCTTGAGTTTGACACCCCTGGTTTAGAGAGACAGTTTGGCCTAGTATTTAAGACACCAGGCTAGAAACTAGGAGACTGAGTTCCAGTTCTTCTTTAGCTATGAAAGCCAACTGGGTGATTTGGGGCCAGTCACTCATGACATCAGGCAACAAGCTGATCAAATCAATTCCTATTGCAACCAACGGATCAACAATTGGTTGATCCAAAATAAAAGAGACCCTGCCATCCTAGGAAATGCTAGAAAGAAAGAAAAACTGCTTCCAAATGATAAAACCTGGTCCTAGTCAGATACTGTATTCTTTTGTTTAAAAACATTCATTCTGTTGCAACAGTGTAAATAATTATTTTTGGACATGCTCATTTCCTAGGCAAATAGACTGAAAAGGATTTCAGTAGAAAATCAAAAGTTCTTATAACAGGATTTTGTTAAAATCTCACATAGAGAAGCAGAAAGATTTTAAAAAATGCCAAAGGGTATTGTCTTCCTTTGGAATATAACACTTTTTTTAAATTTAGGACTGTTTGTTATGACCATGACCTATTTATGGGAAACATCACAGAGTATAAGACATTTTTTACTAATATATTCTACTACTGGTTTTGCTGCTCATCAGCCATTTATTAGTCTTTGTGGAAGATGAATGGAAACTCATTTCCCTGAGTTATAGAACAAATCCCTGGTTATTGAATAGAAAGTTGTCCATTTATTCCCAAGTTTGAACTGGAATACTTTTAATTGAATCTATGGTGCAGCTTTGGTCATGACTGTTGTAACAGGTTTATGTTGTGACTTTAATAAGACTTCATTTTAGGATAGTCTAAATGTGTTGGAATGTTTGTGTTCTAGGTGAGTTATTACAACATTTTATTCAATAATTTCTGAGAATTTGTATTCCTGACAGTCTGTAACTGCTTATTTGTTGTACATTTATGCTTGTGTCATCAGTGATAGTATCTAGCCAATTTGTCTTATACTATCAATCCCCTTTTCACTTTCTTTAGATTTTTTTAATGTCTCATGGCCTTTGCCGGTAACTGATATCACTGTATTATCTGTCTGAAATGTAAATCTTAAATATTAGTGCTTCTTATGAGCAATCTAGTTTTACTTCATCTAGTACTAAATTGTTTTTTCTTGCAGCATCCAGCACCACAATTCAAATGCATGCATTTGTTTTAATTCAGCCTTTCTTTTGATCTAACTTTCAAGCTGTTTATTATAACTGTGAAAATTATGGTAATGAGAACATGTAACTTCCTTTGTTATCAGTGTGATGTCTCTGCATTTTAATATTATGTCTGGGTCTATCATAGTCTGTTTCCAAAAAGCAGACAGTTGTTTCTTTCATGATTATATTTATTATTTCTGTAAATTTTTACCAAGAAGGTAGAATCTGTCCCTATGTTATATTCTTCCTGCCTATTTGCATTAGGTTAGAAGTTACTGTTAAAGTAACTTTATTTTGCTTAATGTTGAACAGCAAATCATTTTTAGTGCACTCTTCTTTTACCTTCAACAAGAGTTTCCATAAGTCTTCCTTGTATCTAGCTGTCAAAGTAGCATCATTGTATATTTGGCTTGTTATCTCTCTCAGCAAATTTAATTATAATTTGTTTTCTTCCAAATCAATGTTTCTCATGAATACGATGATAGCATACAAACTGGACATGTTTCTTTTTCAGTTTTCAACTGTTTAGTAGTTCTTCTATATTCTATTTTAAGTATTGTTTTCTATTTTAACTATTGTGTTAAAACTCTTCAATAGGCAAATGAGGCGGTGAGATACCACAATCTTTTCAATAGCAATGTGATGACCTGGGGCATGGCACAAAGGCAACACAGTCAGTTAATCAATAAGAGTTCCTTTATTAGCGCTAACTTTGCCCCCAATGTCCAGGTTCTTCTGGCTGGAGAAAAACTCTCCCAGGAACAGCCTTTGACTGCAGAAAATTCAGTCCAAAACAGGGTAAACACAAACTGTAACTTAAAGTCCAAACCAGCCAAACTGAAGTAATTTGTTTGGCAGGGCAGGAGCAAGAATTTCAGACTTGAAAGCACAGCAAAACTCACACAGTTGGGAAGATGCCAGGAACACAGATAAGCCACCACAATACAAGATAAAGTCACATTTGCTTCCAACAGCCTGCTGCAGGCAGCTTGCCTTTTTTATAAATTGTGTTCCCAGCTGCAGCTAATGAAGGGAATCAGGGCCCTTTTCTCCCCCATAAGCCACCCAACCCATGTTGCTCTCTTCTCCATTCTTCTCTGCGTGCCCTAGGATGAAGAAGGAGTGGGCCTTCTTCTGAACTCCCTCTCCCTTGTTTTACCTCTTCCATGCTCTGCCCAGCCGGACTTTGCCCTTCCCCAGTTTCCTCCACAGCCAACAGAGCCACACTCTCACTGCCTGTCAGCTGTTTGGCTTCCTCCTTGGATTCAGAGTCTGACAGGGGCATGACAAGCAATAGCAAATAGACTTATACGGGTAGAACTCAAGTACAACCGCAATTGAGCTCAGAATTTATGTTGCTAAGCAAGACATTTGTTAAGTGAGTTTTATCCCATGTTACAACCTTTCTTGCCAGTAACATGGTGGTTAAGTGAATCTGTTTTCCCCATTGTCTTTGCTTGTCAGTAGGCCACAAAAGTTCTTCAATCCTGGGACACTGCAACCATCATAAATGTGAGACAATTGCCAACAGTTTGAATTTTGATCACATGACCATGGGGATGCTGCAATGGTTGTAAATGTGAAAAATGGTCATAAGTCACTGTTTTTAATGATGTCACTTTGAACAAATTGTTGTAACTCAAAAACTACCTGCATACTTCACAGTAATTCATAGCCTCTCTAAGCAATTTACAGAGTCAGCATATTGACCCCAACAATCTGGGTCCTCACTTTACTGACCAGGATGGAAGGCTGAGTCAAGCTTGAGTCAATGAGAATTGAACTGCTGGAAGTCAGAAGAATTAGCCTGCAATACTGCATTCTAACCACTGCTGTCAAGGACTCTCTACAATTTGTATGGTTTATACAGTAAAACAAAAAACTATATAAACCAGGAGTGTCAAACTCAAGGCCTGAAGGCTGGATCCAGCTTAGATCTGGCCTATGGGACCACCCTGGAAACAGCAAAGGACTGGCCCACGGTGCCTCTGCCAGCCAAAACATTTTCGCTGGCAGAGGGTTGCAGAAAGCAGTCACAGCTGAAAACTGAGCACGGGAGCCCGTTTTCACTGGCAGATGCGCTCGGGCCACCACAGGTGCCCCCAAATGAGTGGCTGCACCCACCCTGGCCACACCCACCCAGCCCCCCAAGGTCAAACACAACCCTGGTGCAGCCCTCAATGAAATCAAGTTTGACACCCCTGATATAAACAATAAAGAAAACATAGATGACTTTCAGAAGCTCTCTTTTATCATTAGAAATTAGCAATTTTAGTGCTCCTGCAGATTTTAAATCCAGTTTGTATGCCTGGTAGTTTTTGTTCTATGTTCTGTTGAAATTAAGATTGCAAAACTGGAGCATTGTCTTACTAATATGTGAGGTAAATGCAAACAATGAAATTTTTAAGTACCATTTCCAGTTCAGAGCTAGTTATCAAGAGATGATATTGTGGGAAATTAAATGGCAGCACCAACCTCGAAGAGTGTTTCTCTCTAGTTCTAGTTTGCTTCTCTTCTTGGTTAATTTTCAGCTATTGCTTTGTGAGTTGCCCTCGGGAATTTTGGAAAATATGTGAACCCATTCTTGTTTGTGGTGGCCCCTCAAATATTGGAGCACTGCTATCATGTTACCCCCTACTCCTTCTTTTCACTAGACTAGACATACCCAATTCCTACAACCATTCTTCATGTGTTTTAGCCAGTGGTGGGATTCAAACATTTTTACCACCAGTTCTGTGGGCGTGGCTTGGTGGACATGGTGTGGCTTGGTGGGCGTAGTGTGGCTTGGTGGACGTGGTGTGGCTTGGTGGGCGTAGTGTGGCTTGGTGGACGTGGTGTGGCTTGGTGGACGTGGTGTGGCTTGGTGGGCATAGTGTGGCTTGGTGGATGTGGTATGGCTTGGTGGACGTGGTGTGGCTTGGTGGGTGTAGTGTGGCTTGGTGGGTGTGGCAGGGGAAGGATACTGTAAAATCTCCATTCCCACCCCACTCCTGGGGGAAGAATACAGCAAAATCCCATTCCCTCCCCACCCCACTAACCTGCTTTCCAGCTCTGTTCTCCTGTGCAGGGCAATAAAAGAAGACCCAGCTGATTAGTTGGGTCTTGGGAGGCAGAGAATAGATGGAGGCACGGCCAGTCAGAGATGGTATTTGCCAGTTCGCCAAACTACTCAAAATTTCTGCTACTGGTTTTCCAGAACTGTTCAGAACCTGCTGAATACCTCCTCTGGTTTTAGCCTCCAACCTTCTAATCATCTTGGTTGCTCTTCTCTGCATTCTACTTCTTTTTTATGTTGTGGTGACTAAAACTGGATGTGGTCTTACCAAGGCCTTATAAGGTGGTACTAACACTTCATACGATCTTTATTCTACTCCTCTATTAATGCAGCCTAGGATTGCATTGGCTCTTTTGCCAGCTGCTGTACACTGCGGGCTCATATTTAACTAATTGTCTACTAGGACTCCAAGATCTCTTTCACAGTGACTGCTATTGAGCCAAGTCTTGCCTAAACTCTAGCTGTACATTTGTTTTTTCTTGCCTAAGTATAAAACCTTATTGTTCTCACTACTGAGTTTCCTTTTTTTAAATAGGGCCCAGTGTTCGTCTGTTGAAAAATTCTGGATTTTGAGCCTATCTTCTCAAGTGTTGGCTGCAGGTTTCTCCTTTAAATCCACATAACTGCTCTGTGTTAACCTCTGCCATAATGATAGCACAGTTCATTTGACCTCTTATGGTCTGCTTGTATGTTCCATCAAGATTATTAATATTTGCTTGACTAGACTTCTATAATATCTCTAGCAGCAGTTTCCATGGTAATAGCACTTTCAAATAATGTATTAAGTGTGCAGTCTGTCTCTGTTAAGTATTTTTTCCCTTTCAGAATTCCACATTATCTGACCTCTCCGTGCATTTAGCCCTTCACCAATTTTGCAATGTTCAGAACTCTTTTAAGTTCCTCTGCATATGATGCAATGGATTCACACTCTTTTGGCTTGAACTCTGAAATGCCCTGCAATTAATAAAAGTTTTTGGCCTCAGTTGTACTTACATTATTTTTGCTAGTCTTGCAAACTCAAATGGGAGTGTCCTTGTGGGTTACTTTAAGCTTAAACATTATGCCTTGTAACATCTGGTAAAAGGAGCACTTTCTCCCCCAGCAATGTTCTCATTTGCTTCAAAGCCTTGTTCAAGTCACTCTCTTTTCATCTGTGGCATTGGTTGGAGGGTTGGGTGCTGCATATAAGCAAGTCTATCATAGATAGATAGATAGATAGAACTGTCTATCATAGATAGATAGATAGATAGATAGATAGATAGATAGATAGATAGATAGATAGATAGATAGATAGATGTATCTATAACTAGCATAAATTATGGAGTGGTTAGGAGTATGCATGCAAGCCCCATTCATAATCTTCCTGTAAACATTTGTGTCGCTACAAAGAGCCAGGCATCCTGGAGTGCGGAAGAGTGCCAGAGGAGTAATACTTCCTTTAAAACCCTTGGTCCAGCTGGCCTGGCTGGTAGAATCTCATAAGGGCCCCTTTCCAGGGTTACAGGAGAAGATGGTCAACAGTTTTGAAGGCGGAAGAGGGCTTTATGCGCCAACGGCAGATAAAACGGTAGAACGATCTTCTAAGAGAAAGGAAACTCCGATTTCAAACCTCCACTGCCTTGTTGCTATATTTATTATTGTCAAAGGCTTCTGGAGTCAACCTCAAGGCAAAATCCAGAGCCGGAGTCCCGGAAACAGTTCATGACTGTGCACAATCACGTTCTGGTAACTCCTGCTACGCAGCTGGAACTAATTATATTGGCTCTCTTAGACTATTTCAGCGATGTAGAGAGCAGGGAATCTGCTACTTGGGTAACAGTTTATCCTCCATGTTAAATTACCCAGGAGTCAGAAACATTCTGATGGCACATAATCAGTCTTGTACAAGTTCAGTTTAAGAGAAACATCAGATGGGAGAATATACTTTTACCCATTAACAGTCGGTTTCTTGATAGCAGATTAAAGGGGCATTCATATCCCATGGTGTCAGACCTCCCCCTATGGGGGGCTGCATTGTAGTTCTATTAATGTTGATTATTTTGACTGATTGATTAATCCATTTATATGCAGATGTGACCCTGAGAAGCTAACTTGTTAAAAGCAGTAATAATAAAGGAAACCAATATCAACAAAAGGTTTGATAAACTGAGAAACTCAGGCCTTGATAAAATGGCCACCAATAATATATCTAAACAAAACAATCAACAAAAGTCTCTTAATGGGACATTTAGGCTCTTCTAATTTCTACATGTGCATCAATACATCTGTGAATTCTTATACACAATTAGAGGGAAAGTTGTGATCTTTAACTTTTGAGAGGAAATGCACCTTTGGAGTGTTCAAAGTAGCCACCTAGTGGTATAGAAAAAATGAGAATATGTCAGTTCTGTAGGAACTACTTCTGAGTCCTGCAGTAGATCTTCAATTAGAACATGTGTTTATATGTTGTATGGGCATATATGTATAGGCGAATTTAATAACTTAATAGCACTCCTTTTGGGGAGCATGTAAAATGTGATAATTTTGAAATTCTTTAGAGATGTTAGAAATATTTATCCATCAAGCTGGACAATAAGTACAGAACTATCCTACTTTCTCATTTCCTTTCTTGACATCCAAATCCACTGGCATTTAAGAAGGGATCAAGCACAAATGATTTCTTAAGCAATTCCACATAGCACTTTCAAATTCAGATAAAAGGTTTTTGAATTATTCTGTGGTCTATATTTTTTTAATGAACCAAATTTTATCACTGTTGACAGCTGAAGATTTATTTATTTGTATCCCCATAAGGTGCAAAAAGGAATTCCATATCTCAAGTGTTTTCACTGGTGTCCTGGGCAACTGGTGGACTTTAAATATATGTTGAATCCATTTATTTATTGATGTTTTATTAAAAACTAGTTTTGGGATTGCTTGCAGCTTTTAAAAGATGAGCTGTAGAAATGAATAATCATCATGCTTTATCTACATATTAGAGGAAAGGAACTCAGAAAGGAACCTTCCTAACTTATCAGGCTGTAAAAGAGGTGGCAGGAGATTTGTACTATCAGGCTTGCAGGTTTCTGTTTGTTGGAAGGAAAATCAGGTCCAGTTCCAAGCTGGGAGAAAGACGCTGGAAATAAAATGGAGGCAGGCTGCAGGAAAGGAAATCTCTGTTTATTTGGTAGCCAGAAACTAGTGACAGCAGCATGTTTCTGGGGTGGCTGACAAAATGGGGTTGAGAATAGGTGGGTTTTTATACATTCTTTGGGGCTTTGTGATTGAGATGCCTGTTCCTGTTAAGAATGTGTCCTTTAATATTTTAATGTATGTTGCCAGATTCCTATGGAGTCATGGCTGGTTCTACAGGTAAAAGGGAAAATGCAAATCCTAGGAGTTCCTCTGAGCTGATCTTGTCAGCTTTGGCTTGCCTGATTGTGTTGCTTATTTGGAGTTTCCTTGCTTATGAATAGATTGGTCCAGTCTTTCTGAATGGATTCAAAATCTCCATTCCTAAAGACCAGCCTCTTCAAGCTTCTGCTTGAGGCTGTTTTCCTACTTCCTACTTCAGCCTTTGTTAAGATTTTTCTCCAATTCTCCTTCAGAGAAAATATTCTATCCTGCCTCTTTTTAATATCAAGAATAAAGAATATTTTAATCTGGGGAGGGGCGGCCTTCCTACCTGTTAATATGGCCTTACAATGAAGTTTTTCTGATTGTGTTTCCTGCTTGGTCTGCCCAGGAAGTTTGACAAGAGGTTAAGTCACTGAAATAGAGCAGGTCTGAACTTTAGCTCTGCCTTAGGCACTGAAGTCAGCTGAGTTACTTGGAGCTAGTCACTTTCTCTGATCTCTAGGAAGAAGACATGGGAAACAACTTCCAAACTGCAGGGATTTGTCTCAGAGTCAAGAGGGACACAAAAGCGAAGAGGGAGGGAGGGAGAGAGAGAGAGAGAGGGAGGGAGAGAGATGTATTTACTAAAATAAATGCATATCATCACACTAACATGAACGATATCTGTGAGAACTTGAATGTGTGTGTGTGTGTGTGTGTGATGTCACGAGCTTTTGTAGTTTACAGTCTACTTAATTGTAAGCATAGTGTAATAATTTGGAAAAGGTTATGAGAATGGGGGATTGGGAATGGTAAAGTGTGATGCCAAAGGAAAACAAAATGTAGGAAGTGGAAAGGAAATAATTAGTGCAAAATAATGGGCCATTTATGAAACAGATGTCGGATGTGATTTTCATCTAGAGCATATTTTAGAAAGAGTCATTTTGTAGTCATTTATTTGAATAAAATCTGTGGCCAATCCAAGTTTATGTTACAGCAGAATGTTATGTTAACATTCTTTTAGAACATATCATTTTGTATGTGTGTATGTGTGTGCAGTTGATGCTTATTTCTTTTGGCTATAGGGATTAAGGCTGCCTGGTTACCAGGCTAAAAAAGGTTATGAAAGGTAGGCTGCTAAATTGATGTTTAAAGAACAAGGGAAAAATATTTCCCCTGCTTTTCTTGTAGGTTTTCCCGACTTACCAGAAATTATGCTAATGTTTCACCATAGACACAGGAAAAGAAAACGTCTAAATGCCTGTTTTACCTCATTAAAACAAATTAAGTAAAAACAGTACTAAATTTATTAAAATGAGTGAAATGAATTCTAGGACACTGACAACCAATAGAAATAATGTTGGATTGATTATTTCATAAAAAGGCAACTGTGTGCCCTTTGTTGTTGTTGTTGCAATTTCAGAAAAGACTCACAAAGCCTCTCTGTCCCCATCACTATGGATATATAGCCAAGTATCAGAGGCAGTGGTGGGTTTCAAAAAGTTTTCCTACTGGTTCGGTGTGAGTGTGCGCTTTGCGTACTCATGCGCAGTGTTTGCAACTCACCTTTTGCTGCAAGCCCTGTGTGTAAAACAGCTGATGTGCGGCAATCAGTTGTGCCGCGTGAAGCAGCTGATCTTGAAAAGCAGGAAATAAAGATCAGTATAGAGACGAGGCGGATGGGAGGGCCCAGCAGCTGATCGTCGGAGCGAACTGGTTCACTCACAGATAATCGTCGGAGCTACCAGTTCAGCCGAACCGGGCCTAACCAGTAGAATACCACCATTGATCAGAAGGATCCTATATTTGTGCAGTCTGTCTCCAACTCCCCATTCCTGGAAACACAAATGGTTTCTCTGGTTCTAGAGCACAACTTTCAAGTTCTGATCATGTGGCCTTCTGTGAAATTTCAAACCCTTTATGCAGATCAATTAAGTTCTCTATGAAGGACCTCTGGTCTCTTTCCTGAAGCTGTTTTTTCTTTTCCTGTTTGGAAAAGAAAGAGGAAATTATATCATTTTAGGAAATAAGGGTTGCTGAAAGAAGTGCCCACCCCTTTTTACCTCAGCCTTGATGCATTACCCTCCCCCATAATAAATCATCCTTAAGAAAATGTGGCCCTCAACAGAAAAAAAACCAACTCTGCTTTTTCCCATCTCTAAAATGTTCTCTAAACTCCAAGTTCATCTGATTTTGAAGGCACATGGAACAAACATATGTTAAGTAACTATCTGATTTCCAAAGTGGAATCCAATCTGTTTAGAAGAGAGATCACCTGTATCAATTTAATACTTCAAATTATAGTCACCATTGACAATATTGTACATTGGTAATGAAATAGTAGGTTAATCATTAATATTAAAAGAGGGAACTATAGGATAACAGAAAATGCAAGTGTTAATGTGTCACTAAAAACAACATAAAAATAGAGCAATAGCACTTCACAGTGTTTTACAATGCTCTCTTAAGTGGTTTACAGAGTCGGCATATTTCCCCCAACAAGCTGGGTCCTCATTTTACCAACCTTGGAAAGAAGGAAGGCTCAGCCAATCTTGAGCCAGTGAGAATTGAACTGCTGAACTGCTGGCAGCAGTCAGTCAGCAGAAGTAGCCTGAAGTACTGCATGCCAACCACTGCGCTGCCATGGCTCCTGTGTATAGTGGAAAAGACAAGCAACTTTTATCTAAACAATCTATTCTTTTAAAAGCAGGAGACATTTGCAAAAGTTGTTTTAAATGAAAACGAGGATTTGTATTCATGATAGAAATGCTATCTATGCTGTCATAATGATTTTTCTACTCAATCCATTTTGAGCAATAAGATTGCATAATAAATTCAACTCTCTCTTCCAAGTTCTATTTAAATAGATTATAGATGAAGAAAATTATTAATAATTTCAGAATGAAAATCTATTATTTGGTGCAAAGAACTCTTTTTTGATTAAGTAAACATGAAAATATATGTAAGATCTAATTTTTTTAACTACTTATCTAGGCCATGGAAAGTGTGATTGTGGAAAGTGTAAATGTGAAGAAGGTTGGTATGGTGATGCTTGTCAATACCCAACTATCTGCAATTTTACACGGAGGAAGAGTAATGAAATGTGCAAGAATTCTCAAGACATCATTTGTTCAAATGCAGGTGAGATTTTTATTTTAATAGGCTGATAAATCACTTTGGTGAAGTGGTTTTTAATCAATCATACAAAATATATTGTGTGAAAGCATTTAACTAGTGTGAAAATTATAAGACTAAATGGTTATTATTAAGAAAGGAACTGAAAATACCCTTGTGCATCATAAACTTGGCTTGTCGTCCAGGCATTAGGCAAGGAAATTAAACAGCAATAACACTTAGATTTAAATACAGCTTCACAGTGCTTTACAGCCCCCTCTAAGTGGTTTACAGAGTCAGCATATTGCCCCCAACAATGTGGATCCTCATTTTACTGACCTTGGAAGGATGGAAGGCTGAGTCAACCTTAAGCTGGTGAGAGTTGAACTGCTGGCAGTCGGCAGTTGGAAGCATTAGCCTGCAATACCGCATTGTAACCACCATAAATGCACTGACTTGGGGAGTGGATGGCTGTTGATATTGATGTGTGCACTGCCCTCAGAGGGATGGATTTGCAGTTTTGTTCATGTTTTAATTGTTGTTTTAATTTACTGCCCAGAGTCACATGTTGAATGGGCAGCCATATAAGAGAAAAATAAACAAACAGAAATATCTCATGTGACCATCTTTGAAAAAAATCTATGGCACAAACAGACTTGGGGTTCTGTATACAGCTTTGAGACCCCCCCAATATATTTTAGAATTGAACAAAAGTTGAAGAAAATGTCAACCAAAATAATCAAGGAATAAAAACCACAGAGGATGCCACCATACCTAGAGATCAGGTTGAAAGGTGAAATGTATGTGAAGATTTTCTGCCATCCAGATAGAGTTGTTTGGAAGTTGCTGCTATAACAATGAAGGGTGAATTAAATCAACCTATTATGTCTAATAGGATAATTTAATGCCTTATTAATAACATACATTATATAAAATTCTAAAAGGAATTCTGAAATTTAATGGGGCACAAAGGCAACACAGTCAGATAATCAGTAGGAGTCCCTTTATTAGCTCCAACTTTGCCCCCAATGTTCAGGTTACCTTCTGGCTGGAGAAAAACTCTCCCAGGAACAGCCTTTGACTGCAGAGAATCGAGTCCAAAACGTGGTTAACAAAAACTGTAACTATAAGTCCAATCAAGGCAAAATGAGGTAATTAGTCCGACAGGGCAGGAGCAAGAATTCCAGACATGAAGGCATGACAAAACTCAACATGGTGGGAAAGATGTCAGGAACACAGAGAAGCAATACAAGATAAAATCACGCTTGCTCCCAGCACCTGCTGCACGCAGCCTGCATTTCTTTTAAACTTTCTTCCAAGGTGTGGCTAATCAGGGCCCTTTCCTCCCCCATAAGACATGCAACCCACATTGCTCTCCCTCATAATCCACGCAACCCACATTGCTGTCTTCTCCGTTCCTCCCTGCGTGCCCTAGAATGAAGAGGGGGTGGGCCTGGGTCTTCCTCTGAATTCCCTCCCTTGTTCTACCTCTTTCCTGCTCTGCCCAGCCGGATTTTGCCTTTCCCCAGCTTCCTCCACAGCCAATGGAGCCACACCCCCATTCCCTGACAGCTGTTCGTCTTCCTCCTCGGATTCAGACTCCGACAGGGGCATGACACATAGGCCATGAAATTAAACATAATTTTCAATGATAAACTGAATGATAATAGTAAGCTTTAATCCTAATGCCAGTACTGTGTTTCTGATGTTTACAGGTACTTGTCACTGTGGCAGATGTAAATGTGACAATTTAAAAGGAAATGGATTGATCCATGGTAAATACTGTGAGTGTGATGACAGAGAATGCATAGATGAAGAAACAGGACTAATGTGTACAGGTGAGCATATTTAAAGCTATGCTAATCACAGCAAACATTCTTCAGATAATCATGCTCTATCATTGAGGGCAATTTTTGCGGATTCTGCTCCAACTTGTCTTGAATATATCAATTTGGCTTGGCCTTAATCACAGCAGTCCTTAGAGATAATTTGGGGACCAAGGCAACGAACATTGCAGCTACTAGCCATCATTTCCTTTTAGAGAAAGGTAATAGCCTTTTTTCCCCCCTACTTATTTTTTTTTGAAGAATTTTTGCCACCCAGACAAACTTGGTAACAGTGGCTGTAGTTGTGAAAATGATGAATAAAATTTAGAAAACTATAGCCTTGTAATATTCACAATAAACAGACAATAAAAGGAGGGCAGTGTTTCTGCAGATCTGCATCAATGTTTACTGCTGAAGCAGTTTGAAGATTACTCTGGGGTACTTTGGGCTAGAAAGCAAGGAGCTTCAGAACATGCATGACAACTGTCCAAATACTATCTACAATTTCTTAAACACAACTTTTTCTTCAGAATTGTGCCATGGACGTAGAGGGCAACTGCAAAATCCCACATTTGTTTCAGGAGCTACAAAAAGTAGTGACCAAAGTACTGCTATATTTTGCCTTTGAATCTGATGCGTGTCTTAGGGCATTCCACCTCATATCATCAAGGGAAAGAGCGGGCCAGATGGCCAACTGATCTAGCAGCTAAGAAAAGAGTATTGTGTGCATACATTTGGAGGGCATTGGCATCTCCAAGATAATGGGCACAGCCTTGTAATCCAAGTTTCACCCTTTGAATGTTTTTGATGAAGAGACAGGTGATGCACAGACAAAAAAAATGGAGCTGGATTGCAATATTGTACCTACAACTTGCAAAGGTTGAGTTAAGTACTTTTCTCCAAGCTGGGCACTGGGACTTAATTTGGAACAGTCTATGCATACCGTAAGTCTTTCTTTTCCACTTCATATCATGACAATATAAACACTTGGTCCTTTCCTTGTGACCATGTTTAGCTTCCACCAAATCAACAAAAGCTGCAGCAGAATAGACAATTCATCTATTAGCCTAACTCAGGGGTGTCAAACTCACATCATCACAGCGGCATCACATGATGTATCGGGACTTTTTTCCCCTTCGCTAAACCGGGCATGAGTATGGCCATCGTGTGACGCATCCGGTCTGCGGGCCAGAAGTTTGACAACCCTGGTTTAACTCAATCCACCTATTATAGGATAACAGGAGGATAATTATCCCACAAGCTTTAATTAGAGATACCCAAGATTCATTTGCAGGTTAGAAAATGACTTTCAGAAGACAGTGAGACAGTACTGAAGTGGCAGTTTGCATAACCTTTTGAAAATTTAGCATTATAGTTAGTGCAGTGCACTCCATTATCTAACTGAAGTTTTAATTGAAAGTTTCATTTATCATCAAATCTTCTGAGGCCAGAAGATGCCCTTTCTTTTTGAGACATAAATATTTACTTCTGAGATGAGGTCATTGATGGCCTGTAAGAAGAAAAACATCATTTTACTTCTGAGAAGACAGTTGGAAAGTATGCCACCAGAAGAAAATTGACCAGCTCATGGCTACTAGGAAAGAAACTATACTTCTTCCCTTCCCAAATTACACAATCTCATTGAAAAAAAAATGCTAATTGAAATAACCCAAATTGACATCCATTTATAGAATGTAACAGAATGGTTGTCTCATTTTCAAGTATTGGTCCCATTCAATACCTTGTTTTCTACAACAGACTTGGAGAGATGGTTATCACATCTTTCAGTATAAGGCACCTCAGAGATAAAGTGGATAACATCCTAAAAGTGGCATAGTAATTTTGAATTGGAAGCAAAAGACATCTCTTTTCCAACCCGAGAGCCAGTTTTTCAAGATGTGTAACCGACACCATTACACTTTGCCTAAACTTAAGGTTATGACCTTAAGACTGATCACCAGTTCCTGGCTAAAGATCCACATCTTCCTCAAATGTATATTACTTCTACTGACAGTGGAATGACAAGCTGGATCTTCTTCAAGTTGGAGCAGTGCTATAGAATCCATTAGCATACTTTGAACTTTCAGAAGTTACCAACCCTTTGTTGTAGCCAGGTCTGGAAACAGATACCAGAAGGATTTGCAGGAATGTTACTCACTGCCATAAAGGACAATAACGCGATCTTGAAAGCTTGTCAGGCTTTCTTTTGGCCCTTTCTCATACCAAACAGAATCAATGTAGTAATTTAATAATAATTAATAATAATAATAATTTAGTAATGTAATGTAATTTTGAGTTTCTTTCTCATGCTTTCCATTTTCCCAGAATTGACACCAATTGTTTTATATATATACTGTTTGTATTGTAGTAGTCCCACAACTTAGTAAACACTGAGCTTAATTCAAAAGAGATGTTAGATACAAGATTGTAGTCATTACTCTGGCATAGCTCTCTCTATGGTTCCATCAATATAGGAATGGTTCTGCACTCAAAAAACATTTTCTTCTTCTAGTAGGGTTTCTTTTTTCATATCAACTAAATATTGATGCATTGGTTGCAACAGGAATTGACCGACCCACTTATTGCTTGAGCCTGATGTTGGACATTGAGAGAGAGCAACAAGCTGAAGCCACTCAGGCAGCATTCATACCTAAAGTGGGATTAGAACTCAGTTTCCTCGTTTCTATCCTGGGGCCTTAAACCCTTGACCTCACTGGCTCTCAAGACTCAAATATAATTGATGTTCATAAATATTTTATATTTATGATAAATTTTTAAATTTAAAAATCCATCTTATTCATATTCATATGAAAGACTAGACATGTTAAAAAGAATCTGATCTTTTAGAACTAAAACGTACTGCTCAGTCTAATCTAGAATAATTCTCCAAATGGAGGGAGTTGATAAAAAATGGACACATCATAAGTAGTAAAGAGCGTAAAAATGAAAACTGTGTAAGGAAAAAATATAAATGTTCCCAAACATGCGGAATTGTTGTTTGATATACTAGATCCGTGATGGTGAACCTATGGCATGCATGTGGTACAGATGGCATGTGAGCCCCAGCCAAAGTTACCTGTACTGTACATGTGTACGCCTCCCAGCTGATTCTTTGGCCCTTTTGAGGCCATTTTCTCCCTCCTGGAGGCTTGAGAGGAGCCTCTACAGCCTCAGAAGACTGAAAAATGGGCCTTCCAGAAGTGGAAGTTCCAGCAGTGCTGAAACATGCCTGTTTTCAGCCTCCCAAGGCTGCAGAGGATTCCCTTGAGCCCCCAGGAGGCTGAAAACAGCCTCCTCTGGGCTCCAGAAGCCCTCTGTAGGCTGAAAACGGGCACTTCCGGTATTTCCGGAAGGCCTGTTTTTCGGCCTCCCAAAGCTGCAGAGGCTTTCCTCAAGCCTCTGGGAGGGCGAAAATAGCCTCAAATAGGCTGAAAATCAGCCCGGAGGTACGCACATGCACAGTACAGTAAGGGGTTGGGGCGGGGATGTTGCATGTGCATGTGCTGGGCGCATTGCATTGTGTGTGCCAGCACGTGTACGCCTGCTTTCAGCACACCACAAAAAAAAGGTTCTCCATCACTGGACTACAGCCATAATTGTCGTAAAATCAAGTGAGCTTCTTCTTAACATAGAGTGAAATAAAAGTAAGAAAGCAGAAGAAGGCTGTGAGTTATATATTTATTAAATACATATTGGGTTAGATCTGACGCCAGCAATGGAATCTTTAGTAATTGTCAAAATTACAGTGTTGTAGAGGAGGAATTTTCTGTGATTTAATGTCAATAAAAAAGAAAACAGGGTATATTTAATATGACAATACCTTGATATTAGGTATTGATAACTTCTGTAAATATCTGTAATATGCCCATCATGACAGTTCAACTCATATAAACCAATAGATCTGATTAAACACAGGCTGACACTTCACCTTTCGGAACAAAATGTGTCACATTCATAGATTCACATGAATCAAACAGGTTCTTCAGAAGGCCAGAAAATGCCAACGTGATTTTGAGTATGAGCAGCTTTTGATGGATCTTGACAGAAATAAACATTAGATCTCACTGGCTCTCAAAAGTCAAATATAATTGATGTTCATAAATATTTTGTGATTATTATTTTTATGATGATGATGTTTTATGTTTTATGATTTTTATGATGACTTTTGAGGAAAACCTGATTCCCATTAGTCAAATTTTCATAACACCTATTGATCAAACATCTAAGTTAAAACGTTTAAGTTTTCAAAAAAGAACTGAATAGTATACATTTCTGGAAGGAAGTCTTCACTGTCAACATTATGTTTTGGGATAAGGCCATGGCATGTGTTACTGTGGAAACTGTTACTGCGAGGCTGGTTGGCATGGCGATAAATGTGAACTCCAATGTGACATCGCCCCCTGGGAGATCAAGAAGAAGTGTACCTCTCCAAATGGCAAAATCTGCAGCAACAGAGGTTTGTCATTCACCTTGGTTGTCATCTAAGTTAACTTTGTCCCCTACCTTTGGCACTTTTCCAAAGTTACAGGGCTTTGGGAAAACTCAGTTGATGTGTTATTACAAAAATAAAAGAGAGGTAGATGCTGCTAACTATGAGCCAATGCCAGTTTGTTCTGTTTATTTGCCCCCCCAGTGTATTGATATAGTGAAATATGTCAGGAAGAGAGCCATCATGGAGACATGCTGGTCAACATAGCTGAACAATATCTAAAACACCCTAAGTTCCTCATAAAACAATCACCTGTAATTTATGATGGGTATGTACAGAGACCCATACACATACATACTTTCCATTATAAGAGCTCAATACTTTGGCAAGGGTACCAGGTTCAGGAAGGAAAGCTGCTGAAAAATTACAAAGTAGGAGTCAGTCAAAACTATTCTCCAAAGCACCTGAAGGCAGGACAAGAAGCAATGGGTGGAAACTAATCAAGGAGAGAAGCAATCTAGAGCTAAGGAGAAATTACCTCACAGTTAGAACAATTAATCAGTGGAATAATTTGCCTCCAGAAGTTGTGAATGCTCCAACACTAGATGTTTTTAAGAAGAAATTGGGCAAACATTTGTCTGAAATAGTATACAGTTTCCTGCCTAAGCAAGGGGTTGGACTACAAGAGCCCAAGTTCCATTCCACCTCTGTTATTCTGAGGAAAGTTAGTCAGATATGATGAAATCGGTGCATATGGAATAGCACTGGGTGATGCTATTTCAGACCTTGGCCTCTTTTGTTTCCATGCTCTTTTTAAATGTTTTCACAAAAGAGATGTTAGTGTAGATATGATATACACACTGACAGGTCCTTTTGCCAATCATGATTCATGGAGTCGAAGATTGCCCAACAACAAAGAGAGCTTAAGCAAGGCGCTAAGCAAAGAAAGGAGAATATAAGAGGCTTCACTTTTCCTAGGTGGTACTGTATTTTAATTGAAGATCAATTGTCCTGGGCGCAGCATTGCTTCTAGATTGTGACATGGTATTATGATCAGGCTTTCTCCTACCTCTACCCTCCATATTACATGAAACATGATTTTTATGTTTACATAAAATTAGATCTGTACAATGTTCCTATAAGTGCCATTCTTTGCTGAGTACAGTATCAAATAATATTCTTTCTTCTTAGGAAAGCATTAATTGCTTGCTGTGAGTGTGGTGTAATGCATGTGTACATGTGCAGACATATGAATTCTTGCTGTTAAGTTGGTAATCTGATGCTGCTGTTTAAACTATCTATCTATCTATCTATCTATCTATCTATCTATCTATCTATCTTCTATGAAATATATTTGCTGGAAATTTAAACTGATTCTGGACAGTTTACAGCATAAGAATTTAGGTAAGTCTGCTCTAGATCCAACCCACTTTTTAAAAACTTACTTTTTAAAGTTTTATTCAAGAGAACTGAAGGCCAATAGGGGATTTTAATATAATGGTTGACTCAACAGAGACATTGCATTTAATTTTTGATATTTCAACAATGGAGAGGATGTAAATACTATGAATGTGTAGATAAGTGTTGCTGTCATCCTGAGAAACAGTTCCCAGGATTGTTGATTTCCTAACAGAACCAACTCAGAAGACCTTCCATGCCTCAACAACTTTTGCTCAGAATAAAAATTGTGTCCAAATCTTTTGTATGTACATGTTAATTTCTACCACTAATTTATCATTTTATTTTCATTCAAGCAATTTTAGTTTGATTGGAGGAAAAATATTCATAAATAGATCTACTGTATGTTTCTAAAATGTGAAAATATGTTTGTTTTCACTAAGAAAAAAATTAAAATATCAGCCGTTGTCTCTCTGACTACAGTCCAGATCTATTAGATTAAAACAAAAGTGCAAATCTCAAAATTTATCTCTTTGCTACCTCTGTATTGACAAAGCCTTGCCAAAAGAGGAGCATCTAATTATCTTGAGAGCATTTATAAAACCTTCTCATTTTAATTTTATGGCAATTTAAAAGCCCTGGCTAAAATATTGAAAACACCCCCACACACTCATATTTCTAGAAACTATGCCTTAGATTGTAGCATGAGTTTTGTAAATGAATTATTTGTCTATTTGGTGACATGGAACTTTATAAGCATATAAGATCAGAAAGTGTGGCAGAAGAAAGGGGTATCATTGGAAGAAATATCCAAATAGTTAAATGTTTAAGGGATACTGTATTGGCTGATTCAAGGATAATTATGGCAGCAGGCAATTATTTCTGTATGTACTATACTTAATCATCTGGCATATATCCTGGCAGTTCCCATGTTTTTATTTTGAATGGCATTAGTGTGTATTTTGTTCACATGATGACATTCCTGCATTTTACCCTATGGGTGATGGTAAATTTTTTTGATGAGGGTAGGTTGGGTGAAAGGGATGTGGTGGCTCAGTGGCTAAGGTGGCTAATTGTCAATCAGAAAGGTTGGCAGTTCAGCGGTTCAAATCCCTAGCACTGCGTAACGGAGTGAGCTCCCATTACTTGTCCTAGCTCCTGCCAACCTAGCAGTTCAAAAGCTTGTAAAAATGCAAGTAGTAAAACAGGGACCACTTTGGTGGGAAGGTAACAGAGTTCCATGCGCCTTCGGCATTTAGCCATGCCAGCCACATGACCACAGAGATGTCTTCGAATAGCGCTGGCTCTTTGGCTCTGTAATGGAGATGAGCACCGCCCCCTAGAGCCAGAAACAACTAGCATGTATGTGCGAGGGGAACCTTTACCTTACCTAGTTTAGGTGAAACTCAGTGAGACTTTGAACTATTTATTGTCTCTTGGCTCAAGCAACCTGCATGCAGTTAATATTAAGTATGCATCTCAGATCTTGGGTTTTTAAATAGGGTTTTTGTGCTCATACGTTAAAATGGTTGAGTGGCACAAGGCTATTCCAGCCATTTGCTTTTTGTTAGAAAAAGCAAATATATTCTAACTGGCATGTTTGATGACTAAAAAGTACAGCAGTGCAGAAAATAAAATGCCTCTGAAGTCCCAATCTTTCTCGGTGATTGGGAACTACCTATGGCTGGGAGGAAGCATAGAATAGGGCCTCTATTTACATTCCATCCATTCCCCTTTATTAATCCAAGAAGTTAAACTCACTGTAAGTTTAGGGTATTACAGAAAACTGTAACAGAAGCTTGCAACTTAGGATAGAATTGAATAGAATAGAAAATGTGGGTTAAACAGCATTATCACCAGATGAATTTTTAACTGGCTGACCAACAGCATTCAAAACATATCCTTAATGGAACTGCTTCTACATGGAGGGAACTATGCAGTGGAGTACCTGAAGGCTCTGTCTTAGACCCAGTACCCATCAATGATTTAGACGGATAGAAGGGGAATCATCAAATTTGCAGCCGTCACCAAGATGATAGTAATAGTCAAAACTCCAGAAGATAGGTTCATTCATTGGTGAGAAAAGTAAGCTGCTACATTTAGGCAAGAAAAACCAAATGCACAAATATAGAATAGGTGGCACCTGGCTCAGTATTAGTACTTGTGAGGCAGATCTTGGAGTCCTAGTGGACAATCAGTTAACTATGAGCCAGCAGTGTGCTGCAGCTGCAAAAAAGCCAACAGAGTCCTAGGCTGCATTAACAGAAGGATAGAATCAAGATCAGAATAAGTTTTAGTACCACTTGATAATGCCTTGATAAGATTACACTTGGAATATCCAGTTTTGGTCATCACAATATAAAAAAGATGTTGAGACTCTAGAAAGTGGGCAGAGAAGAGCTACAATGAAGCTTAGAGAATTGGAGGCTAAAACATATGAAGAATGTTTGCAGGAATTAGGATGTTTAGTTTAATGAAAAAAGGACCGGGGGTGTGTGACATGATAGCAGTGTTCCAATATCTAAGGGGCTGCCACAAAGAAGATGGGGTCAGCCCATTCTTCAAAGCACCAGAAAGTAAACCAAGAAGCAATGGATGGAACATAAAGAGAGAATCAACCTAGAACTAAAGATAATTTTTCTGACAGCGTGAACAATAAATCAGTGGAATGACTTACCTCTAAAAGTTGTGGGTGCTCCAACATTGGGGGTTGTTAAGAAGAGATTGCACAACAGAGATTTATCTGGAATGGAATAGAGTTGTCCTGCCTGGACAAGAAAATCTCCAGGGTTCCCTCCAATTCTTTATTTTGTTATTCTATTAATTTAATAACATTTTCTGTAAAAGGCTTTTCTTTGATAATGACAGGAGTAGAAAGACATGCTGTTTGAGGACCAGATGGGAGGAGTGTTAGTCGCTCTGACTCAGTATACATACCCAAAACTCTTTAGGGCTGTTTGCATAACATAGCAACCCATGTGGCTTAGGTATAAGGAAATACACTTCTCCTATTGCTCCTCTCTCTGAGCTGCACAGCATGGACACAGTAGTCCCCGGTTTGTGTAATGGCCTATCACACTGTGTGAACACAATGTCCCCAGGATTTCCAGCAGGAACAAACCATGGAGGGTCACCATCATTTGCTTAAAGTTTGTTTATGGGGAAGATCACAGCAGAAGACCCCAGCACCCTGCATTTGCTCAGCATGGTAAATGATAAACAAGCAGATACCAAGCCACAGCACACAGAGAGGAATGACCGAGTGTGGGTGTTTAATAACAAGCAAGCTTGTCTGTTGTGTCTATTTAATGTCCTCTGGGTATGCAGGTAGTGCTAGGGGTCTTTGGAGAAAGATCCCAAAGAGCTGAAGGTAGTGCTCTTTACAAGGAGTCAAAGAACTTATGGTACCTAGGATAAATATAAACTCAGGAAAGCAAACCTAGCCACACCCATATATTATACCCAATAGATAATCAAGACTGGATTATTGTGATCTAGAATGCACCCGCATCCACCCTTTTCAGATGCAAATGTTGATTTCCTCTAGTTAACATGTTCAGGAATGATAAATTTGGTCTTGAAATAGCCATTTCAAACACATCTGCTAAGTCAATAGTTATAGGTAATCACAATTACAGTTCTCAACATTGTGTAGACTCTTGCTGATTTTTCTTGAGTTCTGATTCTTCAGCAAATGTATGGACAAAAGGAATTAAAACCCAAATAATTTGGTTTAAATTCTTCCTATCTATCATCTATCTATCTATCTATCTATCTATCTATCTATCTATCTATCTATCTATCTATCTATCTATCTATCTATCTATCTATCTATCTATCTATCTATCTATCTATCTATCTATCTATCTATCTATCTATCTATCTATCTATCTATCTACCATACATCTAACACACACACATACATCTCTCCCTTCCTTGGAGTACTGCATCACTAACATACCCTTGTGGCTAATGCAAGACTTATTTTCATGGCATTTGGCTATGAAAAGATTGCCCAGCCTTTTCATATTTCATTTAAATATAAAACCATTGGTTTTTCTTTGATTCTGTTATATATCAACTTTTCCTATTGCAGGAACCTGTGTATGTGGAGAATGCATATGTCATGATGTTGACCCAACTGGAGATTGGGGAGATATTCATGGAGATACTTGTGAATGTGATGAACGCAACTGCAAGGCAGCCTATGATCGATATTCAGATGATTTCTGTTCAGGTAAAGGAAATAATTCAAGGACTTAATGTGATCTCAATGGAAGATTTAATATGCTTTACAGTGGAAACTCTAATAATACAGAGCCCAAATAATAACATACATTGTTAAAATCCTATTTATGCCACAATTACAAACTTGTGTCCTGACTTCATAAGATTGTAAGTCATAAGATTGCATGATGACATGATCCCACATTCTGTCATTTCCTGTCTTTGTCCCTTTTGTGTGGAGGAACAAAATGACCTCACTCCACAAGATTTCCAGAAAGTGATCTGGTGGCTGGATCTGTATTTTGCCACATGAATTCATATCCTCCTGAGTAGCCAGGCTAGTACCTATAAAAGAGAATATTAATAGCTCAGAACTGATGTGTAGGGTCCTTGATGCTCTCTGAACTTGCTTGTTTTCTTGCAGACATGCCACTACTCAAATAAGTAACATCATCAGTTCTAGGTCTATGTTCATTACCTAGTCATGAATGAAACATCTGTAAGAAAACAACCAAGCTCAAAGAGTACCAAGGACCCAAAGTTAATACCATCTAGCACAGAGGTGGTATTCATCAGGTTCTGACCAGTTCTGGAGAACCAGTAGTGGAAATTTTGAGTCGTTCAGAGAACTGGCCAATACCACTCTGACTGTAGATTTTACAGTATCCTTCCCTTGCCAATCACCAAATCACGCCCACAGAACCGGTAGTAAAATAATTTGAATCCCATCACTGATCTAGCAGTTACAGCTTCAAAGCTGAACAGCTGCTCAGAATCCATTGTTTTTTTGAGATGGACAGCTATATTATTTTGAAAATTAAATAAAATATGTAGGTACATTGAAATGTTTAATATAAAATATCAAAGCATGGAGTCTAGTATCTTGCAACTTTTCCTCCTTTGCGTCCAAAATATTGAACAAACTTTTTATCCACCTTTGTTTTGTATAACTCTGGGTGGCAGATAAAATGCTCCCTACTATTTTCCCCACAAGAGCCCAATTAGTTGGGATGAGCTGGGACAGAGCGACTGGTCCAAAGTCACTCAGCCGGGAAAAAAATTAAAACTCAGAGGTGCTCAGTTTCTAGTCAGTCACATCTACCTATACCATAATTGCTCTCTAAACATCCTTAACAACCCATATTCATTGAATTCATGCCAGCCAAGTACCAATGGAGCAATTGAAGAATCAGAAGGAAGCAAGTAAATGAAATTATTTTGGCTTAGAATAAACTGAGTCAGTGCCTGTCAGATAATTTTTTTTTCATCAATTCTGAAGAAGAAAACATAAGGAGGAAATAAAGTCTGCAAAAATGTATTCAATTTAACCATCTGGAAATTATAACAAACCAGCTTGTAAATCTAGGTGCCTGCCTAGAATTAAATGAAACATTTGGGGTTAATTTAAAATTTTTATACCAAAAATCTGGAAACCATATCATTCAATTTTACCTGGTGGAGTTTCCATTGGAGATTCCTATACTCTCAATAGTTTATTTCACTCCAAATAGCTGATCGTTGTCTTCTTCAGACCTGATTTCAATAGTAGATATTATTATAGAGATCCTACCAAAATCTCCAACTGGGAAGAAATAAACCTCCTTCTAATAACCTCTCTCTCTCATAGATTCTAAGCATTAGAAAAAAAGAAAAGAAATGAGGGCTATAATGCACTTTCCTGTACCCCAATTTCCTATGAAAAAAAGTTATCTAATTTTTTATCATTCTATACACATGTTAGGAATGTGATGGAAGGTGATCCATTTATTTTATTTTATTATTTTCTACTTATATATCATGCTTTTTTTCCCATCAGGAAGCTCAAGCAGAGTACACAAATTTCCTAATGAGATTTAAGCAAATTTCTAAGTTTGAATTATACAAAACTTCCCTCCATTTATTTCAGAATATCAGCCTCACACCAGTGCAGTTAGCAGGATGGAGACGGTCTTCAAAGAATTCTTTCATAAGAGATTAAGGACAAAAAACTGGGGGAGGGGAGTTCATCTGAATGCAGATGAATGCGATTTTTTATGTACTAGAGGTCATATTTTCTATCAGAAGGTTAAGGTTTGGGGTTTTTTTTTACATTAATATGTACTGTGGCCTATAAAAGTTTGAAAACTCCTTATCTAGGGGACACTAAATGGCCTACTTGTTATCTATCTTAGTCTTGGCTAGGTCTCTAAACTGTGTCTTTGTAATTTTAGGGAAGCATACACTTTGATAACCACCATATTTTTTTTAAAAAGGGTCTTAAATCACCATAGCTTAAATAGGAAGACAGAACCTTTCTCGTTGAATTGCTGGACTTTTAATACAAAGCTATTCCTGGTGCTCTCTGGGCTTGACTGTTTGCAGGTCTTTCACTACTCAGTGAAATTCCTGGATAATTACAAGCAAACTCAGAAAACACTCAAGAACTCCACTGTTCAACCCTGGACTAAAGATATTGTCTTCTGTTGGATAGTGAGTTATTTACATATGAAACACTTAAAAGCAGGGGTGGGATTCAAATTTTTTAACAACCAGTTCTGTAGGCATGGCTTAGTTGGTGGGAGTGGCTTGGTGGTCATGTGACTGGGTGGACATGGCTATGTGGTCATGTTACTGGCTGGGCGTGGCCAACTCAACATCACTCACATCGAGGTACACATCTGGCCTCTCGTGACTGTGGGGATGCTGCAACAGTCGTAAGTGTGAAAAATGGTCATAAGTCATTTTTTTCAGTGCCATTGTAACTTTGAATGGTCACTCCACACAAGCAAAGTATCAGCAAAGGAGGGGAAAAAAAACTCCAGAGAAGTTCCTAAGATGTCTAGTCCTGCCAAGAATGTAATAATGGTTAACAGAGAGGCAGTTTCTGCAAGCAACACCAGAATGTTTCCTTCCTGCCTTCCTTACAGGATTAGACTGGTAATTTCTTCTAACAACCGGTTCTCCGAACTGCTTAGAATGTAAACAACCGGTTTCAGCGAATAGATGCAAACTGGTAGAATCCCATCCCTGCTTAAAAGGTTATATCAGATCTTTGGTTTGGTATATTGGAACTGTGATGGACTTCTGGTTGCTCTCCTACTGCTGTACCACAATTTGCTCTAAGATGAAAAAATATTTTAAAAAGTTAAATAAGTGCTAGATACAGGATGTTTGAGAAGTCAGGCTACTTTGCGAAGATATGGGAAAATATATATGCATGTATATGTGTGCATGTGTACTCTCAAAGTCTCCTTGGTCCAGAAGAAAAAAATATAAAAAACTACTGAAGGAAGTTATAAGTATGATACAATTCACACAAACAATAGCAAGAAGGTAGGTAGTGTCAATTCCACTGACTCAAGAAACATTCAAGCAGAAGCTCAGAGATTTTAGACTACTGCAGGGGTCTTCAAACTTGGCAACTTTAAGACTTATGGACTTCAACTCCCAGAATTCCCAAGCCATGCTGGCTGGAGAATTCTGGGAGTTGAAGTCCCAAAGTCTTAAAGTTGCCAAGTTTGAAGACTCCTTGACTACTGTTTGGAGATGGAAGTGAAATATGTATGTTTGTTTTGCTGTTAAGGTCATGGCCAGTGTAACTGTGGACGATGTGACTGTAAGACTGGATGGACGGGGAAGAAATGTGAACATCCAATTTCTTGTCCTATCTCCCCTGAAGAGAGCCTTAGGAAATGCCAAGGAGATGCACATCTTCCATGTTCTGGCAGAGGTAGGTTACTTGGATTTTCCAGGATGATCATAATATACATGCTTGGTGAAACTAAATTGCTTCCACAAACGAACCTTTGTGAAAGCAATTTAGCTTCACCAAGCATGTACATTAGTTTACAGTCAGATATTTGTTTTAGATTAGAGCAGTTCTCCAGCACTGCTGGCTGCTTGCTTAATGTTATCTGGAAAACAAATGAAGTGGAACAATGAGGCACAGATTTGCTTGATGAGCAATCCATCATGTAGACTTTGCCACCTGCTCAATTTCCTCCCTGGCCTGCTACATTAAATGGCAAGGATCAGCAGGTGGCTTGGGATCTCAAAAGTTCTTCATGATTGTTTCATAGATTCAGGTCATCCTTTATGTTGCTGCATCATGTAACTTGTGAAAGTAATATCCCATTAGCGCTCAGTAGGGAATAAATATGCTTAGTTTGAAAGATATGAAGAATTCATTTTTCTTATTCATATTTTATAAGAACAATGTGCTATGTGTTATATCTGCAACAACGGTGTGCTGACCTGATGTTTTGCTTGTTATTGTGTTCGTGGTTTGGTAACAGATAATTAGTGGTGCAGTCTTGCCAACTTAGGGGTGGCAGAATATTTTAAGTAATAAATATTCTTATTCAGGAAACATCAGTCCCAAAGGCTGACAGCAAAGTGTGAGGAAGTGATGTATTAACATACACTGGATAGTGAGTAACTTTGCCCTCTTCACTATATATGGCATTATAAAGACTCCTGGTGAACTGAACAACTGTTTCAGGGCTAGAATTGAACTCACATTAGTTGTGCCATGAAAAGCTAGGTTGCAGCTTCACCCGATTATTTGTAATTGGAAAAAGTGTTAGCTGAACTATGTCCCACATTTGTATAAAATAAAGCAATTAGCTTAAAAATGGTTTCACTTGATCATTCCAGTGTTACAGGTTAGAACAAAATGTTAAATGTGGAAATTTGCATATTTTATAGAGAAAAGCAGTACAGGCATTTCTTACAGAAATTGTAGTATTATAATGTCAACATTAAACTTTTAGAAAAGTGACACTGAGATTTGCAATCAAGTCTTTAGGTTTCCTTAAAAGCAAGGTCTTTATTGGAAGCAAGTAAATTCTACTGACTAATTGAAGATAATTCTGGAATGCCTCTTGAAGCTTCTGAAAAAAATAAGAAATTATGAGTTTGTCTTCTGTATTTACCTACTGGTTTTCAAATATTGAACCTTGATTCGCTATTTAAAAAGGATTGCGTTTTTTTGGTCTTTCCATGTGCTGATTAAAGAGAAATATCTTACAATCTGAAGCATTTACAATATATTACTTATTACCATTCTTTCATCAATGATTGTTTTAGTAACAATGATTACAGTACATGTGGATATTTTATTTACTTATTTTATAATGTCTATAGCCTGTCCTGATCAATAAGGACTGTGAGCAATGTGGATATCTATTTGAAGAAAAGCTTCAGAGATGCCCCATTACTAAATCAAACAATTGCCCATTGAAACAATATAGTTCTGGCTTGTTACAGAATGCCAATTGGGTGTAATTCTTTGTAATTACAGAAAGAGAAAGGAAACTACTAATAGAAGACCTATCATCATATACCTCTCATGGAGGTTGTTTCCATAAACAGGTCTTTTGCTGCTGGCCAGGCCAGACCATAAAGTTCAGTTCTGGTAAGACGGGGGTCCCCAAACTTGGCAAGTTTAAGACTTGTGGACTTCAACTCCCAGAATTCTCCAGCTATGCTATGCTGGCTGGAGGATTCTGGGAGTTGAAGTCCACAAGTCTTAAACTTACCAAGTTTGGAGACCTCTGTGATATATCCAGGCAAGGCCCCAAAGCTAACCCAGCTCTTTATGCTGGGACTGGAAGCTGACAGAATTAGTAACCATTGCAGCAACTTCAGAGTTTAGGCTATTCTAATTTGATGGGTTATCCTTTACATTTGGTATCAGCTGGATCCTAACTAAACAATTAAAGCACAAGCAGATTTTCTCAAAATCCTGCCTTTCCTATCATACAGGTTAAACATATAGGGGGAAATGGTCTTCCTTATCTCACTTCCTTTCAAATTCTGAATTACTGTTTTTCCAAATTCAATTTTGCAGAAGCTGAAACATCTTTCAGGAGAATTACTTATTATCCCAGCACACTAATTCACCTTAATATATTTTGTATTCTGGGGTGATATCTAGGTTGTTGTTATTGGTGGTATGTGTGTATGTGTGTGTGTGTGTAGGATATAAAATATATTAAGGTGAACTAGTGTGCTGGGATAATAAGTAAATTCTCTGAGACATTGTAGAGAAAGCATTCTCTATTATCCATCTTAACTATTTGATCTAGTATACTTTTCACATTTCTGAATCCTATCTGTTCTTTTAGTATTTCTGTTTCTACATTTGGCTCCCACATGAAATTTATGCCCTGGTTTAATATTTGCACATTCTGTTGTAGCTCTTTCTTCAGTACATCTTTCATTTTTCTTTTCTTATTCTTTCCATCACTTGTTGACATCATTGAGATATTTCATTTCTTTGACACTGAAATCTGTGTTCTGCTGTCATATATCTTTCTTTATTGCCCAAGGGTTTTACATAGATGACTTTGCAAGTTAGTTTAATTTTGAGTCCATTGTAAGTAATTACCTTAATATGCCAGCAGAATATTTCACTGATTGGCTGGTTTCCAGATACTTTTTTAATTTTTAATTTATTTATTTTGATTTGTCAATCACTTACAAGATAATAGGTATAAGTATATACATAGTTATGAATACATGAAATGGGTACATATAAGAAAAATAAAAGAAACAATAGGACAGGGAAAGTAGGCATGTTGGTGTGCTTATGCATGCCCCCTACAGACCTCTTAGGAAAGGGGTGAGGTCAATAGTAGACAGTCTAAGGTTAACGTTTTTGGGGTTCGGGGAAGAAACCACAGAGTCAGGTAGAGTATTCCAGACATTGACCACTCTGTTGCTGAAGTCGTATTTCCTGCAATCAAGTTTGCTGTAGTTAACCTTGAGTTTGTATCTAGCGTGTGCTCTTGTGTTGTTATGATTGAAGCTGAAGTATTCATTGACAGGTAAGTCATTGCAATGTATGATTTTATATACCATACTTAGATCAGACCGAAGACGGCGTAATTCAAGGTTTTCTAGGTCTAGAATTTCAAGTCTGGTGGCATAAGGTATTCTACAACAAGTAGAGGAGTAGAGAACTCTTCTTGTGAAATATTTCTGGACTTTCTCAACTGTGCTAATATCAGATACGTAATGTGGGTTCCAGACTGATGAGCTGTATTCGAGTATTGGTCTAGCAAATGTTTTGTATGCTCTAGTTAATAGTGTGATATTACCAGAGAAAAAGCTATGTAGGATTAGGTTAATAACTCTTAATGCCTTTTTGGCTATGTAGTTACAGTGGGCTCTAGCACTTAGATCATTAGAGATGAGTATTTTTTAAGGTCCTTTGCAGAGCTTGGATCATCAACAAGGTCTTGACTATCCAGCTTGTATTTTATTTTCTGAGTTTTTTTGCCAATATGTAAGACAGAGCATTTATTTGTTGCGATTTGAAGTTGCCATTTGTTTGACCATTCTGATACATAGTCAAGATCTTTTTGAAGGGTAGCAGTATTGTCTGTGGTGTTGAATAGCTTTATATCATCAGCGAAGAGAATGCAGTTGCTCTTAATATGATCACAGAGCTCTTTTATGTAGAGTATGAAGAGAGTTGGTCCTAGAACACTGTCTTGGGGGATACCACTATTGACAGGTACAGAATTTGATAGGACACTCCCAATTTTGACCATTTGTTGTCTGTTTGACAGGAATGCTTCTATCCAGTTATGCAGGTGTCCAGAGATACCGTAAGATTTTTAGTTTTTAGGAGTAGTTTGTCGTGTACCACTGAATCAAAGGCTTTACAGAAGTCTATGTAGATTATGTCTATTGTTTTGCCCTGATCGAGTTGTGTAGTCCATATAGTTTTGCAGTGTAAGGGTTGCAGATTACAGGATAGTTTTTTTCTGAAACCAAATTGTTTATTAGAGAGTAGGTTGTTTGTCTCTAAGTGGAGGATAATGGATTGGTTAATAATTGATTCCATTACTTTACAGGTGACGCAGCATAAGAAGATTGGTCTGTAATTTTCAACTAGGCTGGGGTCTCCCTTTTTGAAGATGGGGATGACCATGGCTTTGTGACCATAGGTTAGGCAAGGAGCTGGTCCTGAAAGATTTTTCAAAGATTATGCTTTGAGGTTCAGCTATGGCAGTGGATAGCTTTTTAAAGAAGTAGGCACATATTCCATCCGGTCCAATAGATAGAGATGGTTTTAGATTGTGTAGTGCTTTTTCAACATTGTCTTCTGTAAAATTGATATCTATTAGATCATTGTAGTTTTCTGTGGTTCAGCTAGGAAATACTGGGCATGATCCATTGCTGTTTATAAATACAGAGCCAAAGAATGTGTTTAAGATGTTGGCTTTATGGTGTTATCGTTGCAGTCTTTACCATTAGGTCCTATCAGGGGTGGGATGGACCTTGAGTCTTTTAGTTTGTTGTTTACAAAATTGTAAAAAGCGCGGGTGGAATTGGTGCATAGAAGGTTTTCCTCTTGTTTAATGTGATAATTGGTGCATTCAGTCTTTATCTGGTGATATAAATTTTTGTATCAGCTTTTGAAGTTGGCAACGTGACCAGATTTGTTTTTCTGCCAGAATGATCTCTTTTTGGATTGAAGTTTCCTTATTGTTATGGGTAATCTGTTTTTTGTTTTGTTTTGGGAGTTGTTATTGGTACATATAGTTTGATGACTCTTTTGACTTCAAGTAAAAATATGTTGTAATGGTCTTCAACAGTACTACATTCAGTGAATAGAGATTGCCAATCAAGGGATGAGAGATCGTTTTCTATAAGATCATAGTTGCCTTTTTTGAAGTTTTTTTTTACTGAGGCATTCTCATCTGATGCATGTATATGCTTCCTTGTTTCACTCACTTTTTAATAACAAAAGGTCACTTTTACCTTTAAAATCCACACAGTTACTACCTTCTTCTTCTTCTTCTTTTTCTTCAGCGTTTGTCTCGCGCTCGGGCGAGGTCCGCTAATGTCCTTGAGTACTGCTTCCACACCTCTCTGTCTGCCACGTGTGTCGGGTCTGCCTTCGCGATCTCTAGATCGGCCTTGATCGTGTCCATCCAGCGTTGTTTAGGTCTACCACGCGGTCTCGCTCCTCCGACAGTCACCTTCATTACAGATTTGATGATGGATTCTTCCTTGGCGCGGCTCATGTGGCCGAACCATCGTAGCAGGACTGCCTCATGACCGTGGGGATGGGCACGACGTTGAACCGTCTACGCACTTCTTCGTTCCTGGCGCTTGATCGAGTAGGGTGAGGCCTACCGACCATCGGAGCATTCGCATCTCCATTATCTGGAGTCTGCTTTCGACTTCTTTGGTCGTCGGCCAGCACTCTGCGCCGTATGTATGGCCACGGGCGCACCACAGAGTTATAGATTTTCGCCTTCAGGCGCATCGGCATCTTCTTGTCACAGAGGACGCCCGTGACGGACTTCCATTTGCCCCACGCTGCATTGATCCTGGCTGCCACCTCAGTTTGTAGTAGGCCTTCTTCCCCAAGAGTAGTTCCCAGGTACTTGAAGGTGGAGCGCGCGGTAGCTCCTGCCCGTTCACGTGGATGGAGCCTGTCATTTCATTGTCAGTGGTCAGGTATTCGGACTTCTTTAGGTTCAGCGGAGCCCGAACTGCTCGAGGCGGTCGTGCCACTGTTGGACTCGGTGCTCTAGTTCAGCCTTGCACAGGTTGGCCAGGAACACATCATCGGCGTAGAGCAGCGTCCATGGGGCGGGCGTGTACAGGTCGTGTGTAATTGTGTCCATCACCAGAATGAACAGCAGTGGTGAGAGAGCAGAGCCCTGGTGTACGCCGGACGGTAATATTAAACTCCTCTGATATCCCAGCTGCCGCTTTTACACGGCTTTTGTGACATCTGTATAGGAGTTGGACCCATTGTCTACGAGCAGCTCAGGCACGCCGTGGTCTCGCAGTGCGTACCAGATGAGATCGTGCGGGACTCGGTCGAAGGCCTTTTCCAAGTCTAGGAAGGCGGTGTGGAGCGGGATTTTCTTCTCTCTGTGAGCCTCCATCAGCATCCGCACACCGAAGATGGCGTCGGTGGTGCCGCAGTTCTTGATGAATCCAGCCTGGTTGGCGCTGATGTCGGCGGTGTCCCGAATGCGCTTATCAAGGGACGCGTTCAAAGATCTTCATAGTGTGTGACAGTAACCTGACCGGTCTGTAGTTGGAGCAGTCCGCTGGGCTGCCCTTTCCCTTCCAGATCGGAACAGTGGTGCTGCGGTACCAGTCGTGTGGCACTTTTCCGTGGAGACGATGTTGTTGAACAGCTCGCACAGCCACAATGCGAGCCGGTAGTGCCTTTTTCAGAAGTCGGCAGGGATGTCGTCTGGTCCTGTTGCCTTACCGTTTTTCATGGCCTTGATGGCGTCGGCGACCTCACTGGCATAAATGCCTGAGACTGGGCCTTCAACTGGGTCACCTCGGGGTTCGTGGGTGTGGGAACTCCTCGGTGGAGATCTTCTCGAAGTATTGCCGCCACCTCTCCGCAGCGTCTCTGGGGTTGACGATCAAATTTCCCTTTCGTCGTTGATCCCATGAAACTGGTCAATGTCCAGGGTCTTCCTGTGTCTGCTTTTGGCTAGGCGGTAGATCTCATTCTCGCCTTCTCGCGTGTTCAGCTTCTCGTAGATGTCATCGTAGTGGGAGCTTCTGGCTGTCGCTACTGCTTTCTTGGCTGCCTTTTTGGCCGCCTTGTATTCGCAGAGCTTCTCGCTGGTCTTGTCCTGAAGAAAGGCCTTGTAGAGCCGTTTCTTCAGGTGTACGGCATCTTGTACTTCCGGTGTCCAGAGCCATGTATCTCGTTCGATGCGTCTCCGTCCTGGCTTGGTGCAACCAAGCTGTTGGCAGCCGGCAGTGTGAACAGTGCTCTTCAGCATGGACCATGCTTCCTGTGGCCCGTCGACCATCTGCGGGAACTGCTCCGGTTTGATGAGGGGTCCCGCCATCTTCTTCTGGTTCCACCACTTGATTCGTGGCTGGTCTGCATTTCTTTTGTCAATCCTGGTCTTGGGCTTGCTGATCCTGATCTTCGCCATCAGCGGCCTGTGCTGACTGCTTTCGATTAAATGCACGGGTGCGCCTTGGCGTTGAGCACGTTTTTTAGCGGCTCTTCGTCAAATGCGATGATGTAGTCGATCTGTGTGTGGTGGCTCCCGTTTCTGCTATGGTAGGTGAGGAGTTGAGATTCTCGCCTAATGAAGCAGGTATTCGTGATGGTCATATCATGGGAGTCGGCAAAGTCCAGGATCCTCTGGCCATTCTTATTCGTATCGCCTGTGCCGTGCCCACCGTGGCACTGGTGTCCGTTTTTGTCCCGCCCTACATGACCATTCAGGTCGCCCGAGATGATGATGTCGTCTTCGTGTGGGATCTGCCTGAGTTGGATGTCGAGCAGTTCCCAGAAGGTATCCTTCTCCTCCTCGTGACATCCGGTCTGAGGGCGTGGCGGACAAGATGTGTGGCGCTGCCTCTCGGTCGCTACGACGATTATCATCAGTCGTTCTGTGAGGCGCTTAACTTCTGCGACGGAACTTTGCCAGCTTGGACTGACAACCACAGCTACACCGCCGGCGGTTTTCCTTACAGCTGGTGTATATGATCTTGTAGCCGTCTATAGTCGTAGCCTTGTTGCCCTTCCAGCGAGTTTCCTGGAGGCAGCAGATGTCCAGCTTCCTGTCCCGCATGGCCCTGACGATCTCGGTCGAGCGTCAGTCAGCGAATCCACGTTCCAGGTGGCCACCTTGAGCGTCTGGCAGTCCTCTGTTCCCGCTTGCGTTTTTCACACGGCCGTGCTTTCCGCGTGGACCATTTCGTTGATTTTTGGCGCAGGCCAATGGTCTCCTGCGCCCGTCGGTTCCCCGACGCGGTAGCATTGGACGTGTGTTTTGTAGTGGACGTTTCCATCATGTTGATGCGGCATTTGAGTACTCCAGCCGGCCTGTCGCGTGGGCCTGTCGTCGGAGGGTCTGCTCTCAGTTACGGTCAGCGTTTGACGGCTTCGCGCATCCAGGGGACACCACTTGGAGGTGGCAGACCGCTCGTCCCCCAACACAGTTACTACCATTCTTATCATATCAAGAAATGCACCCTTCTCTTGGAATAAATGGAGTCCTTTGTTTACCATTAAAGAGAATGCTAATTAGATCCTTTAATTGCTATGCCCAGTATAACATTGTCACTTTTTCCCTGTCTCGGCCATCATCATCTGTAGACACTATAGTCATGTAGCGTAGGGATCATGGGACTTGGTTGATTTACAACCAAATGATTACAGGTAGAATGATTTAATGTGCCTGTTCCTACATTTACAGATGAAGATGATATCATTCCATTTTTTTCATAACTCACTATTGAACTAAGAATACCAAGCTTTCTTTCCACAAATTATTAAGTTGAGGCTATTTGGAAAGAGGAGTGCAACATTCTTAAATTATGGGCAAATGAACTAGTAATTACAAATTAATCCTGACAGGTAGATATTTACTTTTTATGATACTATCCAATGAGAAACATAATTAGTAATTTTAGTTTTATTTATTAATTCAGAGGTATAGTTCACTAAAAAAAGGTGCTGTATGTACATCTCATGTAATAAAATAACTTCGATGCATATATGAAATGACAAATTTCTTCTATTTAAATACAATGTTAATATACTATGATAATGGAAAATTAGTAGATTAACAACATACTAATTCATAAGGAATAATAATATAAAATTTAGGGTGATAACTGTGAATTACTTTTGCAATAAAATAACTAAAGTTAGAATCAAAAACATGTGTTGTTGAACATCAATGAAATTTTTTTATAGTTGTAGACCAGCATGAATGTTATAATGAGTTGCAATTATGGCACGTACAGTGATGGGATATTTTCAGAGAGTTAAAGGGAATAAAAATATAAACTGAAATTATTTCTTTATAAAGAAATTCACAATTTTCTCCACATGCAAAACAGTAATGTTAAATCTTTGATAATTGGTAGTTCAGAAGCAGTCTTTCTTTGAATGGACACTTTAAACTCAGCCAACTATCTTGAGAGATTGAAATATTCTCACATTGTTTTGTGACTATTACAATTTTTGTTGTTAAATTTGGATTAAAATTAAGGAAAATTGCTAACCAATCATGCACTTGTATAGTGCAAAAACAGTTTTATGTGATGAATTTAATACACAATGATCATTTTTAGAGGCTGGAAGAGATGGTGGTGTTGATTTTCTTATGTGCTACCTTGTCTCTCCAAGGAGCCTAGGGCAGAACACAGAGTTAATTTTAGCAAAAATGCAAAGATTTATATGATCTGAAGAATAACCAGAACCATGTTTTCTGAGCAGTCTATTGTAACATTTATCAGGAATGGTCAAGAGGAGCTTTTCTGATTAACAAATGTTATTAAAGGGCACATCTTCTATGAACTGCAACTTTTCAACTAACCCAGATATTTTTTTTTGCTCCGTCCTCTTTACCATCACATATAAATTCAGAAGTTCCTTCACATGGTTTTTCTCTAATATGATATATGCTATCATCTAACAGCAATGTCTTTTTGGATTCCATGTGAAACAAATGTGCAAAAGAATAAATGAAGATGAGTTTGACATCAGGACTCAAAACAAGGCAAAATAATGTCAGACCATTTCAACCTCCCAGGACACTCTATTGTGGATTTCAAAGTGAGCATTTTGGAACAATGAGTTTAATAGCATCACTGAATGAAAGAATTCATGCACATCAAAAGATTTCAGGCTCTCACAAAAGGTCTCAACAAACACAATGGGTTTTTATTACGTTACAGTGATTATTTGATATAGTCCTTGTAATCTATTTTACATATAAGCTGATATCTCCTGTTCGTTTTTCAGCTGCTCCATTTGGGGCCATTTCTGTAGCAACTTACATGGTGTTTTTTATATGATAGAAGGAGTATTGTATTGAATAAAACAAGGTGGCTTGGACAATGAACCCTCAAAAAATTTAAATTGGGATGATTTTATGACTGTATTGTGCACCACAGATACTAAGAATTTGTTCCCGTTTTTCTTTGACCTCAGTAACTATCCATTCCAACATGAGATGTTAATGATTATAATGTCTGATGATTAAATATGCTGGTCATCATGGTTTCCCAATTTAACACAATACCACAGAAAAGGAAAACTTCCAGTACTTGAGGGCTGTCATAGATAAGAGGGGGTAAACTTATTTTCCAAAGCACCTTAGAGCAGGACAAGAAGTAATGGGTAAAAGTTCATTACAGAGAGATCCAATCTGGAACTAAGGAGAAATCTCTCAACAGTAAGAACAGTTAATCAATGGAATGGCTTGCCTCCAGAAATGATAGGTGCCCCATCACTCCGGGATTTCAAGAAGAGACTGGACAGCCATCTGCCTGGAATGGTATAGGATCTCTTGCTGTGGGCAGGGGCTTGAACTAAAAGACCTCCAAGATTCCTTCCAATCCTAATTCTTCTATGTTCTCCTTACTGTGTAGACTGAGTCCCCAGACTATTTTACTTTTGTTAGTGATGGGTGACTAATTTGGAGGTGTTTTAAATGGCAGATTTGGTACTAAAAATAAAACTATTCCCACCTCCCTAAAGATAAAGTTGAATACTTATGAAATTGAATGTGACCATTGACCAAATCGTGAGCATTCAGTCAGTGTTACATGTTTCAATTAAGGAAGGCAAATAATATAGCAATTTAACTTGTATATAAGATTAATTTGGGGGTTAAATACTTCTTTTAGAAAGTCACATTGAAGAAGGCTGGGAAGCAAGTGGAAATCTGAATAAACCAGAGGAGAAATAAGAAATAATTATGTTTCTACATAAGTGATTTCATTACAATTTGATAGGAACTCTCCCTCCCTTCTCGCTTTATTTTCTGAGATTTAAAACTTAATGCTTGATTAATTTCTAGTGTTTGTTTTTTTAAACAAAAAATAAGTTTTCTAGAGATGGTAAGTTTCCTTAGGTTAATGAAGAAGGTACAAATGCAGCACATAACTATGAATCTTCAAGCTGTTCAGATAATAATGTATGAATCAGCTTCATTTCCAGCATATTTCAGGGCTCAAAGAACATTCATGACAGCACAACACGATTCTATTCAACGTTGTTGCAAAATTAGAGTATTAAAGCCCTTAATCTTTTTCTATTGCTCTAAATCACATTCTTTATTCAAAAGTATAAAATGATGAGCAAAAATGAACAAGAACAGAAAACCGATATAAAAGGGGGAAAATACACACCAATGTTTAAAGACAATTCTACAGAATATGAGCAAGAAACATTGGTAAAACCAGAAGTCAGTGTTTTAAAAAATATTTTCGTTAGACATTATTTTATACATGTCAGTATTTAGATTAGAGTTTTTATAACATAAATAGATGTAATCTTATAGAAGACATATCACTTGCAAATCTTGTATTTTTCTAAAATACAAGCATCTTAATTACATTTAACTCCACGTTGTGGAAATATAGGAGCCAAAAGTTGGTTGTAAGGTAGTCTCTGGATTAAAGATCCTAGTTCATAAAAACTAATGTGAGCAAGGCCTGGATAAATTTGGGTTTGGTTGAACCTCTGACATACTGGCCACAGTAAACATAGTGATTGACACTATTCTTACCTTGGTAGGAAATACTGTTTATGGCTTGCAGTTAAGACAGATACCGTGATTTGTATTACTAAAAAGAATTATGTGAATATCTTGATTAACTAAAGTCAAGATGAATACTGGAAATCAATATTTATGCGCCCAATGTGACAGATGAAAGATTGCAAGTTGGAAGGTAAGAGGAATATATAGGCAAGAGCATGGATTAATGAACAAAATAAAAAGAAATAGACATGTGTTTCTGAAATTTGCCTGAATTTATGGAGTAGAGTTTATTTATCACATTTATACCTGCCTTACATACAGGTAAGAATAGATGCAGACAATTGGAGGGGTAGCTTTAATTATAATGGGGCTACACTTTATATCAGAAAGAATGATTTGGTTGTTATGGGGAATGTATGAAAATAGAAATCCATAGGTTTGTGATAATTGCATGTTGTGTTCCAGTTAGTAGTATTAACAGATGGGAACTTTTTACAAATTCCAAGGTTCAGTATGTACCTCAGACTAGCACTGAAGTTATCTTAGTATAATCTTTATAATTCTTTCTTGACCTTATCTAACTGCATAGGGTTAATGGGGAAACAAAGTATTTGAATGAGAAGGAAATGTATTAACAGCTTAGAAAAAGGTGCATTTTTTTTTACATATATAGTTTAAACATAAGACTATCTACAGTATATGTATATGTAGCAAAGGAATAGAAAGGTTGCATTTGTGGTGAAATATTGAAAATTCAAAAGGGTTCACAAAATTTTAATAGTTTTAAATATGGAATATTTTGCATGAAACAAAGATAATGACTGGTTTCCATATCAGTAACAGGAAGGTGTAAATAAAGCATTTAAATTGGGAGAATAGTAGCACACATATAGATATAGAATAGAATTTATTATAACTATAAATATATTGAGATTAGGAGGTGGAAGACCAAGACTAGGAATATTTAAATGTATTATTATAATTAACAGGGTGCAAAAATATACTGGAATATATAGTTTTTAAGGATTACAAATTCAGGGGACTTAGAGATATAATTTTGGGACTGATTAAATCTTATTAACAATTGGTTATAT
Source organism: Pseudonaja textilis (assembly GCF_049901715.1). Lineage (NCBI taxonomy): Eukaryota > Metazoa > Chordata > Lepidosauria > Squamata > Elapidae > Pseudonaja > Pseudonaja textilis. Next base: position 30,300,512 of record NC_141997.1, read on the forward strand.
TGGTGTTTACAGAAAGTTGAGATATTGAAGATTTGGTGGAACACTGAGTGATATTTATAATATTAAAATATTTGTGACTTAACAGCGGTTAATAAGTATATTGTATGAAGAAATGTTATTGATATCTACATATATTTTTGGAGAAAGTGATAAAAAAATCATAAAGAGAGAAAAGTATTGCTTAAAGATAGTGAGGTGGGTATAGAAAAACTCCAACAAACGGGAAAATAAAGAAAAAGGTACAAATTGGGAAAATAGTGTAATATATATTGATACATAAAAGAATATATTATAATTATAATAAGCATATCAAGGTTAGAAGTTGGAAGATAAAAACTCTGCATATGTAATTGTATTATTACTGTTAACATTGTGTGAAAAATATATTAACCCAGTCATTACACTGTCCACAAAAAAATGTTGGTTGTTAAAAGAAAACTACAAATGAAACATATATGGTAAATAAAGCATTTGTGGGAAGAAATGAATGTTTAGTGAACGATTCAATATTGAGAATAGAGTAGAACAAAGAAATATAATATTTCCTTAGTTGTTTAATGTATTTGCGGATAAGCTGTATTTTGAACTCTTGTGACAGTACAAATGTTTCAGCAGATGTCTGAAGACAAAAGTTTCCTAAAATGAAATGCCACCTTGATTCTTACTGATCATTACCACATTTATGTTATTCAATATGTACAGTCTGTTCCTTGTTTGGGTTTTTTTTTCATTTCCAGAAAATGATTGGAATAATCTCATTTACGATAAAACAAAACTATTCTGTTCAGCATAATAATTTAAAAACAAATTACATTTTACTCTTACAAAAATAAATATTGATTTTTTTAAGGGTCTTGTTCTTTACTACTAGATCCCCCAATCTTTGCAGCTTGGTGGCCCAGCTGGGGTAGAGGAGGGGAACTGGGCAGCGTGAGCGGCAGGCGGGTACATACGTGTGCGCACCCATACAGCCCTTACGTAAGTGGCAAGGTGGCGCGTGTGTACACAGCTCAATCTACATAAGTGGCAGGCCGGTGTACACACATGAAAGTGCCTCCCAGCCCACTGCTCACGCAAGTTGGGCTGTGCACACACACATGCACTCCAGCCAGACACTCGCATAGCCCAATTCTGAATAGGTTGCAGTGTGATAGTGGACCGGGACCCAGGAGTTAGGGATCCCTGCTTTACTACAGTGAGTAATTTAACATCTGAGTCTGGCATCTTTTTTAGCCAGAAACTGAATGTATAAGGCTCAGAACCAGAGGTGGTATTCAGCAGGTTCTGACCAGTTCTGGAGAACCGGTAGTGGAAATTTTGAGTATTTCGGAGAACCAGCAAATACCACCTCTGTCTGGAGATTTTACACTATCCTTCCCCTGCCACGCCTACCAAGCCACGCCCACAGAACTGGTAGTAAAATTTTTTGAATCCCTCCACTGCTCAGGACATATATATTATATATAGATGGTTTGATGAAGCATAAATTAAAGATAGAGGATACCGAAAATTTTGGGAAACATTTGTTTACTTTTTTCAAGTTTATTTTTATTTCACCTTTATTAGTTTTATAAATAATTCAAGGCAGTAGACATATCTAATATTTTTTCCTCCTCCTATTTTCTCCACAACCACACCCTGTGAGGTGGATTGGGCTGAGAGAGAGTAACTGGCTCAAAATCAACCAGCCAGATGTCATACGTGAGGCAGGACTAGAACTCACAATCTCCTGGTTTCTAGTCTGATGCCTTCACCATTTGACCAAACTAGTTCAAACCCTATGGTCTGTCCTTCTTCCATTCCTTCTCCCAAAGCTTGAAATTGTCTTAAAATTAGTCAGAATTCTCACCATAATATATGCTGTAATAATATATATGAAAAAGAAGACCTGACACACAAATTAAAAAGTGAACAGGAGGAAAGCTTAGTTATCATTTAAAATTGAACTCCATATATTGCAGGATAGGATGAGAGCCATTGTGGTAGATACATTCATAATTTTTGTCTGCCTGTCTTCCTATATCTGTCTGTCTTTATCACTATCTATCTACTATATGGCGAACCTATGGCACACATGCCACAGGAGGCACGCAGAGTCATTTGTGCGGGCACACAAGCCCCAGTCTAACTTACTTGCACTGCACATGCGCGCACCTCCCAGCTGATTTTTTGGCCCATTTGAGGCCTTTTTTTGGCCTCCCAGAGACTTGAGAGAAGCTTCTGTGGCCTTTGGAGGCCAAAAAACAGGCCCGTCTTTTTTCCTGTATTTCCTGTATTTTCGGAAATATGGGAAGTGACGAAACAGGACCATTTTTTGGCCTCCAAAGTCTGCAGAGGCTTCCCTCGAGCCACTGGGAGGCCAAAAAAAGACCTCAAACGGGCTGAAAAATCAGCTGGGAGGCGTGCGCATGCACAGTAAGAGAGTGTAAGAGAGTGGGGGTGGCGATCGTGCACATATGTGCAGGGGGCTGGGGGGGCACATTGCCTTCTGGGTGCCGGCACAGGAGCCCAAAAAGGTTAGCCACTACTGTACTATGTGATCTACTTATATTTATATAGATTTTTCCTTTAAACTAAGCATTCCCTTTGGTAAAATCTCATTGCATAAACGAACATCATTGTACTGAATTCGGTGTGCAAGGAAGTTTAGTGCAAGATTCCATTTATTGTGAACTTTTCAATTTGTATCTGACATAGCCCAAAGGGTCAGAATTGGCCTGATCTGGTTCCCAAGAGTGGCTACGTAACTAAGTAGACATGTGTATCTTACTTACATAATCAGGCTGATGAACATCCTGAATGAAGTCAGTAAGGGTGGATTGCATACTTGATGATGTATGTGAGAGCAGAACAACTAGCAATTTTATAAAAGAGTCACAATTTATCAAATCATATTGCGAGAAGCTCAGTTTGACCTTTGATCAAATGAATCAATTTGCAGAGTAGTTCTTTTTGGATTTGATTTATTTTGGTTTGAGAGGAAAAAAAAACCAATGTTTACAACACAGCAAAGACAGGGTGGAAAAATGACTGCAATTCTGTAACACTCGAAGAAAGCCAAAGGACTGCTATGGATATCCACATCGAACAGAAATTATAGAATGATGCTCCTTTTTACTGTTTTGGATAGGCATCTCTTCTACATAAACACATTCATTGTATGATAGATTAAAAGCCAAAATACAAATCCTTCTTCATCCAGACCACATTATTTATAATTATGCTTCTCTAATTTTCCTCATGTTTTCCAAAAACCTTTACTTACAGTTACAACCTGAGTGCAGATAGATCGACTTTTTTTCTTTGTTGATTCTACATCTTTGTTGAGATTTGTTTCTAAACAAACTATTAAGCTTCTGCAACAACCTTTTTACTCCAAATTTATAACAGCTTCCCAGTTGACATCACCTTCCCTATGACTTTTTTTTACTTTTACTGAGCTTTTCTTCCAACAAGCTTCATCCCTCCCTCCACTCTTCTCCATCAGTGCTTCTACCTTTGTTCACTTTGTCTTTATCCTAGCCTTGCTTGATCTAGTTAAGATACTCGTGTTGTGTAATCAGATGACAGCAGGAGAAAACGGTGAGAAGTCAACTGTTGCTGGACCAGCCAGAACCGGACACTTTCCAAACATGCTTGTGAAGCATGAATGTTTGCTTCCTCTAAAACATTTTTGCAAATGGTGTTGGAGATTTGGTCAGGATCAATGGTGTCCCCAGTGCTGAGAAATACAGGCAGATACTTATTCATAATGCCATACCATCAGGGAGGCGTGAGATCGGCCCCAAATTTATACTATAGTAGGACAATGGCTCCAAACATACAGCCAATGTCATGAAGAACATAAGCTATCATGTCAACTTGGAAAACAGCTATTCATTTAACACCTACCAGTTTATCCCCGAGAATGCCTGGAGAGAGGAATGGTCCAAGGTACCTTCTGGTGGCCTGACCATTAGTGATCCATCTACCAAACCACCTTGTTTTGACTTGCCTTGCTTTATCTTGAACAGAATTAGGTATAATACTGGAAGAAGTGCCTCTGCCCTATATCATTGGAGATGAAAAGCTTCCCTTCTTGCAATTGTGCTGATATGCAAAACATTAAACATATTGCTCAAGATTGCCCATGACATGCTAGATAGTTGAATTGGACATTCATTTATGAGACAGCTGCTATACTTCCCTAGAAGTTTTACTTATAATTATGTGGACTGTGTATATTTTACTTCTCTTCTGCCAGGTTCTCATCATACTGATTAATAAATGTTGAATAATAATGCTAATAATGCTAAATGCTAGTAATAATGCTGAATAATAAATAATTATACTGTCGTGCTGTATCTTCTCTGTATAATCATGATTTGATTTCATTTGGAATTGATTTTTCACTCCTTTCAAATTGAAACCCACAGGAGGCAGTAGGTAGCCTATGGCTAGTTGTTGGAGACCTATAGTTTTACTATGAAGCTCACAGCCCCGAGGATTTCTGGTTGGTCTCCCATCCAAATACTCACCAATTCAGGCCTTATTTAATTTTTCTGAGACCAAAGGAGGCTGGGTTTTTGCTCTTTAGTCATAGGCTAAGAAGAGGTACAAATGATTATCCATTCTCATGTATTGGTTTCCCTTTAAAAGAGCTTTAGGGAATTTGCAATTTTCTGCTGTCTGAACATTCTAATTTATAGATTAAACTGCTATGTCACAGTTTAGACACAGGGCAACTTCTCTGATGATTGTAAATGCTTTTCTAAAATTGTTCATTTGATTTTTTTTTATTGCATGCTTCTGCTGTTTTATTTAGCATTCATAATATCTAGACTTTGGGGGTGTCAGTGTATACAACACAGTGCATATATGTTGAAATGAGTCATTTATCAATTTCCCATGTTTTCTTCCTTTAGCTGATTGAAGGGATCAATGTATTATTGTCATTCATGATGATGACAAAAGTTAAACACTATTTTTATCTAGTCAAGCATGTTTAAAATATAGCATGGGTGTGGAAAATCTTTCTCTCTGCCTTCGGTGGGGGTTTGGGGAATGCTTGACAACTTATAATCTTCCCTCCTTCACATGCTTTGTTTGGAAGAAAGGCTACACATGCAAGAATTAACTGCATATTTTAATTATTGAGTCAAATAGACAAACAGGTGCTATTCCGGGAAAGGACCTGTCTATAAACGAAGATCAAGTTCAGTTGATTATTTAGTTGGCTTTGGGATTTCTCATCATCGTTATACTAAAGATTGGTTTCATATTGTGCTTTTTTCAGAGATATACGCACATACACAGACAAACATAGAGTAATTAATTAATAAAAGATCAAGGTAAAGGTTCCCTTCGCATATACATGCTAGTTGCTTTTGGTTTTAGGGGGTGGTGCTCATCTCCGTTACAAAGCTGAAGACATCTGTCCGAAGATATCTCTGTGGTCATGGGGACAGCATGACAAAACGCCAAAGGTGCACAGAACGCTGTTACCTTCCAACCAAAGGTGGACCCTATTTTTCTGCTTGCATTTCTACATGCTTTCAAACTGCTAGGTTGGCAGAAGCTGGGACAAGTAACAGGAGCTCACTCCGTTACATGGTGCTAGGGATTCGAACCACTGAACTGCATTCTTTCTGATCGACAAGCTCAGCGTCTTAGCCACTGAGCCACGTGTCCCTTAAGTAAGAGATAGCAGGATGCTAAGTTATAGGAAGTTTTTGAAGCTAGAAACAAAGCACAAGAAAACAAAGCTTTGACAGACAGTGAAAACTATTATTACCCTTCTAAGCAGAGATTTATTAAAAAGCATTGCTGTGTTTTCAGGGACTAGAATGGTTAGTGCAGGTGTGAGGAGAACATGGATCTTCCACATATTTTCTGTTGTTGTTTTATTCAGTCCTTTCCAACCTCCAGAATTAACAGAATATTAAATACAACATTATCACTCCATCAAAATTTAATATTACAACCACTGTAAATTTTAGAAACCACCAAGTAAAAACAAATTGATAATAAATAGATTATAATCTATTTCAAAAACAGATTATATTCTATTTCAAATGCAGAATCTGTATTTTGCTGTTGAGATCATGTGTTTTATAGTAAACAATGTCAATGATTCAGATAGGATACTTCTGATATACATTAGCCCTCCCTTCACTTTATTTTTTTTAATCCCTTGTTCTAATCTCACTACATGTTAGTTTGTGTGCAGCTAAACCCACCTGTCCTCCAATAAAACAGACGATGTGCATAGATCTGAATGCTTTATTGGAAGAACAGGATATGGTGAAACTGGAGAAAATAGGGATACATACGAGAATTAAATACAAGATAGACAGTATTAAGTTACTGCTGAACATAACACTTAATAAATACAAGCAATTTAAATCTCACCATGTGTGGAATGTGGGTTTGTCCTTGGATGACCATGTGCCACAGATTAAGATGACTGCTTCTTTGTGCTTCTACCTTCTCCAAATGCTAAAGGAAATGGAGTCTGGCTTCTCAGCGTGCACTTGCTTTGAGAGTGCAGACTGAGGGGAAATGGGTAGGGTCAGCTTCAAACAGTATAGCTGGGGCTTATTTGTCCCTCTGGCCACTAGGTTGGGCTAGAAAGCAACAACAGTATATAAATGTTATATGCTGTGGCATGACATCCCTCGCAGGTAGTTATCAACTTACTAACGCAATTAAGCCCAGAATTATGGTCATATATTTTAGTTGTTAAGCGAGTCAACACATGATTGGACCTGATTTTACATTTTTGCAGCAATCATTAAGCAAATACCATGGTTGTTGAACAAATCTATTTGACAGATGAACAATCTCTAAAGTTGGAAAGTCTAAGAATATAAGTCTAAGTGCTATTGCTATTCCAGACAAATGACTATCCAGACTCTTCTTGAAAGACTCTAGCGATGGAGCACCCACAACTTTTGAAGGCAAGCCATTCCACTGGTTAACTGTTCTCACGATTAGTAAATTTCTTCTTAGTTCTAGGATGTTTCTCTCTTTGATTATTTTCCATCCATTGTTTCTTGTCTTGCCTTCTGGTCTTTTGGAAAATAGATTGACACACTGTGGCAGCTCCTCAAATATTGGAATACTGATATCATGTCTCTCCCAGTTCTTCTTTTCACTAGACTAGACATAACCCAATTCCTGCAAACATTCTTCATATGTTTTAACCTCCAGCCCTCTAATCATCCTTGTTGCTTGTTTCTACAATATAAAAAGTCTCAACATCTTCTTTATACTGTGGTGACCAAAATTGAGCACAATATTCTAAATTTGGTCTTACTAAGGCTTTATAAACTGGTATTAATATTTCATATGATCTTGACTCTCTCCCTCTCTTAACACAACCTAAGATTTCTGGTTAGCAAAAAAGTTCATCTATTTCTTCTGCTTGGGTTGGGTGTAACAATGTCATTCTTTTTTCCTTTTATATTGACCCAGATGTATTCTAGGAGGTTTTCATTCTTGGTTTTGTGCATTTCTGTAGACCTGTAGTGATCTTTTATATATAATGCAACTCTGCCTCCTCTTTTGTTAGATCTGTTTCTTTTAAACAGTTTGTATGCTTCCATTAGTATATTCCAGTCATGAATTTCATCCCGCCAAGTTTTGGGAATGCAACTGTATCATACCAATGGTAGGATTCAAAAACTTTTACCACCAGTTCGGTGGGTGTGGCTTTGTGGGCGCGCTTTGCACGCATGCACACACTTTGTGTGCACACACGTGCCAAACACACACTTTGTGCGGGCGCAGAGTTGTTTTGACTCACCTCTTTTAGGCCTGCACTCTCCCAGTTGCTTCAGCAGCTGCCGCGTAGCACTCTTCTGTGCCGCGCAAAGCAGCTGTGCCTCAAAAGCAGAAGATAAAGGTGAGTATGGGAGCCCAGGTGGGGGGGTGGGGCCAACAGCAGAGCGGCGGAGAGAACTGGTTTGGTCTCCGCTGCTCGTCACCACTACTCGCTTGGCAGAACTGGGCCGAACCGGTAGAATACCACCACTGTATCATACTTACTCTTAGTACTTCAAGTTTGCCTTGTACGCTCCCCAAACTTTGAGCATTTGTCTTTGCTGATCCTGGGTATGCTTCCTATATCTCCTACTTTTTATCTGAGTTTTTCTTTCTTCTCATCACTCCCTATTTCATTGTTTGATTGGTTGTCCTGGGGTTTATGCTTGGGAATAGGTTCTAAGGATCCTAAGGATTGGTCACCCTCCACCCTCAATTTTAATTTAAAGCCATTCTGATAAGTTGAGCCGAACTTGTTTTCCGAATACGTTCTTCCTGGTTCTTGGGAGGTGCAGCCGATCCCTTGCCAGAAGCCCTTCATGTAGGTAATGAAGACCATGGTCTAGGAATCCAAAATTCTTTTGGCAGGATCAATTCTTAACCCTGCAGTTCATTTCTAAAATTCTTTGTTCCCTCATTGGATGATGACCTTTTATTGGATGTACTGATAAAAACCCCACTTGTACTTCTAACTCCTTAACTTTCTCGCCTAGTTGCTCATAATTTCTTGATATTGTTTTCAGGTCCATTGTCGTGTCATTCATCCCTATGTGAAGGAGAAGAAAGGGATAGTAATCTGTGGGATTGTTTAGTAAGGTTCTCAATCACAACTTTTATTTTTGCTCAATGGAGACAACGAATCTCCCTAGATTGAATGTCTGGTCTGTAAATGGCAGGTTCTGTTCCCCTGATAATTGAATTTCCTATTACCAACACTCATCTTTTTTCCCTAGGAAAGTCTGAGCTACTTTTCTTCCTTTCACAGGAGCTTGAAGATGTCTCTTTTCTAGGTATCTGCATGCTTTCTTCCAGGGGGAGACTATGAAATTGATTGCTTAGCTCCAAAGGGACTAGCCTAGGTGGCAGGGGCATTGTTCTTGGTTGCTGTTTTCTTCTATTAGTGATATGTTTCCATTGGTCGTCCTCTAAGCCAGGGGTGTCAAACTTGATTTCATTGTAGGCTGCATCAGGGTTGTGTTTGACCTCTGGGGGTCGGGATGGGCATAGCCAGTTCAATGTCACTCATGTTGGGGGCATCTGTGGGGGCGCGAGCACTCTGCCAGTGAAAACAGGACCCCAAGCTCTGTTTTCAGGCTGCAACGGCCTCGTGCAACCCTCTGCCAGCAAAAATGGAGCTCAGGAGGGCCACTCATGGTCTGTTATAGTTAAAAAAAGAAACTAGTGTGGTTTTCCCCATTAATGCAAGATAACTATTGCAACTAAACATATCCAGATCAGTCAGTTTGTACATGTCAGCTTTTAGAAAGCACACCTCTCAGACAAAAATCAAAAGCAGCGGAAAACCCAAGAATCAGCCAATAGCTTATATCTTCATGCATACACAGAGGTGCATGCTGTGGTGGGATTCAAAATTTACCACCACTGGTTCTGTGGGCATAGCTAGGTGGTCATGTGACTGGGTGGGCGTGGTCAACTCAAAGTCACTCATGGCAAGGTGGGGCGGCACCTTGCTATGAGTGACATCGAATTGGCCATGCCTGCTCAGTCACATGACCGATGCTGCAGAGACAGGGCAATTGCCTACGTATGTACCTTCCCCCCGGCCCCCCGGCCTTGGGCTGACAAAATGAGAAGGAGGAAAAGACTTGGCCAAATGTTTCTGCCTCCTGCTCCCTGCTTCCCTCACGCACAAATGGGGCAAACAGCGGACATCAGCTGTTTCTTACCTTCCCTGGGGTGCACTGAATGTGTGATTTGTGAGCGCGGAGATAACAGCAACACTGACCATCGGCTGTTTCACACATTGGCGGGTGCGCCAAATGCATGATTTGCACGTGCACAGATAACAGCAACACCAACCATCAGCTGTTTCCTAGCTCAACTGAGGCAGGGCAATTTGCTCTGCCACGCGAATCAGCTGAGGTAAGAAACAACAGGATATAGGAGAGGTGAGAGGTAAGAGCAGGGGTGGTGGGTGGGGCCAGTCAAAATTTTCCCTACCAGTTCTCTGAACCAGCTAAAATTTTCCCTACCCGGATGCAAGAACTGGTCCAAACCAGCTGAATACCATCCCTGGGTGCAGGAGACAACATATGTAAAGTTAACTTCAGTATGTGATATATTTGTTTCCTTACACTGAAGATGTAAGTTCTGGCTGCAAAAGAAGAAGAGACCAGGGAAATATGTGTAAAACAGTTCCTATTTGTGTTAGCAACTAGACAATCTGTGCCCTGTTGGGTCATCATTTCAGTGATATTTCCTTTCCTGAAACAGAGAAGCGGAATGACTAAAGTCGGGCAAAAAAAGCAATGGGAACAGGAGCAATTTCTGACTTCCTGCCAGCTTCCCCCTTGAATTTCCTAGTGGGAATCTGACAGGGAGCATCAGAAAATTCCCTTCCCTTCCCCTCCCTTCACCTCCCCTCCCCTCCCTTCTGCTTCCCAGCTGCTAGATGGGGAAGGGTGTGAGGGATTGAGAGACTCACTGGGAAACTATCACAGAATGATAAAAATGAAAATTATGTGACTGCAGCAGCAGCAGCAGCAGCCAGTAGCACTGAAGCAGCCACAATTCCCCCAAATTTCATTCTTTTGAGGGCCATGGGTCCAAGATTTCATATGCATTCCGTAAGTTAGTCCATTTGAAGTACCTTGATTCAAACATTGTTGCTTTATGATGTATTGTTTCACCCAGTTAAAGGTTATGACAAGAGTTTTAGGAGTATATAGGTATACAAAGCTGCTGCATATATGCGTAGCAGTTCACTTACATGAATATGTTTTCCAACATGAGGCTCCACATTGAGTCTTAGAGATTTTCAGTGAAAAGAGCCAGGCTGCAGGCAATGAAAAAAAAAAAAATCCAATTGGGTACTGAGCAACATAAATAAACCCTCCCTGAGATTTAGAATCTTGGAATCTTCCTTTTTACTCTCTTCCAATCCAGCTGTTATCATTTATATATATATATATTTAAAAATTGGCACGCGGTATTTATCTTAATAAATACGGTGGAAATTAGCCTTTGCTTTTTGACAGTGACCTACTTTTACTTCCTTTTGTCATGATCGCAAAGTAGAAATAGGTTTTCATGCATGTGCAAAGTAAAAATTAGTTTTCAGATGTAAAACAGGCAAAAAATGTGGAAAAACAAATACCTTTGTTTGCAGGGGTCGGACTAGATGACCTCCAAGGCCCCTCCCAACTCTGTTATTCTATGATTGTATAGCATGCATAGGAGCACCGGGTTATAGGTGTTCCCGGGATGGGATGGGTGGGGCCATCCAGGAGTGGGATTTGGGGGTTCTCTGAACTGTGAAGAATCCCGAACCCCTGTGAACCCCCAGCAGCGCCCCCCCCATGTGTGTATGTGTGTGTGTGTGTGTGTGTATGTGTATATATCTCAATCTTACACGGGAAAAGACCTGAACATGCCAAGACCTGCATGTGTGTGTGTGTTTACACAAACACACATAGTTTTTAAATAATGGAACAGTATGCCATGCATGTTTTCATATAGGAAAGCTGTACCCATCTTGATAAGCAAATGCTTAGCTTTGATGTTACCTCTGTCTGGAGGACATTGTGGAAAGTTAACGTTTGTAAAGCAGCAGGCCCGGATAATATCCCTGGGTGTCTTCTTAGGCAGTGTGCAGATGAGTTGGCTTCTGTTTTTATAGATATTTTCAATCTTCCTCTGCAGCAGGTGATGGTGCCATTGTGTTTTAAGACTGCCATTATTTTGCCAGTGCCAAAAAAAGTCTTCAATCGCAGGTCTTAATGATTATCATCCGGTTGCATTTATGTCTATCATTATGAAATGTTTTGAAAGGCTGATAAAGGACTTTATTGCATCCCGGCTCGCTCCAGCGTTTGACTCACTTCAGTTTGCTTACTGTCCAAATTGTTTCTTCCTCAAAGAAGAAATCCATCTCCATCTGAGCTTGGCACACTTAGAGGAAAGAAATACTCATGTGCCAATGCTGCTTGTCGACTTTAGTTTGGTGTTTAATATGATTGTTCCTCAGCCTTTAGTAGACAAACTGGTCCTTTTAAGCTTTAGTACACCTTTGTGCAACTGGGTTCTTGGTTTTCTCACTGTTAGGCCCCAGTATGTGCGAGTTGGGACTAATATTTCTAACATCATGTTCTTTAGCACAGGTTCTCCTCAGGGCTGTGTCCTAAGTCCACTATTGTTTGCCTTGCTGGCCCATGACTGTTGTGCAGGGTTTTGCTACCAACCATATTGTGAAGTATACAGATGGTACAACAGTGGTGGGCCTTATTCAGGATGGTAATGAGGGCAATTACCGAGAGGAGCTTGAGGGTTTGATGAACTGGTGTAGTAAAAAGATAGCCTGGTTTTAAATGTAGGAAAAACAAAAGGGATCATTGTCGATTTCCAAAAAAAGGCAGGCACAGCCATACACCTTGGTGTATTAACAATTCAGTTGTGGAGGTGGTTAGTAATATCAAGTTTTTGGATATTCAGCTGATAAGCAGATGAGCTTGGTTGCTCAACAGTGAGATATTGGTGAAGTGGGCACAGCAGCACCTGCATCCTATGAGAAGAGCCCATCTTCCTTCCCCTATCCTTACCGCTTTCTGTAGAAGGAAAGCATCCTATCATATTGTGTTACTGTGTGGTTTGGAGGTGTTATCATTTCAGACAGGAAGGCTGTGCAGAGAGTGGTGAGGATGGCAGAAAAGATGATTGGAAGTTCACTTCCTTCTATCCAGGACATGGCATATAAGCAATGCATGACCAGGGACTGCAGTATTGTCTGGGATGCTACACGTCCTCTCCATGACCAGTTTTCTTCGTTACCTTCTGGGAGGAGGCTGTTGTGGTTTGCTGGCAGCCGGTGCAGATGGCAGAGGTATCGGACAGTGAGGACGAAAGGGAACCAGTCAAGGAGTCTGGCGAGGACTTGGACGAGGGTCCTTCATCCGATGCAGGGATGAGGCCAGGACCATTTGAGTGGGGTGCTGCCTTCAGAGCTTTCGGAGTCTGGCAGCAGTGAAGCAGAGGACCCCGGGGAGCCTGTTCCCAGTGCGCATGTACACAGAGCTGCTAGAAGGCGAGAGCAGCTGAAGTAGAAGGGGCAATTCAGGAGTAAGGCTGGGAGGTGATTTCCCCTCCGATAAGGGATAAAAGTCAGTCCTCAATGACAAAGAGCTTTGCAGGAAGCAAAGCAGTTCAGTAATTTCTGAGTCTGTCTTAAAGCTCTGTACTCTGCTCAGTTTTTTCTGGGTTTTTGGTTTGGTTTATGTTAAGCCTCAATTGGACGTCTGTTTGTTGGCAAGCATTCCACAGCACCGAGAAGGGTGCTCTGATCTGGAGGAATTGTGTATAATGAGTTTTGGCTGAGAATGCAAGTAATTCCCAGCGTCGCATTAAAATAAGTTTTACTTTTAAATTCAGTTTGTGTTTTATCAAGTTTGACAAAGCCTGGGTCAGCACAGAGGCCTTGGGGTATCTGAAGAAGAACAACTAGATTTGTAAAACCTTTGCACCATATAGTATCAATCATGTCAACTCACAAGACTGTTTTTTCTGTTCTGTATTATAAATATTGATTCATCTATTACTATAGCATTAGTTCCCATCCCTTGCGAAATAGGCGTCTCAAAATCCTTACACTACTAAATCTATTAACAACCTGTTGAAAGTCTTCTGTATGTTCTATTAGTGACCAAGTAGTTAACAGGAAATATAATAGTAAAACAGAAGACTGACTTTTATAGTGAGATGGACAGTGTATAAATTTGATTAATAAATACATAAAGAAAAATAAAGAAAATATGTTGTGAGAAGTCTCAGTAGAGTGGGGAAAAAAGACAGTGAATGCCCTGGAAAGCGAGACCCTGTATTGTTTTAGGGTTAAAAAGATGGGTAGAAAAGCCTACATTTTGTTGGCTACTGCAAAGTAACTGGCGCTGAAAAAAGCCTGAATCTGCTATTTGTCTAAGTAGCGTCTTTGCTATCCCCTCTCAGTCTGCTGATGCATAGCTCCAAAGGCAACAGGCCCCAGAATCAGCTGATCGTACATTTTTCTATACTGCTTCTCAGAGCTTTACAGACCTTTCTAAGCGGTATATAGAGTCAGCGCATTGCCCCCAACAATCTGGATCCTTGTTTTGCATGGGTGAATGCAGGGGTGGGCTTCAAAAATTTTAGCAAAGGGTTCCCTGCCTGATTGCTGGGTGGGCGTGGCCATGGTGGGCATGGCCTAGTCAGCTTCCTGCTCCATGATGGGGGGGGGCGTTTTTGCCCTCCCTGGGCTCTGGAGGCTTTCCTTGAGCCTCTGGGAGGCAAAATGGACTCTCTGGGCTCTGGAGGCTCTCTGGAAGCTGGAAATGTGCCCATTTCCGGCCTTCCTGAACTTCCGGGAGGCCCAATTTTTGCCCTGCCCAAGGAGTGCCCTGCACTTATCCAAAACAAGCCACGTGGGGACTCCGGGGAGGGATGGGGCAGGGTGGGTGGGGCCATCCCAGAGTGGGATTTGGGGGTTCTCTGTACTGCACAGAATCTTAGCTAGGGGCTCTCCCAAACCCCTGCGAACCCCTAGCAGCCCACCCCTGGTGAGTCAGTGGGTGAGTAGGGGAGGCTGACTATTGGTTTCCTTTCCTGAGTCTTCGATCTTTTGGATCACAACCTAACATCCTCCCCGCTAGCAAGGATCCAGGGAAAGGCTCCAAATGGCAATCCAAGATCGTAGCAATGGGCCCTGAGCATGCAAAACTTGGCATGCGTTAAGAGCATCCAAAACAGAATGGAAAGTGTGCATTTTACCATGGTCTAAGAGGAAAGGAGGAGTGGAAGAATCTGGTAGAATGTGGAGATACCTTCAGGGTCTCTTCCATGCTGGCCACCATATCACCTCACTATAGATCCATGATGGTGAACCTATGGCACCTGTGCCGGTAGTGGCACGCAGAGACACTTCTGCCGGCACGCGAGAGCCCCACTGCGCATGCGCACATCCTGGCCAGCTGAGTGTTGGTTATCTGCTGTGCATGCGCAGAAGCATGCGGCATGCAGGGGGGTTGTGTGCGCATGTGCAGAGGTGTGCGGTGCAGGGGAAGGTTGTGTGCACATGCGCAGGGGATCGGGGGAGTCGGCGCACATTGCATCATGGGTGAAGGCACGTGAGCACACTTTTAGCACGCAACGTGGAAAAAGTTAGCCATCACTGCTATAGATGATGCAAAGAGACTGTGGTGGAGATAAAGATGGCTTTGTCTTTTCCAGCTGTATTATGAATATGTTTATTGCTTGTATCAAACCACATGAGTAAGATTGGAATTTTTTTTCCTATTTCCATTTTAGTATATCTGTTTTGCTAGTCTTCTGAAGGTATGTGTTTAAGAATGTAGTATGTATTACACAGAACATAAAGACAAGCATATACTTAGTCATCTGAAAGACAAAGATGAAATGCACTGATGGGATTCAAATACTTTTACTACCGGTTCTGTGGGCGTAGCTTGGTGGGCATGGCAGGAGAAGGATACTGTAAAGTCTCCAGTCAGAGGTGGTATTTTCCAGTTCTCCGAACTACTTAAAATTTCTGCTACCGGTTCTCCAGAACTGGTCAGAACCTGCTGAATGCTACCTCTGATGAAATGACCATATTCTGAAATAATAATTTGATTTCTATCTCTAGCAGAACAAATGCCTTTTTGTTCTGATGAAAATTCGTCTCCTATCTCTTGCGATATTAGCAGTGCACATAGTCAGAATGCTGGCTCATTTCTGTACTTCACTTGTTTTCCAAAATGATAAAACACTCACTCACCTGCATCAATAAATCACCAGTAACAACTCTTGGACACTTCTGGAACTATGAGAGATTGTCATTTCATCTAAAAATATGCACTGTCTTGCGTTATCTATACCACATTAGATTATTTTCAATAGTTGTTATATCTCGTATATTGATTTAAATTTTAGATCAATATACTGGTTGGATGGACGGACGGACAGACAGATGACAGATAGACATACAGTGGTTTAATCATTTGTGTTTCTACTTCTGTTCAAAATATGCTGATTATGTCTGGGGTTTCTTTTATTCAGAATTTACATTCAACAGACTTTTAGTCATTTCCCAAACTTACATATATAGAAGGAAATGCCTGAATTTGAATCATGTCTCAGAGAACAAAGAAAAATTCCTACGGTATTATGTTCCTCAAAAAGGCTGCAATCCACTTTGATTCTACTTAGCTCCTGAGAGGAGGGGGGTGGCGAGGATGTCAACCAATATGAAGCATCCAATCTTTCTGAGACTTTGCTTGTATAGGACCTGATGGTTCAGATTGCTTTACTTCTTGAGCTACTGTCACAAGAGTAGCTACTGAAATGTATGCAAATACTGCAAAACCAAATAATAGACAAAAGACATGGCTCCAAACTCAATTTCCCTTGCGTTACAGGCCATATTCCACAATCTATTTCAACAAGTTGAAACATGAAGTGTTTCCATGCACAATTTGGGCAGCGTGTTACAGATATCACTGATATAGCTGTTTGTCCCATTTCTGATTTCTATTAAACTAGAAGAGATCTCAATAGGAATGGACCATACATGGTCCCCAATCTCCAACTGAGAGGTTCTTCAGGTTTTTTTTTATTGCTAAATGTAGTGGCAAAATAAGTTTCTTTTACCTTCTCTGTTAACATTTTTTTCAATGAAGTAAAAGGCAAAATCGCTTCAACAGCCCCCACAAAAATCAATGCATCTGTTTTGAGTCTTAAAACACTCAAATTTTCCTTGCCCCCACATAAGGGGAGGGAAGGGTTTAGTCTCACCTACACAATTATAGCGTCTTGTCTCTTTCCTGCAAACCTGGGTTAGTGATTATAACTGAATTTTTACAGATTCGGATGTTAAGTCAAAATGTATGTTGTACATTTGACTGTTTATGATACCAAAAATGTTCCAGATTATTCAGCTATAAGCAAGCCCTGGCATTTGCATAGCAACAGCTAGGATTGGTTTGCCGTCTTTGGCAAGCCCGCATAGCTTTATTTTGTACCAAGCCAGTATTCCCTTGAAAATCCATGGGAGTGAGGGAATGAGATTAAAATTTAAAATTCCCATAAAATGAAAGTAACCAATGTTATGTCCCTGGAACTTGCCAAAGTCCCCACCCAGGTCCGTTCATGCTGCGGGGGCGTTTGCTGCCCCTCATTGGCTGGCTTCCCTCGACAGCCGGCTATAAAAGCCAGCTGCAGGGTTCGGCCAGCCGCTGTTCGCTGTGAGCCTGCTCCAGGCAGGGCTAACACGTTCAGTCCTTTATTGCTTTAATAAAATCTTGTTGCATCCATGCCCTGGTCTAGCCTCTCATTGCTCAATCTACAACACTGGCGACGAGGATGGGATGGCTACCAGAGGCAATCCGCAACAGCTGAAATCACTCAATTGCTGAGCCGCAGCCGCGCCGCCGGAGAGCTCGGTCAGCAAAAGCGAAAGGAAGAGCGTCTGTAGCCGCTCGGTTAGCAAGCTACAGGGAAAGTGAAGCGCTGCGAGCCGCAGCCGCTCAGCTCAAAAGGGCGCGAAATTCAAACAGCTGTCGTTTGAATTCAAGTCGGAGTGCAGCACGGTGCTGTCATTCCGGGAGTCTCCGACGCCAGCACAGGGCGCAAGATTCAAATCACTGTCAGCGGCGGTCAGCCATTGCCGCCTACGCTCTCCAGGAGCACGAAATTCAAATAACCCTGCCAACGACCGTTGCAGCCTGAGCCATAGCGTAACCCAGAGAGAACAGAGAGATTCTGTGGAACCTCTCAAGAGCTGAAGTCACTAGCCTGACAAGAGCACTAAGGGCCATTTTGTCGTCCCAGAGAGATCTCACAAGCAGTGTAACCTGCAGAAGTTCACAACATGAACTCCAACCCAGCCTTCCCACCATTCAAGCCTGATGAAGAAAAGTGGGAGTCATACAAAAATCGTTTTAACCACTACATCAACGCCATTGGTCTGGCTGATGCTGGGAAGCACAGAAAGAAGTCATTCTTCCTCAGTTATTGCGGAGCCATCGTTTTTGATACCGCCACAGCACTCGTTGCTCCACGTGAGTTAAAGAATGTTCCCTGGGCAGAATTGCTGGAGATCCTCACCAATCATTACTCCCCTAGACCCTCACAGATCGCGAGGTGTTTCACCTTCCGGATGAGGAAGCAAGCTGAAAAGGAAACCGTCAACCAGTACATGGCCGCCTTGAGGACTGCAGCTCTCCACTGCGGGTTCGGGAACTACTTAGATGACATGCTCCTCGACCAGCTCGTCTGTGGGGTCAAGGACCTTCACCTCCAAAGGCGACTGCTTGCCAGGAAGGATCTCAACCTCTCCCAGGCCGTCGAGGAAGCCTTGGCTGCAGAACTGGCAACCCAGTCAGCCACCGAGATTCAAGGTCCCGTTCCCAAACAAAGCTGTGCCACCATCCACTCAGAAGAGGTGGTCAACGAAGATGATCCCAACGATCAAACAGACATCCACCGCCTCGCTCATGCCAAACAACCACAGGTAGGAACCAGGCTAGAAAGCAACAGCGCACCCAAACACATCATCCTGTGCCTATCCTGTGGCGGACCTCACTCGAGAGCTTTGTGCAAATTCAAAGGGGCCACCTGCAACAATTGCCACAAAAAAGGCCACATCGCCAGAGTCTGCCAGGCCGCACACAACTCAGCACAAAAGGTTCCTTCCTTTTCCCATTCTGGACCCCAAAGGCAAGTACTAAATTGTCACACTTGCTACCATGCTAACCACACCTGTCATTCTATTAGTAAAATCACACTCTCCATTTTATTAGAAGGTAAACCTTGTCATATGGAGGTTGACACGGGGTCAGCGCTCTCAATCATCTCTTGGAGCACTCTCAAGAAAATCCAGCCCAGACTATCCAGAGACCAGCTCCAGAAGTGCCAGCTCACCTTGAGAGACTATCAAGGGAAGGATATTCCAGTACTCGGCAAAGGCAAGTTCCTTGTTAATTTTAAAGCTTTCAAAGGCTACCTGCCTCTAGTGGTAGTTAACGGCAACCTCCCTAGTCTCTTGGGGCTTGATTGGTTCCCCTACCTCGGCCTAGGGTTAACAGGAGTCCATGCTGTCTCAGCTTCTGACACTGACTCCTTATTCACTGACTACTCAGACGTATTCAGCGATGAGTTGGGGTGTTATAACGGTACTCCCATCTCATTTGCAGTTGACCCCCAAGCAGTTCCAGTCTGGCTGAAACCTCGTAGAGTCCCATTCGCCATTCGGCCTAAACTGGACGCGGAACTGGATAAATTATTAAAGCA
The DNA here is from genome assembly GCF_049901715.1 of Pseudonaja textilis. NCBI lineage: Eukaryota > Metazoa > Chordata > Lepidosauria > Squamata > Elapidae > Pseudonaja > Pseudonaja textilis. The sequence goes on from NC_141997.1 coordinate 30,319,808, forward strand.
AGGGGTCATTGAGCCGACAGACTTCGCCAAATGGGAGACGCCAATTGTCACACCCCTTAAAAAGGACGGCAGTCTGAGAATTTGTTCAGATTACAAAACAACAATTAACCGCTTTCTACAAGTTAGCGCTTACCCAGTCCCGGTCATTCAACATTTATTGCACACTTTTGAGCCTGGCAACATTTTTGCCAAATTGGACATGTCACAAGCGTATCAACAGTTCCCTGTTGACAACCAAACAGCCGAATTACAAACTATTGTGACCCACAGGGGTGCCTTCCGGTGCAGGCGTCTCCAGTTTGGCGTAAGTGTTGCCCCTGGCATCTTCCAATCCCTCATGGAGCGTATACTTCAGGGCCTCCCTGGCGTAGTACCCTACGTCGACGACATATTGGTCTCGGCCAGGGACAGGCCCCAACTCTTCCAGAGAGTCAGAGCAGTGTTAGACAGGTTCAGACAGCATGGCCTCAAATTAAAAAGGGAGAAATGTGCCATTGCCACTAGACAGGTGGACTTTCTGGGCTATAGAATTGACGCCTCAGGCATTCACCCCCTAGAATCCAAAGTCAAGGCAATCCATGAGGCACCCACAACAACCACTAAAGCTGAGCTACAAGCCTTTTTGGGATTATTGAACTTCTATGCGTCATTCCTACCTCACAAAGCATCAGTAGCAGAGCCTTTACACAGGCTCTTAGATAAAAAATCACCTTGGCACTGGGGACACAAGGAAGACACCGCTTTTCGCGCAGTCAAATCACTGCTCACATCAGACGCGGTCCTTATTCAATTTGACCCACATCTCCCATTAGTACTAGCAGCGGATGCATCCCCTTTTGGGATTGGAGCTGTCTTAAGCCACAGACTACCCAACGGCTCCGAGGCACCAATCGCCTTCTTTTCCAGAACGCTCTCAGCAACAGAGCGTAACTATAGTCAAATTGACAAGGAGGCTTTGGCCGCAGTGGCAGCGGTAAAGAAATTTCATGAATTCCTTTTTGGCCACAACTTCGAACTAATCACGGACCACAAACCTCTCCTGGGTCTTCTATCCGGAGACAAGCAGACTCCCCAAGTGTTGTCTCCCAGAATGATGAGGTGGACCTTGTTCCTGGCGGCATACTCGTACAAGCTCATCCACCGCCCAGGAAAAACGTTAAGCCACGCAGACGCCCTCAGCCGCTGCCCCCTGCCAGCTCCAGCTGAGGACCCGGCCCCGATCCATGCCATCTTCGATGTCACCGAGCTCGACCTTCCTGTCACTGCCCTTGACATCGCCACCAAATCCAAGACGGACAAAACAATCGCCCAGGTACTGGACTGGGTGAGAAGGGGTGGCCGGGCACTAACCTGGCAATTCACACCTTTTAAGACCCGTCAACAGGAACTATCTAGCTTACAGGGCTGCCTGTTGTGGGGCACCAGAGTTGTCATTCCGGCCCGCCGCACACCAGTCTTAGAGGCACTACACGAGGGCCACCGGGCATCGTCCGGATGAAGGCGTTGGCTCAGAGTTACGTCTGGTGGCCTGGCTTGGACGACGACATCGTCAAGTGGGTAAGCTCTTGCCAACCCTGTCAGGAATCCAGACCATCCCCTCCAGTCACCACCCCCACAAAGTGGGAGAGCGCCAACGCGCCTTGGTCAAGGCTTCACATTGACTTAGCGGGTCCAATACACGGCAAAACCTTCTTGGTGGTCGTAGATTCATACTCTAAATGGATCGATGTGGCCCAACTATCCACGACCACCACGCAAGCGGTTACCAAGGCCTTGACCCGCCTATTCGTGACACACGGGCTACCAGATGCCATAGTTTCGGATAATGGCCCCCAGTTTGCCTCAACAGAATTCTGCCGCTTTGCCACCAATCTTGGCATCCGACACATCTTCACGGCCCCCTTTCATCCTGCCAGCAACGGATTGGCGGAGAGAGCCGTTAGGTCCACAAAAGAAGCGTTAGCCAGATTCAGCAAGGAAGACTGGCATCACAGACTCTCCGCTTCTTACTGAGCCAACACTCAACCCCTTGCATGGTCACCAACAAATCCCCAGCTGAACTTCTGATGGGTAGACGCCTAAGAACTGTGTTGGATAGGCTCCACCCTCACTATTGCCCTGACACCCCTCTTGCTTCAATGATGGGGGTCAGAGATTTTGTCTTGCAGGAACATGTCTTTGCAAGGAACTATGCCGGAGACCCACTTTGGATTCCAGGAGAGATTGTAGCCATCACCGGTCCCAGGTCGTACCGAGTCCAGCTGGAAGACGGCCGCATCTGGAGAAGGCACCTGGACCAGCTAAGGAAGCGACAGGGTACCCTCGCCAGTGCCGGATCGTGGGCACAGGTCAGCCCCCAGGTGCCTCACCAAACCCTCACCAAAGACCGTTCCAGAGGCTCTTCGCCACCATCACCCGAGCCGAGGGAGCAGGCAGTAGACCGGGACTGCCCGGGGGGTCCTCCACCAGAACCATCTGATGGGGCCTCGACATCGCCGGCCAGAAGCACTTCACCGGTACCAGCGCAGACCTCCGAGCGAGTTTGCACCCTGTCACCAACCATACCTGTTTCCTCGAACTCTGAGACACTTGGTAACTCGCCGGAGTTACGACGCTCGGAGCGCCCGCACAGACCACCCGCTTATTTAAATGACTATGCGTGTTCGCATCTGGGGGGAAGGGGTGTTATGTCCCTGGAACTTGCCAAAGTCCCCACCCAGGTCCGTTCATGCTGCGGGGGCGTTTGCTGCCCCTCATTGGCTGGCTTCCCTCGACAGCCGGCTATAAAAGCCAGCTGCAGGGTTCGGCCAGCCGCTGTTCGCTGTGAGCCTGCACCAGGCAGGGCTAACACGTTCAGTCCTTTATTGCTTTAATAAAGTCTTGTTGCATCCATGCCCTGGTCTAGCCTCTCATTGCTCAATCTACAACAACCAATAAATAAGCACTTTGGTGTCACAGGATGCTATGTTTGAATAGGAGGTCGAGGTTTAAAAATCTCTCTCTTCCTGCATATTGTTGCTATGTGTGAGTAGGCAGCAATATAACTTTTCTAAATAAAATATACTTTACCTTCTGATTTCAAGCAATATGCATTTCCACTTAATTCTGTGGTATCAAGTCCATTTCAAAAAACCCATTCAAATATTTTGATAATTGGAGACAAAACTATGCTGGTTTTACAGTAAAATTAACAAAAGGAAAAACAGGGAGGCTATCTATCTAGATTATTGTTGTTTTATTTTGGAAGTTACAATTCCTTTCAAGAAGAGACTTAACTTGAATCTACCTTTAAAAAGTAGTTAAAAAATTAGCACTTGAAAAGAAGAAAATTCCAGGCTATAAAACCAGATCTAAAGTTTAAAAACAGTGTTGCTAAGACCAGTATATAAACACATCAAGGTAAAATAAGATGGGATATATAAACGTATCAATTAAGTCACCAGGAATCAAACTCACAGGAAATTTGATGTTTTACCAGCTGTAGTTAACTACCATTATTATATTCAGCAATGACCAGGAGACCAATGGGGTGTGTAGCAAGGGTGACCCTTCAGCCTCCTTAATTCTGGAAGGAAGAACTAGCTTATGTTCAAACGATTTCTGTGGGTTCAAGGAATAAGTGTTTGGAAAACGCAAATTATTGATACAATATCAGTTCAAACCATTTGGTGATCGAAATCTGGGAAATGAAATGTCTGCTTAAGGCACCTGGCAGAGCAACACAGTGAGAGGAAAGCTTCTTCAACAAAGCAGAATAGCTGGTCGGTCAGACATAACACAACTGCTGCTGTGGGCCTTAGGGATCAGATGTCCACATGTCCACAGATAAAAGAGAAGCCACATCCCCCTGCAGCCCCTGAACACATCACCCCCAGGATTTATTGTTCACGTGCAACACAAATATGCCCTGAAAATCAACTTTAAAGAATATGTTTATTGGGAGAAGAGAAAACATTACTTTTTAACAGGGACAGCTAGAGATGAATTTAACTCACTCTGTGATAGGCTGGGGGTATCATCTGTGCACATATTCTTTTTTTTTCCCAAAAAGTTTTTTTTTACACATCTCTTTACGTGAGCAACGTGATTCCAGATTATAACACTTGTATATAATCATACTTTCATTTCCACCAATTTTATAGAATATATAATATGTGCACATATTCTTTAGTTGATTCGCAGGGCATGTTTGTGTTGCAGTTAGCAGGACAGGATGATGAATCTTTAGAGAAGACACAGAGAAAGGCACCAGACCTAAAACTGTAGCAAACCAAAGATTTTGTGCTGGGAAATTCTTATTCTAGGAATAATGAAACGTAAGAGCATGTTGTATGTATGAACATTGCCGGGGAAAAAATAACTGGTAGAAGTGGAACTTTTTATTTCCTTGTAGTTCTCCCCTCAAAATTGTATGGAGAGAAGACAGAAAAGGGTTTTAATATCAGGGTAAATCCAGAGCAACAAGGATCTTGATTGATTGCCATGTTGCCAGGAAGCTTGAAGAACCTTTGCTGAAACAATATTAGATAATAGTTGTAGTAGTCTAAGAGAACAGACGTTACTGTGGGATCTGAGTTATAATGAAATTCTCTCCCTCATCATTCGTTACCACTAGGAGGAGATATGAAACCTTTCTATTCTCACAGAGCTTCTACTTTTTAGGTTACATTTCATATGCAATTTGTGTGTGTGTGTGTGTGTGTGTGTGTGTGTGTGTTCTAAACCTGTTGAACTCAATAGAAAAGTTTCAAACTAAACTTGCACTGGATTAGATTACATGTTAATTCAAGGAAGCGTCTTTCTTGAGTTGTATAGGTTTACATTTTCAGGCTGACTATTGGCTGCTTCTTGAAGCACTTGGAAATGTTCTCCTTTTGCAAGGGGCTGACAAACAGTCTTGAAGGAAAGTTTTTAAGAGCCCATAATTACAATGGAATGTTAATTCCTGAACACATTCAAATATTCTGCATTGTTTGTGTCACCTGTGAATGGATATATGCATGTATTCGTATCAATAGATAAAAATTGGACAAGTAATATTTTTCCTGAGAAAAACATTACTTATCCAATTGGTTTTCCAGTATCTGGGATCCCAGCTCCAAGGCAATGGTGACATCAATGGTGAGGTGTGAGGAAGAGTGAATGCAGCCTGGATGCATTGGCAACAATTCAGTGATGTGCTATGTGACAGATGAATGCCAACCCGTCATAAATCTAAGATTTACAAGACAACCACCCACCCTGTTGCATTATATGGCACTGAATGCTGGGCAGCAACAACAGGGATCGAAAGCTATCTCCATGCCATGGAAATGCGAATGCTCCTTTGGATATCAGGCACCTCCCTTCTTGACCACATCACAAATGACAGCATTTGACAGCCTTTTGGTATGGCACCAATTATAGACAAGATGAGAGATGGCTGGCTCTGCTAGTATGGACATGTCAGAGAGCAGCACCTTCCACCGTGGCCAAGACTGCCTACCAACTAGAAGTCAATGGCCGATGATCTCATGGGCGTCCAAAAGAGAAATGGCAAGACACCATCAACAAAGATATGCAACTGCGGGCCTGTCCCCTGAAGATGCAGCTGATCTTGCAAAGTGGCATTCAATGATCCGGAAAGCTAGGAAGAAGAAGAAGAAGGTTTTTCATGAAAAGCTATCTTTCAATAAAGATATGACTAACCTAGACCTAAACTGACTGGGGTATCATAGTAGTCAAAAATGCTTAGAGGAAGAGAGAGTAACCATGTTTTTTTTTACCCACACACCTAAACAAGTCTCTCAAGCTACCTTAGAACTAGATTAGTTAATATTGAATTAGGAAAAAGTTGGTAGTAATATATTTTACTGTAAATGCCTCACAAAAAAGTACATTGCAAAACATATACATTACAATAGTCTCTAAAATTTCTTGCTATATGTGATACACTCTACTGTATTTACTGAGCTAAAATGCTTTCAAATACTCTGTCACAAATTAACTAGACCCAGTTTGTATAAAGCAGGGAACTAAACTACCTCAGACTGACAAAATAATGGATTTATTGATATATTTCATTCATTATTCATTATTCACTAAAAAAAATTACTTCTGATTACTGGAGGAAATATTTTCTCTCAATTTCATTCTTATTACTCACATCTTAACATTTTTTCAATGTACAAATGGAATGTGTATATACATAATGGACACAAAAAACTATTAATCAACAATGGTTGATTGATAAACATCCTCTTATATTCTTTTCTATTCCCATCAAATGCAAAAAAGTTACTTCATTTACTGCAAAGCAAATCTTAGTTCAGAAAAACCTTTGAGGTAGCAATGTATATTTTTAGTGATACTTTCCATAGCCTCTTTATATTTTAAAAGCTCAACTTGTCCTAAGAGATTTGTCAAATGTTTTTCCTTTGGGTTTGCTTTAGGAGAATCCAGCAAACTCGCTCAGTTCTATAGCATGAAGGGTAGCTTCACCAAAAATTGTAGTTGACGCATGTTGACAGCAATTCTCCTGATAACAGGAAGAAAGACCTCATGAACATTATCTTGAGGGAACTTTGATGATAACTGCCAGTGTCCATCTGAGGCTTGGACTGTTCTCTGCTTGACAATCAAGTGAGATTTCAAGTCAGTCTCAAAACTGCCTCAAGAATAAACTAGAATAGCCATGGCCTTAAATTGGGTACATGGAAATCAGCCTGAAACTTCCTTTGAAAGACACATCTGAGACAGATATTTATTGAAAACTAAAAAATGATGCCACTTCTTGTTAATTTAAAAAAAATATCCAAGATTGATACCGTAATTAGAGCCCTAATAACAATAGCTAAACATGTTGATTGATCACACGGGAATCATTGTTTCAGTTAATGGATGTTTTTATTGTTCACAAGTTTATGCCTTTTCCATTTTAAATGTAAATATATACCTCCTCCCATTTGTAGAGGACAAATCTATTTGAGTCTGTCAAGATCTTTTTGGATCTTGGGCTTGTTTTCTGAGGTGTTGGCTATTCCTACCAGCTTAGTGTCATCTACAGATTTGATAAGTTCCCCTTCTATTTATTTATTTTTATTTTATTTTTATTTAATTTAGTTTGTCAAGCATATATGAGAAAACAAATGTATGAACATATCATATAAACATATAAATATAAACAGGTATAAGTATATACATAATAAATGAGTATGCATAAATAGGTATAGTAGGACAGGGATAGTAGGCACGCTGGTGTGTTTATGCACTCCCCCTTACAGACCTCTTAGGAATGGAGTGAGGTCCAGTAGACAGTTTAAGGTTAACGTTTTGGGGGGGTTTGAGGATGTAACAATAGAGTTAGGTAGTGAGTTCCAAGCATTGACCACTCTGTTGCTGCAGTTGTATTTTCTGCAATCAAATGTGGAGCGGTTTACTTTGAGTTTGTATCTATTGTTTGCCTGTGTGTTATTGTGGTTGAAGCTGAAGTAGTCATTGACAGGTAGGACATTGTAGCAGACAATTTTGTGTGCTAAGCTTAGGTCAGACCGTAGGTGGCATAGGTCCAAAATTTCAAGCCTGGTGGCATAAGGTATTCTATTGTAAGCTGAGGAGTGGAGTACTCTTCTCGTGAAATACCTCTGGACTCATTCAATTGTATTAATGTCCGTTATACAGTGTGGATTCCATGCAGATGAGCTGTATTCAAGAATTGGTCTGGCGAAGGTTTTGTATGCCCTGGTTTGCAGTTCAGTGTTACCGGAGAAGAAGCTTCGCAAAATTAGGTTAACAACTCTACTCCCTTGTCTAGATTATTTATGAAGATATTGAAAAGTACTGAGCCTAAAATGGAACTTTTGGGTATCCCACTGCTTACTCTAGTCCATGTGGATGTTGTTCCATTGAGGACTACACATTGAGTATACTTTATCAGCCAGTTATAATCCCATTGCTAGTGGTGCTGTCTCTCCCCATTTTTCTAGTTTGCCAAGAAGTAGGTTGTAGTCTAATTTTATCAAATGCTTTACTGAAATCTAGGTATAAAATGTCCACGGCATTTCGCTAATCTAGTTTGCTAATTTTGCTAATTTAGTCATTTTGTTGAAGAATGAAATAAGATTTGTTTGGCATGATCTGTTTTTGATAAGCCCATGTTGGCTACTGGTTATAACTTTGTTTTTTTCTAGGTCTTTACAGATTTGTTCCTTGATTATTTTTTCCAAAATTCTCCCAGGGGTTGATGTCAGGCTATTTGGTCTATAATTTCCTAGATCTGTTCCCCACCTCCTTTTTTTTTTTGAAGATGGGAACTACATCAGCTTTTTTTCAGTCCTCAGGTAGATCTATTTCTTCTCTGCCATTGTGGAGTCACCCCTTTTTCTAACAATTGAGTTGAACAAAAGATTTTTGAGTACATCATAGCCTCTTTCAATCCAAGGAGCCATCTTAGGTATCTAAGAGAAATCTGGGTCCCTACATAGTAAAACTCACGTTATTTCTCCATAGCTGTTTTAACCAAATTACAGCCAGCATTTTTGTAAGAATGATCCAATATCTATGTGATGCTTCTGTGGATAGGAGAGAAACCTCTGGCCTTCCTACTGCCTAAAGGTAAAGATAAAGGTTCCCCTCACACATAAGTACTAGTCGTTTCCAGCTCTAGGAGATGGTGCTCATCTCTGTTACAAAATCAAAGAGCCAGCGCTGTTCAAAGCTGTCTCCATGATCATGTGGCCGGCATGACTAAACACCAAAGGCACACAGAATGCTGTTTTACCTTCCCACCAAAGTGGTCCCTATTTTTCTATTTGCATTTTTACATGCTTTCGAATTGCTGGGTTGGAAGAAGCTGGGACAAGTACGCGGTGCTAGGGATTCGAACCGCCGAACTGCCAACCTTTCTGATCTACAAGCTCAGCATCTAAAAGGGGCTAAATCATCTAGCTGTTGTTTGTCAGATGCTGAAAACAGTATCTGCAGAAAAAAAAAGGCAAGCTCCTGTTTCTTAGTGGCAACATCTACAAAATGAACAACATGAATCCCTATAAAAATGGTGTACGCAATTGACCTTGCAGTTGTGTTTTAACAATTTAAAAGAAAATTTTTAAAAAATACATAAAAAATGTGAATAAAGCAGAAAGAAAAGCTTTTGGGAGAAAGCTCCACCATCACATAGCATGAGGATATAATGCTTAATTAGTAGTCATAATAGTAGTCACAGTAGGGCAAACATATGGGCAATCTGAAAAACAGATATCTATTGAAATGTTGTCACTGTGGGAGGATGGAATGAGAGTCAGTACCTTGTAAAACAAAGATAAGATCAACATTATTGATTTTTTTTCCCTCATAGTGTAAAAAACCCTCCCTTTTTCCGCATATAAATCCAGCTTTGTTATCTTCCAAATTAAGAACACAGTGTGTTAAACTTCAGACTGTACATTCAGAACTTCTCTCTTGTTTACAATGTTCCAGGATCAAATAATTGTTTTTCTCTCTTGGAGATATTTCCAATTTGAGAGTGGCAAGCATAATCCAAAAACAGATTGTTAATTTCTCACTCTCAGTATTAATGAAAAGCCAACCCCATATCCTCACCAGCCAGCTGATCACCTGTAAACAAGCAACTTGCCAAGTTCTTTGCCAGCTAGGGATAAACTGTCTGGTGGAAATGAATTTCTGGTTTCTATTCCTAACAGCAGATGTAGGCCATCAAAGTATAATGATTGGCTATAAGGACAAAAGGGGAAACCCATTTTCTCTTTATTTTAGATCAAACTTCATGGTTTCCTTCTATGTTAGGAAAGAATGCCACCAAGCTTGAGCAGAAATGCTAAGAGGAGTGTGTCAGTCCTCAGCATCTACCTAAATATACATTTCATCTTCCCTTTTGTTGTCAGAAAGGGAGCTATACAGATGTTATACACAGCCTCTCAACAAATCCCCTTCAAATTGTAGGCTTCCCTTGGGAAAATATTTAATATATAGCTTCAGGCTTCATATCATGCGAACATTAACCACCAAGCGATGCCATAATCTAGGAAAGCTTTATTAACCACAGTTCTTTTTGGGGAGAATGTTGACTAGAGTTGTTATTTCTGAATTCATTTTATTTCTTCATTTGGTTCAGGAAGATGGAATTCCACCTAGGAATATTTCAAGGGCAAAAATCATGTGGACAATATCTTTCATCAAAAGTTCAGCTACACAGTATGTTATCCTCTTGTTGCCATAGTTTCAGTACTCAAAGGCCTGTAATCACTAGGCAATATTCATGTCACTGGGCAGACAAATCTCTTTATATTGTTGAATGACAATTACATGGTTTATAATTTCGACGACTGTTCTGAAGAACTGAGTTCTTTTCGGTTGAAACTCTCATGCTATGATTTGTGTTGTTAAACCATGGAAGCAGGTGTAGATGGGAATGCCTTGGAAATTTATTGCTAATGAAGAAAAAGTTAAACTGGGAAATAAACACGGTTAACACTTTTGGTTATTAAACTTCCCCAGAGCATTTGACATTTTCTAGTAAATTAATCTGCAAATTACATACCTCTTTGTAGAATTAATTCTATGACTCATTACATAGAAGCTCAAGTTTTTTAAAAAATAACAAAGGACCCCACAAAACAAAAAAGCAGCCAATCTTGTTTGTGGAAAGGAAACCAAGAGCAACAGCAGACATTTCAGCCTATGCCCTTGTTTGCCAGACATAAAACTATCTGCTCTTTGAAACATCTAATCACTGTCCCCGATCAAGTAATTTTAATCCACCACTACTGGTACGAGGCTTTGAATGTCAGCCTCTACATGTGGAGAAAAAGATTGGAAGACATTTATTGACAGTTATCAGGGTGTAAGAGTGGGCAGGTGGAGACAAAAAGAGTGAACAAGAACAGTAATCATGTTCTATCATTTTAGAGAAAAAGTGTTTCTGAACAGATTTCTGGAGCTTATTATTCCCATCATCAATGACAGAACCTGTATTTTTGCATCCTCCTTACACATTGCCAAAGATTTTGCTTTGTCTTACAGCAATTACTCAGAAAAACAGTGAATTCACACATCATATGGCAGTAGAGCGACTCCTTAGCTTTCTTCCTGCTACTAAGATTCTGTCTGAAGGCAGGTTCATTCTATCGCTAACAAAATATTATCAAAAAATATTGTGGCATTTTCTAATACAATGGATCCCAATTCTGGCTTGAGGATGGTGAATAGTTCAGGAGCATACTAGAGGTGGACATTTTTGAAGGAATCAAAGTAAACATAAATAAATTTCCTTTTTAGATCTCAACAACTCAAGACATCAACAATACTTCTGTCAAACACCACACAAACCAGGAGATTCGGGCAGTTTAACTGAGTGTAAAGATTTATTGCAAGCTTAACTCTCTACAAGATTCTGGCCAAGGACCGTTCAGGAAAATGCATGGAGTTAAGAACAGGGAGTTAAGAACAGAAAGGAATTCAAGGTGGCTGGGCTTAGATCTCTTGCAGGCATGAAGGGACTCCTATCTTACGATGTGTGTGATCCCACCCCCGGGCTCAGCCTGGTCATTTCCTACATTACCCATCCCTCCGTCTTGGCCCTGCCTCCTCTTTCATGGGTTCTTCTATGCTGCTTTTCTTTTCCAGCATTGTATCTTCAAAGAGAGGAAGAAAGGCTGTCTCAAAGAAATCCTCCTCCTCTGCCAGAACTGGAGAGTCAGGTGGTAGTTTCTGATCGACAGGCTCAGCATCTTAGCCACTGAGCCACCGCATCCCATTTTAGAATGCAGTACTGCAGGCTAACTTACTGTTCACTTCAGGAGTTCAATTCTGAAGGCTCAAGTTTGGCTCAACCATTTGAGGTTGATAAAATAAGGACCCAGAATGTGGCGGCAATCTGCTGACTCTGGAAACCGCTTATAGAGGGCTGTAAAGCATTATGAAGTGGTATATAAGTCTAAGTGCTATTGCTATTAACCCCCAATGCACAAAGAATCAATAAAATAATTAAAAAGGAACATATAGGAGGACCGGTTTCTTTAAAACAAAATGATTTTAATTTACTTCCAAAAAATTATTCAAAGGAAAAATAAATGAACAGATAACAGAAGCCTATTCTTAGGTCTGGAGCCACACAGAAAAGGCTCTGTGTTTTTGCCTGCCTTCACACCAGTAGTAGGATCCTACCTTAGTCACTACCAGATTCGTGGGTGATCATGTGTGCGTGCATGTGTGCCCCTAACGTGTGCACTCCTAACAAACCAATCAGCTGAGAGGATGAAGGAACAAAAAGCTAGGAGTGACCCTCCTATCCCCCCATGCTTTTGGTCTTTTATCCTCTCAGCTGATCCTCTCAGCTGATCGGAGGCTTTTTTTTTTTACTACCGGTTCAGTTGAACCGGTCTGAACCGGTAGCATACCACCACTGCTGCTTAGATTTCACTTACATAGGAAAGTCTTTTCAAATTTTTATATGAAAGAATGATACTAAGATGCTGCCCAGGTCCATGACTAACTGCCCATTAAGAAAACTCCATGATCTCCCTGGAGTTGGTGATACGTTTCAGGCCCATCCTGAAAAACAGACCTAATTTCTTCACCATATTTTAAGTCCAGGAACAAAACAAGCAATTAGTTAATGTTCAGCCAATTAGTATATTACAATTCATCCTGTTCAAAGAAAAAGACCCAGATTTTCTGTTTTGGTTTCTCTTCTCTCTCCTCTCTCTTTTTTTACTGGTATATTAATGTGTCAGGCTAATAGTCAATTACATTTAAAATGAAATTCCTGTATGCCCGTAGAGAATAGAACAGTAGCATGAATTGTCCTCCTTCAGCTGTCAGTCAGGGGTTTGAATTGCCTACCAATTGACAGCGGATACTATTTAGGAGAAGATAGTTCCATTTATAGGCCAGATCCTATTTTTCAACTATCATCTTTTCAAAAGTGAGTCTTTGAGCACTCTTGTTCTGTTGCCAACCCAGTGTTTGCTTACTTGCCAAACATCCTTACGTTGAAAAATGGAGGATCCTTTTTCATTTATCATACTATTTATCCCAGATGCATTTATATAATATGCTTATTTATCAAATAGAAGGGAATAGCGTGCCTTCTACTTCCATGTGGCTGTTTGAAAGCCTGGCGAGATTCAAGCAGCAGACATGATTCCCTGAGTTTTTCAGTGATGAGAAATTACTGTACTTCAGTGCAGAAGGCGTTGTTTTGCCAAGCTCAAGAGAGAAATAACATTTTCTGTGCAGCTGGAAACTTCCTTCTTTCAGCAGCTGTGCGATCCATCTTGCCTAACTGACATAATACAGAAAAGCAGGCCTATCCATCTCAAGTATGCAGGACAAATGCTATTTAGAGACATAAATGTTCACCACAGCCAAAGTATTGGAAATGTCATCCTGCTGAAGAGGAGACCTTTCATGAAGAAGCATTAGCCAAAGGAGAAAGCCCAGTGGTGGGATTCAAATAATTTAACAACCGGTTCTTTGCCCTAATGATTTCTTCCAACAACCAGTTCACCAAATGCTCAGAAAATTAACAACTAGTTCTGTCAAACTGATGCGAACTGGCTGAATCCCACCACTGGGAAAGCCTCACACTTTACAACACTCTGGAAGGCACACAGGCTGCTTAATGTAAAAGGAAATTGTGACATTTGAGGGAAGGGGTTGGAATGTGCAAAGTTGTTTACATTTTATAGATTTAACTAAAATGCACATGCGCATTTATTTATTTATTTATTTGATTTGTCAATCGTTTACAAGATAATAGGTATAAGTATAAACATGAGTAAGAATACAGGAAATAGGTACGAATAAATGGGGACAATAGAACAGGGACGGTAGGCACGATTATGCACTTATCTACGCCCCTTACAAACTTCTTAGGAATGGGGTGAGGTCAAAAGTGAATTGTTTGAAGTTAAAGGAGTGGGGGGTTAGAGGATGTAACAACAAAGTCAGATAATGAATTCTAGGCATGGACCACTCTATTGCTGAAGTCGTACTTTCTGCAATCAAGTTTAGAGCGGTTTACATTGAGTGCTCTTGTATTTTTGTGGTTGAAGCTGAAGTAGTCATTAACTGGTAGGACATTGTAGCAGATAATTTTGTGTACTACGCTTAAGTCCAACTGTAGGTGGCATAGTTCAAGGTTGTTGAAGCCCAAAATCTCAAGCCTGATGATATATGGTATTCTGTTGCGAACAGAGGAGTGTAGTACTCTTCTCGTGAAATACTTCTTGATTTGCTCAATTGTATTAATGTCTGATATACAGTGCAGATTCCAGACTGATGAGCTGTATTCGAGTATTGGTCTAGCAAAAGTTTTGTATGCTCTAGTTAGCAATTCAATATTTCTGGAGGAGAAGCTTCCCTTGAAAAATGGGGATAGCGCTTCCCTAGTAGAACATGTGGAAGTTTTGGAATATTTCAGAATTAAGCTACAATAAGGGCATTACATGCCAAAGCAACCAGGCACAAAGACAGTTTTTTCCTCCATGCCACCTCTCTGCTAAATAACTTATTCCCACAACACTGTCTTATGCCCTGGGATATCAAACCACCTGTAGGGTGTGTCAAAATTTTCAACTTTCAATTTCCAAGCATTAGGGTACTCAAAAGTTGTGGTATGCCTTGGGAATTATAAAGATATTTTGATTACTTTAATAATGGTCAATGCCTGGAGTGCACTATCTGACTCTGTTGTTACGTCCTCAAACCCCAACTACTGTCTACTATTAACCTCACCCCATTCCTAAGAGGTTTATCAGTGCACAATTGTGCCTACCATCCCTGTCCTATTGTCCTCATTTATTCATACCTATTTCCTGTATTCATACTCATGTTTATTCTTATACCTATTATCTTATAAGCGATTGACAAATCAGATAAATAAATAAAAATAAAATAATTTAGATGTGCTTGGTAGGTAACTGTATAAATATAGCAATAGCATTTAGACATATACTGCTTTACAGTGATTTACAGCCCTCTCTAAGCAGTTTACAGAATCAGCAACAATTTGGGTCCTCATTTTACCCATCTTGGAAGGATGAACGGCTGAGTCAACCTTGAGCCTGGTGAGATTTGAACTGCCAAATTGCTGGCAGTCAGCAGAAATTGCCTGCAGTACTGTACTCTACAGTACCACAGTGGCTCATATCATATCAAATCAATATCATAACTTTAACATTTTGTTTGTTTCATAGGGCTGTATTATTATTATCCTTCTCATTTTTCTGTATTTAGCTTCTTATAACTTTGTTGTTTGTATCTTGTGATTTATGTTGATTGCTTTTATTAGTATCTTATTATGATTTATGTTGATTGCATATTTAGTATTCTATGATAGGGACCCCCAACCTCCAATCCATGGATTGGCACCAGTCTGCTGCATGCCAGAAACTGGGCTGAACAAACAAGCGAAGCTCCATCCGTAAGATGCAGGCAGCAAGCAAAACCATGGCCTCTCCGATCTTTGGAAAAACCTCTCTGCACTGAACTGGTCCCCAGTACCCAAATGGTTGAGGGCCGCTGTTCTAGGATTATCACTGAATATTGTATCTTATGATTTATGATGATTGTATTTTATGATTTATGATCATGATTTATCACCTGTTGCTTGCATGAGAGCTTATGCACTGGAGATAATTCCTTGCGTATCCAATCACACTTGGCCAATACAGAATTCTATTCTATTCAGTATGAATTAGCATTACATTGAAAGGACTTCTCAGATAAATTAACTGTCCAGCTCGGGGGAAATATCTAGCAGATCCAGCAACCCTTAAAAAATGTTGGGCACGATTAGACATTCATTCATTCATTCATTCATTTATTTGATTTATATTGCCGCCTATTCACCCATGGCAACTCAAGGTGGCTTACAATGTAAAATCATATTTAAAACAAAAAATAAAAATAAGAACTAACAAAAAGAATCAAATAAATTAGTAAAGTACAATAAAACATAATTTGGGAAAACAAACAAAACAAAAACAAAAACCAACTCCCGCCCCCACCCCCACCTCGATGACAGCGGGTCACACTAGCCTTTTGATGGGTTCCATCCCTCTCTGGGTTCCCCAGGTCCACTGGCAAAACCAAATCTCCAGTGCTTTTCAGAATAGTATTAAGGAAGTAGCCATTCTAATCTCTGGAGGAATGATGTTCCAGAGAGATGGAACCACCACAGAAAAGGCCCTTCTTCTAGGTCCCACCTGGTGTATCTCCCTCAGGGATGGGACCCGCAGCATTCTCTGCCTCCTTGCTCTAATGGGTTGGGTAGAAGTCACTGGCAAGAGATGTTTCCTCAGATAAACCTGGTCCCAAGCCATGAACAGCTTTAAAGGTGATAACCAGCACCTTGAATTGCATCTGGAAGCAAATTGGCAGCCAATGCAGGGATGGGAAGACATGAGAAAATCCCAGAGCTGTGGGCTAAATTGGGAGTCTGGAAACTAACATCCTGAAAGAGAGCAATGCAAAGTATTCGGCTGCTGAGAAATACACGTGGACATTCCATATAGGCACCAAGCTCAAGTCAAAGGAGCCTTTATCCTACAAGCTGTGACATAAGCTGTTTTCTATATGCAATTGTGCCAACATAAGGCAAAATTAGATTCAAGGGAATTTACTTCTAGGTAAGTCTATACAAGATTGCATCTTACTCAAAAGCAATTCATAGGTGAAGCCCTTAAACATTTCATCTCCTCCGTCTTCTCCAGTACTTTTCCCAGTGTCCAACCTGACACAGTATTTGCTTCCCTCTCCAACCATTGTCTAAAAAGAGCAATGACTTTGTTCAACAGGACAACTGGTTCTGCCTGGAGAGAGCATGAGCCAGGGACCACCACCAAAACAGCCTTATCCCTGACTGACCCTCATCATCCCATCTCTGTAAGTAAGCCAGGCATAAGGCAGGACTTCCAGTGGATTTTAAAGTTTGGCAAGTTTACATGAGAATTCAGCTTCATTTTGCTGCTTTCTGGTTGGCCTGCTGAACAATATAATGCGAGCAAAACTTTAGGGGCTATATTGTCTAGAACACTCTGAACAATTATGATTTCAATGCTTTCATGGCAAATAGAATCCTGGAGAGGGTGACATTTAATTTCCTCTTTAATGATTAAGAACCTTTTGTGACTTCCTTCAATTCTGTGTAAGACATTATTTTACATACGTACACTTATATTCCCCCGGATTTGTTTCTCGGTGACTCTCACTCCCACTCTCACTCTCACACTGTGGGATTATGTCAGAATAAATGCTCATAAATGATCTGGGGACTTGTTTCCATGGAAGCAAATTTTACACCCGCAGAGGGCAACGGAATGTGGATAAGACTGTATGCTAAGTCACTGCATTCATACGATAAGAAAAAGGAAAGAGAGGGGTAAGAACATTCAAAGATCCTGAAACAAAGCAAAATTGCTCACTTGCCTGCACCTCAAAGATTCATGTGAATAATATATGACTCAAAAGAATCTAGTTAAAGATTAGGGACCCACTGTGATGATAAGTAGGTATGAGAGCCAGCGTGGTATAACAGTTAAGGTGCTGGACTAACAGTGGAATTCATTCTTAGTCTAGTCTATTCTTAGGCATTGGTGCCATCTGGGTCAGCGGTGGGATTCAAAAAATTTTTTTACCACCAGTTCTGTGGGTGTGACTTGGTGGCCGTGGCATGGATCGGTGGGCATGGTTTGGTGGGTATGGCTTGGTGAGCATGGCTTGGTGGATGTGGCTTGGTGGGCGTGGCAGGGAAAGGATACTGTAAAATCTCCATTTCCATCCCACTCCAGAGAAAGGATACTGTAAAATCCCCATTCCCTCCCCACCCCACTAACCTGCTTTCCAGCTCCGTTCTCCTGTGCAGGACAACAAAAGAAGACCCAGCCAATCAGCTGGGACTCAGGAGTCAGAGAATAGATGGGGCGGGGCCAGTCAGAGGTGATATTTGCTGGTTCTCTGATCTACTCAAAAATTCCACTACCAGTTCTCCAAAACTGATCAGAACCTGCTGAATACCACCTCTGATCTGGGTGATTTGGGACCAGTCTATAAACTTTAGATGCTGATGGAGATGCTGATGATACAGAGACATGCCAAAGGAGCTGTCTTCCAATGGGTGTTTGGGCTTAGATTAAGAATAAACTTCAATATACCAATTTTTTAATTCGTTGATTTTTTTATTATTTACTGTATAATGTTGGTAATTTATATTTTAGATTTTGTTGTACTCTGCCTAGAGTCTGTTAGAAATGAAGCAGTTCAGGGGTGGGATACTACCAGTTGGGACCAGTTCGGGCAAACCCCTGGCTCCATAGATCAGCTGGTAGTGAATCAGTTTGCAGCGACGAACATGGGGGCCCGCCTGCCCACCCCTGCTCTTTCTTGTGCTTTATTCCCTTTTGTGAAAGCATAGCTGATTCGCACGGCAGAGCGGTTTGCCGCAGCTCAGCTGTTTTAGTCACAGTGACTGCAGAAGAAGGAAAGTGTAAAAGCTTTTTGAAATGCAGTGTGTGCGCATGGAGTGAAGTGTACGATTGTTGTTATACCAGTGGAATCCCACTCTGAGTAGGTTATAAATATTGTTGAATAAATACATTAATAGCGCCTGAAAGATGTAAGTAGAACTAATAAATGTGTGGACCTAGGAGGCATAAACTCTTCTAAGTACTCAGGATATTAGGAGTTACAGGAAAATGTCATGATTGTATGCTCTGTGAAGTAAAAAAATTTCCTGTTCTGTATCTCCTTTCAGTCAACTTTATTGGATGATCCCTGGTTAAAGTTTTGACAGAGGGGAAAAATCTTACTTCATTTTCTCCATGCCATATATTCCCTTTCAGTTTCCCTTTGAGGCCAAAACATTCTAGTCTTTACTTGCAGACTTCCCTTTAGCACCGATATTTCTTTTTCAAGGATGATAGTCCCTTTCAGAATAATTCCCAGCATGGATTTTGTCTTTCTCACCGCTGACACCCTCAGTTGGCATCCTCATTGACATACCTATGAGGATCCCAAGATCTTTTTCCTAATTAGTTGTTGACATTTCAGATACTTTTAGGTGGCCTCATGGTCATAATATAGATTATATGATGACCTTCTCAGTGCATATATGTTTAGCATTTGATTTCCGCTGTGAAGTGTTTTTTTAAATTAGTGACATTGAACTTTTAGTGACATTGAACCCATTTTAAAGAGATACTTCTAGATATCTTCACTATCAACAACTTGTTTATCATATGCTGCATATTCTCTTAAGAATACTAGTATACTGCAGTTTATATATTAGAATACTTCAGTTTGCTTTAACTCTGATTCCCTCCCTGAGAATTACATTTCAGGCAATTGTCCTTTATTTTGCACAGTAAAGACAGATGCAAATATCAGTTTGGCTTTTCTTCAATTGCCATATCCTCTTTGAATATTCCATTAACTTTTTTTGTTCTTTGATGGCTCACTTGATTCTGTTGCTTTTTAACTCTGAATATAGTGAAAGAAGGGACTTGGTGGCTCAGTGGCTAAGACGCTGAGCTTGTTGATCAGAAAGGCTGACAGTTTGGAGGTTCGAATCCCTAGCACCACGTAACAGAGTGAGCTCCCGTTACTTGTCCCAGCTTCTGCCAACATACAGTAGCAATTCGAAAGCATGTAAAAATGCAAGTAGAAAAATAAGGACCACTTTGGTGGGAAGGTAACAGTGTTCTGTGTGCCTTCGACGTTTAGTCATGCTGGCCACATGACCACGGAGACATCTTTGGACAGCACTGGCTCTTCGGCTTTGTAACGGAGATGAGCACTGCCCCCAAGAGCTGGAAACAACTAGCATGTGTGCGTGAGGGGGACCTTTACCTTTAGTGAAAGAAATTCTTGTTTTCTTACATACATTCCATACATTCCTCCTCCTCCTCCTTTTCAGCTCTTATTACTTAGACTTTTTATTCCAGCATCTCTGTTCCTTTCATTTCTCCTTGTTAAAACAGGGTTTCCATTAACTGAAAAAAGCTTTCTTCATTTTGACCCAGCTTTGTGGACATTACTAGAAAAATGTGTTGATCTGTTACTAGAGTTCATTCCAGGATTTGATTGACTCTTTCTTGCAGCATGGAATATACAGTATTTCAGCTAAGTTTCAATTGCTCTGAACAGTATATGCTCTGAACAGTATCTATGTATTATCAATAAATTTAGATTTCTTGTCTATGTTTCTTTCAGTCCATTTCCACCAATCTCATATTTTTAAGTTGGCTCTTTTGTAGTCAAATTTGGCTGTTTTGAAACTTCTTGGCAGTATCCCACTTAGGTGTATCTAAATGTAAAAAGCATTTTCCCTATGGATTTTATAACTCTTACATATTATACCATTTAGGATTAAACCTAGATTGTTTC
Organism: Pseudonaja textilis; assembly: GCF_049901715.1. Lineage (NCBI taxonomy): Eukaryota > Metazoa > Chordata > Lepidosauria > Squamata > Elapidae > Pseudonaja > Pseudonaja textilis. Next base: position 30,340,193 of record NC_141997.1, read on the forward strand.
CCCCATGTTTGGTTTTAATACCAGCTATTCTAGGACATTTAGCAAATGTAGAAATATGATATCTTTGTTGTCCCAAGTCTGTTTAAGACTAACTGGTCCCTGATTATTACACCTGCTTCTTGGAATCTCTCCTTAATTTCTTTTGATTAGTTTCAGCAGAGATTAGTTTCAGCATTTTAATCAAGTAGGATGCTTAGATCTAATTTATATTAATAGCCAGATAATTTCCACTGATATTTAATTTATGGTGGAATACAATTTTCCAACATTATCCAATATATCAGATTTTATGTCAGACACAAAGTATCAGGATCATTTGTAAAATTGCAGCATAGAAAATTTATTCAAACGTATATACCAGAATCTAGATGATTAAGGATCAGCACTAAATTGGCACCAGGTAAGAATCAACAGAATTCTAGGAGGGCTGGACTTGAATCTCTTGTGGCAACTCAAAGACTCTAAACTTATAATGCATTTAACCCATCCCTCCCAATTCACCCTGCTCCTCTCCTGCATCTTATACCATATTTGATTATCAGAAAGGAATACCTCCTGCAATTAGTTCTCCATTTCTATATAGTTTAAATACAGGAATGCATTACCCGTTCATTCTCTTTTCTCCACCAGATTTCTTGAATATCCACTGCATTTAGATTCTAGCTAACAACAAATACCCACAATCTTTACATCAGATGAAGAAGCAACCATGCATTTCATTTCATTTATTTAGTATCTTTATTTTGTAAGAATACAATTTTTCTCTTAAAAAAAAAGAACTTAAAACAACTAAACATCTAATTTCCCCATTTGAATTTGTATACCATTAGTATTGACACAGATATAAAAAGACATCTTGTCCTTTAGTGTGCATTTTTCATTGCCTTTTTAGTCTTCTGATTATTACACCCACCATTAAATCTCTTGAACGTTGCTTCTATGCTTTACAACATTTATTATTTCTTTGTATAGCTGCACATCTCAACAGCTGATGCTGAGCTATAGCTTGGTGTCTTTGGGTTAGTCACTCTCTCTTATCCCTAACAAGGAAACAATAGCAAACCATTTCCAAAAATTATGCCAAGAAAACTGCAGGGACTAGTACAAGAAAGCCACCAGGAATCAAAAAGCTAATTCAAAGGCACACTTAGAAAGCTTACAAATCTAATTCAGGACCTCTCCTCCTTCCATTATCATCTCAATCACATTTTGAGAGCTCTATCTAATTAGTCCTGGTCATGGAAAATGGGATTTATTATGAATGTGCCTTGATCATCTTGAGTCTTCAGTCTTCTTTCTAGCAGCATAATTTAGGCTTCTAGAGTTAGCTGACTTCATTTTCCAAATGATGATGATGCTAACATGGATCATGATCAATGCATCCCCCGTAGCATTCCCCAGTAGTTTATCTAGCTCAGAGTTTCTTGCCCTGAGCAACTTTAAGATGTGTGAACCTCAGCTCCCAGAATTCCCCCAGCCAGCTCAAGGAGTTGAAATCCACACATCTTAAAGTTGCTGAGGTTGAGAACACTGCTCTAAATGATGCACAACTTTCACATCAGGTGAAAAAGTAAGCATGCATTTCATTAAAATAAAAACTAAAAATACAGATTAAGAAGGAAAAGGGGGGGGGGGAACTATCTTATATTTTATACTTATCAACAGTCACTGGTTTACCAGTTAATTCATTACTATAGTATGAACAAGATATTATTGTAAGATATCAAGAATCTCTTTCATAGTGACACGTATTACTGCCTTCTTGGATTAGTAGAAAATATTGTCCAATCCAAGGAGATAGATCATACATTTCTGACAACCATTACTTGACATCTGGAATAATACCATTGTTCCAATTTCTCAATATAATTCTTTTTGCCACCCCCACCCCCTGCATGATACAACCAAAATGCTTGATAAACAGACAAATTTTAAAAGAAGAAAGAGAACTTTTAGATGCAGTCTATTTGATCATTAAAAATGATAAAGAGCTGTGTTTGCAGTGGATAAGTAGATTGTAGTCGCCTATTATACCTTATGAACAGAGTTGGAAAGTTATTGTCTATTTCCTTTGCTATTATGAAAGGTGCTTAGAACAACACATAGCAAAAAAAAGGTGTTTTATTTCAAGGAGTGCAAGCAGTGAGAAATCTTTGGGCTGTATTGAAATGTAAATTAAGTTTTGATAACAAGACTCATGAATATCTAACACTTTGGAAAAATTCTACTTTGGTGGTAAATCATTTTATTGGAAAACTTGGGTAGAAGCTGAGATTATGAATTGAAATCAACTACTATGTAATGATTTTTTTCCAGCTTCAAATTGAATTTGATCTTCCTAATTCACAACATTGGAATTATCTCCAGGTAATGCTTGTTACCTAATGGATCAATATGTACTGCATATGTGGCTTCTCAAAGGCACCTGAATTACTTTCTTGCCATTACAGATACAAAATTATAACACATCACTATCAAAAGCTCAATATTTTAAACTGTACATTTCACACAGAAATTGTACACTGAATAAAGAACTGGAATTCCCAGGACAGCCACAATAGTGGCTTCAGGTCCAGACTTGGGGTAGAAATGGTGAATTAAACATAAAAAAACAAAAAGCAGAGCCAACAATCATGGCAGAATGAACAGCTGCTGAGTAGACCAGCTTTCGTAATCTCTCTTTGGACAAGCAGAAGGCTTGAGATCATCCACAAATACTCCAGATGAGGAGACAGTGGTCCCCAATGGATTTAAAGCTCTTGGTGATGAAGGAATAAAGATTTTGATGAAACTTTCTTTACTATATTCACAATTTTTATTTTCTATTTTTTTTCTACTTTTTTCTCTTTTCTGCACCTCTATTTTTTATTTCTTTCTTTTAAAAAAAATTGTATTAGTTTTTTATCATTGTAATTATAATTTTAAATTTTAGTAAAAAATAAACCCAATGGTTTCAGGTCTTGAAAATATTAAATGTTATCTAAAGATTTGAGATTAGGGTTGATTTCTTGAAAAATTATACTAAGGGTATATTGTATTTGAAAGGATGGACAACAGGTTTTTTTTGTGGAAATATAAGAAATAGGTGTGTTTATTGACTGCGTGATATGGTCATGTGATCATTTAGTACCTTTTGGGGACCATGTATTAAGGTATATTACTAGATTTATGGGAAAATCTTTAAATGTTAAATATTTTACTGTAATGTTGAATGATATACCAACTATCAAATATGAGAGGATAGGGCTTACTTTCCAAGGACTGACTTCCTCCTAAAGGAATCTCTCTCTTACATGCCGGCAAGGGAGCTATATTCCTAAAAGTAGGACAAAGCTATTATATTCTGGAAAGACTCATCTGCCTCCTTCTCTGCCTCTCTAAGCATTTCCATCTCAGCTTGACTTTTAGGGAAACCATCTTCTTCCTTAGAGATCTAAGAGCTTCTTACACCCACACAAACTCATATGCCCAATAGGCAGATTGTTGGGCAGTATAGTTATTCATATAAAAACATGTTAGAAAAATAAATGCTGCACAAGTTCTAGAGAATATAACAGGATGCTCATTGCCACTATAAACCAATTGAGCAATTTAATTCATTTATTTAAATGATAAATTTGTTGGCTAATCATTTGTTAATTCATAAGGCTTCCTTGCTTCAATTTAATTAATTCCTATGAGTCACCTATAGCCTACAGTGGGCTCTGCCTAGAAAAGAGTGCTACCAGCTTCTACTCCCTCTTGGCAGCCTCCAGCCGAAGACAGACTTGGATTTCCCTATAGCAATTCATTTCAGATCTTATTCCCATGTACCCTTGGGGGAAACAGATCCAGAGAGATTTTCATCTGGTGTGCAATGGGAGGACAAATTTGAACTTTTAAATTTTATTTATTTATGTATTTATTAAATTTCTATGCCAGCACTGATACAGTGATTCTGAGAAGTTTACAATACAATAAAAAGTAGAAAGGTACTACAAAATAATAAACATTAGAAGAATTAAAAAGAAAAGCAACACACCAAGATGATAGGGGGTGGGGATCTTCTCTAACCAGTTAGCTACCCCCAACATAGCATACTCCTATCAGGGCTCCAGGCCAAGTGGCAGGGCCAAGTTTTCAGGCTCTTCCGAAAGGCCAGGAGTGACTTCAGCTCAGTATTTCAAAGAATACTGAGATAATACAGCAGAAAAGGCTCGCATCTCAGACCCTGCCTGTCAAAATGTTTTGACAAGCAGGATTCTAAGTAGGACCTTTCTGCTGGAACAATGCTTTCTGCTTACTCTCCCTGATGAGAGTAAGACGGTTCCTCAGATAATCTGGACTCATGCTATAAAGGGTTGTAAAGGTGATGACCAACACATTGAATAGGACCTGGAAGCAAATTGGTGCCCAGGTCAGCTTGTGACACAGCGGTATCACAAGTGCCACCCAAAGGGGTTACAGAACCAGGAGTGGGATTCTACCAGTTCGCACCTATTCGCTAGAACCGGTTGTTAACATTCTAAGCAGTTCAGAGAACCAGTTGTTAAAAGAAATTACTGGTCTAATCCTGTAAGGAAGGCAGGAAGGAAACATTCTGGTGTTGCTTAGAGAAACTGCCTCTCCATTAATCCTTATTACATTCTTGGCAGGACTAGACTGTCTAGGAACATCTCTGGAGTTTCCCCCCCCTCTTTTGCTGATACTTTGCTTGTGTGGAGTAATCAGTTAAAGTTACAATGGCACTGAAAAAAGTGACCTATGACCATTTTTCACACTTATGACTGTTGCAACATCCCCACAGTCATGAGAGGCCAGGCGAGGATATGTGTGCCTTGAGTGATATTGAGTTGGCCACACCCAGCCAATTATATGACCACTAAGCCATGTCCATCCAGTCACATGACCACCAAGCCACACCCACCACCAAAGCCACGCCGACAGAATCAGTTGTTGAAAAATTTGAATCCCACCCCTGTACAGAACTGTCCACCTGCTGTGGTCTGTATCAGTTGCAGAGGTGGTATTCAGCAGGTTCTGACCAGTTCTGGAAAACCGGCAGTGGAAAATTTGAGTAGTTCAGAGAAACGGCAAATACCACCTCTGACTGGCCCTGCCCCCATCTATTCACTGCCTCCCGAGTCCCAGCTGATCGGCTGGGACTTCTTTTGTTGCCCTGCACAGGAGAACGCAGCTGGAAAGCAGGTTAGTGGGGTGGGGAGGGAATGAGATTTTCCCACTCCCAGGAGTGGAGTGGGAATGGAGATTTTATAGTATCCTTCCCCTGCCATGCCCACCAAGCCACACCACACCCACCAAGCCACGCCCACAGAATTGGTAGTAAAAAATTTTTTGAATCCCACCACTGACCAGTTGTATTTTCTAAATGCTCTTCAAGGGTAGAACCATGCAGTATGCATTCTAGTAATCCAACCAAGAGATGATCAGGGCATGAGTGCCTGCGCACAGGACCACACAATCCAGGGGACATTACAGCCTTAACCTGGATTGCAATATCCCACAGTACCTATTTATTGTTATTTTGTTGTATATAATGTTATCCCATCTCATTATAATCAAAGAAGTTACTATTGTTAAAAAAAAGAGGAGATGTAAATAACAGCACGCAATGTCTTCACATCCAGTCTGGCCCTGAATTTTAAAAAAAAAGGCGGGGGGACAATCTAAGTACAAGACATTGCTTGTCTTGACTATTCTTCATATTTATATTAATATGCTCCTTCACTATTGATTGATTTTTTAAATTCCACCTTTATTACTGTATAAGCAATTCAAGGCAGTGAACATACCTAATACTCGTTCCTACTTCTATTTACCTCACAACAACAGCCCTGTGAGGTGGGTTGGGCTGAGAGAGAGTGACAGGTTGCTTTCGTGGCACTTAGATCTGAGTGTTTCTGATCATTTCAGAAGAAAACTTCTCTTGGACGTATATAGCATGTAAGAGATGCTAACGTTCAGGAATCACTGTGGTTCTGGGCAACCAAAGGAATCATTACCTCAAGATTTTGTAACAGTTAACAGCTAACAGGACACCTGTTAGCCAAAACTGCCTTGTTCTAAGAGATGAGTTGGCTTTAAAAAAAAAAAAAAGATTGGCATCAATTTATTTATAATTTATTTGTAATTGAGTTCCTAGGCAGAGGTTCTGTTTTTTACTGATGGAAATGATAACTCTTCATCCTCCCTGCTTCCTGGCTTCTAGCTCCAAATATGCCATTTTCTTTTGAGGGAGTTCTTAAAAAGAAGCAAGCAAACAAGCAAGTAACTTAACACATTATATTGCCAGCTGACTCCTTGCCAAGAGGAGGACGAATTAGTCAGAAGTCTTGTCACCTTTAGTTTGGCTACTATACATGCGGGAAGAGCAGCATTGATCTGCCAAATGTCAAAACAGCTTAACTCCAGCTGCATTTTAATGTGGACTATCAGGATCTTGTCTGAATTGCTTAGAGATTATCTCCTCCAATGCCAGCTGCTATAATGGCACCCAGCCAAGGGATTCAAGAGGGAAGGACCAAGAACTCAAGGGATAACCACACATTGTCATTGTTGTCAGCCATTCAACCATATCTTGAGCCTCGGATGCTCTATGGATCAGCCTTCTCCATTCCCCTCTATCTTGCATTGGCTCCTTCAGATCCACCATGGTCATCTCTGTCTCATCCTTTATCTCAGAGGTCTCCAAGCTTGGCAACTTTAAAACTTGTGGACTTCAACTGCCAGAATTCCTCAGCCAGCTATGCTGGGAGTTGAAGTCCACAAGTCTTAAAGTTGCCAAGTTTGAGGACCCCTGCTCTATCGTGCCCAGCCAGCAGGTACTATGATGGCCCTTTCTCCCTTTTCCACTGATCCCTCACAGCATGAGTGATTTTTCAAGTGAGTCAGCTCTCATGACATGGCCAAGGCATGACAGCCTCTGTTTGGCGATCTTGGCTTCAAGTGATATTTTTCGTGAGGACTTCTTTGCTTGTGATTTTTTGCAGTCCATGGGATGCGTAATACTTACCTCCAGCACCAGTAATTAGAAAAATTATTGCATTAAATAATCTGCATTTGGTTGTAAGGCTGATATTTTACTCTTCCAGATGTTATGCATGCCAGACATTGCAGTGCTTCCAAGTGCTATATGCCTTCTCATCTCAGGGCTGCAGTCACCATTTTGGTTGATTTTAGAGCCCTGGAAGATAAAGTGTGTAGTGTTTTGATGATCTCATTCTTGGTCTGCACTCTGACCTGTGTGTTCTCTACTGTTGTCATAATCTTTGTTTTCTTTGATGTTAAGGTGCAGTCCGAATTTTTCACTTTCTGTTCTGATCAAGGCTTCCTGAGACCGTAATTAAGCACATGTTTAGTTAAAACAACTCTTGTTTTATTTCAGCACTGGGAATTATGTTCATTCCCAGCCTGTAATGAGTCCCAAACAGTCCCTCAAGATAAGCACCCACCTTTCTCTCCTCTGAATTGCTGCCAACAATTAAAGTGCCAAATGAACTGTAAAAAAACCAACCAAAGTACAAAGTCCACACAGAGCTTCAAGGATTAATCTGAACAGAACGAACAACTTTGCTTCCAACAAAGGTTTCTTTATCTTTGCCTGTCCTTTATACCTTATGGGAGGGGCAATCACCTCCAAGCCTTACTCCCAAGTTGCCCCTTTTGTCACAGCTGCTCTTGCCTTCTAGCAGCTCTGCTCACACACACACTGGGAACAGGCTCCCCTTGTTCCTCTGCCTTGCTGCTGTCAGATTCTGGAGGCTCCAGAGTCAGCAAAATACTCCCAGATGGTCCTGGCCCCATCTCTGCATCGGATGCAGGACCCTCGTCTAAGTCCTCTCCAGATTTCTGGACTGGTCCCTGTTGTTCCCCATTGTCCGATTCCGCTGCTATCTGCACCAGCTGCCGGCAAACCACGGCACTTTCATCTTTGACTATCAGGATTAGCCACTCCACATCCTCCTTGCTTTCCACAAGCAATATGGTATCATCTCCTCAACAATCTGAGGTTGTTGATATTCCTGTTATTGATTTTAACCCCAATGGTAGATCCCTCCAAATGTGCATTTTTTCATAACTATTTATGTGTACATGCTGAATCATACAGGTGGCAAGATGCAACCTTGCTGAGGGCCTTTTCAAATTCGGAACCATTTTCCATATTCTGTTCCTACAGTGGCAGCCTGATCAGAGAAGAACAAGTGAATGAGCTAGATGGGGTATGGTGATATTTCCAGTTCTTTGAGGCAGTTCCAGAGCTTGTCATAGACAACACAATTAAAGGCTTTTGTGTAGTCAATAAAAGACATGCAGAGGCCTTTTTGATATTCCTTTGCTTTTTCCACCGTCCAATGTAGATTGGCAATATGTTCCTCTTCCTAGAACTTAGAACATGTTCTATATTCTATGAACATAATAGAATTGGAAGGGACCTCGGAGGTCATCTAGTCCAACCCCCTAATCCAACCCCAATAACAAGAGATTGTTATTCCTTTGGATAGTGGTAAATTAAGTAGGATTTTTATTTTATTTTATTTTTTTAAAGCAAGCCACCGTGCCTTGTTTAGTTTCTACTGTTGGCCTAGCTGAAAGCTGGGTGATTTGTTTTCTCCTGGTACGAGTAGCCAAAAAAAAAAAGTCACACATCAGTGATGGAAACCAAGAATTAACTTTATTTCTGTACGAACATAAGCATTCACCTTTGTGACCAAAGTCAATCGTATTCAAAGCTTAACAGAACTTTTATAGATCATTTAAATAAACCAGTGTATAATCATTTGTAGATAGTAATTTATTTACACCCTTGGGTAGGGAAAATACTCCCCAAAGGTTGGTACTAAGGCCCATAAGGTGGGCACTGATTATAGCTAAGGGAAATATGAATTAGTTGAATTCCTGTCTCTCTAGCCTGTTAAGTTATTATTCAGTAAAACAGGAAATTGGGCCTGCTTTTTAGGAATTAATTGCTAAGAAATAGCAAGATAAGAAAAACATTCATTAGCAAAATGGAAGGCTTTGATTTAGGTTCCTAGGTTAAAGGAACTTTAAACGAAGCCAGAATTAACTTGCTTCTGTTTCCCTTCTAATAACAAGCAAAAGACAGCAAGCAAAGATAAACCCAAGGTTTCCCCCGCCCCCCCGGCAAAAAAACCCTCTTCTCCCACCATCACCATTGCAACCCCCCCATGGACCACTAGTGGGCTGTAGCACAAAGGCTGGAGAAGGGCACTCTGTGTGATGTACAATGTCATTGCACATTGCTCCCAACAATCTGGCTCCTCATTTTACCAACTTTGGAAGAATGGAACGCTGAATTAACCTGAGACGGTCAAGATCAAACTCTACGCTGTGGACAGAGTGATCAAAAGAACGATTATCTAATGATACAACACTCAGGTGACCTTACACTGTGTCCTCAGATGACATTTATTTGCAAGAAAAAAAGAACAATACTTTTAACCCTTTAACCTCAAACTACCCACTATTGACCTCACCCCATTCCTAAGAGGGGAGTACATAAGTCCACCATCGTGCCTCCCGTCCCTGTGCTATTGTCCCCATTTATTCGTACCTATTTCCTGTATTCTTACTCATGTTTATACTTATACCTATTATCTTGTAAGCAATTGACAAATCAATAAAATAAATAAATTAACTCAAAAAAGTTTGGTGATATATCTTCCCTATCTCTCTTCCCACCCCACCTCTTCATGGGTTTTGTTGGGAGAAAAAAAGACAAGAGACTGGTTTTTCCCTTCTGAGAAAAAAATAGAGGAAAATGTCCTTTTTCATGGCAAAAAGAATGGCACAGACATAAGCGGTGGGATCTGCCCACTTTTTGATAGGCACACTTCCAAACAGAGCTAAAGACTAATGTCATCCACCATGATTGTGGTCTATATAAGCAATTTTATATACAGTATAATCTAGAGATCTTCTGGTAAATAAAGGCAATGCTAAATTTGCTCTTCAGTGTGCCACTTTCCTCCCAATGATTTATTTTAATTTAACACAATCTAAGGCAAAATAAAATTCAATAGTTCCGTATCCAAAGTGTGCCAAAAGAGCAGTTTGAACATATTGATAGTCTGCCAGCTCTGCCAGTCCTGATCCTTGCCATAACCAAGTAAAGTAGCTTAGTGTATTTATTATGTTGAATGAAGTATAAACATAAACTGAGTATGAAGAGAGATTAAGGGAAGATATGATGGCACTCTTCAAATATCTGAAAAGAAGCTAGAGAAATTCAGGAAGCTAGAAAAATGTAAGATCGCTTTCCAGTTGTTCCAAAATGCATGATTGTCATCATTGCCAGCTATTCAATCATGCCTGACCCTCTGCCACTCTATAGATCAGAATGGTCCATACCCCTCTGTCTGTCTCCCACTGCCTCCTTCAGATCTGCTATGGTCATGCTGATGTCATCCTTCTTAGTGTCCAACCAGCAGACATTAGGGTGGCCCTCTTCTCTGCATGACATGGAATAATAAATTTAAGTTACAGGGGGCAGCTTTCAAATGAATGCTGGGGAAAAGCTTCCTATCATTAAGAAGAGGCTAAATATCCATCTGCCACAAATACTTTAACTTGCATTCCTGACTTTTATAGAAAACTGCATTCAATAGCCCAACTCTATAATTTTGAAATTAACGTAGAACCAGGACAAAACTAAATGTTACAGCATCAATTGTATCAATGAACAGCATTTAATACAATTATTCTACTGTATATTTCCCACTTCTATGAGATAGACAGTCTCTATTCAGTAGTAGGTATTCAGTGGGCTCAAAGAGCTCCACCCAGGTTTTTTCACAAGACTGCATGTAGCTCTAATACCACAGGCTGTCATCATAATTTTAGTTTATACATACAGAGAATAAGTAATTGCAAGCTTAATGAGGAGGTAAAGGATTCGTGTTTTTAAGAAGCTATTTTGGTTTCTGGCTATAACCAGAAATTGATATAAAGGTACAGAGGTCCTTCTTTGAATGTAGCATTTCCCCATTTCATCTTGAGATGCCAGTTCAGTTTTTCTTCTCATTCCAATTCAGTTTTGGCTGGTGAAAAAACCATAATCTAGATTTTTTAAAAAAATGTAGCCATTTTTTGTATTTTTTTTAGCTATTTTCATTTTCATTTTCTTTTATGGGCAATACGACTTCTTTTTGTTGGTCTTTTTTCTAACAGCGGCAACTCATTGTTGTTTGCTTCCAAAACCCAATGCAACTTTTTACTCTAAGTCAGTGGTCCCCAACCTTTCTAGCTTGAGGACCCAGCCTGGTGCTGGGGGGGAGTAGGCGTGCACACAGAGGTCCATTTGTATAAGCCGCAGGCCTACAAATGGACCTACACTCTCACGAATGGAGTTTTGCTTGTAAACAGAGGGTGCTTGCGTGCAAAGCTCCTCTCACATGAGTGGAGAGCTCTTGAGCCAGAGTTCCCCTTATGCTCATGTGTGAAACTCATCTTGTGTGAACGTAGTGTGTTCGTGCACAAAGCTCCATTTGTGTGAATGAAACTTGGCACGTGAGTGCAAGGGGCCTCTGCTTACTCAAGTGGAGTTTCATGCGTGCATGCTTGCTCATCTCTCTCACAGCCCAGTCTTGAACAGGCCCCAGCCTGGGGGTTGGGGACCCCTGTTGTGATGACCCAGAGTGTATCAGAAATATAACAAAACCCAAAACTTAACTAAAAATCCTTTAATGCCTTCAACTTGGCTTCACTGTTTAATTGTTCACAGTGGAGGAGTAAACTATTTTCAAAACAACATTGCAAAGGAAAGAAACACATTTCTCATTCAAAGAGCCGATAACGAAGCAAAAAGCAAAAACAAACCGCACTGAATAAAGTTCCTCGACAGACCAGGATAGATAATTGCCAACTTCAGGAAGATAACCAGGGACAGTCCGTTGGAAGAATGCCAAACAAGATAAACCTTCTTTAGGAATAAACACTAAATTGTCTCCAGCGTCTGTTAGCACGCAGGTCCAACCTTTTATGCAGATCTCACACCTGCAACCCATGAAGAGGATCATGGCCCTCTCCTCCTGAGTAGACCACATTTTACCCTGATCCTCTCCTCCCTGCGTGCCCTAGGATGGATAGGGGATGGGCCTGGGTCCTCCTCTGACTGCTCAGGGTCAGTCTCCACCAGGGGCAGGACACCTGTTCTAAATGTATAAAACTTTGCCCAGCTTCGATTACTTGCAGGACTTACAGAGTTAAGTCCAGCTGGAAACATTGCCAATTCATTCTTCTTTTTGAGGAACGAGTTGCTCAAGAGGATCACGCAATTATTAAGTTATAAGAACAACTTCCAAACATTTATTTTCATCCAGGCCTTTTACAGGGTTAGATCCACTAACTGTTTGCTTATTTTGGTAAGCTGCCCAAAGCAATTCAGTGGCTCAAATAGCAATTTACTAAACAAATAAGTAAATAAAGAAGTAAATAATTTATATATATATATATATATTTCAGCTATGTTGTACTTTATTCATTATTTAATATTCCAGTAGATCTAAATTGGTTAATAAATTAGCTCAGTGTTTCTTTAAAAGGCAGGTGATTATTTCCAACCAAAATTGTTTTAACGTTGTCATCAGCCCTACTGATGGGAATGGGATGGGGGCATTTTAAAGAACATTCAGCATTCAGATTACAATGTGTTATTCTCTAGTGCAATGATTACACCCTTTCTCTTAATTCCTGTGCAATCTGCACAATTGTGCTGACATGCAAAGCATTCTGTTAATGTGAAAACAGGCTTAGATTTGTATAGCAGGTGCTATAACTTGACCTCCAGTACTTTATGTAAAACCAAATTTCCCTTTTGTTGTTACAGCTGGGTGCAGGTGAGGGTTGCATGAAAAGAGTTGTGAAAGCATATGTGTTCTAGAAATATAAAAGAAATAATGGCTCTTTTAGAGGGCCCATCCTACTGTCATTTAACTTTGGCAATGCACAGACAGTATAAGAGGGTAGAAATTCTTGTAAATTATACAGGAAGATTTTGAACATGCTGTATTTAAATCAAAATTAAGAGTTTACAAGGGAGTTCTATTATCTTCTATATACTTCATCTAGCAATTGGTTCAAAATACATATAATTAATGATCCTGCGTAAGCATTATATTTAAAGTTGCTCTTATCACCAGGCATTTTCAGCAATTTGTGCATTTTTAAAAGCTCAACAATGGAGAATGGCAGCATAATAGTATAGTGTAGTACATACAATAAGGGACCTAAAATGCCACAGCCATTGCTAGATGTTACTTGGTCCTTAAATATCAAGTGAACATTTGCACATTGAAATAATGACAACTTTGCAGGTGGGACCAAGTGGGATATATATTTCCCCCCTCTCCCAGAAATGTTAACATCCCGAAACTTCATATATGTCTATTATAATTTAATATCATTCTCCCAAAGTGCCAGAAATACAAATCTATGCCACCATCTATATCAAGCACTGTGGTCATCATGATTTTCTCTGACACCAATTGACATTAGAGAAAAAGACTAGCCGCTTGAAGTTGGATGAAGAACGCCTGTGGTTAAGGAATAAGACCCCCAAGCCCTTAGAGTCTTTGCTTAGCATTGGCCAAGATGGAAAGCAAGGTGTTATGTGGTTTGTGCTTTTTTTTGGTTCAAACTTCATATCTCAACTCTTGAATAGTTTTGTTTCTGTTTGAAAGCATGTGAGAGAAACAAGTCTCTGGCTCTTTCAGATCCATGTATCCTTTAATTCACAACTGGCATGTCTCAGAGGACTTACTTTTCTTTTTTTTAGTCCTCAATTGCAGTGGTGGGATTCAATTTGGTTTATCACCCATTTGGTGGGCGTGGCTTGGTGGGCATGCTTTACATGCGCACGCATGCTTTGCGCGCCCGCAGAGGCTTTCCTACTGACCTTCTCCTGCACTCTCTCTGTCTCTTCAACAGCTGACGCGTGGCAATCCACTGTGCCACACAAAAAAGCAGGAAATAAAGGTCAATATGGACAGGGTGGTGGACCTAGCAGCTAATTGTCAGAGCGAACCGGTTCACTTCTAGATGATCTTCGAAGCTACCAGTTTGTCCAAACCGGCCTGAACCGGGAGAATCCCAGCCCTACCTAATTGTGATGAAAAATCAGTTTTCAGAACAAGGGCAATTGCCCCCCTAAACACCTCTTCCAGATACCTGTGGTTAGATACTGACTTAGGTTTCCAAAATTGTATAGCCCATACAAGAAGGATCCCTGAAAATTTACAAAATTACCAGAAAACAAATAAACAAATAAAAATCCACCCCAAAATCAAAACAAAACAACAACAACAAAGAACTACAACAAAAATTGAAGTAAAGAAACCTTAAGGTGCATAGTATTCCAAAACTAGAATGGAATCCAAGGTGGGATTTAGCAGGTTCTGACCAGTTCTGGAGAACCGGTAGCAGAAATTTTGAGTAGTCCAGAGAACCAGCAAATATCACCTCTGACTGGAGAGTATATATGGAGACTGTATCTTTCCCCTGCCACGCCCACCAAGCCACGCCTACAGAACCGGTAGTTAAAAAAAATTAAATCCTACCACTGACCAGCATGCCCTGTGTGGTTATGAAGAAGGTACTGGTGCAAAACTTGGTGCAAGCAGGCAAAATGAGGAAGAAGACACTTTGAATGTTTTGTAACTTATTTTTTTACAGCTTCTATTACTTCAGAATTTGAATACCACTTTCCTAGGAATGCTCTGACTTGCCATACAACAGAGCAAGATTTTAGGCATAGATGGCCAACCTTAAACAGACAAAAATCTAGTTCCTGGAAACAAAGAGAACGATGAACTGGACTGAAAATACCATTGAGAATAATGAACAGGACTGATACAAGCAGGCATTTGTTGGGGTGAGCTGTGTATTCCAAAGCCAATTCATGACGCTCCCCTTGGCCACTTTCTCCCTCTGTAACCAGGTTGCTACGGCAAAAGGGGAACCAAGTATGGGTGAAGCACTGATCCCTTTTCAATTTGACAGCGAACCTCTGATTGTTTAATGGCGATGACCTCGTCGAATGAGCGGTTTGAACATTGTGAAGCTTAGCCAGACACATTTGATGAAATAGTAATGCTGTTTAAATGCCTTACTCTGGGTCCTGGAAATTTGCCCTCCTGTTTTGTTGTTCTTCGATTACTTAGGCCCAGAATGCCAGCCTCTTTTTATACAGTGACTTAAAATTTAATTTGTATTGTCTTATTGTACTTCTTTTATGCCTCTCAGCCAACCCATTCAGTGGGTTAGGTTCAGTTTCTCTTTGAACTCACTGAATTCACTCAGTTGCGTTCATGGCATTTTTTAAAAGCTATGATTCTGGGTAATTCAGGGAGGCATAATAACCTGATGCCCAGTGATGAGGGCATCTTTCCAAAGCCTGTGGTGGAGGGACCTAGAACTGGTGTCTGTGCCAAATAGTAATCTTTAATAAAATAGCAAGGAATACAAGGGAAGTAATCAAATTAACAATTTAATGTTATTACCTTTAAGTCGAAGATATCACCTTTAATTCTTCTCATGTATTCTCCTCACCATTGTTTAAACTGCTCTATGCCCACTTTTTGAGCACTGCCCTGACAATCACTAATGGCCAAGGAGAGCCCTTAGCCCAAGAGGTTGTGTTATATGGAGGTTAACTCCAGCTTTTAGCTTTGATTTTTCTTTCCACATGTCAAAGTACTGTACTAAGGTCCATTCCCCATACAGCAATTATACTTAATTATACATATTTCCCCTTTCCTTTAAGTAGAAGTGATTATAAGATCTCTGCCTGTAGATACCTCTCTGTTATGGCCCAGCTGTTCAAGGCAAGGCAAGGCAATAGTTCTTTATTTCTCTCCATAAATGTTTCAGCCAAAGGCCCTCCAACAACCAGTGAGGCTCCACTCCCACACTACCCTACAGGGAGAGGTGGGACTCCAACGGTATAACAACTGGTTTGCTCCGTGTGCAGGCTCTGCATTTAAAAAAAGCCCATACTTACCCTCAACTGCAGCCTCTGTGATTCAAACAGCTAAGAAGCAGCAAACGGCTCTGCTGAGTGAATCAACTGTGCTCTAAACAAAGGAAATAAAGCACAGGAAATAGCAGGGGTGGATGGATGGGCCCACATGCTTGTCACAGTGAACCGGTTTGGAGGTAGCTGATCATTGGAACAAGGGGTTTGCCTGAACCAGTCCAAACCAGTAGAATCCCCACCCCTGTCTGCAGGCAGCCATTCCCAACTCCCAAACCCAGCTCCAGAAGAACAAAGAAAGTCCACAGAATAGGAACACGCTCATGGGGTAAGATCCAGGTTTCTAAGTCCGATCCACCAGGCAGAGTGCAGGCCACAATACAAAGGCAGTCCTCAGGACAAGAAACAGGTCATAGAAAATAAGCAGTTCCAGTGAAGCAGAGTCCAAACCAGTGGTGGGATTCATGTGGGAATGGCTTGGTGGGCATGGCAGGGGAAAGATACTGTAAAATCTCCAGTCAGAGGTGGGATTGGCCGGTTCTCCAAACTACTCAAAATTTCCACTACCGGTTCTCCAGAACTGGTCAGAACCTGCTGAATAACCACCTCTGGGCCAAACACAGGCCACAAAAGAAGGGCTAGGTCCAAACCAAAATGCGAAGAGCAATCTTCCAAGTAAGGCAAATGGCAAACGGGCCTGAGTCAAAGCCAGGGGACTGTAAGCCAAAGCAAACAATGGTTCCTGGCAAAGACTAACCTCCCACGGCTTCTCCTCTTACTCCCCTCCAAATGTTCCTTGTGAGGAGGAGTGTGACGACCTTCTCCTGAATAGTCTTGCAACCCTTCCCTGGGCTTGCCTACATTCCACTCTTCTGGCCCTTGGATCGAGTGGAGTAGACAGCTGTTCCCCATCAGAGGAGATTGACTGCCTATCAGTACCACTGCCGGTTAATAGCCAATCCTCTCCTGTGTCTGTGTAGGCAGGCAGCTCTCCATCTGGTCAACCACCTCCCCCAATCTTGAGGGTCCCAGGACATCCCAGGACACCTCATCCTTAGCCCCTGGTGTGCCTTCCCTGTGGGACAGTCCCAGTTCCCAATTCTTCCTCCTTCTCCAAACTGGGCTCTGAGGGGGGCACCTCTCTACCTATATCTAGAGAGATGTATATATCCAAATCAGTAGTTCTAACTATAACTATATAGACATAAATTATGTGGAATCTCATGGCTTCTATCTAATATAGTTCACATAACTTTCCTGTTTGATTGACAGACTTCTAGTTCCACTGCCCTTGTTGTATTGATTTGTTTATGTGAAGAGTGTAGAGGGTGGCTTTGAAGGACAGAGGGAAGATCTGTTACTAAGACAACAATCAGATAAAAGAGGCTTGATCCCAGGGCAAAAAAGAAGACAAAAGAGGAAGGGAGGAAAACACATTCAGTCTTTCAAATTTCTGTTGCAATAGCTGTTCAATTAAAAGTAGCTTTAGGCCCAGTCAGTCTATTTCTTAATCTGGTCTACCTTATAAGCCGAGGTGGTATTTAGCAGGTTCTGACCAGTTCTGGAGAACCAGTAGTAGAAATTTTGAGTAATTCAGAGAACCGGCAAATACCGCCTCTGACTGGCCCCGCCCCCATCTATTCTCTGCCTCCTGATTCCTGGCTGATTGGCTGGGTCTTCTTTTGTTGCCCTGCACAGGAGAACAGAGCTGGAAAGCAGGTTAGTGGGGTGGGGACGGAATGGGGATTTTGCAGTAACCTTCCCCCAGGAGTGGGGAGGGAATGGGGATTTTGCAGTAACCTTCCCCCAGGAGTGGGGAGGGAATGGGGATTTTGCAGTAACCTTCCCCTGCCACGCCCACCAAGTCATGCCCACCAAGCACGCCACACCCACCACACCATGCCCACAGAACCGGTAGTAAAAACATTTGAATCCCACCACTGCTTTTAAGACATTAAAAGATAGAGGATTTTATTATATTGGTTTGTTGTACAATCAGCCAGATTTTTAGATTGAATATGACATTTTTGTCTACCTACCGAATCCTTTCCAAGGACCTGGAATAGGCAGATAGTGATGTTTTATGGTATTAGTGTTATCGTCACAGAATACTGTATAAACTATTCTGAGTAAAGCTGCCTTTTACAAATGACTGGTGGTGGATTTATTAATGCGGATGGTATTCAACTGGGCTCCCAAAGCGCCTATTACTATTGGTACTACATTTGCTTTCTTTTACCCCAGTCGATCCAATTCTATTTGCAGGTCTTTGTGTTTTGTATCTTATCCTGTTCTTTATCTTCTATTCTGCTTCCAAGTACTGCCATCTACTCTATCTACGCTTTTTTCCCTTTCTTATTGACTGTCAACTCATAAAATATTTCTCTGGTTTTTTTAGTGTTGCCAATAGAAAAGGACGGAGGAGTAAGTGTAGCAGCTGCAAAAATGAAACTGCATGCCATGGTTGTTTCATAGATAGTTTCCAGGCGACCAAAATTTCTGCCGTGCAAAATTCTAACTGGAGAGCATGATTGATGACTCTTGGCTATGGATGTGTCCCATTGGATAATATGAATACACCCAGGGGGTGTGGGGAAACCAGGGTCAAGGGTGACAATGAATGATGTGTCTCAGAGTCGGTTACACCCAGGCAGAACCGGCATGTCTTCTCTTAATAAATCTTCTTTGAGCTTTGAAAATCGGGCTATGATTTAATCAGACTCATGATTAAAATGGGGGTCACTATCAGAGCCCTGACACTGACAATTGTTAAGTCTGGTGTGTTATGAGGCAAGTTCTTGTATGTTTGAATTCTAAAATCCCAAAACACAGTTTCTGCATTTTCTATTACCTTCTCTAT
Source organism: Pseudonaja textilis (assembly GCF_049901715.1). Taxonomy (NCBI): domain Eukaryota; kingdom Metazoa; phylum Chordata; class Lepidosauria; order Squamata; family Elapidae; genus Pseudonaja; species Pseudonaja textilis. The sequence goes on from NC_141997.1 coordinate 30,359,041, forward strand.
TTGATAGTCTCATAGTTAGTTCTTGCTTGCAGGGAAATGATATTTCTTGCATACCTTCCGGTGCAATATTGTTGCTATCTTGAAATGCTGTTGTTTGCTAAAAGATCTGTGTGATCTTACAGCCACTAACCAGGGGATCTACTGTTTCTTCAGCTATTATTGTTATAAAATACAACAGTTATATAAATACAGCTTGCAATCTCAATTGAGCCCAAAATTTCTGTTGCTCAGTGAGAAATTTGTTAAGTGAGCTTTGCCCCATTTTATGACTTTTCATGCCACATTTGTTAAGTGAATCACTGCAGGGGTTAAGTTAGTCACACGGTTGTTAAGTGAATCTGGTTTTCCCATTGACTTTGCTCGTCAGAAGGTCGCAAAAGGGGATCGCATGACCCAGGGACACAGCCGCTGTCACAAGTGTGAGTCAATAGCCAAGCATCTGAATTTCGTTCCCATGTCCATGGGGAAGCTGCAATGATCATAAGTCACTTTTTTCAGTGCTGTTGTAACTTGTATGGTCTCTAAGCAAACTGTTGTAAGTTGAGGACTATCTGTACAATCATTACAGTCATTATAAAATATAAAATAATCATTACTGAGATTAAAATATATTAAAATGTACAAATGATAAACACAGAGACAATAAATATATCAATAGTGGAAATATCTTAAGGTGTTATTGGTTCTATACGAAGCATAACGGGGTCTTGAGAACGACTTCTAGAATGTTAACAGGGATGGAACTAACCTGACTTCAGTTGGTGGGGTGAGAGAACGTTTCATAAAATAGGTGCCATGGGAGAGAAGGGTGCTATCCTAGATACACCAAATGTAGGTTCCTAGGAGATGCTACTTGTAGCTTGTGTCCTCTGCCATATTTAATGGAATGGGTTGACATAATCAGAGAGGGAGGCAGTCCCTCAGAGAATCTTGCCCCAACCCATGAAGATCTTTAAAGGTGAACGCCAACCCTTTGAATTGGACCCAGAAACAAACTAGTAGCCAATGCAGCTCACAGAGCAGAGGTGTGACATGTGCTTTCCCGGGAGCACATTTTCAACTTTGTCGCTGCATTCTGCACCAGCTGAAGATATTCTCCAAGGACAGCAGATTTCAAAAATATAACCTAGAGGTGACTAGGTCATGAGTGACTGTGAGCAAAGCTTCACCACCTAGGAATGGACACAATTGGTGCCTGACATAAAACTGTGCATGCAACCCATCCAGCTCCAAAATGACATAATCCTAAAACTGATAGCCCCAAAGCTCAGTCTTGCCAGGGTTCAGCTGAAGTCTGTTGTACTTCATCCCGACCCTCACAGCCTTCAGGCACCGGGATACGATGTCCACAGCACTGCTTAATTTGCCAATGGCTGTGTCATGCCCCTGTTGGAGACTGACTCCGAGGGAGAGGAGGAACAGCCGACAGGGAGTGGAAGTGTGGCTCTGGAGGTTGTGTAGGAGGCTGGGGAGGGCACAGGCCGGTGTGATGACCCGTAGTGCCTCAAAAATAACACGAAAACTAAAACATGAATCAAGGTCTTGCAATGCCTTCAACTTAACTTCGCTGTTTTATTAGTCACAGTTTAAATTCCAAAAGGAGATACTGAAGGAAAAGGAAACCAGAAACAAACCATATTGATGAGGGTTCCAAGGCAAACCAAGATAATTAATCACACATTCCAGGAAGATAACCGGGAAGAATCCATGGGAAGAACACCAACAAAGATAAAGCTCATCCAAGGACAACACTAATTTGACTTCAGCATCTGTGAATACATTGTTTCAAACTCTTCTACCGAGCTCACAGCTGCAATCCATGAGGAGGGTCATGGCCCTCTCCTCCCAAGTAGACCACACTTTTTTCCCTGATCCTCTCCTCCCTGCGTGCCCTAGGATGGATAGGGGATGGCCCTGGATCCTCCTCTGATTGCTCAGCCAGCCTCTGCCCTTCCCCAGCCTCGTCCACCACCTCTGGAGCCACACTTCCACTCCCTGTTGGCTGTTCCTCCTCTTCCTCAGTCTCCATCAGGGGCATGACAGCTGGCTGGGTAGTCAGAGGAGGACCCAGTCCCACCCCCTCTCCATCCTAGGGCACGCAGGGAGGAGAGGATAAGGGAGAAACGTGAATGGTGTGGTCTATGGGGAAGGAAAGGGCCTTGATCCCTTTCATGGGCTGCAGCTGGGAGAACTATTTAAAAGGACGGATTGCTCATGAATCAGTGCTGGAAACAAAGCATGAAAATATTTCTAGTCTGTCCGTTCTTACCTGAGTTTGGCGTCCTTCCCAGTGTGTATTCCGATATCTGTGGACGTCTTCAGACCCTTATCTTGCCTGGTTCCCTTAATTGCTTCAGTGTGGTTTGTGTTATTTTTTCTGTTTATAATTTATAGGTATTTTTCATTCAAATGACATTTCGTCCTTTTTGCAACTGTTTGTGGGGGAGTTTTTTGTCTACAGTCAAGGATATTTGGAGCTTTGAGACCAAGTTGAAGGAATTAAAGGGACTTCACCTGTTTTTGTGCCTGTGTTGTTTTTGTATCCCACCCTAGGTCATCACAGGCTGTGATATATAATTGGGTATCATCAGTTTACAGTGGTAATGGATGAACTCACCCAGTAGACTTGTGTAGATGTTAAATAGGAGAGAAGAGAGGACCAAATCCTGAAGCATTCCGGGATGAGGGTGGGACCGTTTCTCCCTAATCACTACTGACCAAGATCAATCCTGCAGATCTCTCCTCCAGTAAGCAGCCAAAAGTCCGGCCAGATCCAATTACCAACAATTAAAAAAAAAGTCATTGGCAGAAGCCAGGACTACTTAGCAGCCACAGTTGGCAAAATGCTGTGGAAATGCTATAAAGGATGGGTGTCAAGCTTGATCGCATTGTGGGCCGTATTAGGATTTTGTTTGGCCTTGGGGGGCTGGGGTGGGTGTGGCCTGGTCATCACAGCCAACTGGGTGGGTATGGCCAGGATGGGCCAGGGTCGGGGCAACACAGGCCGATCCCTCACTGTCTCCGGGACAGCCCCGCAGGACAACTCTGGGCCTATCATGGGTTGGATTTGGCCTACGGGCCATGTGTTTGACATGTCTGCCACAAAGCCACAAGGCAGCAAAGTAGCAAACATGGCAAAGTAACAACTGCAACCATCCCCCAGTATACTGTGCTTCACTACAGCACAGTCCACATCTCCAACCTTCGCATCTAAATAGGTAGAAAACATCTTCATGCACACCACAACAACAATCAAGAAGACAGCCTGAACTCAATCCCCTCTCTTCTGCCATCTTATCCAAAACTATTGAATCACTACCTCTCACAACTTCAGAGATTTAACTCTTGTTTGGTATTATCTGGTTGGCTTAAGCACTCTGAATACACTCCTTTCCCACTCCCCTCACTTTCTGATTCTAATGACAGTTGAGAATGTAGGACTGGTAGAAGTTGTCTTTTGACCGATGTTAGGTAGGGAGATGAGTTCTTAATATTGCAACAATAGTTTGGAAAGCCACCATGGGAAATGGTTGTCCAAGCCACTGGGATAATGAAGGGTAATTACTCACTGGTGGAGAATTTGTTTTCCAAGTAGAAGACCCACATCTACTCTTTAGCATCTCCAGGTAAGAAAGCAGAAGTGATAAGGTGAACCTCTGTCCAAAACAGGGCAAGCCATTGCCAGCAATACTCAACTCAAGGAATAAATAGCCTGATGTGGTTAAGAGAATTACGTGTTCCTATAACACAAGACAACCCTTACACAACTATCTTTTAAAAATGTCTCCTTTACAAGCAACACTGCCTTCTTCTTTCAGGCTGATCTTTATATTTCTTTGCCAGTTTGCTAAGTTGAGTCATAGACAAGAACAAGTTGACCTTGGTTGCTGGATTTGACTAATGAGAGATGACTGTTCTCACAGGAAAATGTGAATGTGGCCGATGTACATGTTTTCCTCCTGGAGAGTCCAAAATATACGGCAAACTTTGCGAGTGTGATGATAGACAGTGTGAAGACAACGATGGCAATGTCTGCAATGGTAGGTCAATTTTAATATGGATTTCAGATGAAGTAATGTTGTGGTTATAATCAGTGGTGGGATTCAAAAATCTTTACTACCGGTTCTGTGGCTGGGGCTTGGTGGGCATGGCTTGGTGGACGTGGCAGGGAAAGGTTATTGTAAAATTCCCATTCCCTCCCCACCCCACTAACCTGCTTTCCAGCTCTGTTATCCTGTGCAGGACAACAAAAGAAGACCCAGGCGATCAGCTGGGACTCAGGAGGCAGAGAATAGATGAGGGCGGGACCAGTCAGAGGTGGTATTTGCTGGTTCTCCAAACTACTTAAAATTTCTGCTACCGGTTCTCCAGAACTGGTCAGAACCTGCTGAATACCACCTCTGGTTATAATGCAATTTTTTCCTCTGGTTTGGAATTATTGTGATAATACAAAGAAAATAACTATTGAGCCTCTGTGGCGCAGTGGTTAGAGTGTAGTACTGCAAGCTACTTCTGCAGCCAGCTGCCTACCGTTTGGCAGTTCAAATCCCACCAGGCTCAAGGTTGACTCAGCCTTCCATCCTTCCGAGGTGTGTAAAATGACGACCCAAATTGTTGGGGGCACTATGCTGACTCTGTAAACCGCTTAGAGAGGGCTGTAAAGCACTATAAAGCGGTATATAAGTCTATGTGCTATTGCTATTTTAGGAGGCAGGAATGTATGTACAGTATGGAGATAGATAGGTATCTACCGTAGTGCATTTTTCTTAAAATGAAAATAAATAACTGATTTAATGTATAGAACTGTAAAATAAACAACGTAAACAAATAGTTTTGTTTCTAAAAATGAAGAATTATTTGAAAGAAACAGGAGGAATTGACTCAGAATCTATCATTTGAATTAAACTAACGGGCTACCATATGCTCAATGATTCACATCTTGGGGAAACAGAAGGAATAGCAAAGATGAGTGCATACAAGGGCCTGTGTTGCGCACTTCACCAGCTATAAAGCTAAAACTGAAATTCAGCAAAATGTCCCTATTCCTAAATATAGTATGTGGAGCCTGCCCCATATGAAAGGTTTTGCTATGTATAAATTCTGGTTTGAACATCATCACATTCATATGTGCCAATGGAGAACATAAATTTGTGTATGTGTGTTCTTTCCATGATTCCCAACATCTAAACATCTGGAGCCATCCTTCTGAAGGCCATGTCAGAGCCTTTATTGAAATGGCACTTACACTGTTATCTTAAACCTAGATGAGCCATTGGGGTATATTCAATAAAAATGCATATATTTAGAGGCACTCTGGTGTTTATAGTGAATGCCTTGTTTTCAGAGATGGGAAACATAGGTTTGCAAGGCTGTGCTCAGGGATTCCCTGAAACAAGCTTAAATAGACTCTAAAATGGATACCTTTCAGTTATCACCTGCAGCTGAACCTCAAAGCTACACAAAATGTGGTATGTTTTTTTTTTTTTTTTGTAGAGAAAACTCTGCAGCATTAATTAAGTGCTTATTTACAGGTCTATGGACATTCTTAGTCATCCACATCACGGTTGTCCCCAAGGTGCTTTTTTCAAAAGGCAGCTGGACTTCGTTTTTCCTTGAAAATGTTTCACTTCTCATCCAAGAAGCTTCTTCAGTTATGACTGAATGATGGAGGATGGAAGGATTTATGTTCCTTGTACTCATTTCGTCTTTAGGACTCATTCTGTGAGTCATGGAGGCCATTTGGAGGTTTATCTGGGCCCTCAGGGTCATTGAAATAGTGCAAATGGGTAGGGAACCTTCTTGGAACTGCTGAAAGGACTTGGTTGCAAACAGGAGACACAATAGGAGGTGGTATTTGAACAGCCTTTCTCAATAGAGGGGGAGCAATACGACACCACTTATCTCCTATTTACAATACAGTCCTTTCAGTAGTTCCAAGAAGGTGCCAAACCTGCTAACGACCAGATGAACTGCAAGGCATATACATATTTCTGCCCTCCACCATTCAGTTAGAACTGAAGAAGTTTCTTGGATGAGAAGTGAAAACATCTTCAAGAAAAACCAAAGTCCACTTGCTTTTTTATAGTTCATCCATGGGGAATTTGTGAGGCTATGGTTGTTTTGCTGAGTTACAGTTCCAAAATTCTTCCTTATTTTTCATCTCACTGAGACTGGTGGAAGATAATTCACCAGGTTTGGAGAACCATAGGTTCATTAATCCTTTTGTAATTGTCAGTCAATGAAATCAACAAAGAAGCTAAAATAATGAGCAGGCAGTAACCATGCTGATTGTGGTTGATGCGAGTTGTATGTTAAAATTTCCAGACACTGTGTGTTGATATGAACAATAGATGGATTTTTTCCCCCTGCTTTTGCGGGGGATAAACATGTAGAAATATTGAGAACCTTATGATTTTTTTTATTATTTAAAATTATTTATTTCTTCAGAAGTTACCAAAAGCTAAATAAATGTATACTGGTTAAGAATAGCTTAAAAAGGAGCTTTGTTTGCCAAACACTACAAATTTGTATGATTCTCAACTTCTGATACAAACCTCCACTTCGGTTTCAAATAGATACACTAATCAGAAAGATAACATCTCAATATTGTAATGGATTAGGAAAAAAAGTGAGTACTAGAGGAGAAATCTTAAATACAGAAATCAAATTATGTATGAGATTGGAATCAGCACTATAGTGGTTTAGCATTGCATATCTAATAATTCAGACCTTTGTTGTAGATTTGCCCCTGAATTTTTGCTCATGAAAATAAATACTCAGGGGAATTTACGATAGGTTTATGTATCCATATTCTATTTGCTGTTGTATATTGGGCTTATGCAATTCAAGCAAAAAAAAAAAGCAACCCCATTTATTATACCATTAATCAGATTTCTTAAATATTTACTATTCATTGATAATATGACTCATACTTCGGCATCAAAAATATAAACTTATAGGAAAAAAACCTATTAAGAAAAAAATGCCCCTTTCAACCTAGAAGATATTGGAAAACCCACCTATTATGCTGAGATGCATAGGCATAAAATGTCTTATTTTTTTCAGGCTGCTTCTAGCCATTTAGCCTCAAGTTATGCCAACCTCAGCATAATTTCTTCTGCAAATGTTAACAAGTAGTGGAGTTCAGCTCTCGTTGATTTCATGGGAAGGATGAGAGCTTAAAGCAGAATGAGTTAAAGCTAGAAGTGATCTTGGAGAACTGGTAGGAAGACTTAATGCCTATTGAAAAAGTAAATGGAGGTGGATAATTGTCTTCTGCTTGTCTCACTACAGATATTGATTTATAGCTCACTTTTCCAGCGCTAGGCTGAGGTAAATATAAAGAGAAAATGTGATGGATGAGGGCATAAGCATCCATGATCTTGCATACTTCCAAAGTCCTAAAGATGCTACTGTCCATCATTGGATGAAGAAAAAAATAGTGCATTTTCAGCAAGATCTAAGAATGGAAAGCAACTGAAAATCTACATGTCTTGTTCTGTTCTGATCACGTTCAGAAGTTTATCACACTTAAACTGGTGCCCTTGATTGGTATGGAGCTTATTTCATCATGTAGCTTTCTCATTCTCCTTCATGAGCTGAATACAGAAAAATGTGCTGTGTTATTCAAATTCCTCAAAGAAGTAAAATGTCCCAGGAGAACACAGTGGGAAAGAAAGTTTGCCATGGTAGGAAATAATATAGGGTAGTTAAATAATATGCTTGATAATGTAAACTGTCCTTTCAGCATTTAGAATATTTTACCTGAGCTGACTTGTCATTTATTTTTTCAGATACTTTTTGAGACTTAATAATTGCCTAGTTAGCTAATCACTTTTAAGATGACATAGAATGAAACATCAGTAAAGTCCGTGTAACTCAAAGGGAAAATAACCCAGTAGATTCAGTTAAAACAAGAGCCAATTAAAAAGAAATGCTAAAAGAAGCATCACCAGAAAATCTAAAAATAAACGAAAGCACAACAGAAATATAAAGAGGATAAAAGATGGGAAAGAAGAAAAAGATCTTTGCCTGGCACTGAAACAGAACCAAAGTAGATTTTTTGGAGAGCGTACACTGTATTTCACAGCTGGGACTGGAGTTGAGCCTCACCTTCTGTTGTCACTTTTACCCAGTGGTGGGATGTTGCCGGTGTAACAACTGGTTCGATGATTGCATGTTTCCTGCATGCGTGCATGCACACTTCATGTGTGCATGTGCCAAATGTGTGCGTGAATATCTTCCAGAAAAAACTTACCTGCAATGTTACTGCTTGAGAGTAACACAGCTGAGGAGCGGCAATCCGCTCTGCCGTGCGAATCAGCTGAGAGGATATAGGTAAAGTACAATGCAGGGGCGGAAGGGCAGGCCCACATGATTATCACAGCGAACCGGTTCGCTGCCAGCTAATAGTCAGAGCCTGGGGGTCAGCTGAACTGGTCTGAACTGGTAGAATCCCACCTCTGCTTTTACCTAAACAAAAAGACCACTTATACCAAGGGAAATGTTGGGATCCGGCTCTCAGGAACCGATAAGTGCATTGCAGTTGCTCAGATATTTGAGAATGACTCAGGCAGGCCCAAATTGGATACCATTGTTTATCCGTCTCTCTTAGTTTCACCTCTATAGTTAGAACGGTAGAAAAATAGGAGAGGGAGATTTTATGTATATTGCCATGAGCTCATGGGGAAAAAAGACTGGAAATAAATCATTCTAGACTGTTTTTTAAAACATTAGTATTATAAAATGCATTCTCAAGAAGAGCCTCATAAACAATAATTCATAGGGAATTTCTAAGATGTAAATCATCAAAGCCAGAAGATCTAAATCAACATAGAACTATAGCTGAGGTATTCATTTGAGAGGAAGACAACTTAGGGAAAACATGCTGAACGTGGCTTCTCGAAATTTTTCATCCCTTTCATCAGCCATGGCCATAGGAAGTGTGTGCATTTTCTTCTGTATAATGAACGAAGATGAGATATATGCAGGGGTGGGCTTCTAAATTTTTAGCAAAGGGTTCCTTGCCTGGTTGCTGGGTGATCATAGCCATGATGGGTGTGGCCTAGTCGGCCTCCTACACCAAGGCGGGGGGCGTTTTTGCCCTCCTTGGGCTCTGAGGCTCTCTGGAAGCTAGAAAAGGGCCCATTTATGGCCTTCTCGAACTTCCAGGAGGCCTGTTTTTCACCCTCCCCTAGCCTCTGTACACGCCCTGCACTTATCTGCATCCAAAATGGGCTGCATGGGGACTCCTAGGAGGTAAGGTGACCAACCGTCCTCCTTTAGGGAGGACAGTCCTCCTGTAAGTTCTGTCCTCTCTCAAAAAGTGTCCTCCTACATGTCCTCCTTTTGGATATTTGAAGACTAATCTGTAAATCTCCGTATTTGATTGATGCCGATCTGATCCATTGTATGTGATGTGATGTATTTGTATTTGACATGACGATTTGTCAAGGCTCGGTACAGTGTGGCGAGACGCGATTATGAGACACATGCGCTTCATACAGGATAATTGTTTTGAGAGACTGCGCCACGTGCAAGAGTACACCATGCACAAGAGTGCGCCGCATGCAAGAGTGTGCTGCATGCAAGAGTGCGCCAGGGGTGGGATTCTACCAGTTCGCACCTATTCGCTAGAACCGGTTGTTAACATTCTAAGCAGTTCAGAGAACCAGTTGTTAGAAGAAATTACTGGCCTAATCCTGTAAGGAAGGCAGGAAGGAAACATTCTGGTGTTGCTTACAGAAACTGCCTCTCCGTTAACCCTTATTACATTCTTGGCAGGACTAGACTTCCTGTCTCAGGAACTTCTCTGGAGTTTTTTTCCCCTTCTTTGCTTTACTTTGCTTGTGTGGAGTGACCATTCAAAGTTACAATGGCACTGAAAAAAGTGACTTATGACCATTTTTCACACTTACGACTGTTGCAGCATCCCCACAGTCACGAGACGTCAGGCGAGGAAATGCGTGCCTTGATGTGAGTGATATTGAGTTGGCCATGCCCAGCCAATAACAGGACCCCAAGCCACGTCCACCCAGTCACATGACCACCAAGCCACGCCCACCAACTAAGTCACGCCCACAGAACCAGTTGTTAAAAAATTTGAATCCCACCCCTGGAGTGCACTGCATGCAAGAGTGTGTTGCGCGCAAGTGGCTTTGTTTTTTTTTTCTTCAATTTATTTGTGTCCTCCTTTTCATTGTAAAAAAATTGGTCACCTTATGGGAGGGGAAGGGCTGAGTGGGAGGGGCCAGCCAGGAGAGGGATTTGGAGGTTCTCCAAACTGCACAGAATCTTATCTAGGGGCTCTCCCAAACACCTTCAGAACCTCAGCAGCCCAACCCTGGGTATATGGGCATGGGTTTCTTTCTGGACTGGATACATTTGTAAGTATATGTACCCCGAGAAGCACAAGGCAGAAGCTCATTCTCCTTCCTAGCTTACCCAACCAGGAGGGAGAGAGGGAGGGGCTTAAAATAGGACAGCTGACACCTTGCCCAACTGCCTGGGGATGATTTTCTGGAAGTGATTTCTTCCCAGCTCCTCTCTGGATCTGCCCTATCTTTGAACCCGACTTTTCTCTTGCCAGTTTCTCTCAGTGGACCAAATGTCAACCCACTCTATTTGCTCTTCAGAAAGTTATCCTCTTGATGGACAGCAAGGCAGCAGTCTCAAGACTGCCTATTTGCTTGTCAGCAAACAAAACAGAACAGAGCGGGACCAAATTTGGTTTAGTGGGAGGAGGGAACAGAAGAAAAGGCAAGTTTGAAAATGGTCTGGATCCGGCCAGTAAGCTCTGGAGGAAAAACTTTCCAACAAAAGCATTTGCATCCAGAGGAGAGAAACAATTGACCTCAACTCAGAAGACAGCTACCAGTTCGATTCCTAAGCCCCCAACCCAGAGGTGGTATTCAGCAGGTTCTGAGCAGTTCTGGAGAACCGATAGCAGAAATTTTGAGTAGTTCGGAGAACCGGCAAATACCACCTCTGACTAGCCCCGCCAGTCAGTCTATTCTCTGCCTTCCAAGTTTCAGCTGATTGGCTGAGTCTTCTTTTGTTGCCCTGCACAGGAGATCGGAGCTGGAAAGCAGGTTAGTGGGGTGGGCAGGGAATGGGGATTTTGCAGTAACCTTCCCCCAGGTGTGGGGAGAGAATCGAGATTTTACCATATCCTTCCCCTGCCACACCCACCAAGCTACGCCCACCAAGCCACGGCCGCAGAACCGGTAGTAAAAAAAATTGAATCCCACCACTGCCTCTACCCCCTCCTTCCTGTGGAAATGCTGTTAAAAGAATTGTAAAGAATTTTAGAGATCCTAATCCACAGATTTTCCCTACCTCGTTTTTCTCTAATTCTGGAGTCACCTAAGATTCCACAGTCGGAAGCACATTTAACAAGGATATGTTTTACAGCCAGGTGATTTCTCAATGACTTCTGATATAAAACCAGTATTTTCATGAGTGACAGAACCCTCCTCTCCTAAAGGGAGTTAGTCATGACCATTATTATTCATTAAAATTGTGACTTCCAGCTGGAGGAGGTTGTCCACCTCTGCTTTGGGAGTAGCATAGCACTTTCAGAAGAGAATAAACACTGCTCACTTTAATGGACAAACCATCCACTTAACCATATTGGCACTTTATCTTAAATAAATATTAAGTTCTTGGCCACATCCACTCCTTTGATAGGGCTAGGCAAAATGACTCCTGCGTATCTGCAGTTTAACATGGATGCAAATAGAAAGACAACCGAAGATCAGCCAGATATTTTGCCTCTCATACCAGCAGCGTCTTTGCAGTGCTGTATCTCTTCCCATGTATTTTCTCTTCTTGCTTCTGAACTGCCTAATTCCAGAAGAGAGAAAATTGGGAGGTTTGGGGGGGGTGGAGAGGGTCTAAAAATGGCAACTAATGAGATTCTGCTCCCTTGCTTGTTCCTCCCTTGCTATATTGCTTTCTCTGCTGAAAAAAAAAAACAGTAAACAACAACACAAAAGCTCTCTATTAATTGCCTACAAGAGAGGAATGCTAGCAAGGAAGGATGGTGTTTTCGCTTAAGAATAGAAGGGATATCCCTGGAACTACGAACTGTGACATGGCAGAGAAATCTTCCCTCAGGAGGAATTGTGTGCTACTCAGCGATGGAGAAAATAGCTCAAATCTATCTTCATTGCATTCTATGTGGAATAGCTGAGGCGATTAATCACTGAAGTTAATCAGGTCAAGTGCAGAAACCACCGGGAGATACATGGCATTATAAAGATATGTAAAGATTTGATCCTTGTATGTAGAAGAGCCCTTTGTTTCCAAGTGTTTTCACTGAAGAAAGTTGGCACCCAGCCTCTTAAAAGAATGAAATATTTGAGGAAATATTAAAAAGGCAGAATGAGAAACATGATTCTAAACACAGAAACTCAGCCCCAGATCCCTGCCCCCAGCAGATACTTTGGTGCCAGCTTATCTACAAGACAAAAGACTTCAGCTCCAGGATGATGGAATTGCCCTTCAGGGCAAAGCCATTCAGTCACAATAGGAAATTGCCTTTCATTGTATCACCCAGCAAGATACAACCAAGCCTGGGACACAGACAACCTGAGGTGTGACTGCATAGCCCCATGGGAGTCTGACAGCAGCCGATAGGATACCTGCCCTTGCCACAGGAACAGGAAGCTGAAAGGCAAGGCCCAAGCGAGGATTCACTATTCACTCAAGTCCCGATAAAAGAAACCCTCGAAATCATCAAAAATAAATACCTCATGGAACTAGCAGAACACTGTTTAACCAACACATATTTCATATACAAAGGACAAAGATACAAGCAAATTGAAGGAGCCCCTATGGGATCACCACTGTCACCCGTCATTGCAAACCTGTTCATGGAAGAATTCGAATCCAGAGCCCTAGCCAATGCCACCCACAAACTCAAACTATGGTTAAGATACATCGATGACATATTTGTGATTTGGCCCCATGGAAAAGAAAACCTAAACTATTTCCTAACACACCTAAACAGCACATACCCCAAAATCAAATTCACCATGGAAACGGAAACAAACAACTACCATTCCTAGATGTACTAATCTACAAAAAAACAGATGGCACACTAGGACACACCATATACCAGAAGAAAACACACACCAACTGCTACCTCAATGCCCAATCCCACCACCACCCAGCACAGATAAACTCCGTGGCCAAAACACTAATCGCCAGAACCAAACGCCTGGCAGACAAGACACACATAAAGACTGAACTATGCACCCTGACTAAAGTACTGACAGCCAACGGCTTCCACAAAAGCAAAATCACTGGCCTGATCCACAAAAACACACTGAGACATAATGGAGACCTAGAAGATGAACAGACCTATGGAACAGCTGTCCTGCCCTACATAAAAGGTACTACAGATAAAATCAATAAGATACTACATGGGCATCACATCAAGACTGCCTTCAAAACAGACAGAAAAATAGCAGCCATCCTAAGAAACCCCAAAGATAAAATTGACCTGGAAAACCAAGGCATATATGAATTCCCCTGTGCATCATGCCCTGCCACATACATTGGACAGACCAATAGAAGAATAAGTACCCTCCTGGATGAACACAAAAATGCAATAAAAAAGCTGGAACACACTTCCTCACTCGTCCAACACATGAAAGCCACAGGTCATAGCATTGACTTCAATGGCACCAAAACCGTAGCCACTATAGAAAACCCCAGCTACAGAATTATCAGAGAAGCCATAGAGATTGAAAAAAGACCTGAAAGCATGAATAGAAGAGATGACTCCACCAGACTGTCAATCATTTGGAAGCCTGCACTCACAAACAAAAAAATCTCCACACCACTAGCCAGCCAAACACCTGGGCACAAACAGATTCCCCCTGATACCTCCAGCTCAATCATACCCCAACCAGGCACCCAGATGAAACCTAGCTTCCTTATAAATGATAGCCGTCTGTTTACTCGGAGCCAAGCCTCACTAAAAGCCTCCAATACAGGAAACACAATGTTGCCAGCCAATCAAGACAAAAAAAGCTACAAAACAGACAGAAGATATTAGAAACACCAATCAAGCAGAACACAGCAAACTCCAAGACCAATAAACACAGACCAAGACTCCCAGCCAATCAGGATGAAGAAAAAACCATTCTGGCACAGCAGTAGGCTAGCCCCAAATTTAAAACAGAAAAGGCTGTGAAAGTCTGACTCACAGACGAACACTATACAGAAGCCTGATGATGGCAGATGAGATTCTGCCGAAACGTTGCTTCAACTTTAAAAGCACAACTATAATGATGTGGGAAAAGAAAGAATATGATAAGGCCTTGCATCATGTGGCTATCATGTATCTTGCAGGGAGAAAGACATGCCTAAATCTCTATAGGGAGAGTGGGGAAAGAGAATAGTTTTCAGAGTTTCTTATTCAGCTATCGTTCTCCAAGTCTGGCTGAGATCATCCTCCATTTTGACACAATACAAGAATTAGAAATGCATTCTAAAATAGGCAAAAATACCCTACTCCCTTTGAATAAAGATCCTTCCATCTGCCGAATACTGTCTTTTCTGAAACCGGCAAGAGAATCTTTTCCCTTTATAGATTGTTGAAAACTCTGCTACTTATGTGCAGTTGCAACAATTTTAATTGGACTCACGCATCTATTTAATAAGACCATTATCCTCCAGGATAAGATCATGCAACTTTGTTGTAAACAAGAATTTCATCAGGGGTTTTCACACTCTCAGTAGGTCTAGACAGCTCACAACAATCAAATAAATTATAATAAAAATCAGTAAAACCTAAAAATGAAAGACCAAGTTGAATTAGGGCTTTGAACAAGATTTCTGACAAGCCTCTTCTGCTGACAATTAGCAGAAAGGCCCTGTCTTCTAACTTCAGTACATGACAGAAAACACAGTGCTGGGAGGGAGCAGGTGCTGGAAGCGGCCTGATGCCAGGAGTGAGATTCAAATTCTTTAATAACTGGTTCTGTGGGCGTGGCTTGGTGGTCATGGCTGGGTGGGTCAAAAGAGAGAAACTCACTTTAACAATGCTCTTGGAGCAGGGGGTTGGACTAGATGACCTCTGAGGTCCCATCCAGCCCTGGATTGCTGTGCTGTTTCAAAGCATCCTCTGAAGCTGCATCTAGTGCCATGGTTTGTGGTCCTTCCTTCCTCTCCTTTTTCTCTCCCTCCCTCTATCCATCCATCCACCCACCCATCCATCCATCCATCCATCCATCCATCCATCCATCCATATTCATTCACTTCCCTTCCTCTCTCTTCCTCTCTCTCTCTCTCTCTCTCTCTCTCTCTCTCTCTCTCTCTCTCTCTCTTTCTTTCTTTCTTTCTTTCTTTCTTTCTTTCTTTTTCTTTCTCCCTTCCCTCCCTTTCTTTCTCCCATTTCTCCCTCTTTCTTTCTTTCTTTCTCCGCACCCTCCGCACTCTGTTTTGGGCCCAGGAAGCCCAGGAGCCTCCTGGGAACCAAAGCGGGGCATGGGGGGCCTCTGTACCCCCACACCTTGTTTTGGCCCTAGCAAGTCTCTTACCTGGGAGCCAGAACCAGGTGCGTGGAGACTCCTGGGAGGGGTGGGGTGGGGCCAGCTGGTCTTCGGAACTACCACTTCGCCAAACTGGATGTAAAATTAACATCCGGTTCGCCTTAATTGGCCCAAACTGGCTGAATCCCAATGCTCTGCCCGCAGCAGGTGAGCATGTGAAGCTTCATTTGCACATGCACAGGATTTAGGTTGCACGTCCTTTAAATTCCTGGGAGTCTACCTCAGCAAAGATCTCACCTGGAAAATCAACACGACCCAGTTGGCCAGAAAGGCCCAACAGAGACTCCATTTTCTGAGGGTCTTGTGAAAGAATAAAGTGGAACAATGACAGATGATTTCCTTTTACGGGTCCATAATAGAAAGCGTCCTCACATATTGCATTATGGTGTGGGATGCTGGTTTGACAGCCATAGTAAGACATTACAGAGGGTGGTGAGCACAGCACAAAACATCGTGGGTTGTTCCCTGATACCACTAGATGACCTCGCTAGGGCTCGCTGCCTTAGAAGAGTGAGGAAAATTCTCAGGGACGACTCACACCCTGGTCAGCACTTCTTCACTCTCCTACCATTGGGTAGGAGATATATAGCCAGCCACACAACAAGCCGAAGAACAGTTTCTACCTGTGGACTGTCAGACTTCTGAATGGAAAATAACTCATGTCAACATAGTATGATAGACTTTCAAGGCCAGCACATTGTGCAACAAGGTGTAATGAGATTGGGACTGGGTTAGGGACTACTGTCTTCACTGTGAATTGTGTTGTGGGGGGTGCACGAAGGGAGGCTCAGCCAATCTCATCATACACATGTTGTACTCGGACAATAAAGGTAATAATAAAATAATAATAATAAGAACCAAAAGGTTGGGGACCCCTGGCCTTAAGCCACCCTCAATCCTTAGTGTGAGGTAGAAATAGATACAGATTCATGAGCCCCACTGAAAGGACAAGGTGAGTAAACTCCTCTGCATATTAAAGTCCCTGCCTAGGGATTCTCCTTTTATCTAGATCAAGGGACCTGTTCCTGCGGTCGCTGCATTTGTAAGGATGGATGGTTTGGAAAATTGTGTCAACATCCAAGGAAATGTAACATGGCCGAAGATGAGAGCAAAAGTTACTGTGAATCAGCCGATGGCGTCTTATGCTCAGGAAAGGGTAAGTAAGTGGGGGATTGAGTGATGGATGCCTCAATTGGCCCTGTTCCTGAAGAATAAAAAAGAGCAACTTGTGTTTTACAACTTGAGGCACTTCCTTTGGTAATCCATTGTTGCTTTAAAAAAAAAAGCTTTTCAAAATATTTATATCACAGAACATTCTTGTGGCGGAATACTCCACTTTGCATTGAGAAATTTTGCCCACAGGAACTGCTTACCAGCAGCATACCATTCCATTTGATAATATCCTTGTGGGTGTATATATCAATATGGGGCCATTGTGAATTATGGGATATGTTTTAGCATTAGGCTTTGAGTGCTACTAGGAGCAGGCGACTCTACAATTGCTAAACCTCTGAGAAGGAAATTTGCTTTTGAGCAGAAAGGAAAAAGTTCTTGTCCACCACCCACACGCTTTCTCTTGCATTGTTCATGCAATTCATATTCATCAAAATTCATTCGGTTCCGTTATTTTAGAGGTTTTATAAGTTAGCATGTTGTAATCATCAGCTTTCATTATAAATTGTATTTTGGTCCTCGTCTTTGAAGATCAGTGGCATTTGCAACAATAGGGCTTGCCTTGAATCCAGGGGAGAAGAAAGAATCTTCTAAGAGAAGGTGAAATGATACTTTTTATTTTTCGTAGAATAAATCCAGTCTTTTATAACACTCCATCTATTTAGTGGAGATGCTTAATTTAAGAATACAGAGTTGCATCCATCCTTCCTCAAATATTTTGAGAAATTGGGGCAGGCAAAGTAGCATTGCAAGATTTGATTATAATTTGCATGAATGTCATGCACCATCACAGCATACCTTTCCTTTTGTGCTTTATTTATTGTAAAGTGTATGTGTCTCTGGGTGTGGCTGCATGTGATTTTTCTCTTACAAAATCACATTTTTAAAATTTTCATGTGATTTGTCAAAAAAGAGGTCCGGGTTTAAATTGCTATTGAAAGTCTAGAAATTGTTGGGCACATTATCCCATTCTGGAACTTGTTTCCTTTTTTGGTGCAGAACAGAGGAAGGATTACTTTCCATCTCTCTTCTACTGTCATTATGTACATCAGTAGGTCAACACTGGAACAAATAACGGCCATTGCTTGTAGGGCTACCCATGCTAATCATCCACAATATGGCCCTACAAAGCTGGGTCTTTTTGAAATGGAAATAGAGTCCATGCAAATTATTGCCTATTGCTTTTTTCCTCTTACTGTCACTCGATTTTTATCGGTCTTTGGACTCATTGTGCTAGTTAACATTTTTTTTTATTTTGCTGATGCTTACCACATAACTATCAGGCTACACTTTTGGGGTAGCAGAACTAAGCGGTATATAGTCCTTGTTCAGTGACTGTTCACAATTATGATGGCACTGAAAAATTAGATTTCTGACTGTCCTTGAAGTTGCAGCCATGACAGTGTTCCCCACAGTCACACACAATCCCGTTTATATTTGTAAGATACAAATAAATACATTTTAAGAATAAACTGAGCATTCAACTGCAATACAACTTCATTTTCGGATGGCAGTTGTATTGGCTAGTTGGTTTTGCAGAGTAAGCCTACCTATTTGGCAGCATCTAGCTGACCTTGAAAAAAACTAAGCTGCATTCTTGTCTGAGGATGGAAACAAAGTAGGATTGTTCTGGTTGGTTACTACCTAGATCAGGGGTGTCAAACTCGTGTCATCATGGCGGCATCATGGCGGCATCACGTGACATATCGGGACTTTCCCCCCCTTCGCTAAACTGGGCAGGGGCATGTGATACATCCAGCCCGTGGACTTTAAGTTTAAAACCTAGGAAATGACAGAGATTTTTGTTAGATGGAGTTAGAAACATACTAGATTACTAGAAGGTGATTGGAATCTGCATCTCTTACTGTCACAGGGAAACTAGTGAGGGCACCAGATTCAGATTAACAGAGTTGGAAGGGACCTTGTAAGTCATCTAGTCCAACCCCCTGCCCAAGTGGGAGACCCTACACCATTTCTGACAAGTGGCAGTCCAAACTTTTCTTGAAAGTCTCAAGTGATGGCGCTCCAACAACTTCTGAGGCAAGCTGTTCCATTGGTTGATTGTTCTCACTGTCAGAAAGTTTCTCCTTATTTCCAGGTTAAATCGCTCCTTGTCCAGTTTCCATCCATTATTCCTTGTCTGGCCTACAGGTGCTTTAGAAAATAGCTTGACCCCTTCCTCTCTGTGGCAGCCCCTCAAATATTGGAACACTGCTTTCATGTCTCCCCTGGTCCTTCTCTTCCCTAGACTAGCCATGCCCAGTTCTTGTAACCGTTCTTCATATGTTTTAGTCTCTAGTCCCCTAATCATCCTGGTGGCTCTTCTCTGCACTTTTTCTAGAGCGTCAACAGCTTGACTCAAAGATGATCTGGCAGCTGTGCACATTCAGTGGGATTTTCGCATTTCTGCACACCTGTTCAAATTGTTAGTTTAAAGACAATTCTTGAATTAACTCTTCCCTGCTGAAAAAAAAAACAGTGCTTAAAAAGATGGACTTCTTGGTACAGTGTGGCATGGCCTCGGATAAAGCACACTTGATAGATTGAAACCCTAGATGTTTGGTGTTCTTTTCATACAGTTAACGCCCAAATGTTTGTACTCTGGCCTGAGGGAAAAATGCTCAGAAGAAAAGGAAGTAGGATACGTGAGCAGGATTGTGTTTCTACATTGCTATATACAGTCCAGTGAGACCTGTTCTTATTACCTCACTCTGTTTTTATTCCTGATTGCATCTCTGTAGTTTCAATAACCTTGAGGTTTGTCCTTTCTCTTCCCTTTACCTTAGCTAAATCTTCTCACATGCCTTCATCCACTCTCCCTTAATCCCGCAGAGAAGAACGGCTTTGATTTTAGAGCTTTGGAACCAAGACAAAATGTCCTTCTTCTAAGCAACCCCTGATTAGATCAAAATGGAGGGAAATCATAATAGAGCATCCTAAAAAAATACCTTCAAATTAGAGCCCCCCCCATAGAACATCCTTCTCACCAGTAGGCTTTTATCACAATGAACTCCTTGTAGACAATCGTTTATTGATAGGCACTGATTATCTAAGATGTCCCATGCCTGATTGAAAAGTTCAGCTATTCTTTGAGTGCCTGTAATGATTTTTCTGTGCTTTCAGGTTCCTGTCACTGTGGAAAATGCATCTGTTCTCCCCAGGAATGGTATATTTCAGGAGAATTCTGCGAATGCGATGACCAAGATTGTGACAAATATGATGGCCTTATTTGCACAGGTGTTGTATGATCTCCTCAGTCAACCTAACTTTTCTCTGAGAAGACACACTACATTTCAGCTGCTCCTAAAACATTGCATGCTCTCACTCATCCAACAGCCTCTTGAGTTCAGAGCAGGTACTATAAACCAGTGGTCACCGACCAGTGGGCCAGGGACCACTGGTGGTCCATGAGAAAATTTTGGTGGTCCCCAGAGAAATGTCACCTCCAAAGCACCCCCCTCCCAAGGCAATTAGTCCAGGCTGGGTGGGAACACAAGGCTGTGCTGCCCACGTGGCCCACAGGAACACAAGGCTCGTGTTGCTTGCATTGCGAACAACATGAGGTAGTGAGGGGAGGGGGGAAAGGGCGGAGGTGGGGAACTTGCTCCACTTGCCCCACACACCTGGCCTGGCCACTGGGCTGCTTCCTTCTGCTTTCTTTTTCTGCTTTTGGCTGCATGCAAGGAAAGCAGCAAAAGGCTTTCTTTCTCTCCCCCAAACTCTGCCAGAAATGAGTCCTTAGGACCCTGCAAGGCATCCTGCTCCAAGAGGCTGGCTGGCGTGACAAGTCTCACAAAGACTAATTTCTGGCAGAGTTTGGGGAAGAGAAAGAAAGACTTCTGCTACTTCTGCTGCTTTCCTTGCATGAAGCCAAAAGAGAGTCTCTCTCTCTCTCTCCCCCCCCACCACCACCATTTTCCCTGAGAACGGAGCTGGAGACAGTAACCTGCGACCCCAAATAACGAATGATTGATTGGTAGGAAAACAGGGTGGGGAATTTTCCTGCAGATTTTGGGGAGGATTTTTCAGGGACTCTGGTCCATGGGATTTAAAATTATGAGTTTGGTGGTCCCTGAGGTCCAAAAGGTTGGCAACCCCTGCTATAAACTAAGAAAGCAAAGCATCCTTAAACAATTATTGCTTTGCATTCATTTCTAAATGAATGAGAAGAAATAGCTTCCTGACTTTCAAAGATAGTCTTCCTTCATGAATAAGTGAGGGAAATCCTCCTAATTAGACCTGAGCAAAGAAAGGGGCTACGTGTATGAAGCAAAGTCTTAAAGCATGGATGTCAAACTCACCGCATTGTTATCGTGTGACGTTTCACGACGGTTTCCCCTTCATGGAGCTGGGGTGGGTGTGACCTGTGTATGACACATCTGGCCTGTGGGCTGCCAGTTTGACATAAATAAATAAATAAAGTGTCAACAAGAAAGCTCCTTAAAGGAGGGAGGGAGAGAAACAGTCTTTAGGAATGCTTGAAAAAAAACCTGGAATTGATTGGCTATTTCCTATCTTTCCAGTTTCCATTATAAAACTTATTTTTGAAAGAGGAAGGAGTAAATTATTCCATTACACCCAAGAACAGCAAATGACACACAGAGACATCTGTCATATCATAAATGTTCGCTATCGTAAATATCATATCATATTCTATCATAAATATCACTGATAAATATCTTTGTATGTATGTTGAGAACCCCTGTGTCAAATCAGACTCCAAGTCACTTGGATTTGTCTTAAAAATGGTGCAGGCTGTATTTACCTGGTGTTATATTCTTCCCCACTCATGTACACACAAGCATACCAACACACACAATTGCAATTTCACACAATCACGCATAGGTTCAATGCTCAATGCTAGAATTGGACTGAGGAGACCTGAGCTGAAATTCCATTTGAATTATGAACTTGGGTGAATTACTTGGAAGCAGTTACTACTTCCTAGGGGATCGTTCCTTTTTAACAAAGATACAAAAGGGGTTTAGGGCTTATGTGTGATCCACCATAATCAGTTTTAGGGCTTTCGGGATCCACATTTTCAGCATTTTGGAGGGATCTGATTCTGAGGAGAAAACAAATGTCTTAAGCCTCAAGAGTGCTTCTGTTCAAGCCAGAAGGGGAAAATATGTAGAAAGAAAAATAAAATCTATTTTTTGTGACGGTTTATACTTTCACAGAGCAAACCATTTGTAATTTCAATGATGGATATGTTGTTTTGTTCCAGGAAATGGTATATGTAACTGTGGAAACTGCGAGTGCTGGGAAGGTTGGACTGGACATGCTTGTGAGATCTGGCTTGGGACTGAATATCCCTAACATCGTCATGACACACTGAACACTGACAGATACGTGGTGTAGAATGAGGCTGCTAGACTATATAAATGTAAGACGAACACAACCCCAAAATCCTACCCATCCTAATCGTTCAGCTCGGTAACATATTTCTTAAAATATAAGAGTACCTCTGTGTGGCTCTGTGGTTCTAATTCTGCGCATATATTCTTTCTCTCTCTCGCATAGCTTTTAAGTGTGCTATAAATGAGACAAGTGTTATTACATAATGTACTTGGATTACTGAATTTCAGTTTCCTAGTAATGGAAGAACTGTTTTAAGTGAAATAATTTGAAATGGTTTAGGATTATGCAAAATGACTGAATCGGTGGTGACAGGATGGAGGGGATCCTTCTGACTATGGAAATCGGTTCATTTTTCTCTTGAAAACTTTCACATAGATCCCCACAAAAGCTGCTTGCCTGTCTAGTTTACCACTTACTATCAATCTTTATTCACTTATCTGCAAGACTTGGGGGAAAGAGCTGGAAAGAATGGGAGCATTTAAGGACACCCCTCTCTGCATTAAAGCAATGCTTCCTTTCACAAGATTAGCAATGAAATCAAATCATTTATCTTGATTTATGCTTCCCCTGCTTTTTTTTAAGGGAAAAAAAAATAATAAAGTACTGGAATCTTGAAAAATACATTCTGTATGAGTCATTTAGGCACAGGTTGCAAGCATAGACTGTTTGCTTAAATGCTTGTTTTTTCTCAGCATAATTTTATCGCTATTTCTTTGTCCTCTTTGCCAATCCTGCTGTCAAAAACTTGTTGGTTATGATCTTGCCAGTCTTGTTAGAACTTTTCACCTGGTATGATGACCAACAGGAAGAAGCCACATTCAGTACATATTTAGCCACAAGTAGGTGGATGACAAAATAGATGGGAACAAAGGTGGTGACAGCAAAAGAAGATGAGGAATCCGGCACCAAGGCCCAGCAATGCTGTGGGGCACCAAGCAGCGGAGAAATAATTCATGCTTGGCAAGGTGAACGCTGTTTGTCACTCCGTTTGGTTGCATTAAAAATGTTCCTTTTGATTAAAATATTGAATATATACTTAGACAATTCTGTTTGGAATAATTGTGTGTGTGTGTGTGTGCATGTGCTATAGAGCCATGGTGGTGCAGTGGTTAGAATGCAATATTGCAGGCTCTGTCCACTGTCAGGAGTTTGATTCTGACTCAAATTGACTCATCCTTCCATCCTTCCGAGGTTGGTAAAATGAGGACCCAAATTGTTGGGGACAATATGCTGATATTTGTAAACTGCTGAGAGAGTGCTGAAGAGCACTATAGGGTGGTATATGAGTCAAAGTGCTATTGCTATTATAAATTCCAAATTGTCAGGGACTGTTCATAGAAAAGTAATTGGTATCAGCTGTGTGTACACACACACACACACACACACACACACGCACACATATTTTCTCCCCCAAAAGCAAAATGATATAATATGTATTCTATGTGGCAAACTGATACAAAAATAGACTTCTACATGGGCATAGGTACTGCCAGAACAATTCAGAACCCCACCCCCGGCAATCTCTCTGCCCACTGCCAATCATGTCCCTGTCATGCCCCTGTCAGAGTCTGAATCCAAGGAGGAAGATGAACAGCTGACAGGGAGTGGGGTGTGTGGCTCCGTTGGCTGTGGAGGAAACCGGGGAAGGGCAAAGTCCAGCTGTGCAGAGCAGGGAGGAGGTAGAACAAGGGAGAGGAATTCACAGGAACACCCAGGCCCACCCCTTCATCCTAGGGCACACAGGGAGGAATGGAGAAGAGAGCAACGTGGGTTGCGTGGCTTATGGAGAAGGAAAGGGCCCTGATTCCCTTCATTAGCCACATCTGGGAAGAAAGTTTAAACATCCAGTACATTTTTATCAGGGGTGGAATTCTACCTGGTTGGACCGGTTCTATAGAACTGGTTGGTATGATTCTTCCCAGTTTGAAGAACCGGAAAAAATAACACCACTGGCTGCAGCACGGTTTGTGTTGGTTTTTATTTATAATTTATATGTACTTTAGGTTCAGACTGAATTTCTTCCCTTTAAAAACTGTTCTTGGGGGAGTTTTTTCTCCAGCCAATGATAACTGGACATTGGGGGCCAAGTTGGAGGAATTAAAGGGACTTTATACCTACTTTTGTGATTTTGTTGCTTTTGTGTCATCACAGGTCTTGTGATGGGGAGGTCATGTCAGGTGAGGGTCATTGGGAGGTGAAGTACTGGTTGGCAGGGGTGTTGCATGGGTTGGTTGAGGGTCGCTGCTGTCTCTGGTTGGCTGTATGGTTGATTTGAAGTCTGAGGGGTTTGTAGGCTGGTTGTAGGTTGAGGAAGGTGTTGCCATATGAAAAATGTATCAAACTTTGATAGTTTAAAAAGAGAACAAAAAGGAGAACAAAACAGAAGGTTACCCAGGGAAGATGTCTTTGCCCAGGTTGTCTTTTCTAGGATGGAAGCGACAAAATAATTCTTGTGGGCTTCCTCTAGTAGTCAGTGCTTTGCTTGTCTGGCAATGGTGAGTATTAGTGGTAAGATCAGCCAGCTGGAATCTCTATTTTCCACTAAGTGGGGTCACTTTGGGCAAACTAAATAGTAGCTGGGAATTCTTCTCCAAATGGGATTATAATCATATTGGGAGGGGGGGGGGAATTGAACCAGTAATAGGGACAAAATGGGTCCAGCTGGGGCTCTGGGGTCCAGGTGGCCACTCAAAGATGCCAGAAACCACTGGCAGCTTCATATCATCAGCACTATTACAGACCATAAGAATGCTTTACACATACAAACAGGGAAATCTAAGAATACTGCTTGATATTTCAGTGGCAGAATTTATTCACAGTAGAGTTACACTGAGTTTTTTTTAATGCCCCCCCCCCCGGTTTATTAGCATATAATTGCATTTTATACATCAACATTTGCCAGCTCTTTAGTTCCTCAAAGGGGGTGGGGAGAAGTGGCTTCTTGTCAAAGTAGTTGCCCTTTTCTGTAAAATCAGGATACAAGCTTAATAGTTAAATAGTTTACATGTTTGGGAAACATTGCATTTTAATATAAAAAGTTTCACATGTTTTTTTGTTGCCAAAACAAAGTGGCAGTATTTGAATTCTGGACTCTCCCGTTGGCAAAAGTACATATGTATAATTATTGTAAATATTTTGTGGATATTTTTTTTTAGAAAGAGCAGATATGAATGATACGGGGGAAAAGCCTCTAATAAATAAGTGGATGTAATATGAAATTTATAACTCTGGCACCAGAGCTATCTACTCTTCCCTCCTCGTGTGCCATAAGAATCTTGATTTTTTTAAAAAGCACAACCCCTATCTCAGATCTGAACTTGGGTTCCTCGAGAACGGTAAGCACAGTAGCCTCTAAATGTTTTCGCATAATGCACTATTAGAAGTTACGTGCATGCATCATCATGAAAATAATCCTCAATGCTACAATATATCGTTTGCAAAGTTTGCATTTTCAAAAATATATTGATGCAATGTTATTAAGATAATTTATGGTGAAATAATAGATCAGGTGCTGTTTGACTAGAAGTCCTAAAAAATTGTTCTGTGCAAGGGATTTTACAATCAACAACTAGAAGGAGCCATTAAACATTTGTTGGTTCTATTAATTTAGTGGTAGGAACAATTTAATAATCAAAATCATACGTTACTGATGCAATAAGGCTATTGGTTCTCTGTGCTTAAGTGTAACCTGCTTTAAGAGAACTTAAATGAATGGGAAACCCGGCGAAACCTGTGATCACGAGGGCTGTGACTTCCTATACATGGGTAATAGAAAAGAGACTGAAAATAAAATGTTGTTTCTGATTGGTAACCGTGGCTTGATGCCTGAAATCTAAAATATTACATGCACTGTGGTTTCTGTAAAAAGTTATGAGCTCCATTCTGCATTAAATTCCACAATGATGTCAAAACTAAGACGTTGAACCTTTATCTTTATATCACATGGAACTGAGTAGTTATTGATGCAACATGCAAACTGCAGTACAAGCTCTAAAGTACTTATAGAAGCAACAAGGAGAAAGGGAAACCTGGTGTAGGCTCTTCCTCTGTGGTTTGCCAACTTCCCATCTAATTCTTGGAGAATCAGAATGCCACCACAAAGGAAGCTTTTATCTCCATTTGAATGACTTTGTTCTGTGATCAATACCACTAAATTTCTGCATCTTCAACATCAGGCTAACATCACGGACAGAAAACAACCTCACTGGTGTATTTTTAAATCCATTTTGCAAAATTATGTGCGTATTAAAAAGTTAATCAGGCAGAAGTTTCTTCTTTTCCACCTTGTTTTCTCTTAGCAGGTAATTTCACCAGATGCCCTCTGTGAAGGAGAAAGAAAGGGGTGGGCGGTTCTGGACACACGTTCTCAGCCCTCGACCTGGAAAGCAAAAGCCATTACTTATTCACCCACACGAGAGTAGGGTGCTCAATTACAACCCATAACATTTTAAAGCCTGCAATGCTATGCAGAGGTTTTCATCCTTCTGTGGATCAATTTCGGTTAGTCACAATAGCAACGTATGTGTATCTTCACATATACGGCCAGAGTTGTGCACACTACCAAAGTGTTTTTGGATTTTATATGCCTGCCAATGCAGCACCTGTTCATTAGATTATTAAATTCATCAGAGCAGCCTAACGTTTTTTCAGGCTTTCATGCTGCTATGAGCAAATATGTTGTTGCTTTAAGAGCAGCATTAACTTTAGCCTGGACCTCTTAAAGCAACATTATCTCTCTTTCAGGTTCTCGAAGTTTTGCTGTGCTGCTCCCTCATGAAACCTAAAAATCAATGACAACTTCATCCCTTTCTACAATGTATGTTTTTTTTTTTAGTTTTGATACTTGCAAAAACAACCCATTTTTAAAAAAATCGTACTTCTCTTGTGCTCAAGTCTATTGAGCTTTTTTATAGTCTTCAGAGTTCAACTTTTAATAACTTTATATGCGTATTCACACACTTATCTTGGTAACAGTTTTGAACTGGTTTGCCATTGCTTTGTTCTGAAATGTTTGCCAACTTCCCATCTAACCTACACCTCTGGAATTTCCTGGTAGTCACCCACCCAAATACTAATTAGCCTTGATCTTGCTTAGCATCTAAAGTTAGGCAATTCAGCAGGATGTTGTAACCTGCCAAGAATTAACTATCTTTGCATTACCTTGAAATGGATGGTTATTAACCTGGGTCATAGGTTACTGTTGGGAAGTAGTTGATAACTCATTCAAGACAGTCTTCAGCTCTTCTGGTTAGGAATCTGTACTGATTTGTAAAGTAGAGTTGGCAAATCTTTTAGTAATGGTGGAGATACATCTATTTTTTTGTGGGGAAGGGAATGGGCAGTACAATAGTAGTTAGAATTATGTCACTTGTGAACACAGATTGCTTAATTTCATTGATTTCAGGTATATTGCACTGAAGATGGTGTTTGATTTCGTTGTACGGGGTGCAATGACAATAAAGTAAACTAAACTATTGGAATTCCTCTCTATAGAATTAAACTAATAATAGTTCAACAACTATAACAACAACTAGCACCATATTATCAGCATCTTTATGGAAAGAAGAGAATCTTTACATTCTTTATGGGAATTTATGCTCAAAACCCCACCATTCTTCCAGCACTTTGTTACTGTCAGATCAGGCCAGAATGACAATTTCTTGAACTGTCACAAAATGCTGTTTTAGTGAGTGTGGAAGAGAGCATGATGCAAATTTTCTTAATGCTCTGAGTTATCTTGCTGTTATCTTTAATTCTTTTATTTGCTGTTTTATTGCCAGTTTCACCAATGTACTAATTTTTCTGCTCACTGGACACAAATGAAACACTCATTATTCGTTTTCCAGCATGGCTATGAAACAGTATACCCACTTTTCCAGCTCAGCAGAGATTATTATTCTGTCCTTTTAATGCCATCCTCTAATTCCAGTACCTCCAAATATCAGTCTGGAATAAATTATTTAGATCGCAAAGTAAAATTGGTTGCAGCTGTGCAATAGAATGTATTAAAACAGGAACATGTTGCGGTTGTTTTTAACCAATCGGGAACAAACACTTGCAAGTGACAAAAAAAGGTTTTTCATGGCAAATTTTGAGGGTTAACATTCTAAGTATCAACAACTGGTTCCATCTGTGACACACTGTAAAAAGAGCACAAAATTAACAACCTGATGACCTTCATTCCCCCAAGTTTTTCATGATAGACAAAGCCAGCTATCATACATTAAAAAAATATGGCTGCTTGCTCATCGTTGGTAACAATGGGCTGAAATGGCCCACCCAAGAATTATAGGTTTATTGATGGTGGGAGGAAATTATTAAATCTCCCATTCCATAGTGCATCTGGGATAAGATTAGATCCCTTTTTGTTTATAACTAATATTATTACATCACATGCTACATATAAAATAACTCTCTTTTAATATTTAGGGAAGATTGGGAAATAATAAGGGAGTAAGATGCCATTGCATTTCTTGTACACAGTTCTATCCTCATTTATAGATTTGGGAGAGTAGATAGCAGAATTTGCTATTAAGCAGGACTCTAATGCAGTTATAATTTCTACAGGGATACACATTAACAATTTCAAAATATATCATTTTAAAGCCAATTAAACATTCAGGAATAACTAGCAATATAAGATGTATTCTTATTTAAAAGTGCAGATTAAATCCTATATGTTTGAATGTTTCTTCTTAATTAAGCTCTTGGCACTCAGAAAGCCACCACTAGTTTTTGACATTCGACAACTTTGAAAATTTCTTTGGGAGGTTAATTTAGGTCTAATGAAAAAGAGTTATTACACATCTACTCCCAAATAGTAATCAAAGTAGCTTTATGCATCTCAGCAGAAGAAGCTCTGAATAAAAGGATGTTGGAAGAAGGTACTTGGGCTGTTTCTTGAGCAGTCTCCTTCATGCTTTTTATAAATACTGCAAATGTTGTGTTAAAACAAGCACTTTTAAACATTGGTGTTTGGGTATTTGTGGCCTTTGGCTATATTGCCTACGTAATTTACCAACTTTAAAATGGGAATTGAAATCTATACATCTTAAAGTTGCCAAGGCTGAGAACACAGGTCTAGACCAAATTCCAATTTTCTTGGCTATAAATTAGATAATATATGCTGTAAGTCAAATCAGCTGTTGTACTATTGCGGCACAGTCATTGGGTAGGTTTTAGCCAAAGGTCCAGTTTCACTTTTATTCTTAGTTATTTTACTACATAGACTTATTTCAAGTGGATCAGATATAAATGCATAGGGATACATTCGATGGTGGGATTCAGCCAGTTTGCACCACTTTGGAAGAACCGGTTGTTAACCGTGAGCGGTTTGGTTAACTACTTGTTGAAAGAAATCATTAGGGTAGAGAATTGGTCATTAAATTATTTGAATCGCACCACTGGATACATTTAATAT
Source organism: Pseudonaja textilis (assembly GCF_049901715.1). Classification (NCBI taxonomy): domain Eukaryota; kingdom Metazoa; phylum Chordata; class Lepidosauria; order Squamata; family Elapidae; genus Pseudonaja; species Pseudonaja textilis. The sequence continues at coordinate 30,388,558 of NC_141997.1, forward strand.
TTTGATATGGAGTTTATGAATGTTGCTGGACTAATAAGGCTAACTAGGAAATGGGAAAAGATGGGAAAAATCTACTTATCTAATATTTTGGCAAGAAACAGAAGAAACAGTTAACTCACATTTTATTTAATAATATTTTATCAAAAAAATTTTTTTTTCATTTTGCCTCTTAAAGACTAAATTGAAGCAGATGTCAGTGAGTAAAACTAAGTTTGCTCAAGGGATTTCTTTTTAGGTTGAGGTGTTCCAAATTAAAAGCCAAATTAAATAGAGGCTAAGGCTTGTTTTGGGAGAAAATTTCAGAAGATATATGTACATATACATATATACACACACACGCACACACATATTTATACTTAATCTTCTGAAATTTTCTGAAATATATATATAACCTTTCCACATACAACTTTATGGTCCCACTCATTATGGAGAGGGGACTCAGGAACCACTGCTATGATTCTTGCTTCTGACCTTGCCCTTTAATTTAGAATAATTTCTCAATGCACGAGTGGAAAATGTTCTCTCTGTAGATATGAATGCCAGCTTAAGAGGGGGCCAGTTCAAACTCCTCCAACTGAATTAGAAGTGCATGACTTGACTGGTCTTTATTGATAATATTGCCCCTATTTCAGGTATTCCAGCAACTGACTTGTGGATTAAGAGCCAAATGAGAAAACTTAATGGAGAAGGCTCAGTCATCATAAAGATAGTGTATATGGAAGTATAAAACACACAATCTATAGTTACAAATTGATTCCATCAGATTGACTGTACAATTCTTTAGGAAATAACAGGCAGCCAAAAAGAAAGTTTCACTTGACAGCAAAATTAATTTGAAAGGGAACCAAAGGTGTCATCTTGTCCTGGAAAACAGCAAGAGAGATAATAAAACCAAGGACCTCCCTCAGATTTTCTTTGGCATGATCTGGGGAAAGAGAATTGAGTTTTGCCAAATTGTTTTCATGCCTCATTATGCTGCAACCGATGCTGTGCTACTTTTTGCACATTTAAAAAAAATATGTAAAGGGTATTTTTAAATATGTGTTTCATATAAATATTTTATTCAATATGCTGTATGTGTGTATACAACAAAATGGTAATAAACACAAACTGTACAATGCAGACGAACTTGTTGCTTATATGTATGTCAGTTTTGCAGTACATACCAACAGGTCTGATACATATAGCCTACTACATGCAATTCATTATTACCATCCTTTTCCCATGCAAACAGATGAGACAAACTTAAAAAAAAGTTAACTAAAGCACAAGGAACCACACAGTCTCTCCTCTCTGCTGAAATGGATTTAGATTCTCAAATAAGCTTATTTAAGATCCTCCCAGTCATGGAAGGTGTGAAGGCCATCTACATCCATTGCAACAAAGAGAGGAATAAGTGTGTTCTACTTATAGTATACAGTGTCAATCATTTACAAACATGAACTCGGTCTTCTTGTTAACTACATGGCTGGTTGACATGGCAGTATGGGCACAAATGTAAAAATTAAGGGAATGTATTGCAACTTGGCAAAAGAGAATAGTTCTCTTTGGCTAACCTTGATTCTGGCCTCAAAGCTTCTTTGTACATGGAAAGAGAGAAAAAAAGGTGCCCCAGCAGAAGAATTATGCAGTAAGTACAAGCCTGGAGCAGCAGGTGTAGAGAGGAAAAAAAAAATCTCACTGGCATTATAAAATGAGCTGACAGACTGGTGTTACCTCACCTTATGCTTGGTGCTTTATGTTTGGTTCCAAGTCCTGAGGTGATCCACAAGCCCCCCAACCTGTCCCTCTCCAGCTTCATACATCATCATCAAAATGAAAGAGAAATAATACATTTCACATTTTATTTTGCACTCTTGTTTTAGAGCTTTCAGTTGCACAATACAGAAAGTATAAAGGTAAAGGTAAAGGTTCCCCTCGCACATACGTGCTAGTCATTTCCGGCAGTCTCTAATAACTGGGGCTCTAGGGGAAAAAAACTTTCAAAATTCAGAATAAAACGTGACGGGCTGGCAGAGTTGGACAGACACCAATTCTGTGCCTATTATGCAGAGCCCCTGAAGTGGCATGGTTTCTGAAGTCATCCAGGCCAAGGCTGATCCACTTGTGGGGAACTAGAATGGCTCCTTTCTACCCTGCATGAGGATAAAATAAAATAAAATAAAAGGCCTTCTTCCCAAGAGGAACCTCAAAGATATTCCTTCTGTAGAAGCCAAGGAGGAAAATGATGTTTATAGTTCATTTTGCGCACCAATTCTTTCCTTTGTTGTAAAACACCGTAATTTTTTGTTGTTTTTAAAAATGCTACTAAATTCTGGCAACAGAACAATGTTTAATGTGCTTCAGTTGTGTGGCTGAAAGAAATCAACTTAAAACAGCCTCTTACCATGTATGGAGAAACCAAGAAATTGGAGGGTCAAATACTCCTGTTGTACATGAATAACCTAGTAGCAATGTGAGATCTATTCACACATACCTTAAGGGCTTGCTTGTTCAAATAGAAGCTGTTATGAATCAAGATTCAAGAGTTAATTCAAACTTTAATCTCTTACCACCAAACCAAATAGGAAATCTGAACATTCCATAATAACTATGAAAAGTCAACCAAATTTAAAACCACTTTGAAAAAAAAGTTCCAAAATTTAAATGGAAAACAAACATGAGTGCAAATGTTTAGACGTTTCATACATGATTTTCCAGAACAAAGATACATTTTGGTCCACATCATGCTTTCAACTTAGTTTCCCAGTATCTACTTTCAAAAATTTATCGATTTGTCTAAGAGTGTTTTGTAAGAATAGCCTGTTACTATTCTTTCATTTTGGCCTCAAGGCTCTCTATCCAAAAAATACTAGTATTTATTTCATTTAATAATCAAAAGAGAAACATTCTTGACCTTGTTCTTTTGTTAGAATTCTCTTCAATTTGTAGAATACAGGGAAAACCAAAATAATAAGATAAATGCAAGGCACCGAAAATCTAGCAATTTGGTGGCCATAATATCCTACGAAGCTGGACTGGAAACATAGTGCTGTGGTATAGATAAAATAATATATTGCCTGGACTTTGCATGCTAAGCTATCAAAAAAATGCAAAGGAAACCTTCAAATATGTTAAAAATCTTTCCTCTCTTTTTAACACTGAAAATATTAAAGTATAATCTGTAACTATCTTTTGCATTGGTGCTGCAGAGAAAAACACAACTTCCTTGCTCATGCTTTGCTGAGTAAGAGTGAACTACAGCCATAAATAAAGATGGGGTTACGTTCCATTGTTTAAAAACAGGAGAAGGAATCTATTGTTTTGAAAGAGACATAGGTAGCGGAATTCCCATTCATTCGAATTTTTTTTTTCTTTTGGATTTCAGATAATGAGTACTAGTAGATGAAAAATGAGCCTTAATTCAGGCCTACAAGGCCTACAGAGTACTTTGGACCCACTTTCTTAAAAATATGTGGGTCTTGCTCGCTGGGCAAGGCAAATGTTACCATTACCAGTAAGTCTGTGATATGTATAAAACACACACACGCACACACAGGGGGGTATCAAACATTGGCCTTGAAAGGTTGTTGACTAGCCACACGTGATGCTTTTGCCTCCTCGGGAACATACTGGACTTTTATTCAAGCGGAATCCTTATTTGCAATGATCCTATCTTTTACAGGTATGATCCCTAACAGGGTTTTGAAGGCTCCCCTAATTCTCTGATTGCTTTCTAAAACTAAGCCATCAGCAACACTTCAATCTGAGCAAAACATAATCCCTGCAAAGGAGTCACACAGACAGCGGAGCAAGCAGCCTCATTAAAAAAGAGGAGGAAGAAAAAATCCATAATAGCACAGGTTTTACAGCATCTACCTAGAAATTACTTGTTATTATTCTGTGGGCTACAAAATTGAACTTAACACACGGGGGGTCTCCTGGGCTCCAAAGGAGGGGGGGGGGGGAGTTACGGGTAACTGTCAGCAGGCAAGAGATATCAAGTGTACTTGTGAAGTATGCCATTCACATGAGGTGTCACAGTCACAGAAAGAGATTAAAAGGCATTCCATATCTGGTAGGGCATTCTATGGTCGGAGTTCAGCTGGTCATCCAAAAGTCTTTGCTGTGGGAGGAGTTACAGATTTGGAAAGAGCACAGAGCAAGCCGTCGCTTGCTTCCAGCTAATCCGCAGACACCAGACTGGGATAGTTTTGCAAGGATAAAGTGCTCAGCTGTACATAAGAGAGTTCAGTAAGTCACAACATCCACGAGGCTCTGGCTATGTGGTCTTACTCTTGTTCACTGGTTTTCCTCCATTCATTATTGCCGATGCACTTGTGCTTTTACTTGGCGTCACCCCAGCCTTTGGCACTGTTTCCCCAACATCATGTAGAGAGGGTTCTCGGTACATGGCAACTATAGTATTAGGGAGAAAAGAGAAATCCGTGTTAAGTCAAACATGCTAGCAAAGTTTGTTCCTGCACTTATTTCAGTGCAAAATATCAGACCACCCTTCTTTAAATCTGATGCAGAGCTGGTTTATTTTTTAAAAAAATATAACGCAATATAAAACAACACACACACATTCATGCTTTGGCCACATAGTGACTTCCCTCAGATATATATCTACGATTAAAAAGCGAAGTGTAAAATATGTGCAATCTAAGCAAAGCTGATTAAAATTAAAGATGTATTTCAGAGGTGGTATTCAGCAGGTTCTGACCAGTTCTGGAGAACCGGTATGGAAATTTTGAGTAGTTCAGGAAACCAGTGGTAACCTTCCGCCAGGAGTGGGGAGGGAATGGGGATTTTGCAGTATCCTTCCCCTGCCATGCCAAGCCCACAAAGCCATACCCACAGAACCAGTAGTAAAAAAAATTGAATCCCACCACTGATGTATTTAAATTAGAGTGTTATGTCTGCCCATTTTCAAAATCTGTTTTAGTGTTTGTGGAAAAGTCTAGAAAGGCAGCTGTATTATTTGGCTGCAGCAAAAACAACATTGTGACTAAGATATATTGTGGCACAAAACTGTTTTTGTTAGAGAAAATATGAATTGTAAATGGGGCAAGGACTGTAGGGCATTAACATGCAGAGGGGAAGAGAGAGCCATTTAAAACATCACTCAGCAGCAGTGGAGTGGACACACTCTTATTTAGTACAGTATATAACTTAATTGGCTAATACAGAGCAGGATCTTTAAGTGTTCACCCTAATCATTTTTTCAGCATGATTAAACCACAATTTGATTTTCACTTACCCAGATTAGACAATATTGAACTCAGCAGAATTTACCACGAAATAGCCATGAATGGAATTCTGACAAATTGTCACTATGTTTGATTGCTTAAACTTTTCTTGACTTTCTTTGTTTCCATTTTATTTATTTTGTGTTATTAAGGGTTATTTATAAATAACATGCTAAAGTCAGCATAACACATGCTGTGGATATAAGTGAACTTCTATCTCCATGGAAAAGCTCTAACCTTGTGCATCAATCCAAAATAACGAATGTAAGATGGTACATTTTTATGTGAACAGGATGTGAAAGTAAGTGCCAATAACAATACAAACTTTTTATCTAAACCAATATAAAAACTGCCAATAATTACCCAATACATGATCCGCAATGTAAATTTAGCAAGATTTAAAATTAGCTATCAAAACACTGAGGTTCTTTTCATACATAGGCAGAAAGCTATAGAAAGAAATTAAGAAGCACTATGATATTCAAATCTTCAAAAGTCGGCAAGATATTTAGGAGAATGAATATCCCAAGAAATCTTAGCTGAACCAAACGTGTTAAATTATAGTTTGCTGTTGGAAACAATGTAAAAGAAAAAGTGCATCACTTTATCTGGTTTGGGCAAGTCAATCTATTTTGTTGTGGGCAAAATAGTTATCCAACTTGTTTTCCTATTTCTAAAATATACTAATATAATCTTAATTCTAAGGCCTTGAATTCCTGGCAACAAATTATGTTTAATAGAAAAAGATTGAGAAAAACAAAAAAGTCTATGATTTTTGAAATCCCTAAAAGGCGGATGGGGCTTTCTAAATATACGCATACTATGCATAATTTTAACTCAGACAATATATATATATGATGGGCACTACGTGATTGACAAATCAAAGAGCAGCACTGATATATTTTATGAAAGCATATACTCTCTCTGTGTGTATATTATGATTATCAATTGTTGTTTGTATCTTATAATTTATGATTGTATCTTAGGATTTATGATTATTACTTATCACTTTGTTGTTTGTATGTACACTGAGAGCTTATGCACCAGACACAAATTCCTTGTGTGTCCAATCATGCTTGGCCAATAAAGAATCTATTCCCTTCCCTTCCATTTGGCTTATTATCTTACTTCAGTTTTCTTTTGCTTTTACAAATTTGCAAAGGTCATAAATGCAAGCATTGGATATACGGTTACTCTTTCATTAAAATTACAATTACAAAAGGTCACTGGAGAAGGCAGAAGCTAAATGAGGGCTACATGTATAATATTTCAGATACATAATGGACTATACTTTGAAAGAATCTTACGGTATGTTCTATATCAATGGTCTCCAAACTTGAAAACTTTAAGACTTGTAGACTTCAACTCCCAGAATTCCTCAGCCAGCCATTCTGGTTGGGGAATTCTGGGAGTTGAAGTCCACAAGTCTTAAAGTTGCCAAGTTTGGAGACTCCTGTTCTATATCATCAAAGATAAAGGAAAATTACATGCAACTGATCCATCGGTGGTATTTGATCTCTATACATTTTAAAAAAAATTACGGTCACAGAGTAGCATTACAAACAAGAAGTATACATTAATATTTGAGAAGCATATTTATAATATTTAACAATTGGTGGTGGATTTTCAGTGGGCACTCAAAGTCTGCCAACCTCTATATAAGAAACTAAAATTAATTGGAAAGGGCCATATAAATGTTGGAAGTTTGCTGAAGCAAAGAGCACCTGTGAAGTTGTAGAAATATTCCGGTCAGAAATGATTAGTAACTTTAACTATATGGAAAGAACACTTTCAAGAGCTTTTTAAACCTCTAGGAGATTGTCACAAAGAAGCAACATAAGAGCAAAAAACAACAGCGCTGGAGCCAGAAATGCTGCTTGAGGAAGTGGCAAGAAGTCACCCAAATACAAAGCCTCAGGAATAGAGGAGCTACCAACAGAAATAATTCAAGCAACAGGGGAAAGCAACATCAGATGACTCCAGATAATCTTTAATGCACATTTAATATTATGGTTGATTACACACTCAGCCAGATAGATATTTAGACTGGATTGGACATTTTTATCTCCCTATCAAGTCTAGGATATAAACTGTTCCATGTGAAGTTGCCTTTTGCAATTGACTGATTTTGTCGATGCCAATAGTATGCAAATGGTGCTCCTATGGCTGTGATGGCGAACCTATGGCATGCCCGCCACAGGTGGCACGCAGAGCCATTTCTGCGGGCATATGAGCCCCAAACAAACTTACCTGCACTGTGCATGTGTGCACCTCCCAGCTGATTTTTGGCCTGTTTGAGGCTGTTTTTGCCCTCCTGGAGGCTCAAGGGAAGGCTCTACTGCCTTGGGAGGCCGAAAAACGGGCCTTTTAGAAATACCGGAAGTCTCAAAATGGGCCTGTTTTCAGCCTCCCAAGGTTCCAGAGGCTTCTCTTGAACCTCCGGGAGAGCGAAAGTGGCCTCACCTGGGCTCCAGAGGCCCTCTGGAGGCTGAAAACAGGCACTTCCGGTATTTCTGGAAGGCCCATTTTTCAGCCTCCCGAGGCTGCAGAGGCTTCCCTCAAGCCTCCGGGAAGGTGAAAACGGCTTCACACTGGGCCGAAAATCAGCTGGGAGGCACATGCATGTGCAGTGCAGGTAAGGGGGCAGGGTGGGGTGTTGAGTGCACATGCACAGTGGGGCAGGGTGCATTGCATTGTGGGTGCCGGTGCACACGCACTTTCGGCACAACACAACAAAAACGTTCATCATCACTGTCCTATGGCTTTGATTGTACTCCAGGTACCAATTACTATTGTTACTATCCATGTTTTCTTTATTATTATTACACACACAACAATGTGAAATCACAGTTGCTACTTCCTTAGCTGGTGCTGGCCTTCATATGCATTGAGACTTCATCATTATTATGGTTAGTCACAGTCAGCCAGATGTTTAGACTGGATTTGCCATTTTAATGCCAAATAAATCCTTCCCAAAGATCTGGGATAGAGTGATGATGCTGTTGCAACAATAAAGCTATCATTGCAGGATGGAAACTGTTCCAAAGAAACAGGTCTTTTGCAATTGACCAATGGTAATTTTGTCAGTGCTGCTGGTGTACAAGTGGTGCTCCAGAACATTTGGGATTGCCCCCAAGGCATTTATTACTACTATTATTAGAAATAAAGAAGAACATACTGTGAGCCAAATTTCCCCAGGTGATGTTGTTTTTTTTCATTTCACCTTGGACTCTAACCTTTCCTTTGGAATAACAGAGTTACAGCATTTTGTACTTTCAAACAAAATCATTTTCATATACACATTACCTCAGAAATCCTTAAGCAACAGCTAAATAAGAAAGATCAATACTTTTCTCACCCCATAGTGCTTAAAAGGACGGAGAGTAAAAGAAGGATCACTTATATATTGTCTCTGGCTGAGTTTTTAGCAAGAATGGGAGAGAGTCTTTCTCATGTTCAGACTTGAATTTGTTTTCAGAAAAGCTTTCCATATTCCTGCCCAGTTCAGAGATTGCCACCAAAGAGCTTTTCATCCATAGTCTTTTCAGGTAGGGGGGAAAAAATCAGACACAAAATACGAAGTACGGAGGTATCAAACGGAGAGTTAGGAAACAACATGCAAGGGTGCCAGAGCAGTTATCATTTGAAAGTCAACCTGAAGGATGACAGGTTTTTGCAATGTTTTGATACATGCGATGCTGTGTCAAAGTCAGCTTACCTTCCAATGGTTTCGGTAGAAAATGAGCTGCTGGTTTTGTTTTCTTCACTCTATTGCCTTTCATGACTTGCCCTTCTTTGTTGAGCCCCAGAAACCAGGCCCTACCCGACTCTTGCTGTCTGTACAGCATCGACGAGTAGATTACATAATAATTTTCAAAAACAGACTCCTTAAACTTACATTCTGGCGTAAAAAGTTCCTGTGAGAGAAAGAAAAAGAAGTTAGAGGGAAATTCCAACCAGTGGCTGTGGTTGTTCTTTGTATTACTTGCTACTACCCACTTTCCCTGAAAATAAGCCCTAGCATGTTTTTACGCTTGAGCCTGCTTAAGAGCCTATGCAGCCAGCTGCCTGCCCATTCCTGTCTGGTGGCTCGCGGTGCTGTGGCCATGAGGTAAGACGGGTGGTGGTGCAACCGGTCCATGTGCCTCACACCAGGGTGCCTGCAGCCAGGCCTTCAATGCCCCAATAACTGCTTTGTGGTGGCAGCCCCAGCAGCCATGTGCAGCAGGAGCCCATGTGGCCGCTAGCCCAGTTCTTCTGTTTGCTCATGGCTGCAATGGTGTTGGTGTCATGGCCACAAGGTGAGGCAAGGGTCAGGGCGTGGATGACCTGGATGCCCCTTGGCCTCCTGCCCTGCCACAAGAAAGCAGAAGTGGGCCTCCTATACATGGGGGTGAAAGCAAAACACTACCCAAAAATAAACCCTAGTAGTTATTTTGGGGCCCAAAAGAAAATAAGACCTGGTCTTATTTTCAGGGAAACATGGTATGTTGTTTGTAACATTTAATCCAAGTGGAATTTTGTAGAGTGCCACAATACTTGGGCTCATTTGTGGTCGTAAGTCAAGGACTACCTGTATTTAGTAGTGCAACTAGGTAATTGTAGACGTAAGGATCTTAAACTTTATTCCTCCACCAAGGAGCTACTCATATCACATCATCTGTGAAGTATAGTGTTTATATTTCCCTTCTCCTGTCCATCCCCATTCCAGCTTTGAACCACGCGCCTGTATTTCTAAGATCCACCTAACAGTTTGATCCATAAACACGAAACCAAGAGCTGAAATGAAATGTTTGCTTCTGCTGCCCAGATGCTAGACACATTTACTCAAAATAAGTATATTTTGTTACAGAACATGGCAACATGTATTTGAAATAAAACTTAAATCAACACCTCTAGCCGTATACAGAACAAATAGCTGCCCTATGACCATACAATCTTTGATTTAAAAAAAAAAAAACAGACAGAAAGTTTATGCTTTTGCTGCCTCCCAGCAATAGGGAGGGAGTGATGAATTTTGGCTACAGGAGTGTGGAGTCTACAGGTTTCTGCACTGGGAAACCAACGAATGTTTGAAACATGTCAACAAAAAGCACTATGACACCAAAGACGTCCATTATTTTTTTAAAAAAAACACTATTTTTTTATTCTAAAAAAAAAGAGTTGCCGTGCACTTGATTTATAAAATTATAATCATTGAAGTTTACAGAAAAAGAAAATGCTATACCAGAAGCAAATTTCTATACAGTATTCTTAGCAAAGGATTTTTAAAGTTATAAGAACTTGAGCAAACCTGTTAAAAAGGAAGACAACGGTGATTCATTGTCATTCAACTGCATTTGGCTGCTCAGCAAAAGCATCCAATCTAAAACTCTCCCATGCATTTATATGTAAGAGATATTAAATGTAATTTTAGGCTTTTACAATCCCATTCACTTAAAATTACTTTTATTAACAACGGGCTGTCATTACACTTGAAATGCAGGCACTGCAAGTAATTCAACAAAAAAAACTTCCACTGAATTATTTTCTGAAAAAATTGTACACATTGAAAAGTAAAAGTAAATTATCTTTACATCAGACTTCAATGTTGCAAAGCAGCCTTTTCATGGACCACAGATGTATAACACAAGGCAAGGAACCTTAACCCCTGGGGCCATAGGCCACTACCAGGCCATGAGCTGTTCAAAAGCCAGCCACCTGAAGTGGCAGGCAAGTGCACTCATGCCCCCTTGTGCAAGTGGAGGGTGAGTACATGCATGTGCACTGTTTGTGCAAGCAGCCGACACTGTGCCTGTGGTTTGCGCAAATGGAGCTGTGCACACATGGGTGCTTCCCTGCTGCTTGCACAAAACTCTCTCCCCCCCAACAGTCTGTAACGTTGGAAAGGTTGGGGAACTCTATATAAGGTAAAGGTTCCCCTCGCACATACATGCTAGCCATTCCCAGCTGTAGGGGGCGGTGCTCATCTCTGTTACAAAGCCGAAGAGCTAGCGCTGTCCGAAGACGTCTCTGTGGTTGTGTGGCCGGCATGACTAAATGCCGAAGGCGCAGGGAACACTGTTACTTTCCCACGGAGATGGTCCCTATTTTTCTACTTGTATTTTTACAAGCTTTCGAACTGCTAGGTTGGTAGAAGCTGGGACAAGTAACAGGAGCTCACTCCGTTACGCGGTGCTAGGGATTTGAACCGCTGAACTGCCAACCTTTCTGACTTTCGAACTGCTATGTTGGCAGAAGCTGGGACAAGTAACAGGAGCTCACTCTGTTAGGCGGTGCTAGGGATTTGAACCGCTGAACTGCCAACCTTTCTGATCGACAAGTTCAGTGTCTTAGCCACTGAATCACCACTTCCTCTATATAAAGTATAGAATAGGTGAATCAAAGGAAAAGTTTATCAGCTGAAGGAGTAATCTGTTTTGTTTTTTTTCCAAGTAGTGAAAAATGAGAAGGGGAAAGCAAATAAAAAGATATCTGTTAAAACTTCACTTTGCATTTGCTAGCTGCCCGTCTGCCATGAACTATGGGGGGAGGGAGATGGATGGGAGTGGGGAGTCTTATGACTCATCGTACCTTCTAGAGAAACACCTTCAAGGTCAGACACCTGGGAAGGCAGGCACCTCCGCACCCACCTAGTCTACAGTTGAAGAGAACATTCCCAAAACATTTTCTTTGAATATGATTGGACAATGAGGGATCAACAATGAGAGGGGACAAATGGGGAAAAGTTAACCGAGAAAAGTGGGCGCGTGAAACTCAGTTCTGGCTTTGCTATTCTGTAATCCACTTGACCTTTGGTGAAGCAAATCTTTCACACCAAATGGGAGTTCTAACTTAAGGGACCAAATTGGGGCAGGACTGACAACATCTTTCTCTTCTCTGCACTTATGGGATAAGCTCAAAAAGGTTACAGATAAAGTGGTGCTCTTCATTAATGTTACCCAAATATTAATGGGTGGGAAATTCAATGCAACAATGTTTGTCTTAATTACAGAAAGAGTACACATTTCAGAAAGCTATATCCTTGTCAGAATGGAATGTTTTATCTAATAGAAAGAAACATTAATAAATCCAAGTAGAATTGAGTGCGTTTCGGTTTTATTTATTTATCTATGTGTCAGAACTGCCACTTCACGTCTGCTTTCTGCAATCACTTCAGGTCCAGTCTGCCATGAACCCTGGGAGGGGGATAGAGAAGTGGCAGGTGGGGGGGAGAAAGTAAATGTTAAGAGAGTGAGAGTGCTTGGCCGAGGTGGCATCCCAAGATCGTGCCGCAATGAGAAGAATGCACCTGCAGTCTACAAGCAGAGTGGCTGATTCCAAAACATCTAATTCAAAACGCGATTGAGCAGTGAGGGACTAGCAATGGGGAGTGCCTAAAGTTTTAAACTCAGAGTTTTGCCGCATGAACTTCAGTTCTGGCTCATGTCTTTTCCACTGAATGGAGTCAAGGGTTGTTTTTATTTAAAGATTCAAGCTGATGCAGGACTGACAACTTGTTTGCTTCTATTGCCCAAATCAATAAGGTTTCAACATGCTTAACTCTGCCTCTATTATTATTATCATAAATAATTACAACTACCTCTGAAGAAACAGATAATAAAGCCACACTAGAACTAAATACCAAAAGTAGATAAGATAATTTGTCTTACTTTCTCAAAGCTTTCACCAAAAATGAATTAACTACATGAACACTGCCACTCAGCTGACAACAGACATCAGTTTGAATAAAAGTCTCTAAGACAGGGGTGTCCAACCTTGGCAACTTTAAGACTTGTGGACTTCAACTCCCAGAATTTCTCAGCCAGCTTGCCAAGGTTGGACACCCCTGCTCTAAGAGAACCTAAAAAACTTCAATTAAATGTAATGGACATTTTAAAAAGTGAAAAGCATCTATGAATAATTTTTAATGTCAATTCTTTATGACTTACTGACATAGGTTTGAAAGACATTTTGTGCCATAATGAATTTCAAAATGACTCATTGAAGTCAATTGCCAAATCCATTTCTCAAGTGGATTTGTACAAAGCCTTCCAGAAGAGCCTATCATGCTTGATATATGGGTTTTACATTTTACCATCTTCCTTTGGTTTTGCTCCAGGTTTCAAATATTGTTGAGGTTCCTGACAGTTAACATCAACATTGAGAAGACCTCATTGTATACCGTATGTCTCAACATAAAGCAGACTAGAATTTATCACAACTTCTTTTGGAAAGAGGTATTCACCAGATACAGATTTCCTATTAAATTTTTAAACTTATAAATTGGGGACTCCTTTTTCTGCAAGAGTGAGTGTAATCAGGACATTTCTGGGTAGCCAGAAGAGAGGAAAGGAAGGTGGTAGGGATTAGCTGGCACTGCACAGGATGCGTAGTTAAGGGAAGAGAAGATTCAGACTGGGCACAGACATACTTCAAGAGGTAGAATGCAGCACGTTTCGGATAACTCTTGTCAAAAACTGGCAAAGGACACCCTTTCCCCGTTTCAGGAAAGAGTTTACTGTCCCCCCGGGCAGCTCCCAGATGTCCCTCCACAGGTTAGAAGGACTTTCCTCCTGAAAAAGTTTCCACAAACACAGAGATAACCATGGCTTGAATTTGTAAGGACTGACCAGATCGCCAGAATGCCCTGGCAAAAAGCCAGCTGGCGAGGCTCTTGGATTTCAGAGCTGTTTCATTCCTTTGACCCATTTCCCCTTTCATCTTTCAGCTTCTTTTCCTTGTTTTTCCCTTTCCTTCTCCCCCGTCTTCTCCCTCCGCTATTCAAAGTCTGTTATTAAGACCCCAGAATTGTTGTCAGAATCTTGGCAGGAGAGAATTGCAGCCAGAAAGATAAAACCCCAGCTACTCATCCCTCAGGGAGAGAAAAAAAAAAAAAAAAAAAAAAAAAAACCCACACAACAACAATCAGGAGCCAATTTCTGCTTTTTTCAATTTTTTTTCTTAAAAGTCACATTGCTGCATTAGCTTGCCTTGCAACACAGTTACACCCCTTTCCCATCGGTTAAAAAATAATAGAACAAGTTAGAAAGAAAATTTACAAAAGAAACAAAATTGATCTACAAAACACCTAAATATCTTTATACTATTCGTTAGGCATCAGTGATTGCCAATTTCTGCTTGGATTGTTTTAATTATTCTTCCAACAATTTCTCTTTTTCCTTGAAAAAAAAAATCACATTTCAAGCGATTTAGCTTGCCTTGCTGCACAATATATTTCATATTTTGGAACCATTCTGGCTTGAATGTGATTAAACTTCTGCTGTAAATGCATACAATCAATGATTCCATTGTTTTGTCTGGAATAGACAAAATGTTTCCATCTATTCCAAAACACTAAAAAGATAAAATAAATTATGAATTTTGTTTCTTAAAATGGGAGTCTAACAGTAAAGCCCAAATTGACCACATGTACAATGCAATTCAGTTTATACAAATATATACATGTGTTCTTTATTATTGTTTTAACTGAAAACCTTCATTTTTTCATATTTATCTAATGCTACATTGTATTTTTCTAATATATAATATAAAATAAAGTTATTTTTATCATTATAGATTAGTAATAAAGAAACAATTCTTTGCAGATATGTAACTTTGTAACAAAGAAGTTGAAGTATTTGAAACAAGATCAAGATTTTAATGGGAAAAGAAGCAATTCTGCTAATTATCCTGTAACTACTGTGACAAGTAATTACAAAAAAGGTTTATTTATTATTTTATATTTCATATTTCTGAATCACCCATGTCCTCAGAGAGGTTGCATTTGTTAGATTCTGTTCTAATGTTTTACGGAAGAGGGTGACAGTTAACATTGTTTAATTGTGGTAGTCCTTTGTAATGATTGCTCATAAATGGCTAAATCCATGTAGACAAATACAGAGCCAGTATATTATTTAAGTTGATTCTGCAACTTTTTAAAATTAATATTAACATTGGATATAATTCATCAAAATTATCTTTTTATCTTGCTTCTGTGTGAAACAGATCTCTTCGTTAAACCTCTGCATTGCATAGTCCATGTGTGAGAAGTCCTGAGTTCACCGTTCATTCCAAAACTCTAGTTCACTGGTCCCCAACCTTTGCAGCTTGGTGGCCTGGCTGGGAGAGAAGGAGAACCGAGGTGTGTGAACAGTGGCCTGGCGGACACACGTATGCATAGCTCAATTCATGCGAATGGCGGGTTGACGCACATGTAGCTTGACTCATGGTGAATGGCGGGCTGGTGCATGCATGCGTGCGTACATGCAGCAACTTGTGTGAATGGTAGGCCGCCCCCTGCGCATGAACACCCAGCTTGACAGAAGCTTCCACAGAGGATTTTTCTGAGATGGCGATCTTCAAATTCTGAATGGATATGTCACACACAGGCTGAAAGGGGTCTGTTTCTGTTACTTTAGGGAAGGAGCAAGAAAGGAATGGTGGAAAATGCAAGGAAACAGATGCTTACTGAAGGCTAAGAGGAACATTGCAATGACAAAAACTGGATAACCGAGAAACAGAGATTTCTCAGCATGAGAATATTTGAAAGATTTAGGTAGTCATCTGTCAAGAATAGAGTAATTTTATGTTTTGGAGGTTCAAATCCAATGGCACTGACTCTTCAGTACTTCATGAGGTATAATCACTAGGAAGCAGCAGGGTGAAAATAGATAGTTCAGGATTTGAACTAAGTCTTCTCTGTCTATCATTTTGCCCACTGTTGCTTAAGAGTTGATGAATCACCCTTTTCTGCCTTCTTACCAAACATATAAACACCTAGCACATACTTTTGGACTCTCTACCTAGTAGAATACAGTTAAGCAGGTTCAAGGCTTTGATATAAGTACAATGGAAAGAAATCTCCTTTTCTGTAATAGTTACAAAATGTGACTCACTAATAATGTTAGATTTCTTCTCTCAAGAACACTTAAATATGCACATGTACAATGTTTGAACATCCAATGAGGTTTAGGCAGTGGTTTGTCTTCTGAGTTTGGTACTTGGCAGCAGACATTTAAATCTACAAGCTATTGATATCCTCTACAGTTTGTATCCAACAGCAAGATTCCCACACTGAGCTGTAAACAGTTTTAGATTACTGTCAAGATTTCTTTTCATACTTGTTTAGTTTAGTTTACTTTATTGTCATTGTACCTCATACAACGAAATCAAACACCATCTTCAGGGCACATCATGACCATGAAAATAAACACATCCTTTACCCTCCACACATTGAACTGAAAAGCCCCAACACTGCACTATACAGCAGAATTCAAAAGAGCTCCTGCCCTGGGATAGAGGCTGTTTTTCAGCCTATCTGTCCTTGTTTTTATTATTCTGTACCGTCTGCCAGATGGTAATAGTTCAAACAAAGGGTGCCCAGGATGAGATGGATCTTTGAGAATGTTTTGAATTTTCTTAAGGCAGTGGGAGCTATAAAGCTCTTCCAAAGAGGGGAGAGGGCAACCAATGATCCTCTGGGCAATGACATTAACCCTCTGGAGTGCTTTCCTATCTGCCATTGTGCAATTGGCAAACCATACATAGGTGCAATAAGTTAAAATGCACTCTATAGTGCAGCAGTAGAAGGTCACCAGCAGTTTTTCATTAAGTTCTTGTTTTCTGAGAAGTCTCAAATAGTGTAATCTCTGCTGGGCCCTTTTGACCAGTGGTGCAATGTGAGCATCCCAAGTCAAGTCCTCTTTTTTTATGGTAACACCCAGAAACTTAAAACTGGCCACTTGCTCCACTTGATCTCCATTGATAAGCAAAGGCTGGATATCTGACCTGCTCCTTCCATAATCCACTATAAGCTCCTTGGTCTTATTGGTGTTGAGGACCAAGTTATTGTCTCCACACCACAAAAGCAACTGGTAGGCAGACTCATCGCCCTTGGAGATGAGTCCCACCACTGTTGTATCATCTGCAAATTTAGCAATAATGTTACTAGCATGAGTGGGAATGCAGTCATGCACAAAAAGAGTATAGAGTAAGGGATTCAACACACCACCCTGTGGTTTACCAGTGTTAAGAATAAGGGCTGAAGGGGTATGATTACCTAATCTGACCCTCTGTGAGCAGCCAGACAGGAAATCCATAATCCAAAGGCAGATTGAATTAGAAAGTCCAAGTTCCGGAAGCTCAGACACTAGTCTATGTGGAAGAATTGTGTTAAATGCAGAACTAAAATCCACAAAAAGCATCCTCACATAGCGTCCCCGCTGTTCTAGATGAGTCAGGGCAGTGTGAAGAGTGATAGCTATAGGGTCCTCTGTAGATCTATTTTTTTCTGTATGCAAACTGGTGCTTACCAAATGTATTATACTAAATGTTGTTATGTTGTGATTCTTTATTGTTAATAATACAATTTCTGGTTCTGTATTTTGTTTTTAACTCTTTGAACTGTAAAAGACCTAAGAATAAATTGAACATGACATATTCTGAAGCAGAGTTTTCATCTTCTACACCTGTCAACAATAACAAAGAAGCACAAATGTTAAGGAAATGTTATCTACCCACATATTGTCTGCCACTTGCCTAACACTTGCCTAACATTACAACATTTTAGAAACAAAGTCTGCCTGTATTATTACTATTACTATTATTATTATTAGTTTGACCTTTGTTGAATACAGGTTGGTTCAATTTTCTCTTATAAGATCAACGGATCTGATTTTGAAATAGCATCAACTGGATTTCTTCAGTTCTGATCAGAACAGCTCTCTTTTAAAGTTTGGTAGCCAATAACTAAATGCCAACAGTTTCTTATTAAAGGTATTTTCAGATGTTGCTTTTTTATCAGTTGAGGACCGTGCAATGTGCTGATGCCAGCTTGTTATCAACTCCAGAGAAGTGAGTGATTAATTTTCTGGAATTTTACAAGCCTGTTGAGAGCAGAGCTATAACCCCTGAATTGCTGATCACCTGTTTGGATGGCCAGCAGTCTGGCATGATGTGATAATGGAACTAGCAGAACCAATTGTTATACTGTACATTTAGCAATATACCACTGTTTAAAACTATAATAAATTATTCCACTGCAGACGAAATTGTTTATCTTGATAATTCAGCTGTTCGGTTTCATACAGTTCAAACCAAAACAGTGGGTCAAATTCAGACAGTTCAAGGCCATAATGGAATATCCAATATCATAAACATACTATAGACTCTCCACAATGCTATTGGAATTGTTTACTTCCTAGCTCAAAAATTATCCATATATCAGAGAGGCTGAAGTTACTAGAAAGAACATATTCCCTTCCTTATTTCATTGCTATACAGTACTTTGGTAGTTCTTTGTAGCTGGTCAGAGATCTAAAGTGAAATAACATATGGTATGGGAACAATGTGTTATGAAAAACCAAAATCATATCTTACAGCGATTATTAAATCTTCTTGAAAGCATGCAATATGACTACTCAGTTGTATTCATGTATACATGTGTGTGAGTATGTATATTAGTACATACATATGCAAAAATAATGAATGATCCTGCAATTCTATTTATTTATTTATAATATTTATAAACTGTCCCAATTCAAACAGACTCTGAATAAGAAACAGCACAATGAATAATAGTATAAAAAGAATGTCATATAATTACTTGTACTTACTAACAGGCCAAATAATTGAACAGCCAAGATACAGAATATAGAATAATATGAGTTGGAAGCGATCTTGGAGTTCTAGTCCAATCCCCTACCCCAACAGAAGACCCTGTACCCATTTCCAACACGTGACTGTCCATCTCTTCTTAAAAGCCTCCAGTGATGAAGCTCCCACAACTTCTGAAGGCAAGCCATTCCACAAGTTAATTGTTCTCACTGTTAGGAAGTTCTTCCTTAGTTTCTTAGTTCCTTCTCTCCTTGATTAGTTTCCATGCATTGTTTCTTATTTTACATTCTGGTGCTCTGGAAAATAGTTTGATCCCCTCTTCTTTGTGGCAGCCCCTCAAATATTGGAACACCGCTATCATGTCACCCCTAGTCCTTCTTTTCATTAAACCAGACATATCCAATTCCTGAAACTATTCTTCATATGTTTTAGCTTTGAGTCCCCTAATCAACTTCGTTGCTCTTCTCTGTACTCTTTCTAGAGTCTCAACATCCTTTTTATATTGTGGAGACCAAAACTGGATGCAATATTCCAAGGGTGGTCTTACCAAGGCATTATAAATTGTTATTAACATTTCATGTGATCTCGATTCTATCCCTCTGTTAATGCAGTCTTTATTGGCTTTTGTGGCAACTGCAGCACACTGCTGGCTCATATTTAAGTGACTGACTCCATGGTGAAATACAGGTAGTCTTTGATTTACGAATATAATGGAGCCTGCCCTTCCATTTGTAACCTGAGGATTCGTGAATGGGATCACTCCCTCCTTTCGCCCACACATTCATTAATCGAATGTGCAATTCGTTAAGTAACACAGGAGGTATTTCAGGGTGGGAAAGGCCACGGGGGGTGGGGGGGCTAGTATGGAACCAGCCACCTACTTAAGACCACCCAAGGTCTCAGCGACCCACTGAAATACCTCATGCTCCCCACAATTGCTTTTCCCCCACCCAACCTGCCGCAGGGGGTCACTTGCCTGACAATCTAACAAGCTCCTCTTCAACTTTTCAGCCAAGTGTGCCCTTTATAGCTTTACTTTTGGTGTGCGCAGGGCACTTTGCGGGCCAAAATGGAGGTTCAAGGGACAGCCCCTCCCTCACCCCTCCAATGCTCTGTTTAGGCCTGCACAGGTCTCCTCCAGCACTTTGCAGGCCAAAATGGAGGTTTGAGGGGCAGACCTGCTCCTGCCCCTCTGGACCTCTAGTTTGGCCTGCAAAGTGCAAGACAAATGTTGCAGAGCCTCTGCGGTTGCTTGTAAGGGCAAACAACTGCCATGGTGTTGCAAGATTAGTAGTTTCAGGATTTGTTCTTAAACACTAGTGGGTGCTGATTGTGTAACTTCAAACATTCACTAAGGGAAGGCTCGTAATCCAGGGATTACCTGTATTTGATTTTTCCTGCCTCAGGGTAAAGCTTTACTTTTCTCTACATTAAATTTCATTTAGTTGGATAGGGCCCATTGTCTGTCAAGATCCTTTTGGATCCTAAACTTGTCTTTTGCAAAGTTATTAGTGGGAAGAGTTTTCTTCTGTTCCCTCATCTAAGTCATTTATGAAGATATTGAAGAGACGGAACTTTGTGGTACACCACTGTTTACTTCCCTCAATGTAGATATAGTTCAATTAAAGACTATTCATTGAGTATGGTTTGTCAGACCGTTAAATATCCATCTGTGGTGCTGCTATTTATCCCACATTTTTCTAGCTTGCCAAGAAATAGATTGTGGTTACTTTGTTGAATGCATTACTGAAATCCAAGTATACTATGCCCTCAGCATTTCGTTGGTCCACTAAATTTAGTCACTTTATCAAAGAATGAAATATGATTTATTTGACATGATCTGTTTTGACAAATCCCTGTTGGCTTCTGGTAATAATTTTACTTGCTTCTAGGTGTTCTCAAATCTATTTTTGATTGCCTTTTCCAGGATCTTCTGAGGTATTTATGTCAAGCTGACTGGTCTGTGCTTTCCTGGATCTGTTTCTGTTTTTTTGAAGATGGGAACCACAGCAGGTCTTTTCCAGTCCTCAGGTAACTCCTCAGTGCTCCAGGATCTTTGAAAGTTATGGTTCAATACTTCTGGGATAACATCTGCCAGATCTTTCAGAACTCTGGGATGAATTTCAACAGGTCCCAGTGATTTGAACTTGTCTAGATCAGACAGGTGTTCTCTTACCATTTTCTTGTTTATTTTTATTTCTAGTCTGTCTTTTATGTTTTTGTTTTTGGTAGGTTGGGCTATATTTTCTTGTAGATTTCATCTATTTACAAAACATAAGAACTGGAATCATCTGGAAAGGGCGATAGACACCACCAGGAAGTCTTGCCCCCTGGCCAACATCCCATCTATCTTATACAATATTTATTTGTTGTTTGTCTCTTATGCTGTATGCTGCTCAGAATCACTTTGTTTGCATGGTATTATACATCTTTTAAAAATAGAATATGCCAACACATTAATCATACCCAACTCTTATCTGGAACCTTATTGGTAATTAAAACAGGACATCAGAATGAATTTATTCTAGATTAGCATGAATATTTTACTGCCATGTTTTATACTGGCTATAACTTCCCGTCCCATGAAAGCTGCATTACAAATGATACAATAACATGAAAGGTACTTTGACTTAAAACATATTTTTGGTCCCTCTAAGCTTAATGATGTATACCCTAATAAGAGACTTTATCTCATTTCACATGCAGACTGATTGTGTGCCTTTCTTGTATTAAAAGTATTGAATGTTCATTCCAAAGTAAAGAAAGATGGATTCTAATTCAGATATTTTCAATTTTTAAGATTGCTAAGATATTTTGGAATAAGGTTTAGGAATTTATTTCAGTACTATCTGTTAGATCATGTCAATTGGTCTGAAGTTCATCCTTCTTTCAGCATACGAAAAAGGATAAAGAATAGTTGCTGTACAAGATATGTGTCTTATTCTTCCTTAGGGTAGCTAGAATATGGAAAACAATTAAATGGAAAGTCCCTTTGGATATTCACTCCAAAAGTGATTTGCAAGGAGTTGATTTTTCTGGCACTGTCTGAAAAATTAATACATAGAGGAAATGTTAAAAAAAAAACCAAGCTAAACATTTCTTTCAAATGTTACTTCTCTTTTTCTCTTATGCAAAAAATAATTGTTTGAGATGCACCTTGATTTCATTTCTTCTTATGTTATGTTTATTGGTGCTATCATTTATGGTAGTTTTTAAGCTGGTATAACAAAAATATTCTTTTGCATTTGCTATTTACTCTTACCCATGTTTATGTCTTTGAGGGCTTTTTTGTTGAAATATATGTAGCTTGCTATTTTTTTTAATTAAATAGTATCACATAATGATAATGTGTACCTTATGATAACAAAACAATCCTATCCAGTATAATATCAGACTATTTTTTAGAATAAAACAGCAAGACACAAGATAATTCTTTAGGATAATTCTAAGTTTCTATCTAATTATGCAGGAAGGATGGTACACAACAGATACTTAAAATCTGTTTAAAAGAATGATGTAATCTATTAAAATGAAAAGCAGGAAATGGGAAAATACAAAATTATCAAGGCTTAGAAGATTTACAGCTATTAAAAGGATTTTACATCCTGAGTCATTGTTTTTAATTTCAAGTTTTACCAATTCATTTACCTTCAATAACTCTGAGACAATAACAAAAAGTGTTTTATTATGAGGCTTTCCATTTATGAAATATTGTATGATTATTGGCAGAGGTAGAAACTGAAATCTGGGTTAAAATGAAGCCTCCACAAGAATGGAATATGAAAAATTTCTTATTCCTACCAGCTATTGTTAAAGAGTTTAAAGCTAATGGTAATTATTTTTTGAAGTGTTAATTTTAAAATAAGGGCTAAAAACTTTAGCTTACCTTTGTTCCCTTATTTCCATTTTCCTAAATTTCCTATAAATATTAACCCATTTATAAACCAAATAACGGTATCAATCAGAAATTATACAGGCTGAATCCATTAATTTAAAACTATTTATTTTAATTTCTTCAAAATGTGCTTGTCTATTTCAGTTATAATTCAGGTTTTTTTTTCTTAATTCAGAATAAAAAGCTCAAGCAAACAAGATTTGAAGCAGCAGCATTGAGACTTTCACATTCATCTAAAGCTCTCTATAAAATATCACAGAACAAACATACCAGGCTCTAATTAATTGGAAAATAGCATGAGAAAAAACTTTGACAAGAAATTAAGAGTCAAGAGTGGAATTAAATATAGAAATAGAAACCAGCGTTATCGCCCTCAGCCCAAATAAAGAAAACTTTCTTAAAATATTGCATGGATGATATATGACTCATTGTAAACTAGCATGCATGAACAAAACAGCCCCTCTTTTTGTTGAAATGGTTGTGAGGAAAATGGAATTTTTTAGCACATGCGGTGGTGTCTTCTTCATGTCTTTTTCTTCTGATCTTTGGTGTTTTTGGATATTGATGAAGTTAAAAACGAAAGAGTTAATCTGTGGCTACAACTTCTAATGCAAACATTTAACAAATTAGCATTTTTTAAAAATTGCCACTAGGATGTCCATTGCTAAACACTAGAAAGATAAAAATTATGATATTGAATTCTTGTATCATTTTTGGGGGGCATATTACTATAGCTAAGAAATTGACTAACAATCTACATTCTAGTCAAATTAAAAGGAAACCCCTCTCAAATACATAATCTGATTGTATATTTTGCTAAACAAAATGCCAACATTGCTTTATGCCAGATCAGTATATCAATATGTGGAAGAAACATTAAGGAATTATTAGTATGTGAGTTAATTTTTTTTACCCTGCCTTTAATATTTTTATTCATATTTTGTATATTAATATAATGATATTTTTATAGATAACTCAAGTCAGTGAGGGCATAACTTTCTCTTCTTATTTTCCCACAATAACAACACTGTGAAAATATTTACAGACCCCTCACATCCCAGACATAAACTGTTTCAACTCCTTCCCTCAAAACGACGCTATAGAGCACTGCACACCAGAACAACTAGACACAAGGACAGTTTTTTCCCGAAAGCCATCACTCTGCTAAACAAATAATTCCCTCAACACTGCTCAAGTATTACAAAGTCTGCACTACTATTACTAGTAATCTTCTCATCTCTCCTTATCACCCATCCCCTCCCACTTGTGACTGTATGACTGTAACTTTGTTGCTTGTATCCTTACGATTTTTATTGGCTGTTTCCTAGTATGATTTGATTGCTTGTTGTACCCTATGACTATTATTAAGTGTTGTACCTTATAATTCTGGACTCTTGATGAATGTATCTTTCCTTTTATGTACACTGAGAGCATTTGCACCAAGACAAATTCCTTGTGTGTCCAATCACACTTGGCCAATAAAGAATTCTATTCTATTCTATTCTATTCTATTCTATTCTATTCTATTCTATTCTATTCTATTCTACACAATAACACTGTAATTATTGAGTTGGTTTGAGTGAGAGAGTGACTGGCCCAAAGACACCTAGCCAGCTTTCATGCTCAGAGTTTCCTGGTTTCTAGCTTGGTGCCTTAACCACTTTACCAAACTTTTAATTCTTTACGTGCAAGCTTTATTGCATTGCTTATAATCATTGCACATCTTTAGAATATTTTAAAAGAACAATGAATTCTAATTTGTAACTTTATATTTAGTTAAACAATGTTTTGTAAGCAGGGGTGGGATGCTGCCGGTATAACAACCGGTTCAGTGATCGCACGCTTCGGGCCCACATGAGTGTTGGAGCCAACCGGTTCGGTCCCAGCTGATCTTCGAAGCTAAGGGTTCACCCAAACTGGTCTGAACTGGTAGAATCCCACCCCTGTTTATGAGGAAATCTTACTATGACATGTACTATCACACAATCGATAGTGTTGATTTAAACAGGGCTTAGTATTTCAAGTGCATATAATATACATTTTTATTCATTAAATTATTTCATATGCGTGTGTGTGTGTGTGTGTGTGCACGTGCGCACACACACACACACATGCAGTTCTTGGCTAACGACCCAATTGAGCATTCAAATTTATGATGCTAAGTGAGACATTGGTTAAGTGAGCCTTGCCCCATTTTTACGACTTTTCCTGTCACGGTTGTTAAGTGAATCATTGCAGTTGTTAAGTGAACCTGGCTTCCCCATTTATTTGGCTAGCCAAAAGGTTGCAAAAGGTGATCACGTGAACCTGAGCACTGCAACCGTTCATAAATATTGCTAAGCATATTTGCTAAGCATCTGAATTTTGATCATGTAACCAGGAAGATGCTGTGACGGTCATATGTGTAAAAAACGGCCATAAGTCACGTCTTTAATGCTTTTGTAACTTTGAACGGTCACTAAAGGAACTGTTGTAAATCAAGGACTCCATGTACATATAGTGGGATTATGGTTGAAAGAACTGATAGATTTTTCTATGCCCCACTGCCAAAGATGATCAGAGAAATTCATACCTATCTGAATAGGAAAGAATCCTTATTTAAAATACATTTTGTCAACACTAAAAACATAGATTTTAGTATACCAATCACAGATTTGTTAAACCAGAGAACTTGAATTTAATCTGATTTGCTGATTCACAGCTTGGTTAAGCTGAAGCATTTTGATATAAGATGATTTAGTATAAATTGATTCTACAGGGCTAAACCTCTTTAAATTTCAACAATTTAGCTTAGCCGGGCAAAGGATAATCATCTTACTGTCAATGGATAAAAATACGTTTAATTCTGATTACCAATGTATGCATTCCTTGACATGAATACGTTAGATTGACTTGGGATGCAGAGAAAGCAACAGAAATTACAAATTGCATTGCAGTCAGTGAGCTTTCATAGCATTCTGGGCATTGCAATGGGCCCAGACAAAGGATATTTGATTGAATTATGGCCTTTGTATAATGCTAAACTGTAAGCATGTATTTTGAAAAAAGAAGTTTGTCAGATGCACTGTAAATTTCCATTTGAGCCATTCATGTACCACTGCAGCAAAAGAAACAGGAGCAGTTTCTTCGTGCCTCCTTTCCAACCTCACATATTGTAGTTTGTTAAACTTCAAAAGGTATGAGAATCAAAGAGGATGAGATCTCAGATCTTTGAGTTAGCCATTCACTGCCATGTGCCTTAAAATTATAATTGCTATCATATTCATACAGCTGCTTGGAGTTTCTGGGAACTTTGGCCAAAACCTTTGAAAGGCACCATACAGATTACAACTTCTGAAGAACAAATGGAAGTGACTATCAATGACTGCCAATGATATAGCACATGCCTGCATGGAGAACTAACAGATTTATGACTTTTCCAGTTGAAAGGTTTCAGGGCCAAATTCCATGTGACATCAACAATGTGAATATGAAGCCTTGTCATCTAAGGAAATATCACCCTTGGGCAGGGATGACTTTCATTAAGGCTACAACTTTCTGCAGTTGAAAGCCTGCTGGCTTATATCCCGTGCAATTACACAACCAGTTTAACGCTTCAGAACAAATTAAACAACAACAACATTGCCTACAGCTTGGAGAGCTAGTGCCACTTTGATTAGATCACCATCTTGTGTTCTTCTTTTTGACATACTCATCCTAAAAACTGGCTCTGAGTACTTTTCTGCCCATAGCTACTGTATATGCCTAACTTCTAATTAAATAATGTGTAAATTATTCCGACTTTAACTACTTCCATAAAGTAACATCCTTCATCTTGCCCAACCAAACTTTTGCTTTTTTGTATTTGCGAGGACCTCACAAATCCAGATGATCATGATAACCTCCCTGATGCAGGCAGAATTAGGCATAAGTGGAAGTAAAATAAATTGCACCAACCCTTCGACTTTCTTCATTAAAGATGTTTGAGATAAAAAACAGCATTCTTTATCAAAGCCATGCTGTAAAGTAACCAAAACTTGGTAGACCATGGGAATGATTCCAGTTTAATCGTCAACATGAAATTCACCTTTAGAGTAAATGAAAATACCAATTGCTAAGGCACTTGCTCCTGGGAAAGAAAGCTATGGCAAATCTAGACAGCATACTAAAAAGCATCACCCTGCCAACAAAAGTGCGTATAGTCAAGGCTATGGTTTTCCTGGTGGCAATGTATGGCTGTGAAAGTTGGATCATAAGGAAGGCTGAGCGCCAAAGAATTGAGGCCTTTGAACTCTGGTGCTGGAGAAGAGTCCCTTGGACTGCAAGGCAATCAAACTGGTCAGTCCTAGAGGAGATCAACCCTGACTGCTCTTTAGAAAGCCAGATCCTGAAGATGAAACTCAAATCCTTTGGACACCTCATGAGAAGGAAGGACTCACTGGAGAAGAGTCGAATGCTGGGAAAGATTGAGGAAAAAGAAGAAGGGGACGACAGAGAATGAGGTGGATGGATGGAGTAACTGAAGAAGGCGTGAACTTAAATCCAGGGGATGGTAGAGGGCAGGAAGGCCTGGAGGAACATTGTCAATGGGATTGTGAAGGGTCAGACATGACTTTGCAACTAACAACAACAAGGAGAAAAATTAGTTTTTTTAAATAATTTAAAAAAACAGTTTTGCTATAGGCTTGTTCATTGATTTTTCTCTGAGAATTGGCTCTTTTGTGGAATTTGTTCTTTGATTCATTATCAATCATTTTTTCATTGATTCTAAAATGGCAGCACCTTGCTTGGCTGTGGCTGCTTCGGCTCTCAAGAGTGTTGGGGTTTTGGAGATGAAAGTGCCACCCAGTCTGAGTGATTCTTTGGAAATTGTGACAAGGAAGAGGAATTGCATTACCAAACTGTTGTATGACCATCAGTCTATATTGGATTTGGTGGATTTAGCAAGAGTAGAACTATTGATAAATCTATGCTTTTACAGAGGGGTACGATCAAGATCAAGTGAAGTACTAATACCACTCTATAAAGCCTTAGTAAGACCACACCTGTATCCAGTTTTGGTCATCACACTATAAAAAAGGATATTGAGACTCTAGAAAAAGTACAGAGAAGAGCAACCAGGATGTTTAGGGGACTGGAGGGGACTAAATAACATTTAGGGGACTAAATGTTATTATTGAAAACTGGAGGGCACAATTCTCCACCAAAATGAGGTAATGAACACTCAAATCTGTATTGTAAAAGCCTACAATATGCTATTTTTTTACAAAACAAAGACCCAGAGGGGAAAAAAAGACACATTCATGTTTCATTATTTCCTTGAAATGCCCACTTTAAAAAGGAACACAAGTGATTGGAGATAGCTGAAATAAAATATCCTTCACTGGCATACTCAACTACAGTGATCACTGGGCTCCTCATTACAAGAATTCAGAAGAACCCAGGCAAAGCAAAATTAAGGACTATATACTTTTGGTTTGTTACATAAGAATGGCAAAGAAAATATTGGACCATACTAAGATCTCTATAGTAGAGGTTGGGAAAAGCAAAAAGAAAAATCTGATGCACTATGGTCTAAATCAACCTGTTCAGATTCTCCTTGAAGACAAACTTCCTAAGAGAATATACCCAATAAACCTGGCTACTGAATTAATTTGTTTTGGATAGATGTAGGCCTTGCCTGGCACAAACAAAAAGGCAGAATCCAATTGTCTTTCTAAAGGTTTATTCAGCTATGGACAAAGATGGGTCCTTCCATAAGGCAGGAAACGAAATGATTTCATTCGCAAGCTTTTATACTTTACATGGTGCCATAATCAGGAACTTAAAGAAGTTTGCTCAATAGTAGATAAGTAAGGAAAGTGCCAAAAACTGAAGGAGCCTCCTTCCTTCCTTCCTTCCTTCCCGTGCATAAGCATTCTAAGCAGGTTCTTCTAAGAATTTTTGTAGTTTTCCTAGTCAGCCTTCTCCATAATCAGGATTTCCTGTTTACCATTTCAGTAAGAAACTTGATTGTCAGAATGCTAATCAACAAATTGGGAGGGAGAAGGTATTGCATCGGGGTTGCTGACCAATTGTTGTACAAACTATGAAATATAAACTTACCAAGTAGGCCACACGTGGATTTAGGCATACGCTAATCAAGTTAGAATCTCACAGGGCAAAGAGACCTCTCAGAATTATAGATTTTTTATGTATTACATATATAGAAATAAATTTAGCTTTCCTGTGTGTCTCCCATGGTCCCCATTAACTATTAAGAGATGGTGTTTTGGCAGGTATTCATATCTTCTGTTCAAAGAGAGCCTTTCACTATCCCATTGTGGGTTTGTTATGCATCTGGGTGACATTCAAGCCACACTTGATTGCTACATAGCCTAATTCTATATTAGCATATTAAGTAGAGTCCCTACAGCTTCCTTTAGTTAAGGCCTCACCATGCCTAGATCTTATCCTGCCTTCCCCATGACTGAAGAGATCTTGATTTCCTGTGATATATATTATATTTGAAGAATGCTATCATGTTCTCTCTCTCCATCGTCTCTTCTTAAAGCATTTTCTACCCCTTCAATTTTTCCTTAGAGGTTTTATTTTCTAGTCTTATAATCTTCATTGCCTTTCTCTTAAACTGTTGTTCCTTGTCTGCTTGTCAAACTGGAAGTCCTTGGGATCTGCCAAAGTGTCAAAGTGTCAAGCGCTTAGTATTGCTTAAAATATTGCCAATGAAGAAGACAGCAAGAATTTTTTACATTACTTGGAAATCTAGGAGTTGGCTTTAAAAATGCTAAATTTTCTAGTTAGACAAATCGATGCTATTATTAGCATGTTCACAGTCCCTGAAGTATCGGAAATATAAACTGATCTCTCCTCCCTCCCTCCCTCCCTTCCTTCGTCCCTCCCTCCCTCCCTCCGTCCCATGCATGTTCTGCTTGTTAAGATTCAGACAACCTTCAGTTTCCTAACAGAAATTCAGGCAAGCTTTTCATTATGTACCCGAAGCAGAAGCACCCAAGTGTACAGGTAGCCCTCGACTCATGACTACAATTCATCTTTTTTACTTTATTTAAGTGTTTGCTTAAATATATCATATTATTGGTTTAATAATTAGAATGTTCACTTATTGATTCAGATATATAGCTTATTTTGATCCCATTAATGCTTTATTCTGAGAACTCATAATATTTAATTATAAATAAATACAATGATTTCATTTACACTTCATGTGCTTAGACATCCAAAGAAATTTTAAACAAATGATATAGAAATGTTATGAATTATTATTATTGATTTTTTTAGTTACATACTGTGGTATGTGTCTTTAAATGATGTACATTTACACTATACTAGTATCAAGCAGAAACAACACAATATAACATATCACCATTCCCATTTATAGCCTTTTGGTAGCACTGGCAGAATTAAACACACACATTCAATAAATATATTCAAGAGATACATTCTTTCTGAAATTGGAAATTAAGAGCAAAAGAGAGGTACTTCCAGAACCAGAATAATCAAATGATTATTGTGCTTTGGAAGATGAAGGGCACATCAATAGACTGGCATGTTGGAACACCATAACATAAAATGCTTTTTCTAATACTTGCCAATGCTTGGATCGTTTTATGAGGACTATCATTAATTGAACAAAATCAGCTAACCCAATAGACACCATAATTACTACATAAGAGACATTATCTCTAAGTTACTTTTTCATTTCACGTTTGCATTAATTATTGCTGGGAATGTTATTAATTTATTGATCATCATAAGATACTTTGCCTAAACTTGAACACAGAAATTGTATTAACATAAAACATAAATTATTTTGCTGAAACTGTACATAATAACTAATATTACTATGTATGGTTCCTCTTGAACTATTTAAAATAATGGATCTGAAATCAATCTGCATAATCCCAATTTTTCAAAATCCCAATTTTTAACTGTTTTGGATCATTATAGGAATGCATACATTACTGGGACTTTTTCTGACCAGCTTTATGGAATTGTCCTCACATCCCCCTTAGTACAAATATGTTCCAGCAACCGTTTTATATGACGTAATGTCTATAATTACATAATACCAGACCAGAACTTCTCATGTGAACACCAGATCTTACACAGGATCCCAATGTATAATATTTTAGTGGTCTTTTCAAAGAGAGATTTTTTGTTTTCTTTTGCAAATGTGTTATTTTTGCTGTCTTTTTTTCTACTGCACAGAAGGCTGGTTTAAACTAGAAAGGAAACGTAGATTCTGCCAGCTGTTATGCTACTGATTTTGTCATCAAGAAATGCATGCAAGGTTGCCTATTCACCAGCCATCTCTGAGTGTTGCTGGCCGGGGCCATTTACTGTAGCACTTGCACGCCCTTACAACAATAGCTGAGGATACAGCTTGGCCATTATTGATTGCTCCTTCCTGCTTCACCCCATGCCCCAGTGGTTAACCCCACTGACAGGTCAAAAACATGGAGTGACAGATGCAGGTTGAATGGGAACGCAATCTTTGCAATCTTTCTCTGTATTGGTAAAACTTATTCTCAAGATTGAATTTAGGTTTAGCCCCTTTTCAGTCTCCTACTCTCTCTACACAAATAAGTCTGAAGGGATGGACAATTTGATGAGTGACTAAACCAGTTATTCAAAGCATCTATTTATATCTCCCCAGTCTGCCCAATTCCACATTATGGAGATAAATTAATAGCTTGTTTCCACCGCAAGCAGAGTTGGTCTATCTGTGCGTGTATAAAACCAGAAAGCTGCTCCCAACACTTTCTGTAACTTGTCTGCCAATCAAATTGCGTGAAAATTAGTACCCTTTCCAAGTGTGCAGCGCCACCTCTGCCAAGAGAAGGGGTGAAACCCATTCCTTTTTGATGGGCTGCGCCAGTTCTGTCATAGCTTTCCAGCTTCCCAGGAACTGAGGAGGAATACAGACTGTAGTCCCAACACAATCTAACAGATTTCAAGCTGTGAGGGATTGGTCTGTATCAATTCTTATGAGAAGAATGGGCTGTAAAAAAAACCCCTCTTATACGTTTAAAGCTATACATTTAGAAATTTTTTACTTTAATGGGAAAAGCCACCATTAAATGGTTCATAACTTCACAAGCTAAAAAGTTTGTGTTGACGGAGCATCGTAAGAATAGCAAATAAAGGCTCTTTACTC
This sequence comes from Pseudonaja textilis, assembly GCF_049901715.1. Classification (NCBI taxonomy): domain Eukaryota; kingdom Metazoa; phylum Chordata; class Lepidosauria; order Squamata; family Elapidae; genus Pseudonaja; species Pseudonaja textilis. The sequence goes on from NC_141997.1 coordinate 30,420,434, forward strand.
AAATATCCATGGAGATGCATAAACTTTACAGAGCAGAACCCTATATTCCTTGCCTATGGATTTGGTTTTGAAGGGTTTCTTCCTTCCTTCTGATTGATTAGCAGGTATCATTAGACACATGAATTGCTTCATCTAATCAGGTGATAAAAGATTACTCATGTGATGAGCTTATAATTTGAATGCACTCTGAGCAACAGCAAGTGCTAATTAAATTTTAGACTTTAATAGACAAAGGCTATCAGAGGAAAGTACTATATGTAATTTTGAATCTAGGAAAAACATCCACCGAAGATCCTTTATAAACTATATATTTAATGGGGTGGTATCAATTAAAGCACAGCCACCTCCAACCACATTTAATGCAACTACCCGGAAAGTTTTATTTTTTGAGGCAGAACTTGTGTTTTCTATTGTGATGCCACTTTTGTGCCACACAAACATTTAAACAGTTAACCTAGTTTAAATTATAGTAAGAAACTTGGTTATCCAGGCTATCTGATATAATTGGGGTGGGGGGGAAGAGAGAGAGAGAGAGAGAGAGAGAGAGAGCACTAACAATTCTGTTTCTTGTATTATCAGTACCCCAAGTTTGTTCTTAAGATTGTTGCACTAGACCAGGGGTCCCCAAACTTGGCAACTTTAAGACTTCAACTCCCAGAATTCTCTAACCAGTATAGCTGGCTGGAGAATTCTGGGAGTTGAAGTCCACAAGTCTTAAAGTTGCCAAGTTTGGGGACCTCTGCACTAGACAATGTTTTTGGAGTTTTGCTGGGGGTTGTAGAAACTCCAGAGTCTAATCTATTGAGGAGCCTAAATCAATTATCCACGTAGAAATGTGTTTCTACAAGTGGATTCTAATGAACAAAGGAATGGTAATGAAGCCAGGCCAAATTGGTTCCCTCCTTGGACTATAATTCTGCACTTAAATAAGAAACTCAAAATATTTTATGATAATAGATCAAGATGATTGCCAATAATACTGCAATATCACAGGACTGATGGATATCAATTTGGGCTATACCTATAATATAAATGAACATTCCGACACATTTCAATAATATTTGCTATTGTTTCTTTCTTTTTAATGACAGCCTGAGCTGCACTTTGTCTAGAAGTCAAAGCATTCAAAACAAATAGTCACTATACTAAACCTACCAATACATTCATTAATTCCATTCAGCAGAGTACGACATCGAGAAGAAAACAAGATATTTCTGTATGTTCATTTATTTATTTGCTTTAATTGTATGGTTCCCATTCCTGGATTCTGGGTGACTAACAATAACATTGATGATAATGATTCCAGGAAGTGGGTTTTTTTTTTTAAAAAACTTTCATTTATAACCTAACATTGAAGTACCATTTCCTGGCTATTAACTTCTCAAGAAATCTCTAACTTTCCCTATGAGCCACATTCTTGTGTACAAAAATGATTTCCTTTATTCACTATAAGTACATCTGTTTCTATAGTATAAAATCATTATTAAGTTCTATGTTACCGAGCTGAAAAATGCAAAAGTCAGATATATCTTTTTGCTGTGTACAAAGTAGAAACAACTAGTTAGGGTAAATTATCTGTTCTGTCAATAATTGAGGTAACCCTAGTGATTCTCAATACTGTACTGTATGTACTGTATCATATTGTATTGTACTGTTTTATTTACTGTACTGTGTTGCATTGCATTTGACTTTAAGTCAATATTGATTCCTGGCAACTTTCTGTGCTAGTCCCTGCAATTTTCTTGGCAAGATTTTCTGGAGTGGTTTTGTTTTTTGCCTTCTTTACTTGGTGTGAGAATGTATGACTGGCCCAAAGGCATCCAGTGCAATTCATGCCTAAGGCTGAACTCGAACTCTTCGTCTCCTGGTTTCTAGCCTGGTACCTTAAGCCACTACAGCAAACTGGCTCTTCGTATGGTAAGGATGCTTTTGAACTCCCATTGAATCAATTTTTTTTTTTTTTAGTAAATGGCTAGAACCTCTTGGTATTTATAGTAAAACAGCATTTGTTTTCCATTTAAAGTAAGTTTCTGGTTTCATAGTTCTCTTTGTTTCAGTGGGACAATTGGGAAGTAGGATTATTTTAATTATTTTGTTGGGGGAAGTAGTGGCAAGACTTTTCTTTAAAAACCTTTGCTTCATCAGTTTAGATTTTTTGCCTGAAAAGGCAGTGCAAACACCCCAAGGTTATGCTTGTAGCTTCATCATTTCTTTACATTTGTATTATGTTCCTCATACTCTTCTGAGTCATATCTTCTATAGGACTCAAGCAACAGTTCACAAAAAAGTTAGTTAGCTTGGTACCCAATTTATAAATGTAACGCTACCTCCACACTATATGAATGGACATGCAAACACACACACTTTCAAAGGACCTGAGATTTTCACCCTGCCTACTTAGTTAAGACATCCAGAAGAGATGGAGTGCATTTTACATTTTCTTTTATGGAACCTTTCTATGTATCATAAATTGCTTTTGAAAATCCACTCAGTTTCAAAACAAAGCTCCCATATGGTATGGAAGGCTGTTGTTTAAGAAACACACGTCCAAGGATGTTCAGCACAAATGGTTCTTTGGATGCTACTCCTTTTCCTTCACATGTGCTTTTTTTTTTGCTAAGGAACACACACAATGGATCACTCTCATTTGCATTTCCTGCTTAAGATACTTGCCACTTATTTCCTCAATATTCCTGTTGATAAATACAGCATGTTCATTTTAAAACCTGTCTTTCTCAATGATCAAGTCTTTCTATTTTTGGCATGCAGTACTGTAAGCAGGATTTCCTTTTTCCCCACGCTTGGGTCAAATTAATTAGTTGCACAGATAAAAGGTGGCACCTAGCTCAACAGTACTGATAATGATATGGGTACTTTTGTAGACTATAGATTAAGCATGAATGAGAAGTGTGCTGCAGCTATCAAAACCAATGTGATTTTGGGATGTATCCTCAGAAGTATAGTTCTGTGATCAATGGGAAATGACAGTTTTGCTCTATGCCATACTGATCAGACCATACCTGGCATATTGTATCTAGTTTTGGTTGCCACAATAAAAGAAGATGCTGAGTGCAAAGGAAAAAAGAAATGAATGCAGAGAAAAGCAACAGAGAAAGAGGGGACTTGAAGACTGCATCCTATAAAACAGAGGTACCCAACCTGTGGGCCACAGCACATTAGTGGGCCGCTAGGAGATTGCAACTGGGCCACAGAAACAGCTGGCGACCGTGTGTGCATGCACATCCCTCACTTGTAGGAGCTGAGGATGAGCACAGCAGGCTCACATGCACACTGTTTGCACAAACGGAGCTGTGTGCATGCATGTGTTTGCTGGCTGCTTGAGCAGAAACATCCATTGCCCCCCCGCCTGCCCGCTGGTCCACAAAGCCGGCAATGCTGGGGAACAAAATAAAGAATAGTTTTAGAAAACTGAAAATATTTAGCCTACACAAGAGAAAACTGGGGGAAGACAAGATAGTGGTTTTCCAATACTTGAGCAGCAGTCACAAAGAAGATAGTGTAGATTTGTTTTCCATAATGCCAAAGGAGGACCAGTAACAATGGGTGAGGTTTCCTTAGTTAGATCCAAACTCAAAATAAGAAGGAATTTTATGACCATAAAGACTATTAAGATGCGAACAGCCTGTCTCTTGGCGGCTTGGGTTTTCTCTGGAGATTTTCAAACAAAGTTGGTCTGAGACTTCCCCGGAATAGACTAGGGCAGGGTTAGAGTCAAACTCGTGGCCCATGGGCTGGTTGTGTCATGCACTGGCCACGCCCCCGCCTGGTTTAGTGAAGGGGGGGAAAGTCCCAATATGTCACTTTTCTATCTTTACCTAGTACTAGATTAAAATGTGTCTCCTCTTATTTCCTCATTACTGACATTATCTCTATGCTGATGGAAGGTGATCTAATGGAAACTAACCAAAACATGGATTTTAGGATTGTGTTGCTGGCTAAAATACTCTTTTTTGTAGTATCTTAAAGATACAAATGTATAGGAAATATTGTCATGTGCACACTAGCAACCACCTATCATTGTGAAAGTATGTGCATTACTAATGCAGACAGACTTTATGTTACCACAAGGATGACAGTATAAATTACTAGTGTGAAAGTCCTTACTGCATAGACTTCTGTTCCTCTACTTTATAAAGGATACATGGGGGGGGGGGGGGGGGAAGAAATATAAGATGTAATCTTTATTATGAGTATTGACCAGCAAAAGAAAAAAAATGGCAGAGAAATTGACCAAATGATCGATCACCTTTACATTTAATTGGAATTAGAATCAATCATCTGATTAGATCAAGAGCCCAATTTTATTATTATTTTTTCTTTTAAGGAAAAAAGGCTTGGCATTCTTCATGGATTGTGAAGCACCTTTCAATGAAAAATCCAACCAGTTTTTATACCAAGACAATTTTATTAAACAGATGACCTCATCTATAAAGTACTGAACAATTGAGCAGCTGCCTATTTTCTACTTTGGGTTTGGAAAATCAATTTTAAAGTATGCTTTCAAGTGTGTTTCCACAGAAGGTAATCTCTCTCAGTAAATTTTAATTATCTGCACTAAATAACTTTGACACAGAGGAAGGAGAGAGATGTAGTTGAGCTTCACTGACTGATTCTTCCACTCACAGAGTAGTAATTTCCATACAGTAGAAATATAACATTTTGATATGAGCTAAGTTAAAAAAAAAAAACTACATGAATACCCAAATGAATAAATAAATAAATAGGATAATTTTCAAGAAACCTGAAAGTTGCAGGGTTAACAGGCCTGCCAAAGATGACCTATTTTATTCAATAGCCACAGCGTGGAGGTGGGGAGGAGGGGGTTCCGTGCATAAATAAATATATTTAGATCAGCAGTTGCAAAGGTTGTTACGATTGCGCTACTACACCTGGCCAAATTGATTCAGTCCACCTCCAAGGGTTAGGGTTACTTCAATAAACAATCAGAGCCATGCCTCTGATCAATCTCAAGAGCAATGTTTTCTCCTTCCTTATCTAGTCTGGGGCAAAGAAACACCTGGAGCAAAATAAGGATAAGGTTTTTTTTCCACCCTTCCGAATATTTGCACCATTCATGCTTTTGAGGAAGTTAATTTCCAGGATAACTGAGATGTATCTATATTTGCAGAATTCAAGCTCTATCAGCATACCCTCATCAAACAAGGTGACACGTTCATTGGCACAGAATATGGTCAAATTTCTATTCTGCCCATCTCTCCTATAAGGGCAGAGTCATCTTATAAATAATATAAAACAATCAGATCATTTCAGAAGTGGGGTTTGCGTCAGGTAGAAGCTCTTACTACTGTTTGTACTGATGAGCAGGCAATGCTACATTTTGATACCCCTTATTAGTGATTATTTATTTCATATTCAGAGGGGATTCTGAAGTTGCTCTATGTCAGCCTTACTAAGTAGATCAAACCAGAAACACAACCGGTTTAGCTAACTCTATTTAATTGTAAGATTACATTACAAGATTCTTACATGTCCGAAAATACTTCTCTACTCCCTCACCTCTACAATCCAAGAAACTAGGGGTGTCTCTTCTTAGCTTCTTACTATAACCTCATTCCTGCTGTGACCTAGGCTGTCTTTTATCTAACCATTCCCTTGGCTGTGTCTTGTTGCTCTGTTTCCCAGGGTAATTCCCATATATTACTGCATTCTAACACAGTGGTGTCAAACTGGATCTCTTGGGAGGCTGGCTCAGCATTGTAGTTGTCCTCTGTGGACCGGGGAGGGGAGACAGGATAAACACCCTCCTGTAGCACCCTGCCAGCCAAAATGGGGCATGGGGGGGGGCCACAGGCAACCCCACACACCCCATTTTCCACCTGGACGGCCTCCTACAACATCCCGCCAGCCAAAACAGGGTGGGTGGTCTCCCACGCATCCTGTTTTGGCCAGCAGAGTGCTGCAAGAGGCTGTCCAGACCAAAAATGGGCAGCATGGGAGCCGCCCATGCCCCATTTTCGCTAGCAGAGGCACCGTGGGCCAGTCCTTTGCTATTACCAGGCTGGCCCCGTGGATCAGATCAAAGCCTTGAGTTTGACACCCCTGCTCTAACTGTTCATGTTAAATTGTAGTCCCAGACTCTTGACTTTGAAATTAAGATGGTGCTACCAATAAGAATATAAGGAGGCCAATAAAAATTGCATAAAATTAGAATTTTTAATTACTAAATTAAAATTTTGAATTCAACTTTTTAAAGCTTTTTAATTGCAGTGCAATGGCTCAGTGCTCCTGTCCTCGTTCTAGCTACTGCCAACCTAAGCAGTTCAAAAGCATGCAAATGCAGGTAGATAAATAACTACATTTTGGTGGGAATGTAACAGAGTTCCATGTCATTATGCTGGCTACATGACAGTAGAAACATCTTCAGACCGTGCCTGCTCAACAACCCATGAAACGGATATAAGGACTGCCCCCTATAGTTGGCACTGACAGCGGAATAAAATCTATAGGGACTCCTTTAATTACAGTGAAAAAAGGTTGATTGGGTGATGAGACTGATAATTACAAAATTATCCACAGTAAAATCAAGAACCACCGTATAAAATCTAGGGGATTATATAGCCTATTTTAAATCAGGACCATGCTTCAATTTATAACTTTATCATGACAGTACTAGAGTCACAGACAATGACTCAGGCAGGCATAAACTGAAAATAGAAGAAAATGGGTGCAGTAAACACCAATTAAAGTTTAATAAAATACTGCTGAAATTCAACTCAATCAATATCGCATCCTACTTATGGGGGAAGGAACAGGAGGCAGTGCCCTGGAAATGCTCACCAGACAATAATCTAATCCTTGAACTACCATGGCCTATAAGAAACAGGAAGAAGATTAAAAAAGATACATATATTGACAAAGATGGCTGTTGATGAGAAAACTATCTAATTTATACGATTTTCAAAAACAATTAAGGGCCCAGTCTTCATCTTTTAAGAAGTTTAAAGGTGGTGCAATATTAAAGTGTCAAATAATTAAGAAGGGGAAAATATATAAGCAAAAATATTGGAAGTCATTTTGAGTGTTAAATCATGTTTTAAGTTGCAAAACCAATAAATAAATTCCATAATATAATATGGAATTTATTTACTCCAGACTTTATACAGAAAGCTGTATAATGCCTCAGCCTTCGTTAATATTTTATGTCAGAGTTTAAAGTCTGAAAGCTCAAATATTACATGGTTGGTTTTACTGATCATTCTCTGAAGTATCGGTTACCTCATTTCTAGGATGCTGGTGGTATGCATAATATCTGTTGTTTAAACCCACAATATGTAAGAGTATATCTCTCTGAATAATAGTCTTGAGTAAACTCAATTTTGCATTTGTCAATTCTTATCTTAAAACAAATTCTCTACTACTGTTTTTCCCCAGTATAACTATCAAATTCCAACAAATGAGCTACCAAGGAAAAAGATATATTCATATCAGGTAATTAGGCATAATGACGTTGAAAAGGGATGCGTGTATTCTTCCATGTGCACACAATGTGTAATAATTTTCAACATTATCCCCAGCTAATGTAACTTTTATATTAAGCATTTCATCTAATGGTCAATGAAGCAAATTTATAGCGCTTAAAGCAGCCAGCCAGTGGATGTCACTGTTGCTTTGCATCAGTGAAGGAAGCATTACTGTAGGAGAAGTATACATATGATAAACTACCGAGTTAAATAAACATCCTTCAGAAACCAGGAAGCAATAATTAACTCAGAGCACAGCTGGCTGAAACCAACTCACCAAATTTGGTTCCAATAGCTGCCACAAATTAATAAAAGGAGAACTCCAGAAAGGTAGCTCAGAAAATGAATAAATAAACAATATGGGAACCCTGAAGTGTACAGCTTCACACTGTTTTATTTTGGTTTGGTTTTGCTAGCAAATGTATATGGCTACCTATCTTAGACAGATGAATTTTAGCAGCTAATGGCAACAACGTCCCATAAGAAACACAGTATAAAAAGACAAAACAAGCAATTAAAAGCGTAATTCAATGCACGTTCAAAAAGTCCACTAAAGTGAAACACATACCTGCTGTATGCCAGCTCAACACCTGGGAAAAGAATCAATTTTTCAGAATCTTCCAAATGGCCAACAGGGTGAACACCATCCAAATCTCATTGTGGAAGCTATTCCTAAGAGCAGGAGCCTCGCAGAGGAGATCTGCTCTTGTTCTTGGGTCCTGCCAGAGAAGGCTCCTGGCCAGTGGCGGGATTCAAAAAGTTTTGGTTCGGTAGGGGTGGCTTGGTGGGCGTGCTTTGCACGCGTGCACACACTTTGCATGTGAGCACATGCCAAACGCACACTTTGCTCAAGTGCAGAGGCGTTTGTGTAGGCATAGAGGCATTCCCACTCACCTCCTGCAAACCTGCACTCTCCTGGTCGGCTTCAGCAGCTGCCGCGTGGCATTCTGCTGTGTGGCGCAACGCAGCTGCACCAAAATCAGGAGGTAAAGGTGAGTATGGGAGCCCAGGCGGGTGGGTAGGCCCAACAACAGAGCAGCAGAGAGAACAGGTTTGGTCTCCCCTGATCATCGCCACTACTGGCTTGGCTGAACCGGTAGACTACCACCACTGCTCCTGGCTCTATGAAATAGCCTCCTTCTTGTTTCACTGGAGACATCAGAGCTGTGAGGATGGCCCCAAATCATCAGGAACAGATGGTACTACAAGTAACAGGGTTCTGTATCTTGTAGGGCTTCAAAGGCAGCGACAGCACTTGCATTGCACCTAGAAGCCTACTGGAAACCAGTGCAGCTCACATAATACAGGTGGTCCTCGACTTACAACAGTTCGTTTAGTGACTGTTCAAAGTTACAACGGCACTGAAAAAAGTGGCTTATGACCATTTCCCCCACTTACAACCATTGTGGCATCCCCTTGGTCATGTGATCAAAGTTCAGCTGCTTGGCGACTGACTCCAATTTATGACGGTTGCTGAGATCATGTGATCACCTTTTGTATCCTTCTGACAAGCGATGTTAATGGGGAAGCCAGATTCACTTAACAACCATGTTATACTAACTTAACAACTGCAGTGATTCACTTAACAACTGTGGCAAGAAAGGTTGTAAAATGAAGTAAAATTCACTTAACAAATGTCTCGCTTAGGAACCGAAATTTGGGGGGCTCAATTGTGATAATATTTTCAGCACTTTTATCTGTATTGTAAAATATTTTTTTCCAGGCAGTATACAACAAATTCTCTATTAATAACATCCAGCCACCATTCAGATATTCTCCTACATTGCACAGGAAAGCAATAATTCCTCTCTCGTTCTTGTTGTACTAGTAGCCACTGTTGCTTAGAAGTACAAATTTTTGGACACAGGAGATAGGAGTGTCCCTTCTGCAAAATACGTGCTGACAGACCTATCTTCGGTGAACTGGCTTAATCCCATTTTGAGTCAAAGGATTAGCTGTAATTTAGTGGTCATCATTACTGTGAAAGGAAGGTGCCTGAGTTACAGAAAACTCTCCTTAAATAAGCTCTAGCTATCAAGCAGCATTTGAGTGAAGGGGTGGGAGGGGAAGACAGCAGCCACATAAGCATCTCTCTCTCTCTCTTTCTCTCTCTCTCTCTCTCCCTCCTTTCCCTTCCCTCCAAAGGCATTTGGAGGACAGAATTGTACACAAAGTGACCAAAAGATTATTTAACATTGGCTATTCACACCCATGTCTTTAGCTCTCCACAAGTATTCTTATAGATCAAGCCATATAGCGGTGATAGACGTGACAAAAAACCTTGTTTGAGTTCAATTGCCTTTGATTTCTTTTGCATGAATAAGTAAATAAGCCTTTGTTCTCTGCCTTACTGAAATGTTGACACTGGAACAGTGGGATTTTTTTTCTTCTTTCATAAACTATATACAAAGCAAATCTTGAGCCTCACGTCCCATTGTTTGCAGAAAATGTTTTCTGCCTACAGAATATACTGTATAATGAATCCAGACTGAATAGGAAAAGTAAAGATATGAAGAGTGATATTTCCTATTTCATTAGTTTACTTAACAAGCTAATTCTGGTTCACCATAAAGCCAAAAGGAGAGGAGGACTGTCAATTTCCAGAATTCCTTCTTTCTTCATGAGAAAATTCTTTACATCTTTAAAGAAAATAGTCATAAAGGTTTAGGATCATAATTTTTTTGTAGGCTTTTAAATGTCTGCAATGCAATTTATGGAAAACTGGATTTAACCTGCCTTCTGAGACTTCTATTTAATTGTGTTTATTCTGAGGAATTCTCTATCTGATTTGCCTTTATAGCTTTCCAAATTTAGTTTACATGCTGCTTGAAGAACTAAAGGAGTAATATTCATATTGGGGTCTCTGTGTGACACTGATGTAAATCTTCCTAAAACCACATTCTCCTGCTGCAGAATGCCCATTAAACTCGTCAATAGGAGACGACCATTTTGGAGCAGCATTAGCAATGGGAAAACAAACTCACCAGTAAGCTATCTGAGCCTGCTGTTCTAAGTTAATATCTGGGTTAGAACAAAACTGAAGGCAGGGGTGGGAATGTCAGGTCTATTATTCTTGTTAATCCCATTTATATTATATGTGGGTTTATCTACCTTCGAGGGGGTGCAGTTTTTTGACAGCTAGACACTCCGAGCCTTTGAGAATAGGCCACATGCAGATGATATATTTTAACAGACAAATAAACAAGATGAGCTCTAAGCTTAAAATCCTGTTATCAACTTTATATCCTTTTTACTGAAACATGCAATGCTTCCTTCACCAGTCACAAAGGTTTGAAATGCCATGTTTCATATATAGTGAATCCAGGGTTGAAATTTGCTTGTTCTCGTCTCCCTTATGGCTACAACATAACCTCCACATAGGCCGTCTCTTGGCAATTCCTTGATCTTCTAAAAACACATTACAAAGAAGACAGGGGATGATGCAGAAGTTGATTCTCCTAGCCGAAAGACATTGTCAGGTGCAACCCTTGTTACGTACTACTCCTTTTCCCATTAAAAAAGGGGGTAAAATCTTCAATAAAAAATACAAGTAGAAAAGACGAGAATATTAAATACTTTGTAAATATAATTTTGAATAACTTACCTTATTTTTTGCTGTAGTATAGAGATGTGGGGGTTGTTTGCTTCTGTGTGTGTGAGAGGGGGTGTGTGAGAGAGAGACACTGTCATTCTATGTTTTATCTCGTTGCTCTATTTAACCCAGGATTGCCAATGATGACTAGTTCTCTGAGTTTCAGATAGATTTGCATAACAATTTGCAGACACCAGGAATTAAGTCTTGAGCATCCTACACAACAATCATAAAACTCTCTTCTTGAGCTATAATCAACCTCCTAATTTATGTTGGATCATAAATGATTACTACTGCACCTAACTGCACCTGGTTTTGGAAGCTGGTCTTAAAAACTCTGTTTATGATTAATCATCATTTATAATTGCAATAGAACAGTGTATATTATAAACTACGAAGACAAATCTCATCCTATCCATGTTTCATTATTCTCGAAAATTCAAGCTACATTGATAGGGGAGTCTGGTCACTATTTTCCTTCTCTACAGGTCTTTATCTTTAAACCAGATATGGTTGCCTGTTGAGAGAAAGATGCCTTCATATTATGATGTCCCTTAATGATTTATCCAATCAGTTCTGCCTGCATAACGTAAGGTACATGACAACTATATATTGACTGCTCTATGTTAACAATCACACCAACTCAGGTCATTAGAGTAGGCCTTTAAGAAGGTTTTGTTTTTGATAACCTTTATAACACATTGGAATATAACAGTTTTTCCTGTTATTGTGTCCAGACAAATAGTAGATGCTGGAAAGCAGGAAAAGATTTATTTCCATATGATGACCAATATGCTGGAAAAGTTGACAAAAAGAACAGCAGTATCATGATAATTCGGAAGATGATTTTTATTTTGTTTTTTTACTTCATTTACTTCGCTTTTATTTAAGCCATGTGGTTTAAACATGGATTATGGGCAGCAAAGGCAAACGATGATCCACTATTCAGTTCCAGTCGCAAAGGTGCTTTTTCAAGAGGCAACTGGACTTTTCTTGCTTTTTCTTTGAATACGTTTTGCTTCCCAGTCAATAAGCTTCTTCAGCTCTGACTGGATGGTCCTCACGGACAGCTGGTCATTTGCATTCTTTTTAGAGAGTTGTTGAGGGCACCTGGAGGTTTGTCTGAGTCCTCAGGGTCACCTGAGGGTGTGGAGCCTTCTTGGAACTGCTGAAATGACTGTGTTGTGGAACTGTGTTTTCTGCAGGATGTTTTTCTCTGCCTTGTGTTCCTTCGCTGTTGAACACAGGCTCAGGATGTTGGGGATGAGTCTGTGTTGTTTGCATCTCAAACTGAAGCACAAATGGTTCCTGTAGCCTGCAGTTATTTTCTGGAAATCCTTTCATACTCCCGCACTATTAAATCCTTCCATTCCCCACCATCCGGTCAAAGCTGAAGAAGCTTCTTAGATGACAAGCGAAATGTCTTCAAAGAAAAAACAGAGCGGCCGGTTGCCTCTTGAAAAGCACCTTTGGGACAACCACGACCTGGATAACTGAGAATTCCCATAGACATATTCAGTTCCAGGTTCTTGTTCCTTTTTGCCCATCACTGATGTTAAAGCTCACCTGAAAAAGTTTTGCCCACTATGATCAACTGACATAGTGTTGTGATTACAGCATTGGGTACATATATTCACAGAGACTCTAACCTTAACCCAATGGGGTGGAATCGAGGGAATAAGGCAGCCAACCTAATCCATTGGTGTTTGAAATCACTGTTTGAAAGGAAACAAGAGCCAGTTCCAATTTCCTATATATTCTAATTACTTCAAGTTCAATGGGAACTATAAGCAAATACAAGATACCCCGATGCGATCACCCATATCAAGCCTAATAGTAGAAGCAGTCATGCAACGACTTGAATCCATAGCTCTACCCACTATCCAAAATTCGGGACACGCTACATTGATGCATCATCACCGTCATCATCATCAAATGCTCCCAAATTGAGGAAACATACCATCTACTCAATAACATCTTCCCTGGGATCAAATTTACATGCAAAGAAGAAACAGACAACAGATTCCCATTCCTCGACACTGACATAAGGAGATTAGACAACGGAGAACTGGAAACCTGTGTCTACTACAAAAGCATGCACACAGACCAGATCTTCAGCTTTGTAAGTAACCACCCCACTGCACACAAAAGAAGCTGTGTCCAGATCCTCTTCAGAAGGGCCAGGACACAATGCAGCATCACAACACTAGGAAAAGTGGAAAAGAAATGGCTGCTTGACGTCTTTCTCTATAACAGTTATCCAAAAAGCTTCATATTCCAACACACAGCGCCCAAACCACACCACACCACACAGCCAACCACCATACAAAAACTAACCCCCACACAAGGGGACTAGAACTAATCTTCTCCTCACTTCTCTCCTTCTCTCCCTACAACTATTTTTATGAGCAAGATAAAAATTCAAATTCAAATCAGTTCCATAAATAGAAGGACTTAATTTGTTGTCCTTACAATAAGTATGGAATGAGATTGTTCTAATACAGTAATGATAAAAGATTGATTTGAATGGACTGGAAGACTAGCAATGCAAATCACTGCTTGTTTTTTAGATGTTAATTTATATATTTGTTTAAATATGATTTATGTGCCACTCCATCCAGAAACTCTGAAAAACATATAAACTGTAGTCAATAGTGTTGATTTCCAAAATAAGATTCACCTGTCTTGAAAATCATTTGATCTATTATTAGGTTTTAAAAAAATATAAAATTATCCTTTAATGATATGCATTTTATTCTTGGTCTTAAAGGAATGCCAAAAGGAGAGCAGTTTGCATTATTTAATTCTTCAGTAAAAAAGAGAATACAACAATGTTTAATCAACCTAGACTTCTGATGCTAGAGAATACTCATATCCCACAGAATTGGGCTAAAACATTTCCAAATCTTTCCTAGATAGCTTCCTCACACTTTTCATGAACACTTTCCACTTTTAAAAGCACACCCCATAAGTCTTCCAAGTGTCTTTCTGTGTTCTTGGACATTTTGTAATCAGAGCTTATGATACATACTGCTAATTATTAAAAAATCCTGCATGTTTTTTATGATCGACTAGGCCAGCGGTGGCTAACCTTTTTGAGCTCCTGTGTCAAAAATTGCATATGTGCACACATGTGGCCAGCACCCAGAAGGCAATGTATGCGCCCCCCCATTCCCCCTGCGCATGCATGTACGATCACCCCCCTGCCACTCCCTTACCTGCACTGTGCATGTGTGTACCTTCCAGCTGATTTTCGGCCCATTTTCGCCCTTTTTCGGCCTCCCAGAGGCTCAAGGGGAAGCCTCTGCAGCCTTTGGAGGCCGAAAAATGAACCTGTTTCATCACTTCCAGTATTTCCGGAAATACTGGAAATGACAAAATAGGCCTGGTTTTTGGTTTCCAAAGGCTACAGAGGCTTCCCTCAAGCCTCTGGGAGGCCAAAAAAGGCCTCAAATGGGCCAAAAATCAGCTGGGAGGAACACACATGCACGGTGCAGGTAAGTTAGGCTGGGGTTCACGTGACCACACAAATGGCTCTGCATGCCACCTGCAGCACGCATGCCATAGGTTCACCATCACGGTACTAGGCTTATAGTTTATGGGAAATATTCAACTTCCAGGTGGAATATGTTTTATGGTTGTCCTATTTTCTGTTTTGGGCGCTATATACAATATGTGATATGCCTTAGTATCCTCACAACTAGTACTATTAATGGAAAAGGCATATAACTCTAACTTCTTTTATAAAAGCTAGTCCTACTGAAATGTAGAAAGAGGCTATTTTGCATTATAAATTGATCCCTGTATGTTAGTGTCCATCAAAAGCTTTCACCTATCTCTATTACAGTGTGTTCTCTGCAAAATGTTTTCCTCTGAATCTTTCCTGTTTTTCCCCAAATGAATAAGGACTACCAGATCCAAGTTATTTCTGCAAGCAGAACAGCTTAATTTAATGTTTTTAAAGTAAGGTTTCAATGGGATTATTCACTGTTCATTGGATTCAAGGATCTTTGCACCAAAAGACTAGCAAGACTCCTTCAGGACTACTTAGGTATAATGACAAATCCTTTTTTAATTATTTTATTTTACTTTTTCTAGACATCTTATCCTTTGAGGAAAAGAAGGCATTTTCCACTGATGGATTTTAATGGCTGAAATGTGTGTTTTACAAGTATCATTTGAATTGCAGTTTTTCAGGGAAAACTGAATAGAGAGAGTTCAACAAAATAGATGATTGAAAAATGTTACCTGTACAATCTTCAATTCTTTTACATTTTGGGATTCTCTCCCATTACTAGTGTAATGTTGATCATATATGAAAGATTTTAAGAAAATACACTGAAATGAAGTAGCAAGGGAGATGCCTGCATGAGTTGTTCATTTACTTCATGGGACAATATGTCGGGGGAAAAAATACCCAGCAGGAACACATAGATAACTGAACTAGCATTTCTGAGGCTTGGCAGAGTGTACTGTATCAATAAAATACTGCATTGAGTAATGCAACCATGAAATATAAAAGCATTGTTCAAACAGGATTATAAATGTTTCACATGTGTTTTCTTGCTTTTTTAACTCCATAAATTCATTAGAATGGCTTAAGTTTCATAAAACAAGAAACCGAGAAACCAATAAGGGACAAATAATATGTTCAGAACATGTAGAGTACACTATAGATACAAATAATCTGCATGGAGGGATACAGATAATTGTTGGAGTTGTGATGCTCCAAATTTACATCTTGTTTCATGAGATGTATCCTGTGCTGAAATGGCTCCTTTTAGTTGGATATTCTCCCACATATCAGTTTTGTTTTTGTTATTACTTAATTTGACTTGCTTTGAATGGTGAGTAAACTAACATAAATTGAGATTATATACACTTATAATTTCCAAAGACATAAAGAAACCCATTCTTCATGAACTCAAGAAGTAACATCTTCCTTATTTGAACAAGCATTTTTCATGGAAGTCTCTACTGGAGGCCTATTTAAAAGTTTGTTCTATGTATAAATACTCTGTATATTTAATCTTCATTTGCTTTTTCTCTTTTAAAGGTAGGTCTGATTTAAATATAAACAAATTAGTTGTACACTCTGCATATAGGAAAGAGGAATATTGATGTCTTTCTTTTTTCTTTTTCTTTTCAAACAAATAGCATGCCACCAGTTTAATTATATCCTATATAGATATATAGGATATATATATATACACAAATCATAAAAGATACAAAAGATGAGGTGTGTACCTTTGTTGGCTGTGTTGTAGTGGTATCAGTTTGCATTTAATTTCATGTTGTTGATTTGACATCATTGTGACTTTGGCTCTAGCTTACATAAGTTGAATAGCCATTTTGCCATTTTTTAGGGTTGGTCCTCTGCTCTGCTTAAAGCAGATTTCAGACATCTCCAAGCTCAGTATTTATTGGATGGAAAGTGTGTTATAAAGTAAATAAATAAATGTTCTATGCAGCACCTCAATTATTGTTGCTTTTGTTGTTAGCCTGTAGATTATAACTTTATGCATTCTCTGTGATTGTTGAATAAACATAAACAAGATTTATAGAAGGCTAGTAAAAAAAATGCATGCTGGAAACTTTTGTGAGCTTTATTTAGAAGACTATCTGAAATAGTTTTATTATATTTCCCACTCTTAATCACATATTACTGATTCAATATGCATGTTCCAGCCTTGCTAGGGACACAACGTTTCTACTCACTGTGACTTATTGCACTTGTGTGCATTATAAGATTAGTGAAGAAAATAATGTGCTATTACAAATCACTATTAATGTATTGGCAAAAGGGACTAAATGTCATACATTGGCAAAAGGTACAAAATGTCTGGACAAAAGAAGCTCCATTAAAAAAAAAGGTTTAAATTCATTAATGAAGATAAGAATCTTGGATGGAAGTTTGAATAACAAAAGTATTCTAGAGTGAGGGAAATGTATTAGGTATCCCTTTACTTTCAGTATTAATGTGCTGGGAAATAATGTAATCTGCATGTATGCACAGCTATAAATATTAATAAGGATTTCATTACGAGAAGCGGAATCACAGAAGTTGTGCACTTCTATTATGAAGGAGCATGGAATTACTCTTTGACAATTATATTGGGGGGGGGGGAAGTGGCAGGTTATTGCATAATGTTTGTATGCAGAAAAGAAGTCAGTAAACTTTGTTTAAAAATGTTATATTAAGTGAACATTTTAAAAAATCCACAAACCAGCTATAACCAACATGGACACACTAAACTGAAATTTTAATTCTAAATAAAGTTAAGTGAAATTGTGCAACCCAGGTTTTGTTGTCCAAGAAATGCTTTCCAAATAAATCTTAATATTTGGGCTGTTGGCCTGAGCTCCGAGCTTGGCAATTTGGTTGCAAACGTTTCATCGCCATTCGAGGAGACATCGTCAGTGCACTTTGGATTGTGCTAGTCCGTCAGAGCATTGGCCTTTAAATGCCATTTTTTATATGATTCAAATTTGTGTGGATGTTGTTTGTTCAGCTACTCCTGAGTCATGGTCTGCCTTTGAACTGTTTTGATTGGCTTGTTGTTATTACTGAGGTTACTGTTGCTATAGGGAGGGAGGGAAAAAGGAAGGAAGGAAGGAAGGAAGGAGACTTTTGTTTGCTCTTTCCAAATTGGAACCTCTAATATCAGGGTGCAATTTCACAGAGGTAAAATTAATATTCACATTTATATGTCATACATTTAATTTTTACCACTTAGTAATACACGTTGTGTTCTTTTTAACTCATTCATGCTCATGACAACTTTCTAAAACAGGTCCCTGTTATTCTATTTTTCAGATGAAAAATGATGAATTATCAAAAGGATAAGGTTTTGTTTTTTTTCGGTATCAATTTTATTCTGATTCTGCCTCCAAACTTACCACTCTCATTACTAATCATAGGCATGAGTGGGCGCCAAATATAGTTAAGGACAGATAATATAACCACAAAAAAGGCGCCGGTAATTCCTTTCTTGACATTTTCCCACCCCAAATTGCCTGGCCCTCTATCTGGACTCACCCATTCAACTTGAGGCAGTGTTTCTGGTCAAATATAGATCTGGTAGATGCTGTTGTTTTTTCCTTCTGAAACATCACTGCTTTCAGATATCATGTCTAGCTTATTCTTTAGTCTTACAGAAATATAAATACTTTTTGACAGAAGCAACCTAACATTTGAAATTTTCTCAAATCAAAATAGCAACATAATAATGGTGTAAGGGTGTAAGACTCTATATTTCATAGACAGTAGAAGGAGCTGAAAATTCTTAACAGAATGGAACTGTGTTTGCATTTAGACCTGGTCATCTTTTCATCAGTAGCATTCAGGATCAGAAAGGGTTATTAAAAAAAACAGCTTTAATCTTTCTTGGATTATGAATACAGGTTGTCCTCGACTTATGACCACAATTGAGCCCAAAATTTCTGTTGTTAAGTGAGACACTTGTTAAGCGAGTTTTGGCACATTTTACAACCTTTCTTTCCATAGTTGTTAAATGAAACACTGCATTTTATAGGTTAGTAACCCGGCTGTCAAGTGAATCTAGCTTCCCCATTGATTTTGCTTGTCAGAAGATCATAAAAGGTCATCCACCACACGTGATCTTGGGACACAGAAACAGTCATAAATATGAATCAGCTGCCAAGCATCTGAATTTTGATTATATGATCACGGGGATGCTGTAAAGGTCATAACTGTGGAAAAACAATAATAAGTTACATTTTTCATTGCAGTTGTAACTTTGGATGGTTATTAAATGAACTGTTGTAAGTTGAGGACTACCTATAGTCAGATATTTCAGGAATGAAGATAATGATGCATTCAACTGTGTCCTGTTCTCAACAATGAACCATCTCCCTCCACATTTTCCAATCTTGTACTGGGGCTGAATAGAATTATCATTTTATAGCACCATCTTCAAGAATCTACCCATAGGAGGTAAAAATGGATTTTCATGCTCCCTGCATCTTACACCACGTATAAACTCTTTTGAAATTTCCACACATATTTCCACAGAGTTACTCTACATCTAGTTAAACTACAGAATGAGGTGAGACATAGTTGTAATCACTGTTTGCTAAGCTTGCTATAATTAATGTGATCACGAACATTTCTAACTGGAAGATCTAAACTTTTACCAGCCTATTGCTTTCCATGTGCACACAGAACATTGATTTTTAGATTAGTGTCCTAATAACTCTTCTGCAGCAACTTAAACCAGTTTCTTCCACGTCCTATTTCTCTTCCCAGTGTGTTTAATTTAGAGATTTTAAAAGTCTAACTTACAAGGGGAAATGTCAAGGATGTGACTGAGGTGTTTTTTTTAAAAAAAAAAAACTTGCTGAAGTTGGGTTTTTTTTCTTTACTTAATGGAAACTAAGAAGTTATGTATGCTGACTTGCACGCTTCCTCGGTTCATGTATTACAGTTTTTATACTGTTAGCAGATGAACTTTATTTCACAAGAATATATTATAACTTTGTCTGTGACTTAGTCGCTGGTATCCTTACGATTTATATTGACTGTTTTCTAATATGATTTGATTGCTTATTGTACCTTATGACTATTATTAAGTGTTGTACCTTATGATTCTTGACTCTTGACGAATGTATCTTTTATATATGCTGAGAACATCTGCACCAAGACAAATTCCTTGTGTGTCCAATCACACTTGGCCAATAAAGAATTCAATTCAATTCAATTCAATTAATGATTGAATGATAAATGTTTTTCCATTCTGTTAATTTGTGGAATTCAGAAAGGGGTAGGTGAGTGATACTGTACATATTTTTTTGCATCCTGGGATAAGTTTCTAGAATAGCCTTATAAAAATGAGGCTTTTCTATGAATTCCTTTCTCTCACTGGAGGTTGGACGAGAAGACCTCTAAAGTCCCTTCCAATTCTGTTATTCTGATTCTGATAGTTTTACTTTTCATTCAACAGCGGCTACCTATGAGATATCACAACACAGGGGTCTAAAATTAAATATGCAATAGAGAGAACATGGATTTATTCACTAATTTTTATGTCATCCCTTCACATACGCTTTTCAAAAGTAAAAGAGACAAAATTTTATGACCTAATATTTTCAACCTGATAATATTGCATAATCGATGACATGTTGGGGTCATCCTGTCACAGATATTTCCTCACCAAATTCCTCAATGCCTTCAACAATGAAAGAATTTCTAATGTATTGTCTTTATTGGGAAAGTTGGGAGACTTTCAGAGATGTGTCTACCTTGAAAAATAGCCCATGTTGAACAATAGAGTCCACTCAAGCAACAGCACAGGACATGTTTTTATGACATTTTGTATTATGTAATGAACTGCTCATTTTATCTAATAAAATGTTTACCAAATTAGCCAAATTTCAGTTCCATGGGAGTCATAGGTCCCAGAATTTGGATGCATTCTGTAAGTTGACCCATTTAGGTACTTTGGTTCAAAAACTGTTGACCTCTGATGCACTGTTTCAACCAGTAAAAGATGATAAGAAGGAAAGTAAATAGTATTTGCTATATAAATATAAATATCTATATCTTTCAATCACAAGGCCGTGATGGCAAACCTATGGCATGCGTGCCGGAAGTGGCACACAGAGCCATTACTGCTAGCACGCGAGTCCTCGCCCAGAGCAGGTCTACTGCGCATGCATGCACGCCGCCCGCCAGCTGATTGTCAGGTATCTGGCGCACATCTGTGGAGGGTGCACGAGGGGCCACGCCTGTATGCGCAAAGATGCATGGCGAGGAGGGGAATTGCATGCACATGCGCAGAGGCTCCTGATGGGGGTTGCGTGCACATGCACAAGGGGCATGGGGGCCCCCACCCGCATTGCCTTCTGGGTGCTGGTGTGTGAACACGAGCGCAATTTTCAGCACAGGAGCCCAAAAAGGTTAGTCACCACTGTCATAGCGTATAAAACATTGATGAAATAAAAAAAGTAAATCATCCTTTTCTTAGTACAATTTGTCACAGAGAATGCACCATTGTAACTACAAAATTATTGAATACTCAGAATACTTTATTTCGAATTAGGTCTGTTTCCCATCTGCTGGGTAAATGGATATAGCGGTGGACAAGTTCTTACTGAATATGAAATGTTTTCAGATATAGTTTGGCAGATACAAGAACAGCAGGGGCTGATGGGAGTCCTTAATGTGAACTGCCTGTGAACAGACTGAGCTTCCACTCTTGTAACAGCTCTGTTTACAATAGCTGTTTCTGCCAAAATCTATTCTTGTATTGTATTGTTTGTACATGCAGCTAGATTATTTGTCAGTACAATTAATGAACATTCAAACACATATACTGGTACACAAATACCGAAGTACAGCAATACTAGCACATGAGGGCAAATATGATATAGTTGCCATTTCAGAAACTTGGTGGAATGAAACTCATGACTGGTATGTACTGATAGAAAGATAGAAACTATTCAAAGGAAACCGATTTAACAAAAGAGGAGGTGGAGTTGCATTATATGTTAAAGATAACTTTTTCTCTACAGAGATGCACACGGCAAAGGATGAAAGCATCCTAGAATGCATATGGATCAACATGAAAGGAAAAAAAGAATGACATTGTCAGAGGTGTATACTACAGGCCAACCAACCAAGCAGAAGAAATAGATGAACTTTTTGTAATCTGTTAGCCAATGTATGTAGGAAACACAGCACAGTAATAATGGGGGACTTTAACTACTCTAACATCAACTGGGAGACACACTCTGCAACATTTGGGAGATCAAACACATTCTGACCAACTTTGTTGACAACTTTGTTGCCCAAAAGTTAGAGATGGCAACTAGAGCTGATTTTAACAAATTTGAAGACATCTTGGGAAATATCCCATAGATGAAAATCTTAAAGTGCAAATCAACTCAAGAAGCCTGGGAAACTCTGAAATACATGATAAAAAAAGCCCAGTCCAGTTCAATACCACTAAAATAGAAGAACAAGAAAATTAAGAAAAAAACAGCATGGTTGCACAAAGAACTCTTAGACCACCTAAAAAAAAAAGGACAAGTTAAAAAAAAAAAGGAAAGATAACTAAGGCAGAATGCCAACTCGAACTCACAAAGATAAAGTTAGGAAAGCTAAGACTTGCAACAAATGTCAAAAGAAATTAAAAAAAACTTTCTTTCGACACATAAAAAACAAGAAAAAAAATCAAGGAACAATCAGTCAGCTAATGGGAGAAGATGGCAACAAAATTAATAGACAGTAAAGAGAAAGCAAAACTGCTTGGCAACTGTCTTCATGCAAAAAGAAAACACTACTCAACTTACCAAAAACAGAACCACTAATGACAGATTAGGAATGAAAATCAAAATATGCAAAAATAAAATAAGAGAATACCTGTCAGCTCTAGGTAGATTTAAATCAACAGATCCTCATGGACTACATCCCAGAGTTTTAAAGGAAGTGGTAGATGTGATTTCAGAACCATTGAAACTTATCTTTCAAAGTTCTTGGATCACCAGGGAACTACTTGAGGACTGGAAAAGAGCTGATGTAGTCCTCATCTTCAAAAAAAAAAGGGGGGGTGGACAAAAAACCAGATCCATGAAATTACAGACCAATCAGCACGACATCAGTACCCGGGAAGATCTTGCAAAAGATAACCAAGCAACAAGTATGTGAACACCTAGAAGCAAACAAGGTTATAAACAGATTGTGTCAAAGAAATTGGGCGTTGGTAGAAGTTACCCTGAACGCCCTTTCTATCTATGCTGCTAGAGAGCCCAGAATGGGTGACATCATTTGGCTGTCCTATGACATCATTTAGCTGAGTCTGTACTAAGATATAAAAACCAGCCCCCGGAAGAGACCCCAGCTTTGGCGAAGATACTTGACAGACTGAAAGGTGTCCCTGAAAGCATAAATGAATACAGAAATATGTCTTACCCTCTCCGGACAAATCAAGGGAGGGGCTGGGCTCTTTCACAGCATAGATAGAAAGAGCATTCAGGGTAACTTCTACCAACGCCCATTCTCCTCCATGCTGCATTGAGAGCCCAGGATGAGACATACCAAAGCTTGCATGTCCACGGGTGGGTCCTTGTCCGGCTCATCACACCAACTGTTGAACCACTCATTGAAGCAACCATCTGCCGAAGGCTGCAGTTGCCGAGGCAAAGACATCCAGATGGTAGTATCTGATGAAAGGAGATGGAGATGTCCACGTGGCCGCACAACAAATCTCCTCCAAGGGTGCTTGGGTCGCCCAGGCAGCCGAAGTGGCCGCGTTTCTGGTAGAGTGCACCTTCAGACCTCAAGGAACTGGAAGGGCTGCAGCTTTGTAGGCCTGCTCAATGCAAGATCTGACCCACCTGCTAATAGTAGGAGAAGAGGCCTTGTGCCCCAGGTGAGAAGGGAAAAGGAAACAAAATGGCTTCAGACTTCCTGAAGGAGGAAGTGCACTTAATGTATATTCTAAAAGCCCTACCTATGTCTAGCGAGTGCCACTGCTGCTCTAAGTCATGGTGCAGCAGGGGGCAGAAGCCAGGCAACATAATGTCCTTGGACCTGTGAAACAGGTGTTAATCCTTGGAATAAGTGAGGGGTCCAGACTGAGGACAACCCTATCATCGTGAAAGAAACAAAGGTCCTGTCTGATGGAAAGAGCAGCAAGCTCGGATACCCGCCTGGCTGAAGTGATGGAAACGGGGAAGACTACCTTCAGAGTCAGGAAACAGAGAGACAATGTTCTAAGGGGTTCAAAAGAGGGGTTTGTAAGGGCATAAAGGACCACATGAAGATCCCAGGAAGGATATCTGTGAACCGCCGGAGGGTGCAGGTTGGAAGCCCCTTTTGAAAACCTCCTGACTGAAGGGTGATGGGATAAGGAAGGAAGCAAACCCCATGAAAGAACCGAGGAAAGGGCCTCAACCTGCCTGCGTAAGGTGTTGGCGGCCAAACCTTTCTCCAGATCATGCTGAAGGAATCTAAGAACCTCTGCCAACTTGGCTAAAGTGGGAGAGAGAGACCCTCCCTAAGGCACCATCGGGAAGGGCCTTCCAGGTGGCATCATAGATGCGCCTTGTGGGAGGTTTGCGAGATGCCAGGATAGTGATGATGACCCTTTCAGGAAGATCAGCCACCTCTAGCCACTGCCGCTCAAGTGCCACGTGGTCAGCTTGAGCCACTGGGGCTCCGGGTAGAGCAGAATCCCCTGATGAAGGGAGATTAGATGGGCAGGGATCCTCCAAGGAGAAGCCACCAACAGGTTGACCAGGTCCGTAAAACAGGGTGTCCTTGGCCAATAGGGTGCCAGGAGGAGGAGCTCCGCTCATTCCTCCAACATCTTCCGAATTACTGCCGGACTGATGGGAGCAGGGGAAAGGCATAGAGGAGACTTTTGGGCCATCTGCACCGAAGGGCATTGGTCCCCTCCGCTCCCTGGCAAGGAAACCTGGTGAAGAATCTGGTGACCTGGGTGTTTTGAGGAGTGGAGAAGATCCACCTCCGGCATTCCGAATCTGAGGGAAAGGTCCCTCAATAGAGAAGGAGGAATAGACCATTCTGCCTGGTTGACTAGGCTCCTGCTGAGCCAGTCGGCCTGGGAGTTGTTGATCCCGGAGAGGTGGTCTGCCGAGATCGACAACAGGTGTTGCTCTGCCCATAACCCCAACCATAGAGCCTCTCCCATGAGGGCTCTGGACCTCATCCCCCCTGCCGGTTGACATGAGCCATGGCGGCCATGTTGTCCATAAGGACTAGAACATGAGAGCTGGTCACTGAGTGCCTGAAATGCTTGAGAGCCAGACAAATAGCTCTGAGCTCTAGCCAATTTATGTGAAGGGCCTGCTCTGACCAAGGTCCTGAGCTATCTGGCCCTGCATATGGGAACCCCAACCCAGGAGGCTGGCATCGGTGGTTATCACTAGCCTGTCTGGTACCCTGAAAAGGAGTCCCTTCCAGATTAACGAGGAACACCACCAATTGAGAGATCTCCAGATTTGTGGCGGGAGCGGGACCTTGATGGATGAGTGGCTGGTTCCTGCTCGTTGGTAGGGAAGCAGGAACCATTAGAGTGGACAGGAGTGGAAAAATCTGTGGCTCTGGAGATATGACAAGGTAATTTGCAGATCCCGATGGGCTGCATGGATGAAGGAGGACAGAATCAAAATGTTGTCCAAGTAGCATTGGATCCTCACTGGAACAGAAAGCAGAGGTGCCATCAGTGCTGCCAGAACCTTCATGAAGACCCTTGAAGCCGATGAGAGGCCGAAGGGAAGTGCTCGATACTGGTAATGGGTATTCTGATAACAGAAACGGAAAAACTGGCAATGATGAGGCCAAATGGGGATGTGGAGGTAAGCCTCCATGAGATCAGTGGAAGAGAGGAGATCGCCCTCCCGAACGCTCACTAAAATAGAATGCAGAGTCTGCATTTTAAATAGCCTATATTTCACAGATTGGTTGAGAAATTTTAGATCCAGGATGGTTTGCTACCCCCCCCCCCAAGGCTTTGGGAATGATGAAAGGCGAGAATAAAGCCCACGTCCCTATTGAGAGGGGGGAACAGGTTTGAATAGCTCTGATTTGAAGAAGGTGTTGAATGGCCTGATTCATGAGGTCTTGCTTTGAAATGTCCCGAGAGAAAGATCAAAAATTTGGGGGGGGGGGGTGCATTAGGAAGACCAATTGTAATCCTGACCTAATAGTGCTGAGCATGCAGGCATCCACCATTGACTCCTCCCATTTGGAGGCAAAGAAGGCTAGCCGATCTCCGATGGGTGAGGAGAACGAGGGATTACTTAGAGCGACGGTAGGAATGACCCCCACCCTCCCGAAAGGGCTGTTTACCAGTATAAGGAGCTGGGTGATAGTTAGCTCTCTTCCCAGAGGAAGAGAGAATTTTACATTTATCTCTGGTTTCGATGAGATAAGGTTCCAGAGCATCGCCAAAAAGCTTATCACCTGAGAATAGAACTGAAACTAGCTTCCATTTACGGTGTGACTCCGCCTGCCAATTTCTGAGCCATAACAGTCTTCTTGCTGCTACTGAAGATGCCATGGCCCTAGATGCAAATTTGGCAGAATTGAGAGTGGCATCTGCAGTGAATTCCGCTGCTGCAATAATCTTATTAAGGCCTTGGTGAGACCGAAGGTCAGATGTAGGCAATCTAATCTGGAGTTGGTGCAGCCACCGTGGATGCCCACGTGAGAGTGCCAGAAAATGGCAACGAGGCCAGAACTGGAATGTCAACAGAAGGCACTGCCAGGGAATTGTCCAGGGCTGCGCTGATGTTGTAGAAACGCATATCCAGAGAAGATGGGTGAGGACCTGCCGAAGGGGAAGCGCACTGTTCCTTGACCATGTCCAGGAACAAAGTGGGAGAAGACAAAACCTCTGCATGCACTACAGGCTTGGAGAAGAATGAGTCTCCCTGGCTAGAGGGAATTCCTTGTGGCTCAGGAGCCATTTCCTCTGGCGACAGCTTGGCAGTGACCAAGGCCATGCTGAGTAATGGCCTGAAGAGAGAAAGACTGAAGACCAATGCAAAGGATGTCTGCTCTGGGCGAGAGTCCTCTTCCTCTGAAAGATTTTGATCAAAGGTCTCGCCCTCTTCATGTTCTGAACGAGAGGAGTAACTGTGTTCAGATGGTGAAGCCCTTCCCTCCTCATCAACCTCCTCCCATTCTGGTAGAGAAGAATGGACCCTGAGGTCCTGGGGCCTGTGTAAATCAGGGTGATGAGGCAACTTATAGATTGAGAAGGGAGAAGGGCCTGAACCCTTTCCGGAGGTCGAAGGATTTGCTTGAAGCCTTCAGCCAATCCCTGCCTAATGGCCAAAGAGACAACATCTTGGATATCCCCTGGTCTATGCTCAAAGGTAGGGGCAGAAGGCCGAAGGCCTGCTGCTGAGTGAAGGTGGCTTCAGGCCTAGATTGAGGAGAGGTTCGAGGCCTAGAGGGAGGGGGAGGAGCATAGGGCCCAGAAGCCTGTTGGAAATAAGGCCCAGATCTGCTTAGATCCTGAGGATCTGATTGTACTGCAAAAGCCTCAGGAGACAGGCTCATAGATTACTTCTCCTCCCCTGGGAGGGCTTGGCTGGGGCCACAGGTATCACCTGAAACATGCTGTAGTTGCACTCCCTTCTGATGAATAGTTCTGTTGAACTGCCTCTCTAGGGCTGCATCTCTACGCTTTTCTGCCCTCAACTCAGCCTGAGTTGCCTTCTTAGGGGCTAGAGCCTTAGCTCTGATTTTAGCAGCCACCTCCCTCTGGACTGATTGGGTGCATTGCCTACAACTTTTTCTTTTATTGGCTT
The DNA here is from genome assembly GCF_049901715.1 of Pseudonaja textilis. Taxonomy (NCBI): domain Eukaryota; kingdom Metazoa; phylum Chordata; class Lepidosauria; order Squamata; family Elapidae; genus Pseudonaja; species Pseudonaja textilis. Next base: position 30,447,833 of record NC_141997.1, read on the forward strand.
AAGAGACTGTTCCACTGGGGTGGGTGGGGGGAGAGACTCTGCCTGACCCTTATCTTGCTCCATTTGAAGAATAAAGGCTCTTACGATGGAAAGAAACTGTTTGTAAATTTTTTGTATTAAGACCCTTAGGGTATAAATTGGCCCCCGGGCTTACAAAATGGCCGCTCACCTCATGGTGGAAGGCTTCAATCCAAGATGGCCACTGACTATGGGAAACAGGCTCCGAGATCGAAGAATTTCTCCTTCAGCTATAAAGAGCCCCGAGTGAAGTCAGCAAAGGAAAGGGAAGCCTCTGGCCACACGATCAGCTGGCTGACGCTGGTATCGGTTTGCTAATCGCTTTTTATGACCGCTCAAACCGCAGGCGTGGGGGAGGTCTACAGATGCTGCCCAACTTGCCTGAACAGCACTCTGGCAACACTGCTCCCAACGCTGCAGGAGAGAGCGAGCTCTGCTCTCCTGGAAGAGCAGTTGCCCAGATCCTGGGAGTTGCTGAAGCGAGGAAAAATGGTACTGAAGATCGCTGGTGAGTGCTATCTACAGAACCTCAGCTGGCTGAAGCTGTTATCGGTTTGCTGATCGCTTTTTACGACCCAACCTTGCTTGAAACGAGGAAAAATGGCACTGAAGATCACTAGTGAGTGTTATCTAACAGAAGCTTTCAGAGACACAGCTGCTGACTGAAAGGAGCTGAGTCAAAAGCTGGGGTCTCTTCCGGGGGCTGGCTTTTATACCTTAGTACAGACTCAGCTAAATGACATCATAGGAAGGAGTCAACCCATCCTGGGCTCTCGATGCAGCATGGAGGAGAACTTATTTCATTCTTTGACAAAGTGACCAAGTTAGTAGATCAGCGAAATGCTGTGGACATAATATACTTAGATTTCAATAAAGCATTTGGTAAAGTAGACAACAACCTACTTCTTGGCGAGCTAGTAATACTGGTATGTGGGATAAACAGCATCAACACCAGGTGATTTGTAACTGGCTGATAAATCATACTCTATGTGTACTCCTCAACAGAAGCACATCCACATGGAGGGAAGTAAGAAGTGGGGTACCCCAGGGTTCTGTTTGGGGCCCAGTAATCTTCAATATCTTCATAAACAATCTAGGAAATTGAAGGAGAACTCATCAAATTATCAGACAACACTAAGCTGGCAGGAATAGCCAACACACCAGAAGACAAGCTCAAGATCCAAACAAATCTTGGCAGACTTGAACACTGGGCCCTATTTATCAAAATGAAATCCAATGTTTTACACTTAGGTAAGAAAAAGCAACTGTATAGGTACAGACTAGGTGAAACTTATCTTAATGCCAATAACTGTGAGAGGGATCTTGGAGTCCTAGTGGACAATCACTTATATATGAGCCAACAGTGTGTGGCAGCAGCCAAAAAAGCCAATGCAATCCAGGTTGAATTAATAGAGGGATAGAATCAAAATCATGTGATGTTCTAGTACCAGTTTGCAAAGCCTTAGTAAGGTCACACGTGGGATACTGCATCCAGTTTTGATCACTACAATACAAAAAAAAGGTGCTGAGACTCTGAAAAGAATGCAGAGAAGAGCAACAAAAATGATAGTGAAAAAGATCTTAAAGTCCAAAGACAAGTGGAGGAAATACTATCAAGACAATAGTACAGCTGGGTAATTCCAGTCATTATATACACAGCTGGAATTGTGGACTGAACTCAAACAGAATTAAAAGCAATGGATAGGAAGACCAAAAGAATAATGACAATGAATCATGCCCTTCATTCATGCGGTGACATTGACATACTTATTGTTATAATAAACAGAGGATACCTATAGATACTTCCAAATATTTGTTCAAATAATGACCACTTTGTATGTACTATATGTCAGTAGAAAAGAAACAAAGCCCATAATTGTTGCTTGTATAAAGGCTGTATTATTTGGAAATTAACAGACTCATAACAACATAGGGCTTCAATCTAGCATTAACCCTGATTATAGTCTCGACTCTAGGGTATTGCCAAAACTTCAAGAAAACGAGTCACCTTTAGATGATGACAGGAAATTGCAATAACAGTACTATTTCATCCATCCTACTCATACAGTTGGGAAATGTGAAAACTCATTATTGTACTGTTAGAGTTGCACCAATAAAAAAGTAAATTTGTAGCTCAATTTTAGTTGAAATGAGGAATCTTGGTGCTCTCCGAGTTTCCTTGTTTTCTTGCAGACCTTTCATTACTCAAACTAGGGAATATCATCAGTGCTAGTGTAAGAATTGTACAATTGTTATAGTTATATGTGAGCTAATAATAGCATGTTTTTATGTCTAAAATGTAGGATCCAATAAGTTCCACATACTGTTAATAGTAGGCAGAGGGGTACATTTTGGACATTTATGAATGGAGCGGCCTTAAAATATGAATTAGAACTGGTGGAAAAACTAAGACTGTTTTAATTTAATATAAATTAAATACAATGCATCTTCTTACCTGTTGTGTATTTAGTGTTTTGTCTGTTGTGCCAGATTAAAACTGAACATTTAGGAACCATTTGTGATTCATCTCTGAGATGCCATCCATAGCATGAGGCCCCTTCTCATAAATTATATGCTTCTGGTCAGGGGTGGGATGTGACAGGGTTAACTACCAGTTCATCATTTACGAGGTTCAGTGATTTACGATGTGCTTCCCTGTACGCTGCAGCACTTGCCTGTAAATCATCAGCAGCATGCTGCGTGCAGAGAAGCAGCCTTTCAAAAAGCCCCTTTTTCCTGCTTTTTCAACTGCAGCTGTGCCTCACACGGCAGCTGAAGTTGAAAAAAATCAGGCAATAAAGGTCAGGTAAGAGCCCAGGTGGGCAAAAACATCAGCAGATGTAGAACCAGTTCTGCTGTTCTTCAGAGCTACCGGTTCTACAGAGCTGAACAGAACCGGTAGAAACCCACCCCTGCTTCTAGTGTTGTTTTTTATGTTAGACTGTAGTACTATTAAGCCCATTTACTGATTGGTACTGATAAATTGTCACGGGTATAAAAGTAGTGTCCGTATCTTAAAAATGGAAACATGATTACTAACGTCTGCCAAGGTGTATAAATGATGTGTGTGTGTTGTGTGTGTGTGTGTGTATGTGTATGCTCCAGCATAACTCAGGAACACCTCGAGCAATTGCAACCAAACGTGGTACAGATCACTTACCCTCTGGAAAAAATACTGTGGCGGTAAGACACCCCTAACACCCTCAGGGGTGTGTGTGCCTTAAAATGGCTTCATTGCCATGGTAATGGCTTCACAGTACTCCACAAGAGGGCTCCCCCTGGTAAGGGGGATTGGTTCTTACAAAAAACAAGTGGACTCCCTCTTGTAAGGGGCCCTCAGCTTCAAGTAAAGAGCAGTTGTCGGGAGAGGTACCTGCTAATACAGATAATCACCTCAAAGTCTGTTCCCTGTAGAATTTTTCCAAGGTTTTTTTTTGCCAGAACTATTAGGTCTCAAATTCTCACCACAGTGGTTGCAGTAACAGGCCCAGGCCCATGATGCCTCCAAGACAACATCAGGCAGTTGGCCAAGTGTGAACAAAGGTTACAAAAATGAAATACTAGAGTAGAGAAGAAACTCCTGAGGAGAGGAACAGAAGACATGCGATGCTGCGCAAGAGAGCTACTACATCTAGAACTTCAGAGACAGTACAACAGTGTGAGGCCCGACTACACTGTAGGAGAGACAGAGCTGTTACATCTATAGCTTCCTTTATAATTTATATACTCTACTTATACTTTTTAAACCCTGTAAATAAAGTTACTTTGATTTGACACTATCGATATAATTCATTCCTTTTCCTGTCTAATACAGGGTTGGGATAAATAAATATCCAGGCAATGCCAGGTTATCAGCTAGTTTGGAACAAAAAAATGGATATTTATCTGGCATTCTGTGCAATGTGAGGGTGCTAGTAGGAATGTGTATCTTTTGTTTGGCAGTTCAATCAGAGCATTATGTCTTATCTAATAAGCTTTCATCCAGATATTCAGTGCCACAAATACCTTTGGAGAATGTGATAGCATAAAACATGGTAGCTTCCCATGTTTCTCCCTTTCAATTAAAAGTATGTTATTTTCAACCGAGTGAAAAAGCAAAATGAAATTCTGCACTTACACATAATACACATAGGTCATAGAGATCAAAATGTGGGATTGTTCAGACCTTTTTTAAAAAATATTGTTCATTGTGATTGAACTGGTTCTTAAATTGTTTTGTTGCCTTTTCCAGAGAAAAGCAAAATACAAAACTGCATGAAAAAAAACGTTTTCTTCAACATGTCCTTGCTTTTAATAACTTGCCATCTCTTGTTGCCTTTAGTCAACTGTAAGAAAGCATACTCTCCTTTTACCCAAAAGCTCTGAAATACAACATGAGTAATACTAGCTATTATGCTGATTTTGAGCTGTCATTTAGGCTTCAAGGCTTTCTTGCTACCAATTCTTCTTGCTTTCCTCATAATTGAAAATGACTCCTAGGCTAATGCTCAGGGCCCTAGATATAAAAGCCATATTCTGGGAACAGGCAGAAGAAGACAGAGAAAGGAAATTCTAAGAATAAAAGGGGGGTATTCAATATGTTATTATTTTTCTTACCTGATTTTTAGCTATGAGTTAGCAATATGTAGCCATAGCTGTTCCTAATTTTTGACCAAGAATAATAAAAAATAAATTATGCAGGTTGCTCTGAATAGAATCAATTTTAATGTTTGGAATATAAATTGTAGTTCAGGCTTTTTTGTGGGGAGGAAGACAACTATTGAACTATGGGAGTAAGGACTATTTGTTCCAATGTAAGAAAATTCTGAATTATGATCTTCCATCTGAAGGGAAAAGTGCACCTGTGCATTGCATTCTTGCCAGTATCTAACCAGCTTGTAAATTGATACTACAATTAAAATCTGGTAATACTAACTCAATAAAGAGATTTCTCTCCCTTTTTGTATAAATATTATTAAACATTTTGAAGATAATAAAGACTAACCCAATACAGGATAAAGAAATCAGAAAATGAAAAAAAAGTGCAAAAAGAGATAGAAAAAGCTTCCAATTTCCTTTGCAACAAATAGAAGTATTATTACACAGCAACGTGATTACAAAAAAGGTCACTTTCTTGCATTACCTAATTTTTTAAATCATCAGAATCACAAACCACAAGTGCATATTTTCTGTTTCATGCAAAATGTCTACAAGGGATTTCCAGTCAATAAAGAAGAGATTCCAAGGGAAACTATTGATCACCTTAGGTAGCTGGCAGACATTTCTGCATATTATTATTTTCTACCTTAGTGCCTCTGTTTTTCTTCATATGCAAATCTATCAATATGCCTAATAGTTCTTCTAGAAAAGCCAGTAACTTCTCAGAACTTTCCAAATTATTTTGTTTCCATCAGTCTATTCTGCACAGTACAGCTAGTTCTCAGCTTATAACCGTTCATTTAATGACTGTTCAAAGTTAGGGCACTGAAAAAAATGACTTATGATCAGCTTTCGCACTTACAATCACTGCAGCATCCCCACAGCCGTTGTGGTCAAAATTCAGATGCTTGGCAATTGGACAGTCACAGTGTTCTGGGGTCATGTGATCACTTCTAAGATCTTCAGACAAGCAAAGTCAATAGCAATACCATTCAGGCTTACATACTGCCCCATAGTGCTTTACAGCAACCTGTGCATAGTTTAGAAATGTCAATATATGCACCAACAATCTGGGTCCTCATTTTACTGATCTCGGAAGGATGGAAGGCTGAGTCAACCTTTAGCCCTGTCAGAATCGAACTACAGGTAGTGGATAATGTTTGCCCACAATACTGCACTTTAACCACTGCACCACCAGGGCTTGTAAAGTCAACGGGGAAGCCAAATTAATTTAACAACCTTTAAATTAAATTAACTGCAGGGATTCTCTTAACAACTGTGGCAAGAAAGGTTATAAAATGGAATAAAATTCACTTAACAACTGTCTTGCCTAGTAATGGAAATTGTGGTCATACGTCAAGAAGTTGTATCACCAACTTCTCGTTTTGTATATCCACTGCTTTACCCAGTCCCTACTTTGCTGGATCTATAACATTTGACTAAATATTTGACTATGCACCATCTGCTGATTTTCATGTTCAATCAACCTGATGAACTATCTGATAATGTAAAAGTCCATGAGTGCTTCTCACAAAATATTTTTCTTTTAGCCAATCTGAAAAACAATCTTAGATAACCCTATAAGTAATCATGGAGCCAAGATTCCCCCATATGGATTACAGAAAGAAAAAAAATTAAAGCATACAGTTAAAACTTTATTTAAGCATTTGATTGGGGATTTGATACTTTAATGTTATCACTAAAAATAATATCATCCTGTGTGCAGAGGTTTTGACTAGAGCCTGGTTCCAGATTTTTGGTACCTAATAGAATATTTATATTCTACATTATGTCTTTTAAAATGCAGAACATTATAATGATTCCACAGTAATAGTACAAACCTATGCATTCAGAAATAACTAAAGGACTGTGTCCAATATGTCTTACTCACTAGAATTATGGGTAAATTATAAGTTATAATGCTAAACATGTGTAGGATAAGAAAGTATATCCCCAAGAATGACCATAAAGATCTGATTGGATTAATCCCATATATTTCTTCTTGCTTCCATGTAATCATTACTTTTCAACTGAATATTTCAATTACTTCCAGCACATAAAATTTATGCTTATTTATATTTAAGTGAAATACTGAATGATAATATAATATAATCTTATAGATGAATTATAGATGAAAGTACAAAATTTGATGTTTATCTGCACAGAGTGGCATTCAAAAAGAGCTTTCATTCTGGAAAGATACTGTAGGGTTGCAATCTGAATACCAAGGACTCTTCAAGGTCAAACATGTATTTAAAGATTGTTGATTATGGCCAATACTTAATAAATACCCCCTTTTGATAGTAAGAAAATTCATTGTTAGATTAAAGGTCTCTATTCATTGGTAACATTGCCAGAATGCTTGCTATCTACAAGGCCCCATCTAAATTTATAAGAATTATGGCTTTCCTACTTATTTCAAAAATAAAGACTAATTTTAGACACCTACTGTACAGGACATTCAATCCATGTCATGGTCTAAATAGCAATAACACTTAGACCTATATACCACTTCACAGTGCTTTACAACCCGCTCTAAGCGGTTTACAGAGTCAACATATTGCCCCCAGCAATCTGGGTCCTCATTTTACTGACCTCGGAAGAATGGCAGGCTGTCAACCTTGAGCCTGATGAGATTCGAACTGCCAAATTGCAGGCAGCCAGTAGTCAGCAGAAGTAACATACAGTATTGCATTCTAACCACTGCGCTACCATGGCTCTATAAATCTCAAAGATTTATAGATAAATAAAGACATAGATTTAGATTTACAGATAAATAAAGATTTAGTATGTACATCCTACTTATTCAACCAGGGTAATAAATTCCTGGTTGCATGTATGATCTGTGTTTGGTGGAAACACAGTAGAGAAAAAACAGGTTGCATTTAAAGTGCACTGGAACTTCTTATAAATCCAATGAATTGTAGAGTGGAAGGGTCAGACTATGCTGCTATGAAAATTAATACACTAACAGCAGGAAATGAAATTAATACAAGCAATAGTAGTGTATTTTTACACCACTGAGAAGGAATGTATATTTGATAATGTTCTGTATCAGTTTTGGAATAAAATATAAGAGAACTAAACGTGCTATCTTCAAAGAAGTAGCGCTTGAGCATACTTAGCTGAATAAAATATGGGAAAACTTCAAAACAAAGCATTCTGGATGTCTTGCCTGCAAAGTTAAGAAGGATGTAAAATGCAACGTGTAAACATTATTGAGGCACAATGTGTAACAATCCTTTGGAAAGCAACAAGAGTTGTCAAATCTGAAGTTGACTTTATAGAAGTTAATCTACATGAAGATTGAGTACAATGACAGAAATGCCAGACAGAATATGCCCAGATTATGTGTTGAATGTGAAAATAAATTACTGTGCTTCCTCATTCACTCATACAGATACGTAACAGTGATTTAGTAAGTTTATTAATGTTCCCCAGCAATACCCTTCACCAAAACCTAGAAATGTCCTAATAAGGTCCAACCAAAAACAGACCAATGCTAGTCTACAGAGCAACTGTCAATGAGTCCACAAGGCACTAGAACTTTTCCCAAACAAGACAAATCTACCAAGCAAAATTAAATCCACAACATACTGTAAGAGGATTCACGAGGCAAAAAAAGTCCACAGTTCACAAGGCACAAGCCAAAGTAAAGGCATGGTGACAATCCAAAGCAAAGCAGAATCACAATGACCAGGAGACACACAGCTAGGAAATGAACCCATTGTTCCCAGATTATTTCCATCTATCTGCTGTGCTAAATAGCCAGTTTCTGGTATAGCCCATCAAGAAGGAGGAAACCGCCTCCTCATGAGTAAATTGGGCTGACCTTCACTGTCCTGTCTTTTCTCTGCCCTACATGTTTTTGGATCAGTGCAGAAGGCAGTTCCTCCTCCTCCTCATCACTAACATGTTGCAGCTGCATGATTTCCCCATTTGAAGCCTCAGGCAGCTATGCTTCAGCCAAATCCCTCAGATGGCTGCTCAGAGTGACTGACCAACTCCCTTCCTGACATGCCTGGGACTGGTTCATCCTCCTCCAAACTGACATCTGGAGGGGTAACTGGGGATGCACCTGGGGGAAATCATCACATGATCCACCCCCAAGCATGATCCCGTCCTCTCAGAGCCTGTGGACCAGGTTTCTGTGGATACTAGTGATGAAATCGACAGACCAGCCAAGGGGTGTGCACAGCATTGCCATCTTCCCATGACAATTATTAAGCAAACAATTAGTTTAGAAAACTTATTAAAAGATATTATACACGTAAATCATTTAAGCCATCCAGAAAAGTATGTTCAAATTATTTTGTTGTTGTCTAAATTCAGACAGATATAGTAAGGTTTTTAAATAAGCTATTATGTAGAAGTGGATTGTGATTATATTATGTACATGCTATGCTATTCTAAATTACTTTTGTAACCTTTTGATAACAACTTCTCACCAGTAACAGATCTAAGTTTTAATGAACAAGATGGAATGCTTTCCCACAGAGAATGACATAAAACTAAATATATAAAATCCCAGGAGATATATGTCCAGGGAAATTTGAGTGTGCATTTTCAAACTATGAATGTGTCTAGTAATTTAAATTAATGGCTTGCCTAAAATTGAATAACATTAGATTATTGAATATACAGCAATCACTTAAAGTTCCAATGCAAAATGTCCTAAAATCAAGGCCTTAGTCCATGAGTGATAACAGGGTGTGTGATAAATCAAGAATGTCCATCACATCGTATCCAATTTTCTTTGAAGGGCATATCAAACTTTCTGGTTATACAACAAGGCAACATATGCTTTACTTATAACAGCCATGAAAAAGACACCTTGAACATTTTTAGCATTATGAGGTATGTTCACTGCATTCCTTTGCTATATAAATTATAATTTAGGCAGGTATGAAATACTGAGTTCCTATTGCTAAGTGGGAAATGTAACCAGGTCAAGGGCGCAGAGGATTTGGGAAGGCTGCTAATAACATTTCAGCATCTTTTCCAACATGGATTCACAGATATGTATTATTCTAATGAATAAAATTAATCATCACTGTTATTTTCATTATATGATAAAATAAATCATAATCCACGTTCCTCAAAGCAGAACTGTTTTAGCAATAAAAACATTTTACACACTCTACCAGTTTCTGATACCCTGTAAGGTTGTATTCCCCTTTGAGTGACATGTTAAGAACTGCACTTCAAAAGTGGGTGAGCCTGGGATTCAAAATAAAAAAGTTAATAAAAGATGAGTGGTGGAATTATTTCTCAAACTTTAATCTTTTTGGGATGGAAAAAGAGGATTTCCCTGCCATTTACAATATTCCTTTGAAGATGGAGTTTGTCCTTTTCCCCATTCATTCATTGTCACCTGAAACTGTAGCAGGAATGCCTAGAAGACTAACAATTAATTTGGAAACAGATTATGTAGAGCAGAGGTGCCCATGGTCTGTGGACCGGATGCATCACATGCTGGCCCTGCCCCCACCCGGTTTAGCGAAGGGGAACAAAGTCGGGATATGTCACGTGATGATGCTGTGATGACATAAGTTTGACACCCCTGATGCAGAGAAAGATATTGTGGGAGTTCAGTTGAGAGCCACAGTTTTCCAGGCCAGAAGCATCAACTTTGTCAATAGTCCAACTCACCCAATTTCAAGGCTGAGAGGTAGAGAGCAAAAGGTCCATTAAGCACTAGATTAAATACTGGGTAGGATGGGAGAATAGAAACAGAAGAGCTGAGTTGCGGTGCAAAATACAAAATAAATTGCATCAAGTTACCAGATTTAGTATTTTATTTCTAATCTGCAGTAAAGGTTCTTAGCTAGCCATACCAAACTCTGTATCTGATAAATATAAACTTAATGAAGTTAAGGCATCAGTCAGGATGACTGTCAAGTTCTTAGTACAATTTTCCAGATAATTAACTGGGAACTTCATTAAGCTATACTTCACCTACAACAGACAAAGTCCACCACAGTCGTAATGAACACATCGGACTACCACTCCAAACTATCCAACCTACTCCAAGACCCCGCTTAACAAACCTCTTACAAATACCATACATATAAATACCCATGAAAACTTAAGAAAACAAATGTATGTATGTATGTATGTATGTATGTATGTATGTATGTATGTATGGTATTCAGCTTTGTTCGGGTATTTTCCCACGTCATTATAGTTGTGCTTTTAAAGTTGTAGCAATGTTTCGGCAGAATCTCATCTGCCATCATCAGGCTTCTGTATTGTGTTCATTTGTGAGTCAGACTTTCCCAGCCTTTTCTGTTTTAAATTTGGTGCTAGCCTACTGCTGTGCCAGAATGGTTTTTTCTTCATCCTGATCGGTTGGGAGTCTTGGTCTGTGTTTATTGGTCTTGGAGTTTGCTGTGTTCTGCTTGATTGGTGTTTCTAATATTTTCTGTCTGTTTTGTAGCTTTTTTTGTCTTGATTGGCTGGCAACATTGTGTTCCTGTATTGGAGGCTTTTAGTGAGGCTTGGCTCCGAGTAAACAGACAGCTATCATTTATTAGGAAGCTAGATTTCATCTGGGTGCCTGGTTGGGGTGTGTTTGAGCTGGAGGTATCAGGGGGAGTCTGTTTGTGCCCGGGTGTTTGCTTGGCTTGTGGTGTGGAGATTTTTTGTTTGAGTGCGCAGGCTTCCAGATAATTTACAGTCTGGTGGAGTCATCTCTTCTATTCATGCTTTCAGGCCTTTTTTCAATCTCTATGGCTTCTCTGATAATTCTGTAGCTGGGGTTTTCTATAGTGGCTACGGTTTTGGTGCCATTGAAGTCGATGCTATTACCTGTGGCTTTCATTTGTTGGACTAGTGAGGAAGTGTGTTCCAGCTTTTTTACTGCATTTTTGTGTTCATCTAGGCGGGAACTTATTCTTCTATTGGTCTGTCCAATGTATGTGGCAGGGCATGATGTGCAGGGGACTTCATATATGCCTTGGTTTTCCAGGTCAATTTTATCTTTGGGGTTTCTTAGGATGGCTGCTATTTTTCTGACTGTTTTGAAGGCAGTCTTGATATGATGCCTGTGTAGTATCTTACTGATTTTGTCCGTAGTACCTCTTATGTAGGGCAGGACAGCTGTTCCATAGGTCTGTTCATCTTTTAGGTCTCCATTATATCTCAGTGTGTTTTTGTGGATCAAGCCAGTGATTTTGCTTTTGTGGAAGCCGTTGGCTGTCAGTGCTTTAGTCAGGGTGCATAGTTCAGTCACACAAAGACTCCTACACTTTATGAATTATTTTTTAACCTATGTCTCACAGTAGGGAAAGGGAGAAGAAATCAGAAAATGGTTGCATAGGGGATCGATAATAATTCATTTACATGGGTTGAGATAGATCAGAAATCTGATACTGAAAGAAATGGAAATGGCTTGCATCAGAAGAATTTCAGTAGAAAACATGAAAGGCTGCAAAGGCTGCACAGTTGCTTTTTCAGTAAATGTGATAATTCAGTATCTTTAATGTTTCATTTAATGTGTTACTGCATGAAAGCTTGCCTAGTTATAATTTAGGCTTCACCATTTTAGTTAAAGGAGCAATTATTACAGAAGCCTCTCCCTGAGAGTATCTCCCTGTTCCACTAGGTTGGATGGAGTCTCTTCCTTCAAATGCCTCCAACTAATTGAACCTAGTCACTGTGCTTTTTCCAAAAGAGGGTATATCCATGTTGCAGTGATGCTCCAGATATTTGGGGGTTGCATCAAAGGCACCTATATTATTTTTATGCCACCCAACTCTCAGTGATTCTACGTCAGGGGTGTCAAACTGGTGGTCCATGGGCCAGATGTGTCACATGCAGGCCACGTCCACTCCAGCTCCATGAATGAGAAAAACATCGTGAAAGATCACATGACAGCAATGTGACATGTCGAGTTTGACACCTGTGTTCTCGGTCAATAGCACATTCTTAAAGATATTTAAAAACAAGGAACAATACAACATATCCCCACATCCCCCAAAAAATACAAAGCAAAGGAACAGAGACGGCAGATTATTTTTGGATTGAAATGCAGGTCTCAGGCAGCATATTTGAGTATTCTTTTACATAGATGCAGAATCAGTTTGTTTTGTATAAGAAATTTCCAGTAAACCAGAACATGCAACCATCAACATTCTCTTTGCACTTAAGGCCTTGTTTAAAAAGCCAGACATTAATCCAGCAATATGGTGGTCTATAAACCTATAAGATCATCAACTGCATCACAATTCATCTATTAGCTGCTGACAGATATTTGACTCGAAGAGGAGCATAAGGAAGTGATGAATGTGAGGGCTTTGGTATTGAACGGGCAGATGACAATACCCTGTGCCATATTCTTTGCTGTATATTCTTGGTATTGCAATCTTAATAGGAGATTGCAAACAATTTATCTTACTTAAACTATCAAACTGCTCAGGAGGTGATTGACTGGAAAGAGTGCAGAGAAGGATGCTGAGGAACTGGAAAGAATAGCAACAGAAATGGTGAGGGGATTGGAGGATAAATCCCGTGAAGAAGTTTTAAAAGAACTGGATATATTTAGACGACAAAAGAGAAAACTAAGGGTTATACATGATAGCATTTGTTGAAGGGTTGTCACAGGGAAGAGAATGTGGATTTATTTTCTATAGTGCCCCAAGTGTAGGACATGAACCAATTGGTGGAATCTTTATGTAGAGATCCAAAATCAAAATAGGGAATTTCCTGACTGTGAGAGCTATTAAGCAGCAGAACAACTTCTGGATGTAGATGCTCCATCACTGGAAGTTTTCAAATAAAAATTGGACAGTCATTTATCTGGCACACTCAGCAGATTCCTATCCTGGGTATGACTTTGGAGTAAAAACTTCCAACATTATGATTTTATGATTCCGTGTATAAAAATATGTAGCGTAGGTAGTAAGGTGGCAACCTGTTTTTATTCCTCCTTTGTATATGCACTTTAGGGGCTTGAATTTGTTGAATCTCTGTCGGGAGTATAGCTATATCCTCTTTGAAAGCACGCACACAAAAGCTCAGCACAGAACGTTTTCATTATTTCCCTCCATATTCTAAAGGAGATTGTCTGAAGTCAGGAGGACAGCCTGCAAGCTTTTAGGCTAATTGGAAGGTTGGTGGTGTGAGGGAAAAAGATCAAGGACAAAATAGCTAAAGACTTGTAGTCTAGTTTGTAGAGGGAAAAGAGGGTTTTCCACAGCAACAGGAAGTCAGCAAACCTGAAAAAGTTCGTATTTGTCACTGGAACCAGATTGGTTTCCAAATATCTGCTGATTTATTTTTATTTTTTATTTATTTTGATTTGTCAATCACTTACAAGATAATAGGTATAAGTATATACATAGTTATGAATACATGAAATGGGTACATATAAGAAAAATAAAAGAAACAATAGGACAGGGACGGTAGGCACGTTGGTGCTCTTATGCACCCCCCTACAGACCTCTTAGGAAAGGGGTGAGGTCAATAGTAGACAGTCTAAGGTTAAAGTTTTTGGGGTTTGGGGAAGAAACCACAGAGTCAGGTAGAGTAATCCAGACATTGACCACTCTGTTGCTGAAGTCGTATTTCCTGCAATCAAGTCTGGTATGGTTAACCTTGAGTTTGTATCTATTGTGTTCTCTTGTGTTTTTATGGTTGAAGCTGAAGTATTCATTGACAGGTAAGTCATTGCAATGTATGATTTTATATAACATACTTTGATCAGACCGAAGACGGTGTAATTCAAGGTTTTCTAGGTTTAGAATTTCAAGTCTGGTGGCATAAGGTATTTCTTGAGTGGTTCCTGCTGACCCTTCTCTGATCTATCCAGGAGCTCCAATTGTGCAAAAACTACACTACTGGAGCCTATAGTCCCATTAATTTTGTATTGAACTGTGGCCATCAACAACATTGGAGTGCATTCAGTAGGCCTTTTGGTATCCTCTACTTATTATCTGATTTCAAACTGAAAAGTCTCCCTACTTTTGAAAGCCTCTGTCGTTTGTTTCCAACAGCATAGACTAAAGAGGAATAGATATAGCTGTCACTGTTTAAATACCATCTTTATTTAATGCCTTACCTTTAAAAATTAAAATACCTCACTATTTCAGTATGAAAAGATGTGAGGCATTAACGTTGAACTTTTTGGATTCAGCCTACAATGTGACATTATTCTACTGTGCCTCTGGCAAAAGAAGACAAAATATAACTATTAATCCAATTCATCAAGAGAGAGAGAACCAGTGCACAACTTTATTAATAGGCATCCTTTTAACCATTAAAAACGCACTGTTTTCAATTGTTTAAAAGCCTCTTTACTTCCTTGATAGAGATATTCTGAAAAAAAAAATATTGTTCTTCCATTGCTCCTTTAAAATCTACCTCTTTTTCTTCCAGAGAACCAAAACAAGTACTATAACAATTTTAAGTATTAAATTTTTATCTTGCCATTATTATTTATAAATAATTCAAGACAACAAACCTCCTTAAAATTCCCTCCTCCTCCTCTTTTCCCCACAACACCCACCTGTGAGGTGTGTTGGTTGTGAATGGCCCAAAGTTACCTGGTCAGCTTCCTTGACTAAGGTGGAACTAGAACTCACAGTCTCCTGATTTCTACGCCAGCACCTTAACCATTATACCAAACTAGTTCTATTGAGAGAATAAAGAAAGGGGGGTGGGGAAATTGGCTAGCAGCAAAACGAAAAAAGTTAGATACTGAGTGATATTTAACATGACAACAAAATCATATGTCCTACTGTTTCTTTTATTTTTCTTATATGTATCCATGTATTCATAATTATGTTTTTACTTATACCTATTATCTTGTAAGCGATTGACAAACCAAATAAAATAAAATAAATAAATAAAACCATTAGCCACATAGCCAATCTATGTGTTGAGGGGTGGGCCTCTGCCTTCCCTTTGGACACAGCACAGAGAAGGCTCTGGGGAGGGTGGGCAGCACCTTTGGGTACTGGGGAAGTGAGGGATGTGGTGGTTGCTATGGGAGAGGGGGGCAACCAAGCCGTTCCTCCCTGCCAAGTGCACCTTCCTGGGCTTGGAACATAGCAATAGGACTTAGATTTGTATACTGCTTTCACGGCGCTTTACAGCCCTCTCTAATTGGTTGACAGAGTCAGCCTATTGCCCCCAACAACCTGAGTCCTCCTTTTACCGATCTTAGAAAGATGGAAGGCGGAGTCAACCTTTTTTTTTTTTAATGGTATGTCTATGTTGTTTTGTTGTTAAAAAAAAAAATTATTTTTTTTTTTAAAAAGAAGGCTGAGTCAACCTTGAGCTGGTGAGAATCGGACTGCAGAACTGTAGGCAGCCGGCAGTGAGCAGAAGTAGCCTGCAGTACTGTGTTCTGACCACTACACCACCATGGCTCAAGGGAGCGTGCTAGGCTCCACCCTGTTTCGCCATGTGTGACATCTCATATATTGATTGTTTTTCTTTCCTCCTTTATTTATGGCAACCCCATCATAGAAGGGGTTTCACATCTCAATTCCCCCCAAAGGCAGGGTATGCCTTCTGCAGTCTGTAGAGGATAGAAAGGCTGATAAAATGTAAGTTGGAAAAGAGTATGAAGAAAGTTTTGCCATCTTAATATCACACATGCATTTCAGAATTGTCAGCCATTTATTATTTAAAGTCTGTATGCGCATATATATTGATAGATAAAAAAAAGATGTTTGCACTCCCAAAAAGATTTGCATGCAAAGAAAAAGATTAATTGTTGTGCCTCTATCTCAAGGACTATTCTCCATGGAATTTATTTCCAACTTTATTTGGGATTAAGCCTTCATTACCCACCCCTTAAAGTAACAGCATTTATTATGACGGTGCTGTGTTTGGAATTGTGATGAAAGGAAAAGAGCATGTTAAAACTATAACTGTTAAAATTCCAAGGGTTTATTTCCTCCTGTTGTCTGTAGCATTAAATGAAAAAGCAGAAAAAATAATGTATTGGTTGAAAGAAAGAAAGAACAGCCCAAATATGAGGTAGACAGGAGGGAGGTGTGGCGAGGTAGGACGGAGCTCAGCACTCTCCCTTTTGGGGGATGGCAGGACACTACACTGTCCCTGGGAAGGCGTGTCTGGTGAGAAAGAGCAGCCCGGTTGCTCTGCATAGCAACCGCCACATCCCCCATGTCTCCAGCACCTGAGGCCATTGCCTGTCCCACCCACTGCCCTCTCAGCATGCCATATCCAATGGGAAGGCAGAGGCCCACTCCTGGGCACACAGATTGGCCACTGAGACATGCAGCTAATTGTCCTGTGGCGAATTGTCTGGGGCTAAGCGGAGGGGGAGGCGTTGCAAGGGAGGAGCAAAGGGGGAGGATTGGCAGGAGAGGGATGGATGTAGTTGGCTGGCTGGGGCAGGGTGAAGCAGGCAGGGCCAGGTGGCTGCAGCCAATTGTTCCATTCTGGCTCCCAGAGCTGTAAAACCTGCCAGAGAGTGCTCTTTTATGGTTTCCTCACAGGGAGCCAATACAGATCCCCTTCTTGTTCCACAGAGGAATTCTGAGGAGCCAATCCATTCACCAACTTCTCTTTTTGCTACGGCCATCAGTTCTGCTCTCTTGGAACAGTCTTCAGTCTGCCATTGCTTCCCTGCAAGCCCCGTGAGCAGGTAGATTTTTTTTTTATTGGGTACTCTTGGATACAACATTGATCTACAGCAAAATCATTCTTCCTAAAACTTCCCAGAGATATTTCCTGTTCATGTATGTATTTCATTATAGTTAATGATTGTTACAGAAACAACAACCAAATATAGCACTGAGCTTGTAATGGTCTATAAAATGTGTCAAGATTTAAAAAAATGAGAAAGGCGAACAATTATCACAATGAAATATAATCATATAAAATATGATAATATACAATTGAAAAATACAATAAAAGATAACAGAATAGAAAAATGTCTTAATATTATCACTGTAAGATTAGATCATTTTATTCCCTTCTAATGGAAATAGCTCAAACTAGAGAATAAGCAATTCTGTTGGTAATAATTCCTGTCTGTGAGTAGGAAATTAACTGCTTGTCTGCCATAACAGATTCATTTTTTTGTTATGAGTGACAAAGGCCCATAAATTGGCATAGAAAGAACACGGGAAAATGCATGTAGCAAAGTCTAGATGGATTCTGACCACAAGGATACCATTTTTCAATGCACAAAGTTCTATTGTGCCTCCCATATAATATAGTTGAGGTTAAAGTCCAAAGGTTGTATATTGTGCTGGGAAAACAAAGTTGAATAGTAGTCTGTAAGGATAAAAAGCTTCCAAATTGGAAACCATCACTAGATTTGAAGGCTATACCACCCAAATATGTTTACTGTGCAATGTCGAAGAGTCTTTGATGGATTTTAGCTTTAGATCAGCAGAAACTAGATAGAAAGCCCACAACAGCACTGGCTAGCCAATTTTTTTTTCCCCAACTTGGGAGACAAAGGGTGCTTGTAAAAACCTTGACTGAACAATGTCTAAGGGCTTTAAATCATTGTAGGCACTTTTGTATTACAAAGCATTTGGGATATAGCTTTAACTTTTAAAAGTTAATGATCGTAGGCAGGGGTGGGATTGGACCAGTTCTATAGAACCGGTTGTTATGATTCTGCGCAGTTCGGAGAACCAGCAAATTGTGCCCCTGGCTGGCCACACCCCTCTCTGCCTGCCCCTCCCCTCCCCGGCCAGTCACTCCTTAAGGTATTTCTTTTTTCCACTCCCGAAGATCAGCTGTTCTTATGATCAGCTGTGCCGGGATTCCCCTCGCTTACTTACTGCTTTGCCCCAGGAGACTTCCCTGAGGCCCAGGAGGCCCAAAAAACAGGGGGGGGGGGTTGCTGACCTCCCCAAAAGAAGCCACATCCACCTAGTCACATGGCCATGACCACCTAGCCAGGCCCACAGAAGTGGTTGTTACAAAATTTGAATCCCACCCCTGATTGTAGGTATACATCTATAGTACTTGCTTTGGAAAGAAAAAAATTCCCTGGAATAACTAATTATTTTTAGTGTTCACAGATAGGACTATAATTTGTCCTAACTATGTTCTGGAAGCTTAAGAAATTACGTCAAGATCTTCGAAAATTGGAGCTTATTTATTTTATTATTTCAAATTTGCCATTGATGTTTCTGGCAACTAGCATTAACTATTTTGATCAGAAACCATTTCTCTTTAGACACACCTCCAAAGTTTTGTCTGTGTAACTACATTATCAGCATAAAGCAATCCTGCCACATGTCCATCATCACTAAGTTTAGAAGCTTGGAATTTTTTACTACTACTACTACTACTACTACTATTACTACTACTACTATTATTACAGCTACCAGAGCTAAAAGACAAATCTGTTTCACTCCTCAGAAAATTGTAATGTCCACAATAAAAGGACCAGCTCTATAACATTTAACTGTGTTTTTATAGAGTTCACTGGAGATGGGCATTAAGTTAAATAAAGAAATTAGTAGAAATTGCCATTGATCAATAGATGTGAGAGGTAACTTTCTCCAGAATCTGTTCCTTGGAGTAGAATTGTAATTGTTTATAAGATGTGCATTCCATCGTATCAATCTAAGCAACAGATAAGGAATGGTGTTGGCCATGTGGGTTCTTCTCTATTTAAAATTATAAAATCGCAAACTGATGCACTGTGAATCTGCCTTCCCACATCATCTAAGAGTTTCTTTTGACCCAGTCAATCCAGTAACTGTTCCATCCTTAGTCTTGAATGGATTGCATTTTGCCAACTAGCCTTTACATACTCAACATTACACAACACAACCTTTTAGGTCACAAACATCCTGCTTGAATATAGTGAAAAGTTAATCTTAGCACCCACAATTCATTTGGCTGGTAAAGAGAATTCAGATCTATCTTCTCCCATGCAAGCTTTTTTGCTCAAGCACTATTTATTGGGCTCAATTGGGAAATTCCTTCTCCAAATTTATTTGGGAATCACTGAAATGGGACTGTGGGTTGCTTTAATGTCAGAAGTGGCCCTAATAATGAAGTGCTTTCTTCTTATATTGGCAGTTACTTTGATCCTTCCAAAAAGTATCTGCTAGTAAATACATCCAAGGACCTCAGAATCAATATGGCAGGCTGGCACAATATATCTTGCCGGGAGTTTTTAGCTTAATATATTAAAAGGTGTACAAAAAGCAATCCTGATGGTGAACTCACCTTAGGTTCAAGAGACAATTGATTTATCATACAATCTATTTAATAACCTACAATAGTTGCATTTAAAGTTGGCTTTGGCCAGACAGAGAGCACCTTTCTTTACTGCTTTTTCTGGATTCTTGTCTCTGCTAGAATCAATGCCAAGAGAAATTAGGACACCAACAGAAACTAGAATTACCCAGAAGATTAAATAAACAGATAACTAGGACTAATTTTAGATGAGTCCTCTTGGCTTTGGTAATGCTTATTATCAACCTGAAATCCAGCAAAGGCCATAGCCACAAAGAAAGATCTGATACTTATCATCTCCCCATTATCAATATCCCACCAGCATGCTAGAAAACCTCTATTCAGAAGTGTAATTTGATCAGGATTTTTTACCTGCAAGGGCAGGATTAATTTATTTGTTAAGGATTGTGGGTTGAGTAACTATCTACATGTCAGAAATCAGCTAATTGTCTAGAAAATGCTATATAAACACTATATAAAGTGAAAGAGTGTATGATTAAATGGCCTAAAAGCTGTGTCTATAATATACAAATGGAGCAATGGGAAAATATCTCATTGAAAGGGTTGAAATTTACTTTTTGTTCTATACATAGAACATAAAGAATTTTTATAAAATGATGTATCGTTGGTATTTGTTTCTAGGGAAACTGTCAAGAATAAGGAAAGATATTTTGAATCTTTGCTAGAATGGTGAACAACATGAAGGGACATTTTACCCTGTTTGGTGAACATGCAAAAAAAGGCTAAGAAAATGTATGCAAAAACATACATTAATGCAAAAGATGCATTTTGCTTTTGGAATTAACAGACAAGCAATTAGAAAAAAGTCACTGAATTTTGCTTTTATATATATAATAACTGCAGCAGGAATATTATGTTCAACAGTGGAAAGGTTCGACATTCCCCACAATGGGGGAAAATGTCTGATGAATATGATGAAACTTGCAGAGGCAGCTAACTAACTTCTTAGATTAGAGAAAACAACAGCATCTATATTTATGGTTGCCTGGAAACCCCTTACAGACATATTGTATTGAACAGGAAAAAAAATGCATTCATGATTTGTGGGTTTGATGATTAGAAAAAACTGCATAATAAAAGGGTGAGCTGTTTTTGTAATCACAGTAAGACTAAAACTGTAAATGTACTTATATTTATTGCAGAAATCAGAAGCTTATTTTTTTCTATTTCTTTTGTTCTCTCTGCATCTTTTCATCTTTTTTTCTACCTTTTTTGTTTCTATCTTTTTTTACTCCGTGTTAGCTTTTATATTCTTTATAAAGCCTTTAATAAAACACACACACAAATCTACACATAAACACACCCTTACATAAAATTGGGAACAATTATTTCAAGACTGTATGATTGCAAATCCTTAAGGATATGATAATGTTTATTCAAAGGCGCCCCCCCTTTTTTTTTGCAAAACCTCTTTCTTGTTTAGCTAAAAAGGCTGACTATAGGGATGCACTGTTAGAAACCAACAATAAAGAAATTGATTGGAGAATTTCATCCTAAAACTAACTCATGATTGCAAATTTTTTTGAAGGATCAGTTAACTAAGAAGATCCATGGTATTCTTATATTCACTCACCCGCAGGGATGCGTTTCTACCAGTTCTGTCCATCTCTGTAGAACTGGTAGATTCTGAAGAGCAGCAGACATGGAACCGGTTCTATGTCTGCTGATGTTTTTGCCCACCTGGGCTTTTACCTGATCTTTATTTCCTGATTTTTCAACTTCAGCTGCCGAACGAGGCACAGCTGCAGTTTAAAAAGCAGGAAAAGAGGACTGTTTCAAAGGCTACGTCTCTGCACCCAGCATGCTGATGACAATTTACAGGCGCGCGGCTCGAAGCATGCAGGGAAGCTCGTAAATCCTGAACCAGTAGTTAACCCTGTCGTATCTCAACCCTGCTCACCCTCCACCTATAAATTACTACAGTTATAGTTACAAGTGGAAGAGTTTGATTCTAGTTTGATCTTGAGATCAACTCTCCAGATTTCGTACAGAAGCCATTTTCAGCTGTATAGTTTGACATTGTTTTGAACTGGAGATGTTGAAGGTCTGAATCTGGGTTGTTTTCCTATGCAAATCATGAGCCATTGGTCCCAAACAGTGATTGCTCCATATTGCTAGTGTTGTATTAAAAATATAACTAAGACCTAAGTAATTGGGATGAACAATAAGACAATAAACAGTTGTTTTGATATCAGTGTTAATACTATTCAATTATAACTTAGCTTTCAGATAAAACAGATTCTGTACAGAAGCAACATTATTGGCTTAAAGCAGGTGTGCCAAACTGGCAGCCTGCGGGCCAGATGTGTCAAGTGCTGGCCATGCCCATCCCAGCTCCTTGAAGGGAAAAAACTTAATGAAACATCACATGAAGGCAATGTGATGCCGCGAGTTTGACATCCGTTATTTCGATGTAGAGATGGTGATAGGTTATATTCTGAGAAATCCTAAAACAATTAATTGCATGGCTTTTTCCTGTGACTAAAAGGACCTAATTTTTTAAAAAAATAAAGAAGAAGCATTCAGAATCTTAAATAAAAGCTTCACGTTGTGATGAAATATTCTCTGACTTTGATTTAAATATAATAGAATGTCACTGGTAAAATATTAATTACTTTTAATCTCATTTCTTTTCCTTTTGCATAATTCCCAGCCATATGAATTTCTCTCAGAGAGAAGGTTATTTTTCTTAAGGTAACTTTAAACACAAGCTATAAATATTGATGCCAGGGTTTAGCTATGTGACAATGTGGATAATAAAAATCTCCTATGCAAAAAATGCTCAGAACTTAAGAGTAGTCTGACTATGATATAATGTCATTTGCTAACTACTGATATTCCTTTAGTAAATATTTCTAATGGATTATAAGAGTCTTTGTGTATTCTTTGCAAGCTATGTATACATAGAGAGACCAAGCCATTTTCCACGTAATTCCACATTGTTTACATCTGCTTCAACATTTCATTTAGGTTTTAAAAAAAGAGATCTCTTCTCAGTTATTCAAGAACCACATAGCCAGAACAGAGGATACAATGCATCATACAATAAATCACATTTAGCTATGTGATTTCAAGAAGCTATTTACCCTCAACTGATCCTCTGAAATTACTGTACCTTGTGCTTATTGCTGACACGAATTAAATGTTTTAGTTGAAGTCCAAAGACAGATTTTTCTGCCTTGTTTGAAAAAAGGAGATTTTTTTACAAAAGCTGTAAAAATATTTTAGTTTTTATGCTAAATATCATTTTCTTATATATTAGGAATTTAATTCCTGTTCAATTTTAAACAATATATCTCCCAAACAAAAAC
This sequence comes from Pseudonaja textilis, assembly GCF_049901715.1. Lineage (NCBI taxonomy): Eukaryota > Metazoa > Chordata > Lepidosauria > Squamata > Elapidae > Pseudonaja > Pseudonaja textilis. The sequence goes on from NC_141997.1 coordinate 30,471,007, forward strand.
ATTATAAATATTTATTAATCACTGCATAGACTTTGTGTATAATTAGCTTTCAGTCCTGTCTGCCATAACTGACATGAATATGTTTTGATTTTTTCCCTATTCTCATTGACCTTACGTTTCCTACTGCTCCTTGTCAAATGGGCCACCACTGATCAGAATAATGTCAGGTAAAAATAAAGATTTCATTTCAGTTGGACTTGACTTTGTGTGACATCAATTTGTGTGACATGCAATTTTCTCAGCAATGGTTTAAATGGAAGAGGACTATATCAAAATCCCTCACAAAAATCCATGAATGACCCAAGGTGCCTGCAAATGCGAGCTGACGGATGCAATAAAATTTGATATTGCATTAAAATTTGAAACAAAATGGTGGGAGTCCCAAAGGTGCTTTTTTTTTTTTCAAAAGGCAACTGGACTTTGTTTTTTGTTTTTTTGCTTGAAGACGTTTTGCTTCTCATCCAAGAATCTTCTTCAGTTCTGACTGACGGTGGAGAATGGAAGGATTTATATTCCTTGTAGTCATCTGGTTGCTAGCACATTTTCTGAGAGTCACTGAGACCACTTGGAGGTTTATCTGTGCCCTCGGGGGCATCTGAATAGTACAAATGGGTGTGAAACCTTCTTGGAACTGTTGAAAGGACTGTGCTGTAAACAGGAGATAGGTGGTGTCAAATCCCTCCTGCTCTGTTGAGAGAGGGCTGTTTAATGTAGATGGCCTCTTTGACCTTCTTTCAAACCAGCGGTCCTCTCTGTCCACATTCAAAAGGCAAGTCTGTCCAGCTGCCTTTTGAAAAAAGCATCTTTGGGACAACCATGATCTGGATGACTGAGAATTTTGATAAATTGGTGGTAGTTTCTTAAGAAGGTGTGATAGTAAAATTTGTTGCAGATAATCTACTACCCAGGTGTCAAACTCAATCATGTCACATGACATCACGTGGCATATTGTGATATGTTTTTGCCTTTGAGGAGCTGGGATGATGCATCCGGCGTGTGGGCTGCCAGTTTGACACCCCTGACCTAGTGCATAAAATGAAGGAAAAATAGGAATATTGAGAAGTCTCCACCCACTTGAATGTGCATCCAAGACTGACATAAATACTAATTGATATATTAATTGATCTATTACAATGAAAATGACCTTTCTCTAGAAGAGCATTGTTTCACCATTTCTAGCACTATTAAGTTTTTTCAAATCATGATCATCCACCCCTGAGGAGTAAATGCGAAATCATGTGTGAACAATAAAAGACAGTTCCCTTTCAGAAGATTTCCTTTAAGCTGTATGCAGATTAAAAAAGCAAATATTAATATTTGCTCATTAATGTGAAGATCAAGATTCTGATCTAAAAATGTTTTAGAGCTTAAGCAATAATCACAAATGTTTCATGCCTTGAGCTTTCATATGATGCTCTTCTTGTGGAAAGTTTTTCATTTTCATTTGGTTTTACAGACACATCTATCTGGAGAAAAATAAATGATGAAGAAAAATTTGTAAAAGGCATCATAATGATATTATATTTATTTTACATTAATTGTGTACTATCCATTTCATCAGACTCTGGATAGGTCACAAAAAATGATACTAGGTAAAATGATGTATCCTATAGCAACAACTTTTGAACCAAGACACCTCAGATGAGCTAACTTATAGAACAGTGATGGCGAACCTTTTTGGCACCGAGTGCCCAAAGTGCATGCACATGCACGCACATACCCAAAATGCAACACACCTTCATGCTCTGCACACACATGCATGTGCACCCCATGTGCATGCACTTCATCCCATGTGCATGCACTTCGTCCCATGTGCATGTGCAGCAGAGACCTGAAGACCAGCTGGCCAGCAGGAAGTGCATGCACATGCATGGCAGAGCTGAGCTGGGGTGATGGCGCGCATGCCCACAGAGAGGGCTTTGCGTGTCAACTGTGGCACACATGCCATAGGTTCGTCACCATTGTTGTAGAATGAGTCCAAAATTTGGAACCCGTGACTCTCATGGAACTGAAATGTGGTAAATTTTATAAAACTCTTCATGATATAGAGATTATCATAACACAGTTTATGACATAATGCCATAAAACATTTCCTGCATCTGACTGGGCAATACAGTTCAGGATAGGCTATTTTCAAAGCAGATACGTCTCTGAATGGATCCCAACTATTCTAGTGACGGCAGTACATTAGAAGTTCTGTCATTGTTGAAAGCATGGGGAATCTGTTAAGGAAATATCGATGAAAGGATTGCAGAAAATATAGTTTAAATGTCCAAGAAAAATAGTGATCACTGTTCTTCACTGTCCTATTGTCCAGACTCTCAAAAGACAAATGGCATTTATTTAAAGTATTTTCACTATGGGGTAGTCAATTCCACAAGCTTGGAACCTCCATAGGCATATAGAGAAAGGTCTTCTCCATATTGCTGATTCTATGTTGCTGAGGAAAGAAAATTTACCAAAAGTGTGTGGGGTGCAGAAGAATGGAGAATCTACTTCGAGGAGGCAGAGCCATAAAGAGTAAAGCACCTGAGCCAGATAGGCTGACATACAATTTGAGCCCTCCCTGAAAATCTTCCAATAGCCAAAACAACCCCCACATGATGCTGAATTGGGACTATCCATTCAACAATCAGGTAGCATCATTTTGAATTTGTCCAGTTTCAGGTAGTCTTTGAAGGCAGCCTCTTGAAAAGTGCATTATTTATTTAAAGCATTTAAAAATATTTATTATTGATGGAACTTCACTCCTGATGACCTTTAGACTTGACAAATGACCTATGCTACCACTTTAGTTCATCGCCATCAAAAAATACATAGCAGTTATTCTACCTATGCTTTCATACTCAATTTTAAATAGTATACGTGACATCCAATATATTAGAACGATATTATTTAAAATCCACAATGGCACCAATTGATAGTGAAACAAATGTCAGTTTATAACATGTATTCAATCTGTCAATTCAATGTTCAACTCTGTTTTGACATGTTTTTCCTGACTGGTCTTGCCACAACACATTTATATATTTACAGTGTGATTCTTGAAAGCAAGAATCTTCTTAGCGTTTATTTACTTACTGAGATACTACTGTATATTTGAGCCATTCTTTCTAAGAAATGCAGGTCAGATTGTAACCATCTTAAAAATGACAAAGAGTACATACAATGAAAATAGTACCTATAAATACAAACATGTGTGCATATTGACCAACATCTCGAACTGCAAATACGATTGAAAGAAACAATGAAGCCAATGGTGAGTTAACATTTCGTGCATTCAACTGAGATAATATATATTTTATGTTTCACTTCCTTTGTGTCATACATAGTGTTGCACAAGAAAATATACACTACACACATCATGCTTCTGTATATAATACAGAGATGCTGTACAAGATTAATTTTTGCCCTGATGAGAATTAAGTGATTAGAACATTTCCTTCTAATTAACTTTGGGAACATCCTCATCTATGCCAAACAAATGAATATGAAGGCTAACAGGAACTTCATACTATTTTTAACATTCCTTTAAATAAAATAAATCACTACAGTAGCAACATCGTATATTTTTAGGCAGAACATGTAGAAAGCATAAGGAACTATCAAATATCTCTTCTAATAGCTTATATTCTTTAAAGTATATATTACATGCTAGGAAATGGCAGATACTGCTGAAAACTGGTGGTTGTGTCTATATCATTAAACAGAGGAGATAGAAGTATATATCATGTATCATATACAAGCATCTGTGTGCACAGTGTAGGAACCCACAAAACAGAAAAGTCCTGTGAGGATACAACTTTAATTAGATTAACAATTATATGTTGCCATGTTCATAATTGGCCACAGGCAACTTCACCTCAAATTAAAGCTATAGTTCACTGGTAGAAATGTAGATACACTTGTACCTCAGTATTCATCATTAATTGGTTCCAGGAGACGTGACAAGTATTAAAAACGAGTACCAAACCAACCAACTGACTAGTGCATGAGCCTTTGTTTTGGCTGGAAAGTCATGGGACAGCTGACATTAACAAGTTCTGACTTGCATGTCAAATATTAAACAAATGACAAGTACTGGAACAAAATTTTCATATCAAAATGAGTTGAGTTCCAAATTTGACAAGTTTCAAAGCAGTTGAGTACCAAGGTAGAACTGTATCTACATCTACATAACTAAACAGAAATTTAAAAGATAGAATCTAGTGAGTGTCATTGACTCAATGGAGAAAGGTGAATAGAAATGTCTTCCTCCTGCTTTCTCTCTGACATTTACACAGCATATAAGAGATTTTAAGAAGACAAGGATAGAGTGTCATTGCATTAGAGAAAATCCAACACCAAAATGCTGGGTCACTTGCTAACAAGTTTGTCTTTCATTTCAGCATTGTCAGGGGTGCCCACAGATATCAAGTTAAGAATTTATAATATTAAGCCTACTTTGGTCATCTTAATATGACCTAGATAGGAAACTGGGGCTAAGGGTGCAACCCTACTAGTTTTCCTGAACCTCTCTGTGAATCTTGTGTTTTGCAATGGTTCTGATCATTTTTGTCAAGACATACTCAGAAGGTGTGCTGGAGGAACACTATTCAACAACTTGATTGTTGATTTATAGTATTCTTCTGAAATCTGTCTTGCCCTGTCTACTGCTACATGAAACTGCTAAGAGCTTTAGAGTAGGTTACAAATAGTAGACTGATGGGATTAGCTCTACTCTACTGTCATCAAACCCCAAAATAGCAATTAGTACCTCTGCATACTAATTTTAATAAAGGGGCTGGATGAAAATAAGCTGAAATTAAATGCTGATAAGAAGAGGTAAGAGAAAACTAGACTTGGAGATTGAGGTGAAATGTATCTGACATGGGCTTGCACATCCGTGGAAAGAGCAGGTTTGCAGTTTAGGAGTGTCCCTTGATCTTCAGCTGTTATCAGATTTGCTAGTAATAGTTGTGATGAGTGTATTTGCATATGTATGGCTAATGTGCCAACTGTGACCTTTCCTGAGCCAATCAGACTTAGTGATAATTATCTATGCCTTGATTATAACATCTTGATTTCAGGATTATCCTAAAAGTGCCCTACAGCCTTATAAGGTATAACATACAATATATAACTTGATAGGCATATCAACATAATAAATCGCATTAATCAATCTGTGTTTTGTATTTAAAAATTACCATTTCACCAAATTTCCAAACTGAAAACTATACAATTATTAATCATTTATTCTGCTCAAAATATTGAAATCATCCTATGTACTGAGATAGATTAGAATCTTATTGATGTCAGTAGAAGAAATAATCATGTGAATATATCTCTTCCACTGAAAACAATATTATTTCAATATTGTTTAGTTTGCCTTAATTTGCCTCCTGTGACTCAAAACAGATTTTCTTATCCTAGTTATTTATGACCTTCCATTTTTATATAATTAAAATAATACAGAAGAACAATAAAATATCAAACTTTTAAAATAAAAATGCATTATTTGAATTTATGTAGTCTTTCTTGTAAGAATCCCAAGACAATTTTCTATGATTGAATTGAATTTACTTTATAACCAACAGCTTTGATATACTACTTACTGATGTATAAAGGAATCCTTCTCCATTTAGGGCTATATACAAGCCTGTTTTTACACCCTGGATAGCAACAACTCGAAGTCCCACTGGTATGAGGTTGAACAATGCTGTAAAAATAAAGAAGATCTATCACATGGAAGCAAAGGCATCAAAGACATGAATGGAATAATATTGCTGACATAATAAGCATAGCTTATAGCATTTTATATGCACTATTTATCATGATAGATATGGCAGCAATGGGAGCAGTGTTCATAAAACCTGCAACACCAATTGGAGGCCACACTCCCTATCCCTAGAGCCCATTTGTGGACATCAAAGTCTTTCCAGGGAAAGCAAGGCAATATTCAGATTTTTGTTTTCTTTTTTGAAGAGGAAGATTTAGGGAAAGTTTAAGACCAACTTTAGCAATTTAAAAAAACACTGCAAAAATTGCCCATTCTTACACTAAGCCATGGCTTATTCAATGATCATGAGGGTTACACATTCACTGAACTACACCATAGCTATTTACAGTACATTGACCTGTTGTGCAAACCCAGGTCAAATTTTGACAATGAATATATTATAAGAGAACAATAAAACAACAAAGTTCAAATATACCCTTAGATTAGTGCAGAAAGCATTAAGTTACCTTTAAATACATTTGTATTCTGGTTGTATTCTGGTTCAATTATTTCTAGTTTCATACATGGAAACAATAAGGGGTGGGATTCAATTTTTTTTAGCAAGGGGCTCTCTGCCCTAATGACTGGCTGGGTGGGTGTGGCTGGTCATGTGACTGGGTAGTGTGGCCAACTCGACGTTGCTTCTTTGCCCTAATTACCTAAAAAAGGATATATACCAAAAAGTTGTTTATTATTTCATGCATTTAATACTTAAATAAAAGACTGGGTGAAACCAGACTTAATAGCAGTGACTGTGAGAGGAGTCTTAGTGAAGTTTCTGGTGAATGACGGGATTCTTATTATTTGGAAATTAATCCCCTCAGAGGCTAGTGGCTATGTTATCTGATTTTCTCAATGACTCTCCCTCCCAAGCACTGAGTGGATTGTTTATCTAGCTTGCAACACTTTTACGAGGTGTGAAATGCTCTTGGCTGAATGCCCAGAAGTTCAATTAATCCTGTTAAGAGCTTCCCCTTGCTGCTTGTCTTTCTGAGGTTATTGGGGACTCTCTGAGCTCCGCAGAGTCTTAACTAGGGGCTCTCCCTAGCCCTTGCGAGTCCCTAGCAGCCCACCCCTGAAAATAATGCAACAAACAAACTATGTGCTTCAGCCATTCATCATATAAGCAAAATAATTTCTCCATCTTGGCAACCCATCTGATACCTCTACTTAGTGGCTCACAGTAGAACTCCAAATACAATTCAAATACAATTCAAGTTGCCAGTTGTTACCTATAAAGCCCTTCATGGCTCACAAACAAGTTATTTGTGGGACTGTCTGCCTCTAGATCTTTCTGCCATTCAATATGCTCCAGCAGAATGGGCATCCTGCCAAGCCTCTTCTTGAGTTAATGCCATCAGGAGAGATTTGGGAGAGGTACCTTTTCTTTTGTAATACCTGTCCTGTGGGGGAAAAAAAACCCTCCCCTTAAAAATTTGATCCTGACCCTGCTAATGTTTGAAGATCTTGACTGTTGCCTTGGGCTTTGGGCCAAGATATTAGATAAATTGGTAGGTGAAGGATATAGTGATATACCCTGGCTTTGTATTTGTGGTCTTTGATGATTCTGTGTTGCTTCATTGCTAAGAATATTATGTTGTTTTTATTACTATATGTCACTCAGAGTTGCATTTTTACAAGTTGAGTGGCTAGATGAATCCACAAATAATTTTTATCTATGCTGAATGTGCTACCTTTTGAACTGAATATCAATTCTAATAGTTAGAAATGCTATATTCTTATATTAGGTTTGTGAAAAAGCTGAGAAAAGGGACTAAAACAAACCTTAGAAATAAAGAGGAAATATCTTTTACAAACATGTAGTCAAAATATTTGTCTGAAATGGTATAGGGTTTCCTGCTTGAGCAGCGAGTTAACTAGATCTTCAAAGTCCCTTCCAACTCTGTTATTCTGAAATGTTGTTAGTGTAATGTGATCATTCTATCCATGGTGATTCTTAGGTAGTAACTACTTTTCTGTGGTTTCAGACCACTGTCAGAAAGTCTCCCTTAATTAGATTTTAACAAAGAACACTGATTAAGAAAGCAGTATTCAAAGAATTCAAACTGAGGGATTGTGTTCTGGAGTGTTGCTTACATGATTTCTCAAGTCTTTGGCAGATAGGAGTAGAACACTCACTAGCCTTACTCAAGGATTCCAATGAGATAGGAGGGCTTTTCATTTTCTAAGGACATCAGCAGATATGAAACAGAGACATGATTTTAAAAATGGCATATCAGGAACCATAAAGAAATCAGGAAGGCATACAAATGATGGATATTCATTTTGGAATGGTTAACTCTACATTTTGTGTGTGCATGCATGCATGTATGTGTAAAAGTATTGAATAGTTTCTTAGATCACTTACTAGAATTAGTGCTGTCATCCTTGGTTCCATCGAGACTTCCATCTGGGTGCATTTGCAAGTAGTAGCCTTGCCTGCAATATAACCTGGTCACTATGCCCTTGAGCTGGGGATCTGAAAAGACAAACATATATTGTCACTAGTCACAATACCTAAGATATTTCTATATCTTTCTTTCAGAAATAAAGTACATTAGAACCAGGTGCTATGCCCATTAGGTACACCTGACCAGGAAATCAATTCAACAGGAAGACTAAAACTACTTTTATTGCAGCTGGCTATAAGCTTTCAAGTCTCATTGTGCTGTTCCTTCTTATACATCAGCAACTTAGAGAGGTATCTGCCTGAACTGCTTCGGAATGTTATCTTGTTATCTGAAAAAGGTTGTCATCTTTTTTGCCTAGGTAATGCTTCCTGAATATTCCTAACAAGGTTCATTATTTATTTATCTACCTAATTTACAGAGCTGCCCATCTAACTGGCATTATTATCTTCTTTCATCTCTACACATGGCTATCCTTAAGACCTGCCTTTCAGATAGTATAATCAAATAGCTGATGCAATTTTAGCTCCAAGATAATAACAATGAAATGGGGGAAAACAGTGTTTTATCACGAAAAGTTATTTGGCCATTTTTTAAAAATCCAAGATTTTTTTCACACAACCTCATCCTACCTGATTATAATATAATAATTTGATTTTCGATTTTTCAAAAAAAAACAAAAAAGTTTCATGAACATTTTTTTTCTTATCCTATTATAAGGATTTCTTTTATGTTGAGGTGCACTATGTAGGTTTTTGCAAACTTGGTTGATCTCTGTCCAGGAAAAACATCACAGTAATATCTTATTCTGCTGCCCCACAGAATCGACAGAAAATTACCGTGTTTCTCATATAATAAGGCCGGGTCTTTTTTTGTTTTTGAGCCCCGAGAAAACGGCTAGGCTGTCTTTTCGGGGGGTGACTTAATTCCCCCACTTGCATCTTTGGGCAGGCGGGCGGCGATGGCTTGGATGTTGACCTCGGCGTTGGTGGGGCACTTTGTATCAGGGTCAACGCAGGCAGCACCATATCCGGGTGTGCAACAAAAGTACTTCCTAACTTCCTAGTTTGGGGGGAGGGGCTTAATTTCATTTCATGACTATAAAACATGCTGGGACTTCCTATTGGGGGAGGCCATATTGTTAGAGAAACAGGGTAGCTACATTTTGGTGAAAATGTTTACTGATAAGACACTGAAAGCACACAGAACTCATTGCCTGGATCTTTGGTTCATCAGATATAGCAAAGTCTAACACTGGCAAACATACTTAGCAATAAAAAAGACTCTTATGAAATAGAAATATGGAAATACTGGGAAAAATCTTAACATTAAAATAGAAATGTTGCTTTTCAAACAGGGATTTTTTACTCAATTACTCATCTCCATCTCCTAGTACAGGGGTGTCAAACTCACGTCATCACGTGAGTGTCATGTGACCTATCAGGACTTTTTCCCACTTCGCTAAAATGGGCATGGGCATGGCCAGCATGTGACACATCCAGTTCAAGAGCTGGAAGTTTGACAGCCCTGTCCTAGTACAAATTAATTTTCACTCTTCCCTTAACAGCACCTGTTATAGCTCACCAGCTCTTGTTCAAATACTGTTACTTATAGGTTTTTCTTATATGTTTTTAAACTTTTGCAACAAAATTAAATTAAACTGCAATCCTGCCAATTTTTACCTAAAGATGACTCTTTTTCCAAGTTCCTACCCTTGATCTGGAACATTCCTTAAGTACTTCTAAAAATCAAACTTAGTAGAGACTCTTTATTGCAATGTACTAGAATGGTTAGCATAAGCTGAATATGCTAATAATTAAGATCATGCAATTACTGAACAAAAATACAGTTTTCTTTCCTTAGTTTCCATTATTCATTTGTAAATGTGGTCTCATTGGAGTCAAGTTTGATTTCTGACCTTTTCATTAACTGACACCTGTCAATTTCTTAATAGTAATACAGAAGCAGTCTGCCTTTCTTTCTAGCCTACAGCCTGACATTTCTTGGTGTTTCCCATTGAAGTAGCAATTAGATCTGGCTTAGTTTCTCAAGGCCAACCACGGCCAGTTAGGTGCTTAATTTGTTAACAAAGGTACCATTTGGTAAGTTGATTAGTTAATAATGAACAGAGTTTTATCGAAGAACATTTAATATTAAATGATTTCATCTCCCATTTCTATCAAAATCTTCCATCAAAATAAATTAAAACTCCTCACATATTTAAAACAGCACTAAGGTCAACTTCATGAAGCTTAAACTTAACAGACACCTAACTTCACAATCTTTTGTATTAGAACGAAGTCAGAATAATAAGTATACTTTAATCTGGTGGGTTTCCCCCCCCCCCAGTGTTCTCTGAACTTAATGGACCCTGAGTGCTTGGAGCATTCAGGCTCATTGTTAAGTTGCAATTGCTTGTTGACCTAATATGGCACAGTGGTTAGAATGCAATATTGCAGGCTAATTTTGCTGACAGACAGCAGTTCGGCAGTTTGACTCTCAATGGCTCAAGGTTGACTCTGCCTTCCATCCTTCTGAGGTTGGTAAAATTAAAACCCAGATTGTTGAGGGCAACATTCTGACTTTGTAAACCACTTAGGCTATAAAGCACTGTGAAGCGGTATGTAAGTTTAAGTGCTATTACTATTGTTAACTGGCATTCCTGTCCGAGTAAACTCTAGTAAAGTAACTCCCACAGTCAAGAATGCCATTATGAATACAAGAAATCACCACTTATCCCACTCAGGGGCCAAACTAACTTATAGGTTAAAAAGTTTATTTTAAAAATTGACATTTTGTGCATAATTAACAGGGAAGAAGCTAGGACTTTAGAATAATGGTGGTATATGTTATATAGTCAGCAGGAAAAGCCTTGTTGTGATAGTAATACTTCACACAAAATATTTGAATCAGTCCTTGGTTTCCATTTGAAAACACAATGCTTTTGTGATACAGATTTGCTTAAAATAGTTAAGTAGCTATTAAAAGGACCTACCAGCTAACGTGCCAGATTTATATTCTATAGAATTTGGTTCAAATCATAGTCTTGCTCATATGATACTATAATTCTTCAGTTAAAATGAATTTGTCTTATAATAACAGACTATCAGTCCATCTGGATCATTTAATTCAATACTGACTGATAACATTCTCTAAAATTAAAGACATCAGAGTGTTTCCTAACAATTCCTGTTGATGCCAGAGAATTAACCTATCACTTTTGCATGCAAAAAACACATGCTAACCTTATCAAAAATAATATTACCTTTAAATTGCAGTGGCTAAAAATTCATTCAGAAAATACATTTCTTTGAGGGCAAGCTTAATAAGATTCTACTTTTCTCCAAATGTCATAAACAAGATTTAACAAAAATCAGTGTAATCCCACAGTGATTTTCATGCAACTAAGACTATAAATGATGACCTTCCAAAGTAATTAAACTTAGTGAACCTAGAATATTTTTTAAATTGATCTTTAACAAGATCGCAAGTCCATGTTATTGGATATAAAAGGCATTTGTATTGGCCTGATACAAAGATTCATTGTTTTTAAATCTTTTACTTTTTACTACTAATTGAATAATATCTTCTAACTATTTTGGAATATTGAATAAAAATACGATAAAGAGTGTGCTGTAGAAACACCAGCCATACACTGTGCATTACCCCATGCTTGATATATCCTAGGCATCTAAGATAGACCAGGTTAGGAAACAGATACCAAAGTAATTCTATAACTCTATTGATATAGGCTGATATATCAGAATCTTGAAAGCTTTCCCCCACCACCCCAACTGTCTCTGTACCTCTCTACAACATGGGTGTCAAACTTGCTGCGTCACATTGCCATCATGGCCTGCACATGATGCATCTGGCCCGTGAGCCACCACTTTGGGCTCCCTGCTCTAAATATACATATAACAGCAGCGTGCGTGAGTGTATATATTTCTTTATGCATGAGAGTCAAAAACTTCATGAAATAGAAGGAATATTTCAAATCTAAAACTTGGGAGAAAATTCTGACTTTATTATTAAATATCCAAATATTTTAGTAAACACAAAATTATATAGAAGAGGTATGATTCCATGACTTTGGTAGTTTATTTAATAATTGATATATATTTTCATAATATACCGTGTTTCTCCAACAATACGGCCTCCACCAATAGGAAGACCCAGCATGATTTCTAGGCATGAGGTGAAATTAAGCCCCGCCCCCAAAATTTAGGCCTATTTAAACCATGCGTTTCCCCACCATTTCTCACATCGTTCGTTAGAATTACACGAGGTGAAGAGAAATGGGGGAGAAGGGAAGGGGGGAAGAAAACTTGCCTTTAGAAGCACCATGCAGGTAGCCTAGGCTAGAATACCCTGATCTACTACCGACAGAACATCAGCCGATAGAAGCTCCCCGAAGGCAGAGTCCCCAGCTGCTTCTATTGGCTGGTAGAAGCGACCTTGGGGCGAGGGCCCATGCGCACTCCCCTCACCACGAGGCCGTTTCTATCAGCCGATGGAAGCTCCCCAAAGGCAGAGTCACCAGCTACTTCTATCAGCCGATAGAAACGGCCTTGCGGTGAGGGGAGCGCGCTTTAGTTGTTTTTGAATCTACCAGCGGGGCAAGAGAGAAAGCACACACATATCTGTGTCTGGATAAAAATTGTGAGATTGCGACGGACGGAATGGGAGAAAAGGCCTTAGCCCAAATGCGCTCTTGTTTTGCTTTCCTGCCCATTCTCTGATCAATCTCTCTGGGGCAGCTTTTGGGCTAAAATCACCCAGGTCTCCCTCAGCTAAAAGAGAGGGGAGGTCTCCAAAGACCGTCCCTAACCTCCGCCATTTGAGAGGACCGAACTCATTGCTTCTCAAAGTTAGACCCGCAAGTTTTTCAAAAGTTCTTCTGAATGCCTCGGATGTCCGATGAAATCCAGAAATGTCTCATGATTGAACTCAATCAAAAAAAAAAAAAAATAGAACCTGTCCCTCGTCACCAAGTCCCTGGTTTTACGGTTCCTCTCTCATCCTGAATTATGCAGAAATAAAGGATTCCGAGGCTGGCGTTGGTTAATTGGTTAATGACGGGTGCTCTTTCAGGCGCTCAGAGAGAGAGAAAGAGAGAGAGAGAGAGAAGGAGGCGTCGCTGAAGTTTTCAGACTCCCCCCTCCAATTGTTAGCAGCGCCACCTGTGAGCTGTGGCAGGACTGCCTCGGATCATGAGCAGAGTGCCTTCGCCGTTCAACTCCCCCTCCATGACTCAAGGTTTAGACTAAAATTAGGCCTTTCCAACCAGCCCCTGCAAATATTTGGCCCTCACCAGAGCAATAGAAAGGAAGGTTTAGCTTCACCCCGACCTTTGTTCACTCCAGCTTCCTCCCGCCCTCCTGTGCCACCGCGGCGAGCCTTTCACTCACCCTGCTTTCCCGCTGCATTACCATGAGGACTGCTCCAGCATCTCCTCTCGGGAGCCCACCCAATCTCCCTTCTAAGGGTAGTCGAGCTCTGCTGCCGCCTCTTCCCTCCCAGTGGGCTCCCCCGCTCCCCAAACCAGCGACGGCAGCAGGTAAAGGGAGGTTGGCTGCCCTGGAACTTTGGCAGGTTGCCCGGAAAAGGTCTGGCCTGGGGAAGGGAGGGCAGCAGTGGGAACCCCGCAGATGCTGAGACCTTCCCTCACCAGAAGGGCTTGGCTGATCCAGTGCAGGGACGAGGGCTAGCAGTGGTGATGTTTGTGTGTGTGTGTGAGAGAGAGAGAGAGAGAGAAACTCAGCTTGCTTCCCTTCTGCTAAGAAAAGTTTGTAGCCACTCTCCCATGCGCACTCCCCTCGCCACGAAGCCATTTCTATCAGCCTTTTGGGAGCTTCCATCGGCCTATAGAAACAGCCTCGAGGAGGAGAGGAGTGTGCGGGCAGCCACACCTCACCCCAAAGCGGCTGGTGACTCTGCCTTTGGGGAGCTTCCATTGGCTGATAGAAACAGCTTCGTGGCGATGTGAGTGCGTGTGGGTGCTCGCCCCAAGGCCGCTTCTACCGGCTGATAGAAGCGGCTGGTGACTCTACCCCTGGGGAGCTTCCAGTGGTGGCCTCATGGAGAGGTGAGTGCACTTGGGACACTCTAGGTGGAGGTGCGCATGGGGGAAGAAATTAAGTCACCCCGAAAAGACATCCTAACCGTTTGTTCGGGGCTCAAAAAAAAAAAAAAAAGACCCGGCCTTATTTTATGAGAAACACGGTACATGTTATGAGAAGATTATTAAAAAGGATACTTACTGAGTAGAATAGCTTAGTAGAACTGACAGCTAGATTTTATGTTTTGGGAGTTAAAAACACGTTGATGTTTACATGGAGTTTACAAAAAATGGTGTTTACAAAAATGTATGTACTTGTTTTTGTACCAGCCTGTACAGGGACAATGTACAATGTCAACCTCAATGGAACTATCTGTATTATTTTTTTCTGATCACTTCTAACAAGAAATACAAAATGTTCTGTAAATTTCTAGCAAGGATACAACTTACAAGTGACTTAAAATCTTCATTACTCATGGAAATAAGTGATTCTAAAACTGCCATGCATGGACTGATCTTCCATGAAAATCAAACCATGTAATCCATTTTAATTTAGTCACCTCCAAAAGGGCAAAGAAATAGAAGAATGACTTATCACCTTGTTTGTAATTGTACAGAATCTTAACCCATCTGCATTGATGATTACTAATTTAGAAGCATATGTACATCAGTTGATTACATTTCTTCTGACTAAAATAGAACCACAATTAATAAAAGATATCCATATACAATAGTGTCTATAACTGAGAAAAAAATAATTTGGAATATTCATTTTTTATAATTGGAATTGCCACCAAATTGATATAATTTTTGCCTATTTCATTCATCACTGTATCAGCTTCATATAACTTCTCCTAAATTAAAGTTTTTATCCCAAAACAATTAGAATTAAAGTGACTTAAAGTTGGGCAAGCTAGAAAACAACACATTTCCCCACCTGGCAATTCTAGCTAAACAACAGGTATGAATGCAATTCATTTAGCTACACTATTTCAGAAAAAAATCCATTTAGAATTTTAATTTCTAGAACACCTGGGAAAATTCAATATAAATCAAATGTCCTAGATCGGTGTTTCTCAAGCTGTGGTCCATGGACCAGGGGAGGGGAGGCAATATCATTACAGGGGGTCCACAAAGTCTTAAAGAAATGTTGTTATTTAAATCTTGTATTAAGTCTTGGTGGTCCATAGCCATGATCCATGGCCACAACAGGTATTTAAAAAGGATGTTTGGTGAAGAAAAGGTTGAGAACTTCTGTCCTAGATCATCCATGAAGAGTTCAGAAAGGGCAGTCCAGTTGTAGATAGCAGCTTTAATTTGCAAAGTTAAGTACAACTCTCTGAAAAATAGCCAATTTTGTTTTGTTATTATACAGGATGCATCGTCCATAATATAAAGTGGCAGGGTTTCTTAACTTACTATTAACTTCATTTATTCATTACCAAAATGCATAAGAGTACATGAGATGAAGTGATATATTCCTTCTGGTTAGATATGCAAAAGCATCACTGCAAAATGCTGTTAGCATAGTTGGAAAGCATACACTGTGTGTGGTTCTCATTAATGTGTGAATTGCACTAAATATGGAAATGAACCACTTGATTACCTGCATATCATTTAACATTTGCATGTATTGACAGACTGAAATAGAACTGCCATACAGAAAGAGGAAAAAATATGACACAGGCAATGTTCTGGCAAAAAATGAATCCATCTATCTTCCAAATTGTTTAGCCAGCAGTTTGCAATATATATCCTACACAATAATTAAACAACAACTAGGGTCAATATTTATTTCTAAGGTGTGATGTGTGCCAAACTAAAAGTCTTTCCCAGTCTATTGTACATAATATTTTGGCAGTGCATACCCATCCTTCATTTCCTTCTGCTATTCCTATAAAAAAATACAATGTTGAATTGCCAAATTCAACAAATATTGTGTCAGGTTTTAAGTCATTTCAGTTCAATAACATACCTTTTTACACAGAGTTGTTGTTGTGGGGAAAATAGGAAGAAGGAGTATTAGGAACATTTGCTGCCTTGAATTATTTATAAACTTAAAAGATTCGATAAAACTAAAATGAATGAATGAATGAATGATTTGTCCTTTTCATGATAACAATTGCTCAAATGAAGCTCAGACAATACTAATGACTCCACAATTCCATCCTAAGCTACTTATGGCCTACTTGAAAAATTGTGTTATTATGAAGAAGGAATGTTCAAGTTTTCACTTAAATTTCTCACTTTTTTTCATAAAGAGAGATTCCATTTAAAGATTAATATATTCCATTAATATCATAATGATGGGAGCTTCTAAGACACTTCAAGTTTATACCTACAACCTCCAACAAGCTTATCAGAAACCTGATGTTGTTTATATCAGTTTATGTAATGAAAAAAGATTTTTCAGGAACCATTGAAATTCATTATGGTTTTGTCTTGTAAAGAGACAAAACAGTGTTTTCATCAGAGATCAATACTTAAATTGAATAAAATACTCTTCTATTAACCACCAACCATAATACTCCCAAGTATAAAATATTTCCTAGATTAAAGGTTGACTTATTTGTTTTTTTGTAAGACAGAGATAAAAAGTTAATTTCCAAGCTGCCTGTAGATAATACATCCACCCACCTGTAGTCAGAGAGGAAAATAGGCTGCTAGTTCTTACAATTAAGTAGTGAGAGAGTTTCTTTCAAGGAGACTGGCACAAAAAATAGAATGCCATAGACTTTACCAATTTACTACAACTCCTAGGGATGATGTGAACACACTTTTTAAAAGATTTTATTTAAAGTTACTGGATGAATTGAAAGCACACCCTTCAGAATCAAAGAGCATGGAAATATTCCTCGGATTTATGGAAAATAATGTAGAACTCATGTTGAGGTCCCATCAACGAAACAACAGGAATTGATTCATCCTCCTTCTCAAAGCTGGTGCCATTATTTTTAAGATGAATACAAGTTTAAAAGACAGGAACTGAATTTATTTTACTTCTATGTAAAATTATTGTATTTAATGTATTCTTTACATTTATACTGTGTATCAATATATTGCATATTGTTGCTCTAACTGTATACCATTTAGAGTCATCCAAATTAAAATGGTATATAATACTAATGCCTCAGTGTTACTGTCACCTTTTAAAACTCAAATTTAATGGTTATATTTTATTAATCTGCCAAAATAAAATTTGACTTGCATTTATGAATAAATATATTTATAAATATGTAAAATCACACACTTGAATTTATGAATATTTGTAACACTAGAAAAATGCACACATTGAATTACTACTTTGTATAGGATTGGCATTTGGCCTAATAACAAATACTCTGGCTCCCTAATGTTCTGGGCATTTGATTCATCATCCAGCATATGTACAACTGGCTTACCATGTTTGTTTTAAAATAAAGGGATTTATATAGACGTATTCCAATATTTTGAATATTGGAATATACATGAGTTTGTATCAGTAAATGCATGGACCTTCTATTTGATGGTACCTTGGCAACAGTGGAAACTGTTTGGAGAAGAGTGAAAAGAGAGTGCCATCAAAGGATCCAAAGTTATGCTAATGGGAAGCCTAAAAAGGATTCTTGATGGATTGAGGAAAGAAACTGCTTATGAAAAGGAGAAAGAATAATTGCTTCAAAATGCGGACGAGAGAAATATATAGTGGTTAGGGGGGGAAAGATAATTATAAACAATGTGATTAAAGAAAATAAGGAACTGTTAAAGCATAGAAAATGTAATGATGTTAATTTCAGATAATTATTTTGGAAATGGGTGAAAAGGGATAAACAAGGGGCCCAGAGCTAAGTTAATGAAACTTTTTAAAAAAAATGAAATTATGTCTCTAAAATAAAGCAAGAGAATGTTGGAAGAAGTATTTTAGAGTTTTTTATGAAAATGATAGTGGTTTCATTCCATAGAGTGGAACTGAACTGAACCTATAAATGTTAGGGTCCTAGAAAAAGGATGAAAATGAAATCTGTAATGTTCACAAATATTGGAAAAATTGTAAGTCTGCAGGGATAGATAAAGTAATTGATGAAATGTTAAAATATAGATTTGCTTATGAAGTGGATGTGCAATTTGTTTAATGTGCACGTAAAGGCTACAGTGCTGATTAGAAGAAAGTCTTTACAAAGGAAAAAGTGACAAGGAAAGGGTCAAGCTATTTTCTAAAGCACCCAAAAGCCAGACAAGGAATTATGGATGGAAACTGAACAAGGAGAGATTCAACCTGGAAATAAGGAGAAACTTTCTGACAGAGAGACAAGCAACCAATGGAACAGCTTTCCCTCGGAAGCTTTTCCTTCTCATGGGAGCGCCATAACTTGAGACTTTCAAGAAGAGATTGGACTGCCATTTGTCAGAAATGGTGTAGGGTCTCCTGCTTGGGCAGGGGTCAGTAAGATACTACACAGGCATCACATCAAGACTGCCTTCAAAACAGACAGAAAAATAGCAGCCATCCTTAGAAACCCCGAAGATAAAATTGACCTGGAAAACCAAGGCATATATGAAGTCCCCTGTGCATCATGCCCAGCCACATACATTGGACAGACCAATAGAAGAATAAGTACCTGCCTGGATGAACACAAAAATGCAGTAAAAAAGCTGGAACACACTTCCTCACTAGTCCAACACATGAAAGCCACAGGTCATAGCATCAACTTCAATGGCACCAAAACCCTAGCCACTATAGAAAACCCCAGCCACAGAATTATCAGAGAAGCCATAGAGATTGAAAAAAGACCTGAAAGCATGAATAGATGATTCCACCAGACTGTCAATCATTTGGAATCCTGCACTCACAAACAAAAAAATCTCCACACTACTAGCCAGGCAAACACCTGGGCACAAACAGATCCCCCCGATACCTCCAGCTCAATCATACCCCAACCAGGCACCCAGATGAAACCTAGCTTCCTAACAAATGATAGCCATCCATTTACTTGGAGCCAAGCTGCACTAAAAGCCTCCAATACAGGAACACAATGTTGCCAGCTAATCAAGACACAAAAAAAGCCACAAAACAGACAGAAGATATTAGAAACACCAATCAAGCAGAATACAGCAAACTCCAAGACCAATAAACACAGACCAAGATTCCCAACCGATCAGGATGAAGAAAAAACCATTCTGGCACAGCAGTAGGCTAGCCCCAAATTTAAAACTGAAACAACTGTAAAAGTCTGACTCACAGACGAACACAATACAGAAGCCTGATGATGGCAGATGAGATTCTGCCGAAACGTTGCTACAACTTTAAAAGCACAACTATAATGACGTGGGAAAATACCCGAACAAAGCTGAATAACATACATACGTACATACATACAAACTTATAAATTAATTGGCTACACATCCTAAGCATATAACTCCAGACAGCTAATGATACACACCAATGTAAAGTGCAATTACAAAGGGTCTTGAAAACCATCAGTTTACCAGAAGGCTACATGCCATCTGCTCATCTGTCTCCCACCAGAGCAACCCAGGATATTCCTTTTGGGGTTATAGGCTTATGTTGATTCCTAAACTACCACAACTCATCCTTTCATTTTCTAAGAAAACATAGAAATCATTTGGGTACCAACCTTCAGTGCCTTAGAAAAACTGGGCTGAAGGTTGTTGCTTTGCTGTACGGTATGACCCTCCAATTTTTTTAGCTTATAAATCAGGGACAAGTGCCAAGATAGGCATATACTGCCTTTAGCTTTTATCAGCAAATTTCCAGGGTAAAGTTTAGGCAAAGTGCTGGAGGTTGAATTATCTAAAATAACGTCATCAAGATCAGCAAGAAAACACAAGTTAAATATAAACTAGCAAAATAAAAGTATGGAATCCCAACAGTTGAGCAGAAGAAAAAACAAGATCAATTATCCATGAAAGTTCAAGTTCAGATTAAGGATTAGGATATAATAAAAGTTGCACAATTCATTCGAGTACCTGAAAGCTTCCCAGACCTCACCCGAGCCTAAATGATGCAGATCGTCTAAAACAGCGTGCATAGCTATTAGAGAAATACTTCCAATTCCTTGATGCATCATTAATTTTATGAAGTTCCTTCTTGAACACTTAACACTTTTCTATCTTTCTGCTCTTTAACTCTGAACGTAGGGATGTTGTCATTCTTTGGGGCTTAAAGGACATGCTATTTTGTTAGGGTTACATTCTAGATCTCTAGGGGAAAGAGGCAGCTGTAGAGCCTGACTCAGCCAATGCTCTTGTTGCTTTTCACTAGCTGATGTGAATGTGAATAAGGTAAAATGCTGTATGAGTATACAAGACATCTGCCACATATTCACAGCAGAAATGGGATATATTCTACAGCATATTCTTCATTTATACAAACAAGAGCCAATATAGTATAGTGATTAAGGTGAATAACACGGAGTGAGGAGACTTATATTCTACTCTAACACATGGAAGCCTTCTGGGTAAACTTATACCAGTCATCACTTCTCAGCTCAAATCAGCATTAAGCATGATGACAATCAGCCTGATAAAACAAATCCATTTGTTTCATCACATATTGATAGCTCATGGTAAAAACTAAATACAGTACAAAAACAATTGGACCCTTCAATCACGCTGGATAAAAATAACAAATTAAGCAACCGGATCAATAAAAATTTTCATTTATACAAACTGATTCTAAATCTGATCATTTTTTCCAGCATTGTAGGATATGCTTGAAAATATTAGGCAATGTACACGGATTCTATAGTATTTTGTTTACAGTGAACACAAATGCCCTCTTCCTCACGTATGATAACCTAGAAACTAATGATACATAACTGGAATTCTTAAGATCATGCTTGTGTTTATGCTGTTTATGCTCTCAAATATGCATAGCATTAAAGAGTTCTATGTTAGAGGGGAAAAAGGGCAAGGAGTAATAACTCCTTCCGCTGGACGTGAATCAGTCATAAAATATATGCATATGTTTAGCCAGCTCTCATATGGTTATATAGTATCTATCCCAATTCAGACAGTTTAAAACAGGTATAATAAAATTCCTCTAGAAAAATATATCTAATGAAAATTTAATAATTAATGTCTATTTAATTATAGAAAAGTTAATTTTAAATGGAAAACTTTGAAATAGTATTGTGTTCATCTACGAACACAGTACAGAAGCCTGATGTTGGCAGATGAGATTCTGCCGAAACGTTGTTACAACTTTAAAAGCACAACTAGAATGACGTGGGAAAATACCTGAACAAAGCTGAATACCATATCTATCTATCTATCTATCTATCTATCTATCTTTGGTTATTCGGGTTTTCTCCCGTGTAAAATTGGAAGTATCTAGGTGACATTTCGATGAAGTCTCATTCATCATCTTCAGGCTTGTGTCTTCGGCTTTGTGCTTCTCAGAGTAATGTGAGCTTGCAGCTGCTTCTTCCTTTTAACTGCTAGTGGGGGTGTGACTTGATTGGTTCGGGGCTTGGCTGTGTTCTGATTGGGTGGGGGGTGTTCTCATTGGTTGGGGGTTTGGCTGTGTTCTGATTGGTGGGGGGGGAGAGAGCGCACATGTGTGTATGTGTGTGTGTGTGTGTGTGTGTGTGTGTGTGGGCACCCCCACCCCCCACCCCTGGGCATGTGGATTCATCCTATGAAGGCACAGCCAGGCTTGACCAAATACAGAGGAGCCTAGCAGATCTGCCTCAAGCTATACCAGACAAGAATAATGAAGAACAAAGCAGGCCAACCACAAGGGCTTGGGCAAAGCAAAAAATTGCAATAGCTGACAGGTTAACACCACTTCTTAAGAGATAAGTGATCCAAGCCGAGTTTGGTAAGGGAGGAAACAGCAGGAGTTAAACCTCCTTCGACCAACATGACTGAAGCAAAAACAATGCAGTTAATTACAGGTGGGAAGCGGTTGGAAGGGCCCATTACATGTGCAAGGGCTAAATTGATTAATGATATATAAAGGCATAGATCTCTGTAATGGTAGTTTAAATACTCTTACGATGCCAGCAGAGGCTGACAAACGCTTACCAAGTATAATAAATATAATTTTAGTTCCAGAGATTGTAAGATGTCTGTTCCTTCACATACATACATACATACATACATACATACATACATACATAGAGGCAAGTTGGGGGAAAACAGTCAACCAACATCTTTATGGACTTTATAACATGTCATGTTTTGTTCAGAAATCATCTTTATATTGGATATTAAGCAACTTTATTAAGATGGAAAACAAAAACTGTTTTGGTATTAAAACCATGTCAGCATTGGCTCCTATTTTAAGACAAAGCACACTCTTCTATACCGTTGTATTAGTTTATATTCAATGGGATTTTTTTTTTTTAAGTTGGGGTGAGCAGACCAAAAATGGTTTCCGGTGAGATGTGCTTTCTTATTTATATGTTTTTTAAAAAGCTAAAGGTATTCCATAGATTAGATCAATTGGGAAGAGGGTACCTGTACTTATTCTTTTAAATGAATACATGATTAGTGTGCCAAAAGTCTGCTCCAGCTTTACCAATACCAGTTTTTTCAAAGTTAATGATGGAATAAATTCTCTGCCCTCTCTACATTTTAGAAAGAATATACAACTGTTTCGGCTGCCTGGCACTGCAAATTGCTTTTTTGAAAAAGGACAAAGAATGGTTGGAATTTGTTAGTGTTAGTCTACCAGAGAGCCTCTGGAAAATATAGTCTCAGATGCATTCGCAACGGGATCATAGGCAATTTAATCTTATCTTTAAAAAGGGAGCAGGAAAGGTGATGCCTGATCTCTGTCATATTGAGATAAAAGACTCCTCTCTTTTTTTGGTTATTTGAATACATTCATAGACAAGAATTTACTATAAGGGATTAAACCGATATTTCAGAAATTTTAATATCTTAATATTTTATGCAATGTCACCAAGGTCATGGCTGAAATTGTATGCCTATCCCATTTCATTTTTCTCTCTTGATATTCTGGTAAGAATCTTCCTATTTTTAATGTTTCCTACTTTTTCTGTGTCATATTTTTTAAGGTTTCTTCACCCATAACTTCAGTTTGAGTTTACTACATTTTTTTCATAAATAAATATTAAATTCTATGATTCTATCCATATATAGTGATTCTGTATGTGTCACTTAGGACTGTAAGTTCACCTAAAATGTCCCCTCAATGGGAGGAAGAAATGATGACTAGCATGATTAGAAACAAAATATTGACATCTCCAGCACAAACAATGCATAGCCATCATACATTCATTATGTGTTTATTATGCCATGTAATTATATCCTGAAAACTGTGAGTGCTTGCATGATTTAGGGCAGTGATGGCAAACCTTTTTGTTGTGGTGTGCCAAAAGTGCGCACGTGCTGGCACCCACAATGCAATGCGCCCCGCCCCCCTGCACATGCAACACCCCTCCTTACTTTCACTGCACATGTGCGCACCTCCCAGCTGATTTTCAGCCCATTTGAGGCTGTTTTCGCCTTCCCAGAGGCTCGAGGGAAGGCCAAAAAATGGGCCTTCTGGAAATACTGGAAGTGACCATTTTCAGCCTCTGGAGCCCTCTTGGGGGCTCAAGGGAAGCCTCTGCAACCTTTGGAGGCTGAAAAATGGGCCTGTTTTGTCACTTCCTCCGGGAGGGCGAAAACAGCCTCAAACAGGCTGAAAATCAGCTGGTGCAGGTAAGTTTGGCTGGGGCTCGCGTGCCCGCACAAATGGCTCTGCGTGCCACCTGTGGCATGCGTGCCATAGGTTCGCCATCACGGATTTAGGGTCACGTGTACAACTTGCAACCATTTGTGAAAAAAAATGACTTATGATCGTTCTTCACATTTTATGACTGTTGCAGCATCCCCATGGTCACGTGATCAAAATTTGGATGCTTGGCAACTGGCATGTATTTATGACGGTTGCCGTGTCCCAGAATCATGACCTTCTGACAAGCAAAGTCAGTGGAGAAGCCAGATTCCCTTAACAATTGTGTTATTAACTTAACAACTATAGTGATTCACTTAACAACTGTGCCAAGAAAGGTTGTAAAATGGACCAAAATTCACTTAGCAACTCTCTTGCTTAGCAACCGAAATTTTGGGCCGAGTTGTGGTTGTATGTTGAGGATACCTATATTTTATATGATTAGCCTATAAATTCCTACTCAGTGTATAGGAGGTGGGCTTCACCTAACAGTTCCATAGCAAGTATACCCAAGAGCCCCTCAAGGCTTCCTTGAAGATTAATGAATAATATGATATTTAATAAAACAGCAGATAATCCTAGTTTAGTGACTGCCTCACTTAGTGAATGATCATAGTTACAACCAGGGGTGGGATTCTACTGGTTCTGCCCAGCTCTGTAGAACCGGTAGCTCTGAAGAAGCTCTGCTGTTTTGGCCTAGCCGCCTGCCCAGGTTCTTACCTGTCCTTTATTTCCTGCTTTTTCAATATCAGATGCTTTGCGCAGCACAGCAGCGGTTGAAAAAGCAGGAAAATAGTGCTTTTTGAAATGCTACACACCTGTGGGCAGCAGTGCTCAGCTGTCTGGGCAGCACAGCTCACGATGTTTCACACGTGCACATAGAGTAAATCGTAAATCACCAAACCGGTACTTACACCGGTCGGATCCCACCCCTGGTTTCAACAGTGATCATAAAGTAACTTTACAACCAATCCTCTCACTTATGACTTTCATAAGACTCTAAAGAAAGGAAAGCTGGAATAGGATCATAACCACAGTCAGTTTCACTTAGCAACTACTTCAGTTAATAACTTTAGATAACAGATAATCAGAGTTTGAAGGGACCTTGCAGGTCATCTAGTCCAACACCCTGCCCAAGCAGGAGACCTTACACCATTTCTGACAGATGGCAGTCCAGTCTTTTCTTGAAGGTCTCAAGTGACGGTGCTCCCACAGCTTCCGAGGGCAAGCTGTTCCATTGGTTGATTGTTCTCACTGTCAGAAAGTTTCTCCTTATTTCCAGGTTATTTTTTTATTTTTCTTATATGTATCCATGTATCCATAACTATGTTTTTACTTATACCTATTATCTTGTAAGCAATTGACAAATAAAAATAAATAAATAAATAAATAAAAATAAATAAAAAAATAAAAAAATCTGTCCTTGTTCAGTTTCCATCCATTATTCCTTACCTGGCCTTCAGTTGCTTTGCAAAATAGCTTGACCCCTTCCTCTCTGTGGCAGCCCCTCAAATATTGGAAGACTGCTGTCATGTCTCCCCTGGTCCTTCTCTTCCCTAGACTAGCCATGCCCCGTTCCTGTAACCGTTCTTCATATGTTTTAGTCTCCAGTCCCCTAATCCAGGGGTCCCCAACCACCTGGCCCCAGACCGGTACCGGTCCATGGATCATTTTGTACTGGGCCGCAAAGAAGGGGAGGGAGGAAGCCATAGTTTCAGATCAGCCCCCCGATTGCCGCCAGGCCCCCGAAGTGCCTGCCAGCCCTCTAGCAACCAAAGCCTGTCCTGCTCTCCGGCTCAGTGGCTTCGGTTTCCTCCTGCCTCGTTCCTCTCTCAGTCGCTCTCTCGCTCCTCCACCAGCCCAGGAAGAAACTGCTTCAAAGAAGCCGGCAGGGTGGCTTTTCCTGTTGGCGCAGCTCCTCCGAAGCGCCCGTTCACCCCCACAGCGGAGCAGTGGAGACAGAATTACTGTGGCCTGTGCTTCGAGCCTGGTGACCCCTTAATTTAGGCGAGAGAGTCGGATGCAGATCCGTACCTTCCGATTGTTAGCTATCTCAGCTTAAATGGTCGAAGTCGTTTAAGGAAAATTTGCCCCTAAAGGCGCCCTGGAGGGAAGGAGTTTGGTGTGCAAGGTTCAGAACACTGTCCTTCTTTTTGTTATAAAACTCTTTGGGGTGGGGTGGGGGCGAGCCACGAATGCCTTTCAAAAGTCACATCAATAATTCACCTAGGTTAGATATGTGAAATTCACATATCAGCCGATCTTCTCCTGTTCCCCCTCCCCCCCATTCAGTTTCTGGACTTTCTCGTTTGCTTTATTGCGTGGTTTATATTTGGCACATCCGGAGCCAAGAGTCTAGGGAGCTCTCAGCAAGAAAGCCAGTGCTGGGGGTTGCTGCCGCCCAGCGCTCAGTTTTGAAGGCGCTCCTCAGCCAGGCGCAGTTCCTGAATCTGTAGCTGAAACCCTCCGTTTTAAATGTCCCAAGAGAAGAGAGTATCTGTTGCTCAGGGTTGCAATGAAGAGGACTTGGCGCTCCCTGAATGGTTTGCTGGTGGACATTTTATTACCCGACTAGGTAACAACATCAGATGTTACCTAGTCAGGTAATGAAACGTCTGCAAACAAACCACCAAACTCGGACTCCACCACCCCTACCCGGTCCTTGGAAAAGTGTTTCTGCGTGAAACTGGTCCCTGGTACAAAAAAGGTTGGGGACCACTGCCCTAATCCTCCTGGTTGCTCTTCTCTGCACTTTTTCTAGAGTCTCCGCATCTTTTTTACAGTGTGGTGATCAAAACTGGATGCAATACTCTAGGTGTGGTCTTACTAAGGCTTTATAGAGTGGTGTTAGTACCTCACTTGTTAACCAAGTTGCTAGCCCCAGCTGTGGTTGCTAAATGTGAACTGTACTTTTTCTCGTTTCAGAATGACTGGAATCTTGGATTCCCTCAAGATTGAGGGAATTCTTTTGTGCTGCACAAAGCACTAACCTCCTTGTTAAGTGTTCAGAGCACATTTGATGTAACTTTTGCACTTTTGCCCACTGAGTGTGACACAGCCTAGAAAGTTTCCTTTCCCTGGCATAAAAATATTGAATTAATGAATTAACCAAATGTTATTTTTGCATACATCCACTGAATCATAAACTAACCAGTCTGGATTTAAACGAGATATAAATTAGTAAGCAAACAGATATCCAAGGATAAAACTAACCCAGCTTAGCATCTGCATAAATGCAACTATTACTTTAGCTGACCTTGGTGAATGAGTTGCACAGACCCAGTCAATTGTGAAATAAAGGGAAATAGGCTCATGAGCACTGTTAAGCATCGTGTATAGGAAGATTTACAGAACTCTTAGATTCTCATGTAGCTAAATTTAGTTACTGTTCATTCCCAAGATAAGTTAATTGCAGCAAAGGCCACTGATTTTGAGGATGATTAGCTTTTGCTGGAGCATTTCCATTCTTTTGTTTATCATTGTCATGGCAATGAGATTAAAACGGAGACTGAAAAAATGCATAAAAATGTCATCAAAGATTATTTAAAATGATCAAGCCACTTCTATATTTTCACATCTAATATTGACATAAGGAATATGGTCGCATCTAAAACTAAGAAATATTATAGGCTACATTCCCCAACTATACTACTTTCATTAATATAATTTATAAAAACACTATTGAAATTATATGCTTTCCACTCCCTATCTAATAACAACAACTAAGAGGATGTATTAATTATGTAACCAAACTCAACATTCTAGAGAATGTTGTGTGAGACTGGGAGATCAATCTCTTTTCTTTATAATTCTGCAAAACATTATGACTGGAACTCAGAATGGGCTATCCTTTTCAACCCTTGATAATTAAATAAATGTAAGTATAGGTCATCCTCGACTTACGACCACAATTGAGTCCAAAATTTATGTTGCTAAGTGAAATGTTTGTTAAGTGAGTTTTTCTTATTTTACAACTTTTTTTGCCACAGTTGTTAAGTGAATCCTTGCATTTGTTAAGTTAGTATCATAGTTGTTAAGTGAATCTGTATTCTCCATTGACTTGTCACAAGGTCACAAAAGGGGATCACATAACCCCAGGACACTGCAACTATCATAAATATGAACCAGTTGCCAAGCATCTGAATTTTGATCATGTGACTATTAGGATGCTGCAATGGTTGTGTTAAAAAATGGTCATGAGTCATCTTTTTCGGTGCTGTTGTAACTTTGAATGGTCACTATATGAACTGTTGTAAGTCAAGGACCACCTGTGAGTTTATTTCATTCTCTCAGAAAATTTTAATGAATACCCGAGAAAGTTGTGAAAACAGAAGTTGAAAAAACATGCACAAAAACCCAATCACATCTTGAACACTATTAAAATTATGCCAGAACCAACTTTTCTGACTTTTTCTCTGCTTCAAATTCCTTGTGCATTGTTTCCTCTACAGTTTTTTCATTCATATTCAGAAGTAAACCAACTACTCTTTTCCCCTCTTTTTCAGTCTATTCCTTATTACATTGCATCCTTAATCAAGACAAAAACAACTAGGGCATTTATCATTTATTTATGCATTTTGAAGAGCATAATACTGCACCCACTGGGATCAAAACTACTCTAGAAATATTTACAATTATTTAAGAATTTATTTATACAATTATTGAATGTACATGACCTTTTTTCTTAAATAAATATCTTAATTTTTATCTTGAAATCTTGGATGGCTAACTATACTATTGAAACTTCAAAAGATACAAATTAAAAATAACCATAATGCAATTGCCAAATTTCTAATACAACTACACCTACTTTGGGCTCACAAAACATCTTATCCACACTTGGGAGAAGCACTAGTATTTTTTAAGCTTGTATTTTTTATTTTTTATTTATTTTTATTTAGTATTTTTTAAACACCAGTGCTCTGAAGTATTTTTGAAACAGTTGTGAATGCTGTTTTGTTATTATTTATATATATTTTAAGTTCTGTTATTCATATAATTTTTCAATACATTGCTTAAATGACAGGAATTTCATCATTTCAGACAAGTTTAAAGAAACAAGAACTATATAGCAATATGTAATAATATATGAAAACTAAATATACAATTTGGAAAAATGATCTTGTGTATGAATAGCATTGACTTGGCCAGATGTTTATAGCACCATCATATGAAGAAATTAGACACATGGATCAGATTACAGGATTCTGAATCTAGAGCAATATTCTCCTGAATTCCTATAATCAAGAAAATAGTTGTTGCCTAAGGCTTACTATATTTGTGTAGTAATAGTTCATCCTGGTATTTCTACATGATATCCCTACATTAATTTATGCTGTTCTTTGGGAATAATCAAATATCAAAAAGAATTATCATATACTTGGAGGAATCTTGGATTCAGAGCAATTGAAAGACAAGAACTCAATAAACCATTAATGATTTCTAATTAAGGTATTTGGGAGATTCTGGAGCTATGTACACTACATATGCAAGGTGGATGGAATACAAATGTAATAAATAAACAACACCTTTCAGAATTCTCTTATGTATAAAAATGAGAAGAGTCAGTAGTCTCATTCCCTGCTATTAAACAGTATAGAACTGACTAGCTGGCTACTTTACTCTGAGGTTATACCTCAACCTCAGCGGTTTAGTGATTCATACTTTGAGCAATGTTTGACTGGGCTGCTGCAATGTGCTTTACATGGAGCTGTTTTTAGAGAAGCCCCAGACGCTGCAGCTGATATAAAATACAGTGGCAAGAATACTGGCAAGGCTGCCCTGCCAGTGTAAAATGATTAAATAAGCTGTGTTGATTATCAAAACTCTTTCAACTCCATTTCAGAGTGCTAATCGTTACGTTTAACGTTCTAAACCAGAAGTCTCCAAACTTGGTAACTTTAAGACTTGTGGACTTCAACTCCCAGATTTGAAGTCCATATATTGGGTTCCAGCTCTGCTTTTGTGGTTAATTACATGTTTTTGATTCAGATATATGGATTGATTCAGATTTAGTTATTTATTATCTTTTTAGTTTGATGTTGTAAACCACACTCCTTTGCCACTGAAGTGGGCTATAAATACTGCAAAATAAATGATACATCCTTTGAACATACTTTCTTTCCTGTTCTTTCTAATCCACGAACAAGAGCTAAACTGAAATGTTTAATTATTCCATGAACTACCAAATTAAAAAAAACTAATTATAGATAATATAAATTCTGATTAATTGTTGCTTAAACAGGATTTCCCATCAAAAAGACAAGTGTTTTATATAATTTTCCACTAACCATTTGTTCACCATTTGTATACAAAAATAAAATAAAAATGTCTACATACTGTACATTTCTAGTGTGGGCATCTCTTTTAAGTAACACTACATTCTAGCACATGACAGTCATATACAACAATGACAGGCAGAATGTGCAATATACCTGTATGGCAATATATCTTTGGTCTTTGAACATCAGTAACTGACATATTCTCTACCTGGAACATCAAATAAATACAAGTAATGATATTTCTTTTGTGTCTCTTGCAAAGAAGAGATTAATGCAGACCCATATCTAATTTTTCATTTCATGACACTAGACATTCAGAATACATTATTATGTATAGGGTTAGGGGCTGTATATCTTTCATGGATGATACAGTGTTTTTAAAAATGAAATTGTTAAGTTTCCTGCACTTATGCACATTAAAGCTTTGTTAGCTTCAAACTGAATTTAATAAGAAATGATGGCCCAAATAACAGCCATGATTGGTACCAGGAGACAGTATCGAAAAACATGCCTTTTGCTCATTCCCAAAGCTCTAATTTTAGAAATGCTATTTGTTAAGACACCATGACACTCTTATTCAGAAGTATTTTCCTATCATCAGTCCTATCACCTGTGCTTTTATATCTCTCTGGTGGTCTTATGTGCTGATATGCTCGATTTCACAGCCCATTACATCCAAATCAAATAACCTAGTCACATCCATTACATCCAAATCAAATAACCTAGTCACAAAGTTGACTTTGCAATATATGCTGTACAGAGATTTTGAAAATTAATCACCACGTAAAAATAGAATGTGGGTGAAGATTATCAACAACAAAAAATCCAATGTACATGTATGGATACATATGTATATATGTATGCATACACACATACACATTTTCTAATAGTTGACTATGTCCTACTGTAATCTTTAGAAAATGCTTTACAAATTAAGTACTCTGGAAGTAAAATCCTATATTCAGAAAGAATTCCAGAGGCTACAGAAAACTGTGGTATAGTATTTGTTTTAGCATCTACATTGCATGCTTCTTTGAAGCAATATAACCTCCAAGAAAACATTTAATACTGAAACAGTGCCTTTTTTTATTATCCTTAGGCAATTTTAGAAAAATCCAAAAGTCTATATTTCTTATTAAATTAAATCTCATTGCAAACAGAAAAGTGAGGAAAATAAAAATTACAATGCAGGATGCAGATAAATGCATCCAATTGACCTCAGATCAACTCTCAGAAAACTAAGCTGGTTGGCTCTGATTAATAC
The DNA here is from genome assembly GCF_049901715.1 of Pseudonaja textilis. NCBI lineage: Eukaryota > Metazoa > Chordata > Lepidosauria > Squamata > Elapidae > Pseudonaja > Pseudonaja textilis. Next base: position 30,502,467 of record NC_141997.1, read on the forward strand.
TTGATAAGAGATCAGTTGTGAATTTTAATGCTGTACGCTAGACTAGGAAGTCTAAAAACATCCTAGAAGAAAATAATCCTACCATGATGCTGGCAGAAGAACAGCATGGAAGATTTAATAGTTTAGTTTGCCACCTAATGGGAAAGGTTCTTTTCTTTTTATCCTGTTGTTTTTACTGGTTGTTCTGAGCCACCTAGAATCACCTTGTGACATAGGTGGCTATGTAGCTTCAATGAATGAATGAATTTCATGAATTCACCAGGAATAGAGCTCTCAACTTGTGGAGCTTATAGAAAGCATTCTTTATTATGAACCATTTAGTAGGAAGTTCAGATAGCATCATTAAGCAGACATGAATTAACATATCACTAGAACAATATACTTACTTTAAAAACAAAATGATATGAATGGGTAATTTATACATGTAAGATTATGTAATTGTAGCAAAAAGGGATTTCTTTCAAGAGAAGAGGCAAAAAAAAATCTATCTGCAACAGTTGTTTCAATTATGTACTGATGTATATTTGGGTATCAGTAAAATATATTCCCAGATGATGTAGATTATAATGGCATTATGGAAATACTCAACTGTTATATATTGTCATATACCAAAGGTTTTTTTGTGTGTATGCGTGAAGTAAGGTTACAAAGGGGATGTGATTCCTGACTCCCAGAGGTGATCAGTTCCTTGGAGTGCCATTTCCCCCTCATATGTATTATTCTGTATGAAATTTTTCCTATGAGTTACTAGATATTTTATTTGAAATATAAGTTACCCAAAGGGTACATGGGACATTCAAGAAAATATTGCCATTGTAAACATGCAACCAGGCACCTGTTGTTCTTTTTTCAACAAGATAGCATTTTCAGTGAACTAAAATCTTCTTGAAGAAAAAATGTAATTTATCAATTGGTCATTTAAGAAAGATGCAAATGAAACTAGTAAAATGTTCTCATTTCAATTTCCTACATAGAGTAATTAACTGCTTAACTGTTATCCTAGAACCAAATGATAACTAAATTATCTTGCATGCTTATCTGGGAGAAACCTTCTGAATCAACCAATCTAAAGTGCAAATTATGCTACCTACCTAGGAATTATCCCCATTAAAGTAATTGGAATTTACTTCCAAATAAATACAAGAAAACTATACAAAATGTACTTTATTGTATTTAATTTCATTTTAAAATATTAAAAAGTTAATCATACTTTAAACCATTAACAATGACAAGTAAAACTTGACTGAAAACTGTTTAATAATCTGAGAATAATCAGGGGTTACAAGAAAATGATTTTTCATGATAGCTTAGCAGTGTGGCTGAGAAAGTTTTATATATTAATGAGTGCAACTGTAATGACTCAATTTGGATGAAAGATCATCAGAAACAATAACAAAAGATAAGCACATCTTGTTCTGCATATACATTACCCAAAACCAAATTTAGAAATTTTATTATTAACATTAAATTATGTTGGGCTTTCCTTCAATGGTTGTTCACAACTAATTTCTTGCATTCCAACCTAATCCTAAACAATTCCATGAACATCCCAAACTGCAGTATGAAAAGCTTCAGCACATAAGATAGAATACTTAAAGTATATCTATTTAAATCAGTGGAAGTTAATCATTAGTAACTGAAATAGTATTTAATTTCTAATTATGATTCAATTCATTACATCAGATCAGATCATTTACCAAGATCTAATTATTGAATTAAGTTGAACTGGTTTGCTCCTTCACAACATACTATTAAAAACAAATTCTGATCATCGATGATCAATAGAAATGGTCACACAACTTGTGGACTTGGAAAATGGTTTGTGATGAGGTGAAGATGTCTGCAAAACAACTTTTTTTCCTTACAAGCAATAAAAATGTTATCAAAATAAAACTTAAGCATGAATAGTTGTTTATATGATATACGATGATATACGATGATATACGATGAAAGTAAAATTTGTCAATATTTCCCATTTTTAAAGTACATGTTTTGGAAAACAGTGATGTTTGTTTCTAAAATTAAATCACTTCTTAGTCATCATATTGAGGAAGCAAATTTTTCTGTTGTAAAAAACAAGGGATATGATCCTATTGTCATATCTACTACATTTATTATTTAAAACGGAAGAGTTGAAAAGAAAAAGAAGCAAACATTTTATAAATGGTTTCTAGGAACGTTCTCTAAAACTTTTCTATATTTGAATACTGAAAATAGGGAATGCCTTGAATGAAATGAAATCAATAAATTACAATATTACACAAATATATTTTTTTATCTTTTAAAATGATAGTACATGGCTAAAGAAGCATTTCATAATAGAGAATTAATCAGCTTTAATGACTTGGGTATGTTGGACTTCCTGCGTTCTAACATACTCACTGTCCATTTTAAGTTACTTTTATTTAAGACCATTATTGACATAATAAACATTATGATTTAAGGCTAGCAATTCATTTATTTTAATTTTATAGATATATTATTGAATACAGTCCCTATTTCATTAAATAAAGTTCCTCTTTTATTGGATACTCTTAAGCAAATATAAACAGATATCATGCATATCTCATCCCCGTACCTAAACACTGAAAGTATATACTACTATTAGTGTCATTTTATTCTATAAAAATACAAAATATTGTATTATTAAGTTGCATGTCATAAATTAAACATATGACAAACATCACATTTCATGAGAAATCTCTTTCTTACAACTTTCAAAATACAAATTATACAAAATTGCTAAGCCTTCTAATGCCTTTGCTATAAACTAAAAAAAAATGTGGTCACAAATTGATCCATTAATGTTGCTTTGTTGACGAAATTGCTATTAAGCAGCCATAGAATCTAGCAATTTATAAACATCACTATTCTATCTGTACTTTATTCCAATAATCTGTAACAATCAGTTTAGCATTTTATATACAATAGCTGCTACTGCCAGAAATTCACACTAACATTTTAGCTATGCTATTGCTAAATCACACTTGTAATGACAGTATAAAGCTTTAAAACTCTTTTTATTCTTGATCTATTCATTTAAAGATCTTTAGTCTTCCGTATACTAGTAAAACTTTTTAAGTGTAACTTATGCACTAGAAAGAAGTATAGATCACTTTCTTAGCCAAGGCAAACATTTTAGTATTGCTCTCTAGTACATTTGGTAATTTGAACAATACATTATTTTGCACATAAAGAAAAAATAAAAAAGTATGCAGAATTTACAACTAAAAGTGGGAAATCATCTTAGGAGAAATCAAATTTCCATTTTCTATCAGCATGGATAATATGAACTTTGACCCTTTGCAAATATAATGTGTAACCAGAATGGGAAATAGGAAATTCTCTAAACAAGAGCAGCTTTTTTATCGTACTTCTTTGTATGATATATGCTTATGTTTTTGTCAAATTCACTTGTAGACAGAGAATATGTATAAGATAGCATTTCTTCCCACCCCTCGTAGCCACTGAACTGTGAACACAGAGAGAACATGAGAGAGAAAAACAAAAATACACAACATCTGGTAATATTAGCTCGTCCAAAGATTCCCTGAGTTATAGCTCTTTGCCCTGAAAGACAAGTTCGGTGATTGCACAGGTGAAAAGAAATACAAAATAATAAATTGAAGGTGAGGTGGAGACCACATAGTGCTGTATTGTTCACGGAAAGGGAAGAAATTGAATAAAATAAATGTAAAACTGAAGAGGAGGAGACAAGTGTTAAGGGGATATCCCAAAATCTGGGAGTCTATCCCAGAATGCAGAGGAAGACAATTACTAAAAGTCAACATGATCAGAGTGAGGCAGCCATAGCATGCAGAGCCATGTTGTTATGGAACTGGAATTTCCCTATATTTACTCATTAAGGGTTCTCCACTTCAATTTCTCTGATTTCTTAAAGTTACAGTGCCATCAAATGTCTAACACATCTTTATCTTGCTCATTTTTAATTTTTGAAAAAAGTCAAAATGCACTGAATGCTACATTTATTATCCCATCTCAAATTGTCATATTTTTTTCATGTGCATCTTTTGGAAACCTTAGTGTTATTAGCCCACTTGTTCTCTCATCAGGCTTATTTTCCTATAAAGACTTCATTTCTTTTTCTCCATGTAAATTGTTAGTACTGGAAAAATTATAAATTATCTTTTATATTAGAAAAATTGCCTTCAAATTGATCTTGTTATATTTATTATTAAAACAAAAAATCTTCTAGCAATGAAAGCAATGATAAAATCCAAGCATGACTAGCAATGATTTTGTAGATTTACTTTCACATCGTATGCTTTTTTCCATTACTGATTTTGTCTTACAGTACACATCCTATTTTTCTCCTTGTTATCTCTACAGGGCTTCAAGGTTTCTTAGCCATTTTCACACAACTGGATGAGAAACAAGTTAGAATACTGTTCACAGATCTCAAAGAGCAACATTTTCTGTTGTACTTTAAGCCCTCTGAGAGCTCACCCAATTCAATTAGAATATGTGGGGAAATGCTTTTTAAGCATTTTGTTCTGCATGAAAATAAATGGCATAAGGGATCCCATTTACACAATGCCACATACCTGTTCTAATTAATCCGAAACACTGATAATCTTACCAGACCCATCCTAAGCATTAGTAGCACAGATGATGAGCAGCACACCAGAAGGCTGGGGCACAAGGCCAGACTATATATTTATATATTTATATATTTATATATATATATATTATGTATGTGTGTGTATATATATATATATATATATATATATATATATATATATATATATATATATATATTTATTTATATATATATATATATGTATGTATGTGTGTGTATATATATATATATATATATATATATGAATGAATGATACTCTTGACTACATCAAAAGTAAACCAATTTATTGAAAGCACTTTTCCCAATCACTTCACCAAATATTGCAGCGTTTGGAACATAGTACTTTGTAATCAAAGTACTCAAAAGCACAGATTTGGTGGATTGTTGTTCCCTCATTTGTATAAAGTGTTATAAGCACTACCAGCATTTCTGTGGTTAGCTTGATTATTGATCATAATTACATGGACTTTTTGACTTTTTAACACTCCATATAACTGTATCACTTACACACCAAATATTGTTTAATAAATAGGGAGTTTAGACATTTGTTCACATGCATGCTTACGGTGGAAAACTGGTTTCAGATTACTGCCTAATAAAAGCCAGGAGAATCCCTTCTGACACATTGACTCCAAGATAGCCTCTCTGACAATGAGCAGAGAGCCATCTAAAAGAACAAATGGAACATACTGGAGATGTTTCCCACCAACCACAAGCCCTAAGGGAAGCATCAAGAAGGTATGGGGAGGTTATTTCTCTTATTTGTTTGTTTGTTTCCTCATTCATTTTCCCACAGGGTAAAGGCAGTCCTCGACTTACAACAGTTTGCTTAGTGACCGTTCAAAGATACAACGGCAGCACAAAAAGTGACTTATGACCATTTTTTTCACACTGATGACCATTACAGCATCCCCGAGGTCAAGTGATTTACATTCAGATACTTTGACAACTGACCGTTGCAGTGTCCCGGGATTCTCCTTTGCGACCTTCGGACAAGCAAGAGTCCATCAGGAAGCTGGATTCACTTAATCCCTATTTTTTTTTCCTAATTTTAACAACTGCAGTTGATTCGCTTCACGAGTGTGGCGAGCAAGGCAAGTCCTAAAACGGGGCAAAAGTCACTTCACTCATTTCTCATTTAGCAACAGGGTTCAATTGCAGTCGTCAGCTGAGGACTACCCCTAGAGCCCCAACTTGTGAGCAAACCCCAAGTCAGGACTTTCGCTTCCAAACACAAGGCAGGCGCACACAGAGATACACGGACAGAAAATACACAAGCGCGCACGCGCGCACACACCTTGGCGCCGCAACCTCCTCTTCTTGAGCCCAAAGATGCGGACCTTGGAGAAGATATCCACCAGGTTGCCATTGCAAAGCCCGCGGTTCTTACTGGGGCTGTTGCGCCTCCTGTTGGCCGAGGGCCGGTCCCAGTGCTGCAAGTCGCGCGCTTGGCGCTTCTGGCGGATCAAACCGCTGGCGATGGCCGCAGCCATGGCCCCTCGGGTTCCCGCGCTTTCCTCGGGCGCCCGGCTCAAGCCTCACCGCGGAAAGGGCGCCGGGCTTGGCTCAGCTTAGGCGCGACCCCATCGCCTCACGGGCCAAGGGCAAGGACGAAAAAGTCACGGGGTCGCCACCCATGAAGCCTCTGAAGGCTTTCGGACCGAAGCAAAGCAACAAGCGGCAGCCAAAGCAGCGGCGGCGGCGGCGGCGGTCTGTCTAAGATTGCGATAGTAGTGCCTCCACGACGCCGGGCTCATGCCCGGTTCTCCATGGCGGCGGCAACCGCCGCTTCCATCGCTCGGGTCACCATCGCCGCGTCTTCCTCCTCCTCCTCAGAGCTGCCGCCGAGTGCTTCGGAAAGCAGCATCTGGAAAGTGTACGCTACGGCTCCTGAGAGAAAAAGACTTCATATCAAGGCACTTCGGTCCCACCCTTGCCGACACCCCGCCACACACACACACAAACACACACACACACACACAACCCTCCCTTTCTCCCTTCCCAAGGCAACCGAGGGAGGGGATTTGTCCTTGGGGCGTGTGGGTGGGGAGTTAAAAGCGGGGCGATTCCCAAAGCCGACACAAAAACCAGCAACAACATGCGGTTCGGGGGAAACGGGAGGAGGCAACAACAGGGCGGCGAAAGGGGTGGGGTGGGGTGGCCGGTGGGATTGTAAAAAAAAAAAAAAAAGGCTCGGCCGACCAAGGGAAGCCACGCACAAGGAGGCCGCCCCTCGCCTTCCAGCGGGGGCTTTTTGTGGTCCCCGCTCAGCGCGCGCGCGCGCGACAATGGGGGCAGCGCGTGGCATGGGGGGGGGAGAGAGAGAGAGGGAGAAAGAAGGTGCCCGGTGGGGTGGGAAACGGGAAGGAGAACCCGCCAAAAGTGGGTGTGGGAGAGCGAGGTCGTGTGGCCGCTGGTGAGGTTAAACGAGGGGAGGGAGGGAGAGAGACGAGAAAGGGGCGACTCTTGAGGGGGAAAGAAACGGGGTGCGAAGAAGAGAATCCGGAGCCCTCGAAGGCGGGAAAGGAAGCGAAGTTGTAACCTGCCGTCTGGAGATCTTCCTCCCGGCTCCGGAGAGGCTCCCCCGGTGGGACTGACGCCTTTGGCACCAAAGACTCCCGACTGGCGGCGGCGGCGACGTGTCCCTCGGAACACCCCACTTCCCCCCCCCTTAACTTGTAGTCCCAACCCTCCCTTCCTCGGGCATCCCTCGTCGCTCGACGCGGTCGGACCCCGCTTTGACCTTCCGGACGGGAAAGGTGACTCGCGTGTGGAAAGCGCGCTTCGGCAGCCGTTGACAACAAAGAGCGATGCGTGGCGGGGTCTCGAGAGCGGAATGGCCCCGCGTGGCTTCGCTTCCTTCCTCGCGCCGGCCTCCTGGTAGATTCCCGGCAGGGCGGCACCCTTCTCCCGGGAGCGACCTCTTTGACTAGTCCGGGGCCAACGGCAGTCCCAGGAGCCGAAAAGGCTGGCACCTTTGGAGTTTGGGTGGGGGCGGCTTTGGATATCCCAGGTGCCCGGCTCTTCCGTGGCTAGACTGCGGTAGAGGTCACTCTCCATCTAAAACGGGGCGGTAGGGTTTGGGAGGGATGTGGATCCTCCCCAAAAACCCAACTGCCCAATCTTCCACATGGATTTCGCCCGATTCTTTCGCCATTCTCTCTTCGTTTTGTTGGGAGACGCTGCTACTTTTTCGCGAAGATGTGAATTACCACCAAATCAAGCAGGACGAGAAAGGGAAGGAAGGAGGGAGCCACTTTTTTTTTTTGCTCCAGTTCACACCTGCTTTTAGATTCTGTTTTCCTAGACTACATAGCAGTCTAGTGCCCACAAATTGAACCTCGGCTCCTGATCTCTCAGGAGTTGTTTGGTTCTGGTTAGAAAAGAGAAACCCTTCAGGCTCATAAGTAATCGTTTGAAAGGAAAACGTTTAGAATGGGAGAAAAAAACGGGGGAAATGAGGGGGAAAAAAACTGAAATGTTTAGTACCGAAACAAAATACACACATGTATAGTTTTAAAAAGCAACATGTACAAAGAGAGTAGAGGAATACAAAAGGTATAATCTCTAAATAGACAAGAAAGTTGCACCAAGGGTAGAAAGAAATCCATTGAAATACTACTCAAACATTTACTTGTCAATTGATAAACATCTCTGTTCAACTATACAGCTGGCAATCATGACATTTTAGTGATCAGTCTCTGTTTTATCAGCTAAATCTAACCATTCTGGATTTTATAAGGCTGGAATTTTTAAAAAAAAATGTTCAGTGATTATTTGGGACAAGTGCTGAAGGAAATAATTTTAATTAATTCACACTCCAGTGAGATAGTCTGTTTGCTACAGATTATCAAATTATCAAGACAAAAAAGACTGGTGCTAGTTTATCTATAAACAAAGTGTGTTTGATTGATGTTTCTCCCTCTTCCTTTTGGCATTTTTGTGTGCAATTAAAGGTACAGAAAACCCTGACAACATTTGGACATCTCTTATTGACCTAATCCAAAGATAGCCTAGTCCACCACACATATTGCTCACTATCGATATGTCAAAGCATTAGAATTATACAGTCTTTGAGAATCACTGCATAACATTCTTTGGTTGCTATGCAAAAATAACACTAATTAAATCAGCTGCTAGTAGATGTGGCTACAGGAACAAAGCAGATTTGAAGTTATAGATGATCACCTAAAAGAATCACTCATAAACTTTTCTTTTCATGTGAACATCCTGATTGCTAACACTGAACAAAAAAGAGATAGGAGGCATTTGTCCTGTAAATTTCCACCCAGTTGAAATGGCTCTAAGCGTTATGTATGAAAGTGAACTTCAAAACATCCATGATTTCTATAGCTTCATATGCTTATCATCCAAATCATTTGACTGGAATGCAAGATGCACTTTGATTTTATACATATTTTTTCTTCAAACATACTTGTATGGAATGCTTATAAATTGTATCTGTACAGCACAGCGCACTGCCAAGGCCAAAATTTTCCAAATATGTATTGCAGTACATTTCAGCTAAATGTTTGTTGGACTTTAACAACAATACCCAATACTCTCCCTAAAAATTTAATGCACAAAATAGAACATTAGCAATTTGGTTTTTGTGATAGATTGGTATTTTGTGGTTGTTATTGACTGTAGACCATGGGTGTCAAACTCGATCATGGACCGGATCATGACGTATCACAATTTTTTCTGCCTTTGCGGAGCTGGGGTAGGCTTGGCCTGTGCATGACGTATGCAGCCTGCATGCCGCCAGTTTGACAGGCCTACTCTGGATTTTTCTTTGTGGATTATTGATTAATCTTATTATTGATATTGTAACCTCTCATTTGCTACCCTATGAAATGGACACCAATATATACTATAGAAACACATAATTGTTTTTATTTTAATTCTTGTTCCCCAGGTTTGTTTGCTTTTTCAAACATGGAAAAAATAATAATATCCCTTTAAATTTTAAAGTGATACTAAGTAAATTCAATATTACTTATATTATAAGTATTACTTATAGGTTTATTTTAGAGTTTCTTTCAGAACAAGGTTTATATCTGCATAAGCTTTATATCTACATATCTATAGTAGGTTTTATTGCTATTATCCTTTTCATCTCTCATCTTTCTTACTATCTTCTTTTATTATGATTTATCATTCATTGTTTGTATCTTATGATTTATGATAGTAACTATGATTTATTATCTATGACTTGTTGTTTGTATATACTTAGAGCTTATGCACTGGAGACCTTGTGTGTCCAATCATACTTGTCCAATAAAGAATATTCTGTTCTGTTCTGTTCTATTAAGATAGCAATTGACATAGCTGGCATTTTACAGTGCTTGTCAAACCTGTACTTTATCTGGAAATATATTAGGGAGTCTATTTGTTGTAGTGGTTAAAGCACCAGCTAGAATGCAGAAACCCATGAATTCTATTCCCACTTTAGGCACAAAGCCAGCTTGGTGACTTGAAGGCACACAAAAAATATTCATTGAACTACAGCATAATATATTAATTCTTAAGATGAATGCTGCTTAAATAGAATGTTACATACTAATGGGCGCTTTGAAGGAAATTCTAGCATTCTACTGTTTTGGAAAAACAATTTACCGTACTTTGATCAGGACCTTGGACAGAGGAAACCAAATAGGAAGAAGCTAATCTTCAATTTGCAAAATATAATAGGACCATTTAAAGAAAGACATTAGTTCCTCAAATTAAGACAAAAACAAGAAATTAACCAATATAGTCTAATAATGTCAGGAACAGGAAGTAAATCACAGTTGCCTTCCATCTAGGATGTAAGGGCATACTGCAGACATTCACTCCTTAAAAGTCTTGAGTATCTTCATCCCTTGGTAAAAACTACCAAAAACAGAATTATAACAAAGAATAGAAATTTATCATGGGATGTATATATGTATACATATGTATAATATAATACCAGTAATATTCTGGGTAAAATCCCATGATTTTACTGGGGAATAATTATGTCTCCTTTGGCCTTTCTGTTTCCTTTGTGTTTAAGAAATCTATACCTATACATATTTCTTTTCCAGTATTTGGCAGGGAAAAGTGAAGTTGAAATTGAATTGTTTTATAACAGCTTTTAAACACTAAAGAAAAGATTTTGAGGATATTGAGAAACAGTTCTTTACTTGTGGAATTTCCATGCAAGGCAGAAAATAAAATCAAACTTCAAGAAATGTAATGGGTTTTTCACCAAGTAATTTCACCTGCAGGAAAACTACTAATAAACTACTAATGTAAAATCTAAACTCTGTACTAGGGCCATATTATTTAATCAGGTAGTCTTGCAATGACCATATGTCATGTACCAGTTATTAATGGTAAGTTTCCTCTCTACATCTCCCTCATTTTATTTGTTCTATGTTATTCCACTTTGGAAACATTGTGACTTTAGTCACATAAAATTCAGTTTGTATATCTGATACTGTATGAAAAATGAGGATGCAAATTAATGAAAAATGGGTAAAAATGATGCAAAACAAAAAAAAAACATCGAAATTGAGTAAGGTTTTCTTTCAAAATCATGAAGAAAAATAAATTCTCTTATAATTTGAAAATCTAGGGTAGCTATTTACTATGTTAGGTGTACCAAGGGAAACTCAAGAGAGCCATCTACTGACTTAAATCTGTGCTAAAATACACACTTCTAGCAAGAACAAAATATTGATATGTAACACATTTGTTTAGAACAAAGATCTTTTAACAGGCTTGCAGAAGGAGAACATATATTTTACTGATTGTGTGACTACCAACTAAGAAGGTATTATTGTAATTTTAGGGTGTCATTTCTGCTGTATAATAAAAGAACAAAATAATTTGAAAAAAATCAATGATTTCAGATGATAGTTTTTCATTGTTGTAGCTATATGGTAAATAGGAAGTTTTGGGAAAAATAGTGCATATGTTATATGATTACTGAGTGATTTCTAGACTGGCTTTATTTTTATATTAATTTATATTCAAGATGAATATTTGCAGATTCCACTTAAAATATATCACAACATCTCTTTTATAGCCAAATCTAGGTTACAGCTAAATTGTTCCTTTTTACTGGACAAGACTTTCAGAATGTACACTTCTCAGTATATACACATAATGTTCATTCAACTGAAGAAAACAAAAATGCAGGTTGATACCTTGGAATCATTTATTAACCGTGAGGCAAAGAAGAACAAGGTAGACATACAGAATTTTTTATCGGCCAAGCGTGATTAGACACAAGGAATTTGTCTCTGGTGCATAAGCTCTCAGTGCACGTACAAACGAAGTAATAGGTCATAGATAATAAATCATAGTTACAGTCATTAATCATAAGATACAAACAACATGATCAATCATAGGATACTATTGGAGAAGATCATAGGAAAGATGAGAAGATAAGGCAATTAGAAATGAGAAAGATGAAAAGAATAATAGCAATACAGCCCTATCTTTAGGTCTAAGATAGTCCTGTGTTCAACAGAGTGATGGCACAGGGGAAAAATTGTCTTTGTATCTAGTTGTTTTGGCATGTAATGCCCTATAGCAGCATCCTGAGAGGAGAAGTTGAAAAGTTTATGCCCAGGGTATGAGGGGATCTGTAGATATTTTCTCAGCCCTCTTTATAATCCATGCAGTATACAGATCCTCAATGGAAAGAAGGCTGGTTGCAGTTGTTTTTTCTGCAGTCCTAACTATCAATTGAAGTCTGTCCCGGTCCTGTTTGGATGCAATGCCAAACCAGACAATTATTGAAGTACAAATGATAGACTCAATACTTCCCTTGTACAACTGTATCAGTAGATCCTTGGACAATCTGAATCATATACACATGACCCTTAGATTGCCCCAGTAACAGCTTCTCACAGGGTTAATGCACATTCAGTTTCTAATCAAGTCGCAGTCTAAGGCCTTTTCACAAATACTTATCCTTATTCCTGCTGTTCTCTGCTTCCTAGTTCATTTTGCACATTTCACATTGGCTTAACTTTTGCTATTTTTTCTTTGCAACTTTACAATTACATCAGTTACTATCGGTAAGCCATTGCTATCTAAACTGCCTTATTCTATTTCTCTCAACCTCCTACCTTCTTAGCTTTTCTTCTTTTACATTCCTTCTTCCCTCTCTGTTTGTCTATTGTGTTATTTTCTTCTCACAATTCTGGCCCATTTCTTAACAATAGCTTTGTGCACCTCACTTCAATATGTATGCTTCTAAGTGCTATTCAATTAAAACAATACTTAGTACACAAGCAAATGTAGAATGTTAGGAAAGAAGCTGAGTTATAAACTGAGACATCCAAGATCACTTGGCATAAAGGTCTTTCTATCATCAGTAGCTTTCATTAATGAACTTCACCCAGCTGAAACACAAAGGAAACAATACAGTGTGATATTTCAAAAGTTCCCTCAGGTCCTGGTTGCCTGAGGTTATTGAGCAAATCATTCAACCTGTCTACTGAGTCTAGACTTTCCTTAATATGATATGAAATAACTCTTCCATGACCCAAAGATTTACAGAGAGCAGAATTACTGCTATTATAATCTGCACTTTTTGTTTTAATTCTAGTGTAAATGGAATGAAATACATTAACTCGGGAATCACTTAAATATGTAATTGTTGGTTTCCAGACTGATAAAGACTCAGGACACAGTTATATAACACAGCTATCTGCAAGTTTTTCCATTCAGTGAAAAAATATCTCACAGGAAGTCTGTTAGAAACAAAACTAAAAAGATGATAGTTTAACGTATTATAGGAAAAATTGGATCTAAATAGGAAAGAGTTCAGTTGCTGATATTCTTGTAATCCCATCTGTTTCATCTTAGTAAATCTTACTTTCAGTTTGAGGCAACAGGAAAACAGCTTGACAAAGTACAGATATTGTAATGAAATGAACAAATGTATGTTGCTTATACAACTTATCGTCCAGAACAGATACTAATTTAGCAAAGAATAAGAAAGATGAGTAATATTTGATTGAAGTAACTTACTCTTCTTTTCAATTTCAAATTATCTATCACCCTTTTACCTAGAGTGTGTATTTCTTTCTACACTTTATGCAACCAGAGATTAACATGCACCTTGTTTTTATTCTCCATAAAAACAGGGCTATTATATTTAGTGAAGATGTAGGCTTTTCTACAGAGAAAAGTGGCTCTCTATTAAATATGGAAACCATCTACACACATATATAAACAGCTTTGTTTCCTATTTATTTACAACTGTATACTATCATAAGGAACCAATATCTTAAAAACAAATAACAAATGGCATAATTTTATCTCTAAAATGCAGAATTTTAATTCTAAAAATACTCAACAAATTTTCCCAGCCTGCTTAAATTCACATATGCTCTGGAAACAAACAAATAAAGCAATAAAGGTAGTATCACTTTGTAAAGGCATGTCCAGAAATATTACTGATATTTCATTAAATTTCACAAATCCTAGTAGCTGTTTGTTGCTGTGTAAATGACTACAGGAGGATCTAGGGAATTCAAGAGAGCCAGTTCACAACAATGAAACCTAATCTCCACATGTAACTAAAGAATTTGCATTCAATATTAATTGAATATTAATGCTGTGTCTCTATATTATGTATTCTTTAGCTTTGTTCTCTCTCCAGCCCTTGCTTCTTCACTTGCTAATCAAAAAGGAAGGGAACTGATGAGAAATTTAAACCACTACTGTCAGTAATCCCCTACATTGGTATTGATAGCTTCTGTATTTCTAGGCTAGGAGGCACTGAAGAATTATATTGAAGGCTTAAGAGAAGTTAGCCACTCTTTTGTGTTTACAAATGGAATAGCTTATAAGCAACATAATAGCAGATTAACACTCAGGGTATGCTCATAAATGAGCAGTCTAATTGGCACAGATGATAACTAGAGACCTAGGCGGCAGTTGTTATGTTTATTAAATTAGTCCATAGTTTACAGTGTGGCCTTGCCCAAGTGAGTTTGATGGTGGCTAAGTACTGATTAATCTATTTGCATTAATTAATCCTGTTAAGAGCATTGTTCCTCTCAGAAGAGTTATCTTTACATAGCTAAGAAAACTTATGTCATACTTTTTAAGTTTTCTTAAACATTAGATGTTCTTAGGCTGGACAGTGTAATGACATATGCTGATTGTGTAACTTGATAAAGTACCATATATACAGTGTGTGCGTGGGGGGGGGGGTATTTGCTGGATTTGTGTTTTGTCAGAATCTTAGGGAATAATGGACTGTATCCAAAATAGTGACAAACAAAGCAGAGACTAGTAACACTGCAGTCACCTCCATCAGAAACCCCTAACACCCTACAGATATTCACTTAATGAAATTTAGAAACTCTAGCTATAGAAACCATAAATAGACATAGTTGGCCATCAGTCAAGTTCTCCAAGATGCAGTTGGAAGAAACTGGAGCAATCTGGGAGCCCTTAGAGACAAATGTGAAGAGTCATGGAAAGAAAAATCAGATTGAAACATAAAAACCCAACTACCGAGATTCACTTAGATTGCAGTGGGATTGAAATGAAAAATAATGAACAAATAAACAGTCTCAGTCTTGTCCATATTCACTTTCAGATAGTTGGACAACCAAATGAAAATGTTTACTCCATCGTATTCCAAGACATTCCATTACAGTTGATCAACAGTCAGAAGATCAGTAGACTTCAATATGATCAATATAATTATGTTATTGGATTTCCTGATCATGAATCAAAGGAAGAGTGAACAAAATAAGTCTTCCCATGAACCCCCAAGAGAGATACCCACTATAAGGGGAAATTTTTCAGACTGAACAAGAAATCAAAACCAGTCCAGTGCATTACCAGTAATGTCCAAATACTGTAACCTTAGAGCGATGTCTAATTATCAATACTGTCACTTACTGCTATCAGGTCCCAAAATATCAATACCAATATAAAGTAATGGAACTTGGTCACCAGATATCACTGGTAGAGTGCTATCCAATTTGAATGCCCTGTCTGAAATCTTAGTTGATATAAATTGAGAAGGCTACTAAAAGACAGATGAAGACTCATTTGTGTAAGATGAAAACTCTCTCAATGACTTCAGGTGAAAAAGGAACCAAAGACATATAGTCAGTGGGACTTGAGCACAAAGATGGAACAAAGGAGTTTTTCTTCAGCAAGGGGTGAAGAATAAGTATGCTTAAAAGACTCTAGGAAACTAATAGTAGTTAAAGAATATGACAAAAAGCTGAGAAGTTCGGCATTTGGCATTTGGGAGATGCTCTGTTCTGCTGTTCCACTAATTTCTTTGGGATCATCAGGAGAAAAAAATTAAGGCAGATGAGTGGTGGAAGACAGAATTACCTCAGGGACTCCATCCTGAACAAAACTCTTGATCTAATAAAAATCAAGACATACTGTTACAAACCCCAAAGAAAAGAAAACCAATGAGGGTTCTGCTGCAAAAATTATAATGTTTATAGCAAGCAACATTAACACATTACACAAATTTTTAAAAGAAAATATCTGTATGATGTGCAATATTTAGGGTTTTAAATCTATAAAAGCAGCAGTATTAAACAGATCTGTTACCTTGTGCCATGGACAATGCTGGTAATTCATTCCAGGAATGTTTTCATGTAGCTATTTCATTTAAAGTATGGATATATTTATTTGTAAGACCCAAATATAATAAAGGTCCCTGCCTTACATAAGGACTATTTATGCACTGACAGCTATAATCCCAATTCTATTGTTGGAAATAAACTTGCAATTTTTAACTGAAAGCAATCAGCAAAATCCCTCTGAAAATTCCAATACGCTAACCATCATAAAGATAATGTTTTGCCACAGTTGCATCTTGGACCCTAAGTGAAAATTAAAGCAAAGTTTGAAAACTAAATATTACCAATATAGGAATAGCATGAGATGCTTGGAGCCTATGCTGTCAAAATTGATAGAGGCATAATTATGAGGAACAAATAGAACTGTAGCCAGATTCAGAGAAACAACTGTTCTCACATTTACAGGAACTTGCAGAACAAGGCTGAATGAGACTGGCATAATAACAACAAAGAATTAAAAAGCAACAACATATCAACAGTACCAAACTACCACAATCAGTTTTGTGTTTCTTTTCTTGAAATATGGTACTTATGTCTTCTACATGCAGAGTGATCAGAAAAATTCATTATTGAGACTAGCTTCTGCAAGTAGAAGTGACCCAATGAACAACTGTTTATGGGGAGGGAATAACCCTTGAGTACTATTTGAAGTTATTCAATCAACTCCCAGATTTTGTTGACTGACTCAATCCCTATGTATAGCATACTGGTGCAGGAGACATATTCTATTTCCATAAATATCAATCTGCTGACTATTTTTTCATCTTGTTTAATGATGTTCTATACTTCTCTTTTGAATCACCTTGGTTGATTCTAATAAAAAAAAAATCTCAGGTATGAATTTTGAATATTATGAACTAATTATCTCAAACCCACCAGTGAAACATTATTAGAACTAAAGATGCATATTTATAAAGTGGTACTGCCCACTCAGGATCAAGGAATATCTCCTACCCAATTCAAAGAGATCTTTAAAATCTTGGGGAAAAACCCAAGATGCTAAAATCTTTTTAAAAAGCCACTAAATTATAAAAGATGTTTGACATATGCTAGTATCAGTTCAGAATAAAATTCTTTAACATGTTAATCACCCAGCTGGCATTACATAATACTTTATTATAACACATTTGCTTACATAAAAATATGTGAATGATAACAGTCAGCTACCAATATAAAAGTTACCCCTGAAATCTACTGAGAAATTCATCTCCTAGATTCCAGGGGAGGATGCTGAATCCTGAAGACTATCAATATTTCCTATTATTCAGGCTAAAAATTAAAATTGGGAACAGGTATTCAATTGCTTCTCATTTCTATCTATATCTTCCATCTTCTATAAAGAATCAATATCAGTCCTATGCATTTACAGAAGTAAATTCAGTGGAGTTTACTCATAAATACTGTAACTGTGTATGCAATTAATGCTGTATAAGGTTACAGCTTTTAGCAATAGCAATAGCACTTAGACTTATATACTGCTTCATTGTTTACAACCCTCGTTTATAGAGTCACTACATTGCCCCAACAATCTCATTTTACTGACTTCAGAAGGATGGAAGGCTCAGTCAACCTTGAGCCAGTGAAAATCAAACTGCCGGCAGTCAGCAGAATTCGATTTTAGAGTAATCTTATATTATAAGTATATTCTATATATAAGATTTTGGCTGAAATTTCTCTTTCTGTCTTCCCCACTCATCCCTTTCTTCTGGTTGCTGTAGAACCCTAAAATTCTCAACTATCTCAATGCCATTTCCCCGGAGAAGCTAAGAATTGCAATCATTGCTAATATCTGATATGCTAGGTATTGAATGTTAGGCTAATATTTGATTACTTCAAAATCAACTAGGATATCTTTCTTCCTACAAATAGCAATAGCATTTAGGCTTAAATACCACTTTATAGTGCTTTACAGCTTTCTCTAAGCAGTTTACAGAGTCAGCGTATTGCCCCCAACAATCTGGGTTCTCATTTTACCCATCTCAGAAGGATGGAAGGCTGAGTCAACCTTGAGCCTGGTAGGATTTGATCTGCCAAATTGCAGGCAGCTGGCTGTCAGCAGAAGTAGCTTGCAGTACTGCATTCTAACCACTGCGCCACTAATTAATGGAAGACACCATACTGTGACTTTGGTCAGTTCTGGAATCTATGGATTTAAAAATGTGGTGGACCCTCAATCAAGATTATTTTATGTGATCCTTCAAGACCTTTTCAATGCTATAATTCTATCAACAAAACACTTCCTCAAAGTAAGCCATGGGAAGCTCAGTGTGACATATGAATGGATAGGATTAAAGTCAACATTTGATAAAACAGCCTTTTCTTTGATTCTTTAATGCAACAGAAAATTCAAATGGCATTCTGCTGTGCAAAAAAAATATTAAAATCTGTATTTTAAACATGATAGATAAGATCAGGTCACATTATCTGTGGGAGATTCGGCTATAAAGGAAACCATTAATCCTAGTTAATTCTAAATTATTTGTCTTTTAAAGCATCCTCTAGAAATTTTATATTAGACAGTGCAAAGCTGGAGTTATTGCATTGCCACTGATAATTAATTCAAATGTCCACTTGTATTATTAGCAATGCTGTATGAATAATTATTTATTGCTTTGTCATGCAAATCCACTGCTGTTAATTTTAAAAGAATCTTGCGCCGTTATCATTTGTCACAACAGTTTTAACAGCCTTTTTTCTATAATGTATAGTGCAATTGCCTGATTTGCCAGCAGTAGACACTGTTACATTTGTTATTTGCCTAGAAAACTAACAGGCAGTATAGAACTCCATATCACATTTGCTGCATGCAGTGGCACAGAAATCTGGATAAAGAACAGAGACCTATTACCATCCCTAAAAGAATACATTATTTTATGAGTATCAAGGAAGATAACTGAATGAGATTTATATCGAGTTGCATAGAAGTCAATATTACCTAAAGGCAGATGTACAGGCAATTGAAAAAAAAAAGGATATTTTTGTGCTAGAACACAAGAATTGTTTATTTTTTAAGGATGATTTTCAAAAGACAGATTATGCAATGGGAAAATGGGTTTTTAAAGGTATGGAGTTTCTTTTTCAAGTCGAAAGAAGAAGGAAGAAACCTTAGACATTTATATTTTGTTATTTTAGATAAAAATTTTACATTTATATTAGATTAAATCAAGCAAGATAGTATTAGCTGATGATAAAAAAAAAAACCTGGGATGGGAGATTTGACAAAATCCCATTCCTACAGTAATAGAAAGACAGAATATACTCTGGTAACATCTTTCTTATTCTTATCATTTCATTCTTATCATACCAGTTCATTCTGATTTATACTTCTTTTAAACCACTCATGTATATCAGTATGGGAAATATGTTATAGCAGCATACCCCTACCTTCCCAGGTTGGCGGCCTGGCACCGGGGGAGGGTTAAGAGGGGGAAGAGGAGACGTCTTTGCACACATAAAACTTCATTTAGGGATGCAAGTGCTGGTGCCCACAGCTTACACGAGTCAGGCTGTGTGTGCGCATCATGCACAAGCCAGCTACCGCTCACATGACCTGGTTGCAAATAGGTCATGACTTGGTAATGGGCCATGGCCCACAGGTTGTTGTGACCAAGACTTCTTGAGACCGTAATTAATCACACGCTTAGTCCAAACAACCATCTTTTTATTTCAACGGCTGGGAATTATATTCATTCCCAGCTCGTAAAGAGTCCCAAACAGTCTCTCGAGATAAGCACCCACCTTTATCTTCTTTGAATTGCTGCCAACAACTAACGTGCCAAATTAACTGTAAAAAGCCAAACAGAGTCAAAGTCTACACAGAGCTTCAAGGTTTAATCTGAACAGAGAGAACAAAGTTGCTTCCTGCAAAGTTTCCTGTCCCTTTGCTCCTCCTTTATGTCTCATGGGAGTGCCAATCACCTCCAAGCCTTACTCCCGAGTCACCCGCTTTTGCCTTAACTGTTCTTGCCTTCTGGCAGTTCTGCGTACACGCACACTGGGAACAGGCTCCCCTTGTTCTTCGGCCTCGCTGCTGTCAGATTCTAGAGGCTCCGGAATCAGCACACAACTCCCAGATGGCTCTGGCCCCATCTCTGCATCGGATGCAGGACCCTTGTCCAAGTACTCCCCAGACTCCAAGACTGGCCTATGTTCCTCCCCATTGTCCAACTCTGCTGCAGTCTCTGCAGGCTGCTGGCAGACCACAACACAGGTTGGGCACCCCTGTGTTATACAACCCTATGTGCTGAACCCAATTATACAGGTAGTCCTAGGACATATGAACATAATGGAGCCCATAATTTCTGTTGCTAAGCGAGATAATTTGTTAAGTGAATTTTGCCCCATTTTATGACTAGTTGCTAAGTGAATCACAGTGGTTGCTAGGTTAGTAGCTAGTAGCTAAGTGAATCACAGCGGTGATTAGTAGCTAGTAGCTTTAGCTAGTTGCTAAGTGAATCACAGCGGTTGCTAAGTTAGTAACATGGTTGTTAAGTGAATTTGGCTTCCCCACTGATTTTGCTTGTCAGAAGGTTGCAAAAGTGGATCACATAATCAATTAGCAATAATTAGCAATAATCACGCCTCAGATAAACCTCATTTCACTACGCAAAAACCGGACACTTCATCCATCATAAATATGAGCTAGCTACCAAGTGTCTGAATTTTGATCATGTGATGACTGGGATGCTGCCACAGTCATAATTATGAAAAACAGTTATCAGTCACATTTTTCAGTTTCGCTGTAACTTCAAATGGTCACTAAATGAACCATTATAACTCAAGGACTATTTGTTCATCCTACAACTGTGTTAACAGAGTCTGGAGAATTTGAAATGGGACCATCTGTATCAGTGTCCAAAATCACAAAATTGATAGGATTGCTAGAAATGAGCACAACTCCAAGTATTAACCAAATCTTTATCGGAAGCAATAGAACTGAATTCTAACTGATAGGCAACTTTTGTTTACCGCAGTTGATCAAACCTGCCTTATATCAAAGGGGTAGTAGTGACAATAATGACATCCACATATAAGAAGAATAACAAAGAAGCATCAATGAATTATAGACTAATTAGTCTGAGTATGATCAGTAAAGTATATACTAAACACTTAAGCTCCAAACTCCAAAATACAGATTGGCACCTTCCTTGTTCAAATCGTATATTAATTCTATGGGCTTATTTCTTAACAACTTGGATTTTCATTTACCTATATTGAAGAGGTGTAAAATGTATACCCTCCAGGTGCATATGCTGCTGACATTGTACCCCAAACCCCAACTGAATTAAAGGAAATGGTAAAAGATATTGATTTGTTCGTGTATTTATTTAATTTTTATGACTGCCTATCTCAAACAAATGGCCATAAGCAGCGAACAATCCTTAAGAACAATTAAAACAAAATTACAAGCATGGTACAAAAGAAAATTAAATAGCAGCTGAGGAAGTTATAGTACATACATGGTAACACAGCCAGGAAAGGGCTTAACGCACTCGCAACTCCAGAACCAGGTGCTGATGGGACAAATGGCCTTCTCTTAAGCTCACAAGGTAGAGAGGTGAATGTCCTGCCTCCAAGTTTGAAATTTTACATGACTTTTATCATTCCCTCTTGGAATGTGGCAATTTTATTATCTTTACACAGTGTAGTACTGTATATCTTGTATGATCTAGCTATATATCTAACAAGCTTCAATATAGGATGAAAACAGTTGGTTGCTGCCTTTTGGTGGCCAACATAAAATAGAGAAGGGATTATCCTATTTACTAAGGAATCAGTGATTCCATGATATTTTACTTAGTCTCCCATGGCAATTACTTTCAAAGTAAGAGTTCTAACAGCAAGTGTTATGGCGGAAAAAACTTGCCACCAAAAAAAAATCCCTATTGGCTAAAAATAGCAAAGGAAACATTTTATCCTTGCTTCAGAACTTTTTTTTAAAAGGATATGTTGGGTGAGCAATTTGTCACATAAATTAACCCCAACTCATTTATTTTTCATAATCTAATTATGCAAATCAAGCAAGTTCCAAAACAGTATGTAAGGCAGAAATGAGCTAATGTTTTTTTATAATCACCCTTAAAAATATTATTGTGTGCAAAAACTCAGTCTTTAAATCTTGGGGGAATTTGAAAGATATTAAGTAAAGATTCTTCAACTTTTCCAAAGCCCTGAAGGAGGAAAGGAAGAAGCCAAGCAAGTATATCAGCTTATGAAGTCACAGCATTTTATTTTGCCGAATTGCAGTTACTGCTGTTATTTTATATTAACCAATTCCAGTATGTTTTTTCCAGCATGGACAGTGAAATCTTTTGAAAAATAATTATCTCTTCTTTGCATACCAATTCTGAGTCATACCAATTTTTAAGCACTTAGTGCTATAATTTGATTTATTTTTGCAGGACATTCTAGTAAATGCCCCGGTGAAATGGAGCTAATAAAGCAAAATTTATTAAAGATATGTTAAGCCGGAAATAACTGTGTAGAACAATGCTGAAGAATGTAAGAGAGATCGAGTCAAATATTGAAGCATTTTTTTGTTATCTGCTTGGAGAAAGGAAACAAATAGGTTTTTTAAAGCAATATATAGAATAAAGTTTAAAAACTAATACATCATTATGGCAAACATTTAATGAACAATTTCTTCAATATTTGTGGCCCTTATGGGTTTTTAGAGCTTTTATATTCATAGCTGGAGAAGGATACTTGGAAGTGAGGTGTATCAAGTAAAGCTGTCGTTAGGATGCTTTAATAGACTTTTTATAACATTGCATTGCTTCTTTCTCCACTATATTGTACAGCACACAAAAATGGTCTGGTCTGCCTGACTTTATTTTCAATAAAAGGACCCTTATCTCAAAGTTGTTTTTTCAAAGGATAATTGGACTGCTTTTTCTTTGAGGAAAAAGAAGAAAAGGTTTCGCTTCTCACCCAAGAAACTTCATCAGTTCTAATGGTGAGGATGGAAGGATAGATTCCGACAGGGTGGCCAGGGTGGGAGGGGAGAATGGAAGGATTGCATTTATTTGCAATCATCTGGTTGTTAGCACTCTCTCTGAGTCTGAGGCCACTTGTGAGTTTATCTGTGTCCTCAAGGTCACCTGAATCAAGGTGCAGTTGGTTCTGGAATCTTCTTGGAACTGCTGGAAGGACTGCACTGTGGACTAGAGATCGGTGGTGTCTTATTCCTCACTCTCTATTGAGGGAGGGTAGTTCAATTCTAAAACAGTCGGATTCTTTTATCCCTCTTTCAAAGCCATGGTTCTCTCTATCCAAAATGTGGACTTTGTTGTCTTCAAAAGAGTGACCTTTGTCTTCAAAGGTCAGGACAAGATTCAGGAGTCCATCTGCATTTAAAAGACAAAACTCACTCTTTTGAAGAACCCAAGGTCCGCATTTTGGATAGAGAAGACCATTGGATAGAGAGGGATTACCTTCTATCATTGAAAAGAGGCCGAATGATTAAGAATCTCTGCAGATATTTAAAGACACCTTGCTTGTTTCTTGTAGCAAAAGCAATCAAGAAACTGATGATGTCATATTTTATAGCAGAGTTCCACAAGCACAAGCCATCCTTCAGAAACGGTTACATTTAAGCTGCCATTTCCACAAAGTGCCATGTACATCACTTTTTCCCCCGAAGTACTTCAGCAATATAGAGAAAATATATCATTTTTACCCTCCTAAACTTCAGTAAAGAGGGGGGCTTGCCTCAGTTTAATTATTGCTTTTGGCAATGAAAAAGCCAGATTTGTTGTGGTGACCCGGGGCATGGCACAAAGGCAACACAGTCAAATAAGCAAGAAGTGTCCCTTTAATACCTTCAACTTTGCCCCCAATATCCAGGTTACCTTTGGCTGGAGAAAAAACTCTCCCAAGAACTATCTTTCAGTGGAGGAAATTCAATCTGAAAATAAAGTACATACAAACTGTAAATAAAAACCCACACAAACCACGCTGCAGCAATTAGCTTGACAGGGCAAGAAAAGGAATTGCAGACTTGAAAGCCCAGCAAAACACACACAGTTGGGAAGACGCCAGGAACCCAGATAAGCCTCGACAATACCAGATAACTGCATCCTTGCTCCCAACAACTTGCTGTCCACAGCTTCCCTTTTTAAACACTGTGTTCCCAGCTGCAGTTAATGAAGGGAATCAGGGCCCTTTCCTCCCCTGTATGCCATGCAACTCATGTTGCTCCCTTCTCCGTTCCTCTCTGCGTGCCCTAGGATGAAGAGGGTGGGCCTGGATCTTCCTCTGAATTCTCTCTCCCTTGCTCTACCTCTCCCTTGCTCTGCCCAGCCAGCCTTTGCCCTTCCCCAGTTCCTTCCACAGCCAACTGAGCCACACTCCCACTCCCTGTCAGCTGCTCGGCCTCCCCCTCTGAATCAGTTTCCGATAGGGGCATGATATTTGTTATTCAAATAATATGGAATGCACTGTGCTGAAATGGAGGGGTTATAGGTCATTTGGCCATATAGCAAAGTGAACAACTTGAGTTGGGATCAGAAAGCAGCAGGCTTTTTCAATACAGGCATATGGCATCTCCTCAAAATGTTTCTTGCTACCTATGCTACTGGATTCTGGATAAGCTGCAATTCTTAAACCATCATCAATTTTTCTCTCTCAGAGATTCTCATTGTTCCATTCAAAGGTTCGCTTTTCCCTAAATAATCCATCTTGGTAGATTTGCCATTTTGTCTAATTGACATAGTTTTGGGAAACAATTTTCCTAGTAATCTCTTTTTTTTCATTCATTCATTTTTCATTCAATCTTTTTTTTCTAAATCATTCAGAAATTAGATTTGGAAAGTAAGATTAAACACGTTTTCATTCAAATGCTGATTTTAAAATATTAAGGTAGATAATTTTACATTCAAGGGACATCCCTGAATTAATCCCCTGAATTTACCAGCAATAGCAGTCTCACATAATTGAAGGAAGCAGTGATTTCTTAAGCTTTCTCATCACCACAGTTCAGGACGAAGAATATATTATATATTAGAAATTTGTCTGATGAAGATTAATGACACCAACGGCTTAGCGTTTGCAATATCATAAATCTGTATAGTAAGGGTTGTGGAGAAAGCTGCTTGTTAAGCTTGCTCTTGCCAAGACCTTCAACAAACCCATGATATCGGTAATGAAATATGGGGATGACCTGGAGGAAGGAGGCAAAGAGATTCTTCCCAGGGACTGATTAGAAAAGAAAGGGAGAAATCTGCATTCGCTTAACAATCAGCGGAAAAAACTTAGGAGAGAACTAATTGATCAGCTGAAAGGGACATGGTGGCTCAGTGGCTAAGACACTGAGCTTGTTGATCAGAAAGGTCATCAGTTTGGTGGTTCAAATCCCTAGCACCGCATAATGGAGTGAGCTCCTGCTACTTGTCCCAGCTTCTGCCAACTGAGCAGTTCAAAAGCATGTAAAAATGCAAGTAGAAAAATAGGGACCACTTTGGTGGGAAGGTAACAGCCTTCCCTGCACCTTCAGCGTTAAGTCATGCCGGCCACATGACCACAGAGTCGTCTTCAGACTGCGCTGGCTCTTCAGCTATGTAACAGAGATAAGCACTGTCCCCTAGAGCCAGAAACGACTAGCAAGTATGTGCTTGGGGAACTTTTACCTTTACCTTAATTGATGGTTAAAAATGGCAGTGGGAAGTTTGTACTTTCAGATGGCAAGATTCTGTTAATCTTTAATGTTCTGTTAAAGTAGATTTAGTTCATCTAATCATGTTTCCTGTCTAGTTTACCCAGGAGGGCAGACATAAATCTGGACGGCCACTAGACAGTACCAAAGGAAGAGAAATTTCAATACTTCTTTGCTACCATGTTTAAGAATTGTCTAGCACAGTTGTTGCTCCTTGTAGTGATTCCCCTGGACGTTTCCCCAAATATCAGTTTAAAGGACCCAGTTCCTGGCTCATGGTGGTGGGGAGTTGGTCAACTCCAAGCAGCCATTTGAAAGTGATTTGGCTGAAGTCCAGCTACAGCAGGATATCCCCAAGGCTTCAGGCTGGGAAAGCAGGCAGCTGCAGCTGGTCAGCAATGAGAAAGAGGAACTGCCTTCTGCACCTGATCCAAGGACATGTAGGGCAGAGAAAAGGCAGGAGCAGAGACAATTAGTTGCATCACCCATCTTGATGGCTGCATCAGAAGCTGGCTATTTAGCACAGCACACAGATGGAAATAATGCTGGGAATCATGTGTTCATTTTCTTGCTGTGTGCTCTTGCCTTGTGTCTCTACATTTTCTTTTAGTTATCCCAATTAGTTCTAATTTTTTTTAAATATAAATAGATATGTATATGAAATGCAAATAAATGAAAATTAAATGATTGCTGATTAAAAAACGTATGCACAGCAATTGAGGCCTGCTACCTTAAAATGCTATGAATATTCATTATGTTTGCTGAGAACTCAACATTAGTTAGTTATAAGGGATATCAGTTGCTAAGGTTGCAGTCACATTTCTCAAGAGAGCAAAGTCTCTTCCTATATGCAGTATTTCATACTTTTCTTTATTGTCTTTAATTCATAATTCTGACATATCTGAAAAGGAAGGAACATAACATTCTAGAAGCAAGCGTTTTGAGAAACACCTATCCTAGGCAGTTGGTGCACACTGGAATAATAAAATAAATGGAAAAATCCATATTTTACATATGTACATATTCAGAATCAATGACCAATGTGTTTGTTACATGCCTCAGTAGTCCATTATCTGTTGCATTTAGATAGTTGGTTCATTCAAATGGGCCATACTCACTAACAGTTCATTAATTTTTGGATTTT
The DNA here is from genome assembly GCF_049901715.1 of Pseudonaja textilis. Taxonomy (NCBI): domain Eukaryota; kingdom Metazoa; phylum Chordata; class Lepidosauria; order Squamata; family Elapidae; genus Pseudonaja; species Pseudonaja textilis. The sequence goes on from NC_141997.1 coordinate 30,529,472, forward strand.
ACTTATCCAGGCAAAAGAATTGAAAAAGTAAAAATGGGAAATTAGGCGAGCTCAAGGCCTCCTAACCTGGAGGACAACTTTCCACTTTATAAAACTATTCCAGTTAGTAATGCAAACTAAATATTTTTAATTTACAAATGCTGATTTTTTTTAATTTATCATATCCATGCTATTAAATATATAGTACACCAGTATTCCAGTATTCTCCCAATACTGATACCTAAAGTATTTTCTTTCTTTTTTTTCTTTTATTGTATTATTTTATTTGTACAAGATACATAAAGCTAAACTGTGGACATGAAAACAGAAATTAATAAACTCCAACACTCCTTAGATTTTGTAAGTAACTTAAAGTGTTCCTTAAAATATTATTTCAGCATGCTACTTGTGCTTCCCTGGGATTCTGTAAGATTGATTGCTTTTAGTTGTATTGCACGATGTTGTTTCCTACTAAGAATCTGTACAGATTGAGGTTGACAATAAACACTGCTAAACAAACAAACAGAGAACAAATATATTTAAATCTACCAGTTTTTGAACAGTAGATTAAACCCTACTGTAATCATTAGAATTTCCTCTACACTGATATAAAAAAGTTCAGAGATGAAGAGGAAACATCGTGTATCAATGCAAGATTTTAAATCAACCAATGTTCTGACCAAGGCTTCCTGAGACCATAATTAATCACATGCTTAGTCCAAACAACCATCTTTTTATTTCAGCGGTGGGAATTATGTTCATTCCCAGCCCGTAATGAGTCCCAAACAGTGTCTCGAGATAAGCACCGATCTTTATCTCCTTTGAATTGCTGCCAACAACTAACGAGCCAAATTAACTGTAAAAAGTCAAATGGAGTACAAAGTCCACACAGAGCTTCCAGATTTAATCTGAACAGAGCGAACAAAATTGCTTCCTGCAAAGGTTTCTGTCCCTTTGCTCCTCCTTTATGTCTTATGGGAGGCCCAATCACCTCCAAGCCTTACTCCCAAGCCACCCCTTTTGTCTTAACTCTTCTTGCCTTCTGGCAGCTCTGCACATGCCTGCACTGGGAACAGGCTCCCCTTGTTCCTTTGCCTCGCTGCTGCCAGACTCTGGAGGTTCCAGAGTCAGCACATAACTCCCAGATGGTCCTGGCCCCATCTTTGTATCAGACCCAGACTCCCAGACTGGCCCACTGTCCGACTCTGCTGCCATGTCCGCAGGCTGCCGGCAGACCACAACAACCAACCAAAGAGTCACATATATGAGATGGGTGGTGCAATGGTTAGAATGCTGTACTGCAGGCTACTTCTGCTGCCTGTTGGCTGCCTGCAATTTGGCAGTTCAAATCTCACCAGGCTCAAGGTTGACTCAGCCTTCCATCCTTCCAAGGTGGGTAAAATGAGGACCCAAATTGCTGGGGGTAATATGCTGACTTTATAAACCGTGGTATATAAGTCTAAGTGCTATGCTATTGCTATATAAGTTAAATATATAAATAAATGGCAATGACTGATTATTGTTGAGTTTTCAAACTATGCAACTAAAAAAAATGATTTCTTGGAGTAGGCAAACCCACATTATTTGATTAGCCAATTCTTTATTCATATATTGAGAAAATAGTTGAGGAAATAGTAGACATATTTTCTTATTTACAAAGATTAAAAACAGTGCTTTGGTATTTGTGTGGGGAAGACACAGGAGACTGGACTGAAAACAAAGAAAACAAGTTACGGTCCACCAACCATAGTTGCAGTTAATTTAATTCTCTCCTCTCCCACAGATACTAATTTGATTTTCATTTATTTTCTTCTTGAATTATTAAGGGAAATGAGATCAACATATAATGTGGATAAATCACATTATTTGTGTTTGCATGCTCCCTTGATGTTTGATACCAAATTGTGTTCTTCATGGCGAACAAATTACAGGAACTGGCAATCACGACAAAAACAAATCACTTGAAATATGTTTTATATGTTCCCAACTGTCACAACTAGTGATACCCCAAGAGCACAATGTGTGGGCCTGTTATGAGTCAAATGTGAAAAAGAAAATTTAGCAATGTAGTTTACAAGCAACTGAGAAAAGTTAATTGAACCTGCTTCGAAACTGGCTAGGCAATCGGCTACAGAAAACCACCACACAATTCTCACGAAACATATTTTAAGAAAGTTATGCTAAACAAGGGAACGGTGACTATTGCAATGCAATATCTTTTCCTAGGCATGTTGGATAGCATCAAAAACGTGACATTATTAAGGGATTGCTATGACAGACTTTTTTATTGAAAAAAAAATGCTTATTTTGGATGAGTGTTCACTTACTGTCTACCATTCCATCTTTCGTCTTGGAAGGTACTTGAACTTGGCATACTTCGTTTTTGCAAAAATTGTCATCATGAGCTTAGACGCTTAGATATGAACTAATATCACCCCTTTGCTATAATAAACAGTAGGTAGCTTTGTCCTGATCTTGTCACAATAAAAAAAATCACCATATTTTGAATAAATGTAGTTGACTAGATATCATCATTTTATTTGCAAATATTCATTGCTTAAAGCAGGGGTGGGCAAACTACGGCCCGCGGGCCACATCCGGCCCATTGGTCTTTTTAATCCAGCCCACCAAAGATTGGTACAGAATTAAGGTTTGATGTGAATGATTGAATGATTGCATTCATTTGAATTTGATTTGTAATGACGGGCATTTCAACACCAGGTGGTGGCCCGTCTGTCAAATTTTAAAAGTCAATAAGGCCCCCGAGCCAAAAAGTTTGCCCACCCCGGCTTAAAGCTTCCTCTTAACCTTGGGTTGATTAAAAGTGGGTTTAGCAAGTAGTTATTAGTCCCATATCTATTCAGATTAGGTGTTGCCAAGGTGTTGGGAGAAATTATTGTTTAGGAAAATAAACCAAATTCTTTCTCACACCTTTGGAACTACTATAGTTTATTTCTGAGCCATTCCAGCTCTGCAAATAAGTAATCTAACCCCATAATTCTTTCTTTTTAATTATATATCACCCAAGTCACAATTCACTTCTTCCTGCTGTATTCGCTTAGAGTAATGCTGAGCTTCAGTCTTCATCTTGGCAAAATGAATGTAACAAGGCTGCTTTCTATCTGCTTTCTTTAATGTTTATTCTGACACATGCACACCCCTAGTTCTGCATCCCGTAAAGGATTTCCTAAGGCTATTGCCATTCAAACATCCTGTATTCTCTCTCACAAAGTGAATTTCAGTGTAATAGCAGCTAAGTGGAGAAGTTTAAAGAGAAGCAGCCTTCTGTTCCTGGCTGTCACTTGTTTGTTATTTCAATTTATATAGCTGCCAATCTCAAATATATGACTCCATGGGGGGCGGGGGGGGCTTACAAACAATTGAAAAAAAATATGAAAACACCAAGACTGTACAATTTAAGAACAATAAAAACCATATAAAGCTATGCCACAAAGTTCATAGCCAGGGTAATCTAACTTCCTTCAATAATAATCAATGCAGCCACTGCCAGGTTCTACCAAATTCCCAGGTCCTCATGCTTATTGGCAAAACCGTATTTTCAGGATCTTATTGACAGCGCTTTAGAGATAGATGAATTTACTAACATTGATTTCAGTTAGTTTCTCATTTTTTTTCCATTCCTAAGATTGATTACACTTAGACTGGTTCTATTTCCATTTTCCATTTAATGAAATAATCTTCATTTGAATATTCATACAAATTTTGATGTGCTTTTCTCTTACAGGTCATGTGATGATATGCTATTTTCTTAATTCACATTTTTCCAAGCAATTTTCTCTAAGAGTTTTTCAAAACTATCTGCATTTTGGTACCTATTTCCTTATTACATATTACATTTTGAATATGCATTTTTACTAAAGATCTCTCTCTCTCTCTCTCCCTCCCTCTCTCTCCCTCCCTCTCTCTCCCTCCCTCCCTCTTCCTCTTCCTCCCTCCTTCCCTGTGTGTGTGTGTGTGTGTGTGTGTGTGTGTGTGTGTGAATGTAATGAGAGTACTAATGTGCAAGTCTATTTATTTGTGTATTAGTAGTATGAATCTAGGCAGATTCATATTTTAATTTAATTTTAACAAATTACTTTTCAATCTCTAGTCCTTTTATTCCAGTTGAACTTTGTTGAGTCTTAACATACTCTAGAGTTTATTTGTGGATATGTGTAAATATATATATATATATATATATATATATATATATATATATATATATATATATATGTAGATCTTTGGTTGTTCGGTTTTCCCGTAAGATTTGAAGTATCTAGGCAACGTTCGGAAGTCTCATTCATCATCTTCAGGCTTCTGTCTCCAGCTCTGTGCTTCTCAGAGTAATGGAGATTGCAGCTGCTTCCTCCTTTAACTGCCAGTGGGGTGGAACTTGATTGGGTGGGGCTTGGCTGTGTTCTGATTGGGTGGGGTGTGTTCTCATTACCCACCTAATCCAAAAAGAAGCCCCAACCAAAATCCAAGACAGAGAACAAGAAAACGGAAAAGCCCTCCTCCCATATATATAAAAGGCACTACAGACAAAATTAGCAAGATCCTCCAAAAACACAACATCAAAACAGCATTCTGCACAAACAAAAAAATATCCACCATCCTAAGAAACCCCAAAGACAAAATCGAATTAGAAAACCAAGGAGTATACGAAATCCCCTGCACAGCCTGCCCTAACACATACATTGGACAAACTAACAGAAGAATAAGCGCACGCATTGAAGAACATAAGAACTCAATCAAAAAGAAGAAACGACCTCTTCCCTGGTCCAACACCTCAAAGCCACAGGACATGAAATTGATTTTAAAAATACCAGAACTATCGCCAAAACCGAACACTTCAACAGCAGAATAATCAGAGAAGCCATAGAGATAGAAAACGCCCACACAGCATGAACAAACGAGATGACACCTCCCGCCTTCCAGCCATTTGGAAACCCGCCCTCATGAACAGACGAGTACCTAACATGAAGAAGGACACTGGACCCACACCCATGAGAGCCACACAAGATGCCACCACCACACTTCCATGTAGAAAACAGACTCCCACCCATTCAGAAAATGAGAAACGACCATGGACCAGAAGCTGCACTGCAGCTGCATCACTACCCACTTCAAACCCCTCTGAGCCATACATGAAGCAAACCAACACCCACTATGAAGATGCAGCAGGACCACGAACTAGAAGCCAAACAGCAAGATCACAACTCTCCAGCTCAAATCCCCAGCAACTAAAACTAACCTGAGCACAACCAAGCCCCTCCTGAACAGAACACGCTCCAACCAATCAGAACACGGCTAACCCCCAACCAATCAGAACACAGCCAAACCCCTACCAATGAGAACACACCCCCACCCAATCAGAACACAGCCAAGCCCCCACCCAATCAAGTTCCACCCCACTGGCAGTTAAAAGGAGGAAGCAGCTGCAATCTCCATTACTCTGAGAAGCACAGAGCTGGAGACAGAAGCCTGAAGATGATGAATGAGACTTCATCGAAACGTTGCCTAGATACTTCAAATCTTACGCGGGAGAAAACCCGAACAACCAAAGATCTACATATAAATACCCGCGAGAACCTCAGAAAACATATATATATATATATATATATTCTATTTATATGCCATCTCATCAATATTTTTATTTTATTTATATACCATCTTATCAATTTAGTCTGAATAAGTACACATATATAGCACAACTAGTTCTGTATGTCTTGGAGTTTTGTTTTATTTATTTATCATATACAAATAAATTACTTATTTATCAAATAATGATCATCATTCAGTTCTTATTACAATCAAATTAATGAATTTCAGAAGTAACTGTTGATACAAGAAGTTTGGAGAAAATACTGGCTTGCCCATTTTTATTTTTAATTCAAGTAATGTTCCAATGGATCCAGTACTTATTGCTTCTGTTTTAAAGTGTAAGAGAGGAGATCATTTTATCTGTGTAGATTTTGCACTTAACTCTTTCTAAGGGGTTATACAAATGTATTGACAGCATCTGCACAACCCGTTTTTCAGATGATGAATCAATAGAGTGAGATAACTTTAAATTCACAAAAATTCATATCCTCATCTTATTTTTAACAGCTTATAATGTCAATGCCTGTAAAATTAATTTGAAGCAGAATATATTTTGCTTACATTGCTATCTGCTTAAAAGACATGAGTCATTTTAATCACCTCCACAAAAAATCCCCTGCACTTTGATTTTTTCATCTGACTGTTATTTCTGGCAAGAAGTGTTCATTTCCAAAATTCATTTTAATTTTCTTTCTTAGTTGATTGCTTTACCATTTAGCCAAGGAATCAATACGCAATGTTTGAATACTCAAATACTAGCTTTCTATAGTTGGCTCACATAAACATTTTTCTCCACAGCTTGTTGCAAAACATATTGCATAAAGCCACGTGTTCATGAAATTGGTTGAAATGGTGCCGTGAAATCCTTATGTGCATAAAATCATTAATTTAAACAAAAGTATAACATATGAAAAGTAAGCATTCTTTTTCCAGTTCTGCCTCACACTCCGCTTATCGCACAATGATAGCATTTAATTGTCTTAGGAAATAGCAAGAATGCTCAAGTTTATCCCTTGAGACATTTTAGCTGAACTATTATGCTGAAGAACAACTGCAACAACATGAAGCTGTCTTTCTATTTATCTTCTTTCCATTAATCTACTATGTATTGGATTAGTTTAGTTGTAATCACACTATGAGGTTCCAGAAACCGTACATCACACAATCCTAATAAAAGCTTCCTATTGATACTGTCAAATTTTCCTTAAGAATTGCAGATCCTTGGAGATATCTGGAGAAATATTCCATTATCTGGAATATTTACATGTTTATACCAATTGCCTATGGAGATTCTCAATCATCCAGGTCATGGCTGTCCCAAAGGTGCTTTTTCAAGAAGCACCTGGACTTTCTGGTTTTTCTTTGAAGATGTTTCACTTCTCATCCAAGAAGCTTCTTCAGCTCTGATAGCAGTTATAGATTCATGCAGAGATGCTCATGCATAACTGCACCAATTCATACTTCATTATTCATAAATTGGCAGCTTTTAAAATTATATATGGTTAAACTCAACCCAACAAGAACATTATTTAAGTCAGTCCTTGGGGAAACCATTTAGCTTTCATTCAAATGTCATTTTCATTTCAGATTCTCATTTTTTAAAAGATACAGAGTAGAAAAAATCATGGTAGCTATACAACAAGCTTGAAAATTTATTGTATTTTACAGTAATCAAGACTAACTATTGAGATATATTAACACATAGAATCAAAAAATCACAACCAACTTCCTGATTAAATCAGAAAACTACTTTGCTAATGTAAGTAATAGAATAATAGAGTTGGAAATGATCTTGGAGGCCTTCCATTTTAGACAAATGACTGTCCAATCTCTTCTTAGTTTGTCCCCCAGTTCATGTTAGGGCACTTAAAATCCCCCATTACTACTGTTATATGTTTCCTACATACATTTGTTAACTGATTAGCAAAATGTTCACCTATTTCTTCTGGTTGGCCTGTAGTATGCACTTATGGTGATGTCATTCTTTTTCCCTTTTATATTAACACATATGTGTTCTAGGAGGCTTTCGTTCTTGGTTTTATGCATTTCTGTAATGGGGTAATGATTTCTTACATATAATACAACTCTACTTTCTCTTTTGTTAGATATGTATCTTTTGAACAGTTTATATCTTTCTGTCAATACGTTATTCCAGTCACAGATTTCATCTCACTCAGTTTCAGTAATGGCAATTATATCATCTATGCCTCATGTATTAGTACTTCAAATTTATCCAGTTTGTTCCTCAAACTTTAAATATTTGTGACATTTGGGCAATGTCATATCCACCCATAATAAATAGTGATGGGAAACTAAATTAATAACCTGAGCCAGATTAGAATGTTTTATTAAACTGCAAGGCTGAGCTTCTTTTTTGATTGGCCTAAATATTCATTGATATATCTGCTTCATAAGGATTTTCCCCACTTTGTAAATGTAAAGATATGAAGCAAGAATTTTATTTTCTTTAACAATTTGTATTCTCCTATTTCCTAGGAGAACATCTAGAAGCACTAAATTAGAAACACAGATAATTTGTTTTGCAGTACTTCTTTAGTCATCGTGACTGGGAAGGATATCTATCTCTGACTTTCTTTCATTTCATTCTGCCATTGAAAAGCCAAACATTTCAATTCTGGATTTCTGGTTCAACCATATTTTTCCATTCTGAGTTATGTTCCCTGACCATGTCGCTTCTGGAACAGTGAATATAATTTATTAGAAAGGTTCAAAAACAAATAAGGATGAGAATTTACCTTCTGAAATGTACCTTTACTTTTACCTTCTGAAATGTAATAACTAACATTGCACTTTAAAATATCTATCTATCTATCTATCTATCTATCTATCTATCTATCTATCTATCTATCTATCTATCTATCTATCTATCTATCTTTAATTGGTAGAACCAAGTGCAGCCAATAGCCCTAAACTCCAAAAATGCATCTCAGGAAATCTCTCTCTCTGAGTTTCATAAGAGAAGATAATGACATGAACATAGAAATTTAAAATGTTATGAAATAATCATTTTTAAAAGCATTGCATATATTCATAATAAATGTGAACATAATGCACAGTGAGATGGTTAGCTTCTCATTACCATAGAAACACAGTTTGTATTCTACAGATGGTATTTCAGTCTGTGCAAGCTTCCAATTACCATCTGGTTCTGGAACATCTGTTACTTTTAGCAGAACTTTTGCTGAGAAATAAATAATAGGTTTTGGGGAGATGGCCAGGGAACTAAAATCTACTGTGCCATTTAGATTAAGGTACCTTAGATATGATTAATGCCAGTGAAAAAGGTAACTGTTAAAACAGTATTTTTAGTGATTTAACTTTGTGTAAAACAATTTGTTAACTTTTTATTGAAATATGAAGGGTGTTAAACATTTCAATAACTATTTGTCACGGTTATTTTTAAAGGCTCAGTCATACGTTAATTTAAAATATCACTTTTCATTTATGTAGCTTCCAGATTTTAGAGAGACTACAGTCAGTGAGTTGTTACTGTTTCCACTAGTTTTAGAGCTACAACAAAAATAAAATACAATAACATGGTTTTAAAAAAGTAGCTATTTCATATTGCTATTAGTAGGGTTTACACTTTATTGAATTTTTGTATTATTACAATATAAATATTATTCATAATTACTTTTCTTCCTTAGTACTGTTTATGATCAAAACGAAAAATTATGTATTGGAAGAGATGAAAACAAGGCCTTTAAGTAAAAACAAATACACTATGCCAAAGTTATCTTGCTGGCACTGACCCTTCAGCCAATGGTTTAAAATCCTTTATTCCCTCATTGGATGTTGACCTTTTGGTGGAAGCACAGATGAAAACACCACTTGGAATCTTAACTCCTTAACTATCTTGCCAAACTGCTCTTGATATTGTTTTTAGGTTCACTAAAACATTCATCCGCACATGAAAGAGAAGAAAGGAATAGTAATTTGTGGACTTGATTATTTTAGTAATTACATCTTTGATTTTTTCTCCAGGGAGAAAACATATTTCTCTAGATTGTTTAGAGAATTGATTATCTGGTCTACAGACGGCAGATTATGTTCCCCTGAGAATTGAGTCTCCTATTATCAACACTCACCTTTTTTTTCCCCCCTGGGGAAGTCTAGGCTACTTTTTTTTTTATTGTAGAAACACTCAATGAAGTCACTTTTCCAGGTTTCTGCATGGTTTCTTCCAGGGGTAGGGTGGGGCTATGAAATCGATTGTTCAACTCCAGTGGGGCTGCATTGGACTGTGCTGAATAGGACAGCAAGGATATTACTGTGCATTTTTGTTTTTTATAAGTGACAGTTTTCCATTGGTCTGTCTCTAAAGGTTCATGTACAGGTTCATTTCTTCTAGTAGTTATTTGTTCCTTATCTTAGCCTTCTTGTTTGTAATGAGAAAGTCTCGTCTGAGTCTCAGAGTGGCTATAGTTGTCTCTAAATGCTTTATTTTTAATTCCAGTAATTTGTTTAGTCTATATTTAGTGCATGTGCAATTTGAATCCTCCATGGGCATGAGTACATACAATTGGAATGTATTTTTCAAATCACAACAGTGTCAGTCTCTATTCCCATAACTATGTTTCTTTTTACTAGTTCATTTAAGAATTAAACATGTTAAAAGTTTACAAAGTATTAAAAGATGGAAAAGATTTTTCCATTAAAAAAAAAAACTAAATTAAAAATTTTAAAATTCTAAAAGTTCATTTAAAATTTTCAAAATGTAAACATTTTTAGTTTTTTATTTAAATGTTAAATAAATCTGAATAACTAAATAAGCTATTTGTTTTTTGTGTAACTACTGATGTGTATATAACAACAGTCTATATTACATTCTGCCCAAATGCAAGACTTGGCTGAGATATCCTGTGCATATTGCTAGAACTATAAAAGCTATGATTATATAAAGGTAAGCTTGATGCCTGGTAAACTGAAAGTTTCAAAACAGAATTATGAAAAGCACATCCAAGTCTATCAACCTGGCTTTGAAAACATAACACATTTTTATGCAAACTTGTCTTTGGCCAAAGAACCCAGTCTACATTGCATCAAATTTTGCCATCTTACTCTCAATCAGCTTTTTCAGGCAATTCTCTCTACTTAACAAAACATTGGTTTGACAATGAATGCCATGCCGCTAAGATGTAAGTGGTTTCCTGCTTTAAGGAATATAAAAAGGATCCCCTTTCTTATTCAGTCTAAGACCTTCTGCTCTTCAAAAGGAAATATAAATAGTAATTACAGGCAAAGAAGAGGCAAGCTCTGAGAGCCAGTTGACATCAACTAATTTCTGTTACTTGTTCCAAAAATTCAGCTCAGTTCTGGAAATGCATATTTCTTCAATCTGCTTCCGCCAATTTATGAATTTCATCCTTTTTTTTCCTGCTTCAGTTGGGAAGACCCTTTCAGATTGCTCTATACACAGGAAGAATTACTCCATCTGAAGAGTGGATTAGACCAAGAAGCTCATCTGCTCCCTTCCTGGCTACTGCCCACCCCCCCTACAACTAGGCTATGAGATTATAAAACTGATTAAAAAGCTGAAATTAAACAAAACTCCAGGATGGGACTTCAGTTCAGCAGAGACCATTCAAAACTATTTAGATTGGTGGATACCAATTTTGGCTTCCCTATTCACCTGCCAATTATCACCACATTAGCCCTCTTAGTGTGGTTAGTAAATTATGGTAGACATTTGTATAACAAACTCCCGGATTGGGTTATAATTGAAAATATCTTGGCTGATGTAGAAGAAAAACAGGCACAGCTGGGAGGCAGAGTTAAGTGAGTCATCAGCCTAGAGTCATTGTGTCCCACAAACAGTCCAAGTCCAACCCCTCTTGAATTCCATTGGCACTTATCTGGAGCCAATTTAGTATTGTACTAAATAACTGAAAAATTCACAGTGGTCATGTTACTGTAAATCAGTGGTCACCAACCAGATCACCACTGGTGGTCTGCAGAGAAATGTCACCCCCAAAGCACCCCCCAAAGCAATTAATCCAGGCTGCATGGGAACACAAGGCTGCGCCACCCACATGGCCCGTGGGAACACAAGGCTTGCGTCACTTGCATTGTGAACAACACAAAGTAGTGAGTGGAGGGGGGAAGGGCAGAGGGGGGGAACTTGCCCTACATGCCTTACCTGGCCACCAGGCTGCTTCTTTCTGCTTCTTTCTTCTTCTGCTTTTGGCTACACGCAAGGAAAGCAGCAAAAGTCTTTCTTTTTCTCACCCAAACTCCACCAGAAATGAGTCTTTGGGACCCTGCAAGGCATCCTGCTCCAAAAGGCTGCGCCGGTGTGACAAGTCTCACAAAGAATCATTTCTGGTGGAATTTAGGGGAGAGAAAGAAAGACTTCTGCTGCTTCTGCTGCTTTCCTTGTGTGAAGCCAAAAGTTTCTCCCCCCTCCCCCGAGAATGGAGTTGGAGATGGTATCCTGTGATCCCAAATAAAGAATGATTGATTGGTAGGAAAATGGGGTGAGGAATTTCCCTGCAGACTTTTTTGGGGATTTCCCCAGGATTTCTTGTCCACGGGATTTAAAATTATGAGTTTGGTGGTTCCTGAGGTTCAACAGGTTGGGCACCCCTGCTCTAAATACACACAAAAATAATGTCAGCTTTACAATCTTTCTACTTCTCCAAAGAAAGTCATCATGTATCTGTAGCAATTAAAGATTCAAGCCTAGTTCCTCTTTGGAATTCAGTTATTCAAGTCATTCCTGCTTCTTAAAAGAGTTCAACTGAGATCAAAAAAAGAAGGCGGAGCCTCCTTGCTGACGGACTGTAGATTGCGACTCTCTGTGGCTATGGTCCTTGCTCTTTCATTGGAGAGCTCTGATCATTACAATTAGGGGCTGAAGCTGCCTTGGAGGGGCGACGGAGTAAGAGGAAGCAGCAAGCCTGATTGTGGGGAGCCGCATCTCCCCCCCCCCCCGGGCTTGGTCTTTTTCCCCCCTGAAGATGACTGCAGCAGTGGTTTAAAATGGCCACCCTGAAGAGGAGGACTCAGCTGGATTAAGATTTGTGCAGGAGGGAAGAAAGAGGTGGATAACATCTGAAATGGGACAACTGGGCAATACAACTAAACAAAAGTACCCCGGGATTAAGGTAACATGGAATTTTTAAGAAAAGAAAAGTGAGCGGCGAAATTACAAAGGGACAGGGGAAAAAAATAAGAAAATATTTTTGACAGCTAAGCGGGGCTTCGAACTGGGAAAGGAAGAAGCTGGAACTAAAGATTTAACTAAATTGGACTAAAATATTTTGGGAATAAACAGGCATAAAATAAAGCTGGACTTAAGATTGTCAAAAAATAATAATAATAAAGTTTACAAATTGGAAACTGGATTGTGCTGGGATATTGAGGTTCAAAAAACCCTAAATAAAAAAATAGGGGGGAAAGGTGAAGACTTTGTATAATGGAGAGTGCCACCTTTTGACAAAAACTTGAGCTCAAACAAAATGGAAAGCATCCTGTTTCTGAATGAACTTGTGTGGATATAACATTAAAGAAATATTGAAACAAAGTAAGAATCTTAGAAAGTGAAAGCAGAACCAGAATAAAGGAAAAAGCAAGGAAAGACTGACTGTGGGATTGATTGATGTTTTTGGTATAGACCCTGGGCTGGAATAACTGAGAACTTTAGAAAATTGAAAGAAGAAAGAAGGAAAGTAAAAGGTTTTTTTTTGTGTGGACTTTAACGATCATAAAATATAAGAGAGTGTAATGATGATATCTTTTTGGGAATTAAAAATAGAACTTAAAAATATGAGAGAATTACTACAGGAAAGAGGCGAGTCACTTTGCTCTGTGTTAGAAAAAACAGAAATGGTGATTGAAGAACAAGAAGAAAGAGCTTCAGAGGAGGAGGAGTCAACTCAAGGAGAAGACATTTTAAATAGACAATTAACACAAAGAACACTACAAAGAAGTGGGGAAAGAAGGAAGGTTAAAAAGTTGAGATTTAAGAAGGCAATTAAAAGAGGGAATACCTGTGAAGTCAGGAAAGGCAGGAAGATTCAGCAGAAAAGGGGAAAGGAAGATATTAAGAAAGAGAGGGATATAAACTGGAATGAGAAAAGATATGGGGAAAAGAGGGGGAGGAGAAGCAGTAAGAAACAGGTGCATGAAATAAAGAAATACGGAAGTAGTAAAATGTTGAAAAGAAATTGTTTTTTCAGAGATAATGGTTGATGAATTAAAAAGGGGATTCTATAGGGTGACAAGGGGTAATAAGAATATTTCTGCAATTAAAAATATTTAGAAAATAGGGTAATATAGATACCGATAACTCTTATTAAGAAATCAAGGGGGAAAAATATGCTGCGGAATCCAAATGAAAAGATGTAATGATTATTATTGTAATTTCTTAAAAATAATGGTTTATTGGGAATCAACATGAGGGAATAGAGGTATATTTTAATCATTGTGGTGTCACACTCAAAGCAGTAAAAGGGGGAAAACCTATACTTGTTTTTTTTTTTAGTGTTAAAATTTGTATTAATCTAGAATTTATAAAAAGAATGTGTTATGGAAAGGGAATATGACAGACTAAAGAACCAACTAAATTAATAAGTTAACATAGACTATTAAAAGCAAGGAGAGACTTTGGTAACTATTATTATTATTATTATTAGGCAAACATATTGTTTATCTTTATTTTTAAAATATATATTAAAGGATTATATTTGAAATAATTGAAATGAAACAAAAAGATGTTTCGATTGAGATTAATGAAAGAGTCTAGAATTAATGTGTTTGTTTCTCTCCTTACTGAAAATTTGGAATGGAAAAGGTAATAATAGAATTAAGTATGCATATATGAATGTATAATTGCTGTCATATTTGTATGTAAAGGTGATGACCCAGAAATATATTGTCCACTAAAAAGAGATTTTTGTTTTTAATCTGAAAAACTGAATAAAATTTGTTTAAAAAAAAAGAGTTCTACTGAGATCAATTTTTCAAGTACCTCATTTGGTTCTCAATGTGGCGCTTGGCCATGAAGATGGCCTTATTAAAATAGAAATTTCTAGCTGGATTTTCATTTTTTCCCCATTGGCTTAAACTCTTCTTTTGTTTTTTCCTCCAGCTGACTTTGATCCCTCCAGTTATGATGGATAACTTTCAGTCTTCCTGGTGCCAGACAATACACACCAAACTGCAACTATATAGCTTTTCATGGCCAGCTATCATCCTGATAGTCTACGATGAACACACAATAAGACAAATTTCAAGCTGTGGGCCACTGATTTAGAGCTGCAAGCAGGTTTATCAGTTCTACCTAGAAAGATCTGGGCCACTCTACACATGTTTTTCAAACAGCCAGAAGGCTTAGTCACACGGGGCCTTATCCTTAGTCAGTTTCAGTGCCTCCCAACAGATATTACTGAAAGGAAAACCCCTTTGAACAAAGACTGTGTCCATGTGATGAAGGAATAATTGAAACAATGGACCATGTTATTTTTGTATTGTCCCCTCTATGCAGGTGCTCACCAGGGATTATTATCTTCTTTCGTAGTCCTTTTTATAATCTCTGGTTGATTCACAGATTACAGATTGATTTGTGACAAAGCAAAGAAATACTTGGATCAGATCTGTATTTTAATACAGAAGTTTCTTAAAGTCAATGTAAAATTGGAACCAGAAATTTTGTTTTTAGGTTTGAGGAACAAAGCTCTTGAAAGAAAATGTGGAACATTATATATGTTGATAGTGGTAAGAATCTAATATGCACAAAGACAAAAAGACACACTAATTCCCACAACTGAAGAATGGATAGTAAAGGTGATGCAATTAGCTGGGATGGCAAAACTGATTGTTTTAATTAAAGAAAAGAAATTATCTAATTTTGCTTCTTCTTGGAAATTGCTTCTGGATTTTTTTGCTCAAAACTGAAAAAAATGAAATTTCGATTTTAGATTTTTGATGATTAGAATGATTTGTGTTATACAAATGGCTTGAAATGTTGTGAAATGTAAACCACAATACTGTAATTTTACTGCACGGGGAAAAGTCAGACATCACTTTTTTCTCTCTTTGTACTTTCCTTTTTCTTTTCGTTCTCTAACTTTTGTTTTTTCTATATTTTTAATTTTATAATATAAACTTAATTTTAAAAAAACATGAAAAAGGATTATCCCCATTCCTTACTAAAGTTCCTGGTTATTCTGATTTGTTTAACCATAACTTGTTATTAGCAGATCAATCTGATCTTCTTTGATTACAGCTAAGTAATATTCTATAGTTTGCAGATATACCACTGTGTTTCTTCTAATCATTTTAGATATTTTAGAACAATATTTTTTATCCTAAATAATTGTGATTTTCTTGTACTATTATGCTCAATGGCTGAATAAAAATTGAGCCCATCAAAAAAGAAATAATTGAGGGCACCAGCATAAATTAAGCATATGTTTCCTCAACTAACAATGAATCTGTAATTGGAGATATGCTAAACCATCCATATCCTGCCAAGCTTAGTTGTACAGTTGAAAACCACATGCACAATTTGTCTTGCTAAATTTACAAGGAACCACAGATTCATTTTACTCAAGATTATGTTTTTATACTGGTGCATTCAAAAAATGCTTTATACTTCTTATTACTTTATCCAGTATAAAACAATAAAATTTTCTTGTATGAGACTTTTTAGGTCTCCATTAACCCATAATAACTACTAATTTAATTACATACTAAATCCACAAAGAATGAAAACAATAAAATAAGTGCTGTACTGCTATGCTGTTTATAGTTTAGATTATATTTATAGCATAATATACACACATATAAATGTGTACACTGAACTCACAAAATTCATGAGTTCAAGGGAGCTATAAAATATTTCCACTTTCCAATATATGAATATGTATATGCAGACATACCAGACTGTAAGTGTGTATTTACATCTAGTTAAAGTCATATTTAGAATAAGTCCATTAAAAGTGATTAAATTAATTTCACTTCCTCCATTTCAATTTGCATGGACAAATACATAAGCACACACACACATTCTAACACGTCTTCCCATTCAGTCTGGAACAGTTCAACAATCAATCTACAATTAACATGGAGTGGAGCCCTTGGATCAGGCTCAAAACAACCAATGTAACAATATCTTCCCACCAAATATATACATAAAGGAAAACCATCAGCAGACCATGAGGGGAAGGGCAATTTCCTATTATTATCCCTCTAGAACAGGGGTGTCAAACTGGTGGCCCTCGGGCCAGATGTGTAACATGCAGGCCACGCCCAACCTGGCTCCGCAAGGACAAAAAATACCACAACACATCATATGATGCAATAGAATTTGACACCTGTGCTCTAGAACCTGTTATTCTGAAATTGAAGGTGGCTGTGTTAATGCCAAATAGTAGCGAAGAACCCACAACCTTGGTTACAAGATTTCATATACAGTACTGAATGTGTCCTAAATGAAGAAGTCGTTCCTGGCCATGTAATTCTATGCTTTCAAATTGTGGTGCTGGAGAAGATACTCCTGAGAGTCCCTTGGACTGCAAGGAGATCAAATCAGCCAAACCTAAAAGAAATCAACCCTGACTGTCCTTTGGAAGGATAGATACTTAAGCTGAAGTTCAAATACTTTGGTGACCTAACAAGAAGAGAGGAGTCATTGGAAAAGACTCTAATATCGAGAAAGAAGGCAAAAGGAGAAGTGGATGGCAGAGGATGAAATGGTTCAACAGTTCATTGGCACAATGAATATGATTTTGGGAAACCTCCTGGAGACAATGGAGGACAGAGGAGCCTGGAATGCTATGGTCCATGGGGCTGTGAAGAGTCAGTCATGTCTTAATGACCGAAGAACAACAAAACCTGTTAGATCTGGGAGGATGGTTCAAGAATGGAGGCAAGACTCAGATAACAACAACAGCTCTTTATTAGTGACTTCAGATCTGAGCAACTAATCCCAGCCGCAGCAGCCCTTATATAGGGCTGGCTGCGGCTAGGCACCCAATGAAGGCGATTTGAGTTTGCCGCTCTTGGCAGAGCCAATCGCGTCAGTCCGTTTACTGGCCAATTGCATCAGTCTATGGCAACCAATCACGATCGGCTATCAGCAGGCCAATCAGAGTTGCAGGCTTTCGAGCCTGCTAGTCCAGAACAAAACCTATTCTAATGAAACTGAACAATAATTTGTCCCAAAGATGTTATATTTGTGGAAAATCCTCCTGAGCATTTCAGATATTCTTGAAAAATACGGAATGACAACGTTGTTGTTCTCTTCTCTATCCGTTGTAAAAGTGCTCCTACTGGATCTTTTTGTGGAGTTGACAAAGGCCCAGGTAGGATAGCTGTAAGTTCTGAGGGCTTCCTTGATAAGTTTTGTTCTTTTTCTGTTTCCTCTTTGCTAGTAGGCAAATCTTCAGCCCAGTGATGTGGAGTTCTGATTACTTACAGTTTGTGCTCCAGTGAGTAGTGAGATTCAGAAGGTGAATCAAACCCACCCACACAGCTCAGCTCAGGAGGATTTTCAACAACCACAACATACATGCACTTTAAGCCCAGAAACACATTAAGGCAGAAGCTTGTCCACCCCAAGGACAAAACACCACAAACAAACAGCCACTTTACAAATGCACGGCACAACACAGGAAAACAAATTCATCAGGACAGGATTGAACATTACATCTGCATCTGAAAGACAAGGGTCACTCTTTTGAGGAAAACAAGGTTCATATTCTGGATAGAGAGGACCATTGGTTTGAAAAAGGAGTCAAAGAGGCTGTCTATATTAAAACTGAACTGCCCTCCCTCAACGGAAGGGGAGGGATATGACAGCCATCTATCTCCTGTTCATGATGCAGCCCTTTCAGGTTCTACATCCATTTATACTCTGATTCAGTTGACCCTCAGGATACAGAGGAACATCTCAATGATTCTCAGAGTGCTAATGACAGGCTGGCTGAAAAGAATATGTAACTTCTTCAATTCCCACCCCCACCAATTAGTTAGATCTAAAGAAGCTTCTTGGATGAGAAGCAAAATGTTTTCAAAGAAAAAAACCAAGAAAGCCCAATTGCCTTTTGAAAAAAGCACCTTTGGGTAAACCATGACCTAGATGGTTGAGAATCTCCATAGATATTAGAATAATAATTTATTTATCTCACTGATAAGTTTCTGAATACAAGGAACATACAGTATTTAGCATTATGCAATATACCCATGTACAATAATGTCAGAAATAATATATGATTTTTAAAAAAAGATATGGATGGATGTTTCACATCACCAATAATATATTTATAAATAATATTTATAAACAGTATTTAAAGATCTTGCAGATATCTCATGAGCCACAAAATCAAAGATATAAGAAAGCACGCTCTAGTAATTTGTTACATAGATTATATATCATAAAAGATACCTTTGAAAATATTCTCAAAATTTCACTTAAACACAACCTTTCACACCAGATGTTGTTTAGCAATGCCCATAAGACTGTGTTTCTTTGCAGTTATGGCTATTATGGACCAATGTATCTGAAAGCTACCAGTTCAGGGAAAATGGAATTAGCATATACTATTAAAAATAACAACAGCGCACAATTACTGTCCACATTTTATGCTACATTTGTAACTTCTTCAGCCCAATGCAAAGTCTGTAATAACCTTTAAGCCTTTATGGTGAAGGCTCAGTATTTGAAGGGTTGCATCTTTGTATGCTTCAGTTTAATTTGAAGTTATCACCAGAGGCCATTTCTGAATGCCACCCTATACTAATTCATCAACAGACTTTACTTAATCAAGTTATGAAATATGTTTCCTAGAAAGAAATACAATGCTGATACTGATTTCCAGTTCCATTTTTTAAATCCTCTCGTGCCTTTCAACACTTCAAAATTCAGACCATACCGCCACCACCACCACCATCATCATTATTATTATTATTATTATTATTATTATTATTATTATTATTATTATTATTATCTTTTGGTCCTGAATTAGCTCACATTCTTCTTGTTTTTAAAATGTGGTTGCTATTCCATTCTTCATAAGTTATTTTATAATTCCTATTGCTTGTGAGTTAATTTATAATTGTGGATATGGCTTATTCAACTCTAAATCACACATTATTGTTAAATATATGCCTTCTCCTTGTTTAAGTACATGTAAAGGTATGTATCAAAAATACCCTCTTGGAATTAACATTAATATTTCCTAACATAGGAATTCATCCAACCATCAAGAACTGTGGACTTTTGTGGGCATGCAGATCAGCCCAAACACTTATTATGTGATAGTGGAAGGCAAACAGTAAAATTGACTGCAGCAATGGATTCTTGTTATCTATCATATTTAAACAGTTTTAACATTTCAATTATTTTTTCTTCCTCCCCCCAAAAAGGGAGATAAAAGGAAGGGATTTTTGTTTAAAAGTCCAGTTGATCTTTTAGAGTTTTGAAGCTTATCATATTGTTTTATGGTGTTTTTGTATGTTTATATCTATTTATTACTATTTTCATTGTTACATACATATTACATTAACATTACAGTGTGTGTGTGTGTGTGTGTGTGTGTGTGTGTGTGTGTATTGCTATAATAAGATTGTATATATTGATTATTTTGGTTTAGTACTGATTTTATTGTTTAGTTCTGACCTCTATATATTGCATTGTTAACTTCAACCTCAGGATGGCTGAAGAATTAAATGTGTAATGAAATGACCATTAGTATGAATAAGTAGGCAATTGGTATAACATTAGTATAACATTATTGGTAAATTATCTGCTAAGTAGTAAATGTATTTTGATGACCAGGGGAATGAAAGCAAAAACAGTTTCTCCCCTGTTTCTTAGTTATTGTGGTATTGGAGTGTTGGAGTTAGTTTCTTTGCTGTATGGAAATAAAGTATGAAAAATA
The DNA here is from genome assembly GCF_049901715.1 of Pseudonaja textilis. Classification (NCBI taxonomy): domain Eukaryota; kingdom Metazoa; phylum Chordata; class Lepidosauria; order Squamata; family Elapidae; genus Pseudonaja; species Pseudonaja textilis. The sequence continues at coordinate 30,549,961 of NC_141997.1, forward strand.
ATAGTAAAATGTATTAAACACGTCATAAGCTTAAAGAAAAAAATATCAGGAAAAAAATTAATAAAATGGAGAATTACATACCACTATTTGTGTTTGTTGTAGTCCTTCTCCTTCTTCCACCCTACAAAACAAGATTCCATATGGCAAGCGTTATAGCTCTACTTACTATGAAGTCAGTGGCAAAAAGTTTATTGGAGGTATATAAATATATATTTCAGCAGTGTTTTCACTTTTTCCCATTCTTGATCAACAGCGCATGATTCTTGAAAGTAGCAATCCTCAATATGATAACTATATTATAAGCAGTTTTTAAGTCCTACTTAAGAGGTGGAAATTTGAGCAAGGTGAGAAAGAGAAAGCTTTTAGCAAGGAATGCTGGCTTTTTAATATTGCAATTGAAATCCCTTAATGGCAGTAGCAGGCAATGGAAGGACTTGGGTGGCTACAGGTGAGGTAGGCCTGCTGGTAGGCATTGACACTTGACATGTGAACCCTCTTTCATGCTTAAGGAAGAGGGGTGTCTTGGAGATATATCAGTATGGGGAATAGGGGTGCAGTTTTCCTCACTGTCTGCACCTCCATTTGCCTTAACTCCCCATCAATGTTGCAGGCAGTTCCATGGATTAACCAAGGAGGCAGGAGGAGAGCTTTCCAATGCTTCCTGCAAGCTTCCCATAAGCAAAATCAATGGGGAAACTGGCGGGAAGTCAAAATCACAATTGTTCCTACTGCACCTATGGATGGCCATTTTGTTTCTCTGTTTAGGTTAGGAAATCTCTGAAATGATGACCCAATGGGCCGTGGGTTATCTAGCGAGAATCTAAACGTTCTGATCAACTTTATTTATTAGAAGAAAAATTAAGGTTACAAGAATTCCAACAAGTATCCTGTTTTCAAGAGAAACATTCATTTATGGTCAACATTAGGCCAACAAAACTGGGGAAAGGTTTCCAAGCCTGTCTCTTTTGGGAAGTTGGGGCAGTCTCTATTCCATGGTCCCTTCTTTTAACACTATAAGAAAGGACTCCTGACTGTACATATAAGATCCATTTTGTACTGCCTACTGTTTTTTGTTTTGTTTTCCCCCCTGGGGTGGTTGTCTTAAATTTTTCAGGTAAATACAATAGAGAGGAGGAAACTCTCTATTATCTATGTATAACATATGCATGCCTGTTCATATACTACAACAGAAGCATACATAATATTATTACATATGTACCATTTACTGTAGGGCAATATAATAGAATAGCATCTTATCATATTCCCTAATATTTTGTTTTTGTATATTGAATATATTGTAATACTATATTGTAATACTATATTGAATATATTGTAATACTATAGTATATTGAATATATTGTAATACTACTATAACACTTAGATTTATATACTGCTTCACAGGGTTTTACAGCTGCCTGTAAGCGGTTTACAGAATCAGCATATGGTCCCCAACAATTTGGGTCCTCATTTTACCCAACTCGGAAGGATGGAAGGCTGAGTCAACCTTGAGCCTGGTGAGATTTGAACTGCCAAATTGCAGGCAGCCGGCAGTCAGCAGAAGTAGCCTGCAGTACTGCATTCTAATCACTGTACCATAACAACTCTTATATTACATATTATGCATTTTCAATTGCCTATTCTGGTTTTATTTAAAATGTACCCTCTCTTTCTGGGGAGTTGTTTTAAATTCAGGTAAACATGACATCTGTAAATAAAATTCTATAAATTTCTTCAGGAAACTGGTAGGTAGAGCAATAGGAATAGAAAGGCATAAAATTGCTATTAGGAAATGGTCATCATTTATATATCTGTGTATGCACACAAGCACATATATATAATGTATTTGTTCTTTCTTAAGAGGAATATATGCTATGAATATTTGAATCTTCATTTATGGAATGCTGTGATGAAAGTCAGGAAAAATAATAGGTTGTAAATTTGAAAAAGCCAAACAAAGGTTTGATAATTCAATCTTGGAAATGTTCACTCCCAATAATATAACCTATTCATTGCCAGCCACTGTAAAAGTAGCTATTAAAGGGTTGACTTCCAGGCTGGAAGTTTTTATATGGTCATTGCTCTATGGTATAGATTGTCAGTCAAAGAAATCACTGTCGTATCTTAAATAACAAGATCCTTTAAACAGTTGAATTTACACAGGGTATAAATTCTACTTTTATTCACACCTAATTTGGACTTCAATTGGCAAGAAAATGACCACAAACTTCAAAATAGATTGCTAGCTAACATGTTAAACATGTGATATGTGAGAAATTACAAAATGCTTCCTATCTGCTAGGTGTGTGTTGTATCACCTGCCTTCCTCAGAAGTGTAGGGCTTGGGGTTTTATTTCTTGTTTATTTATTGGTGGAAAAGTTGCAGCTCTAATCTTTTATTTAACTTCACTTTGTCATTAGTAGCATAACAAACTAGAGCATGGTGTAATGGTAAAGCTACTAGACTAAACTGAGGAGATTTGGGTTAAAATCTATCGCTGGCTAAGGAGATTCCCTACATGATTTAAGGGCCATTTTTTTTCCTCTTCACCTAATTACCTCACAAGGATCATCATCCCATGGGGATTAGGATGAGAAAAATATGAGGATATTATGAACCCTATCACATCACAACAGCCTTGAATCCAACAATGTGAGGTAAATGTGGAAGGTTGGGGTTTGCCTCTTGACATCATGAGGAATGTTTTAAAATCTTCACATTGATGCAATTTCTACCATGTAGAAATCCCAGGGAAATGAAAAACAATCTCCGTGTAAGCAGCTTTGAATCTCTGGAGGAGGCAGAATATAAATCTAACAATAAATAAATATCCTAAGTTCTTTCCAATGGTTGGCTAGTGTCTGACTGAGGTCCTTGGACTCACTATAGTATTCACACAGGCAGTGGAAACCACTTTGCTCAGGGCTGGCTATAGCTACACTGGTATTCCAACAGTAAATCTGTAAAAGCATCTATGGCACGGGTGTCAAACTCGTGGTGTCATGTTGCCATCACGTGATGTATCACTATGTTTTTTTCCCTTCACAGAGCTGAGGTGAGTGTGGCCTGCATGTGATGCATCCAGCCCATAGTCCACCAATTTGACACCCCTGATCTATAGCTATCCTGCATCTTGTTAGTGCTTGAATTGCAAAGAGCAGAATTGGAACCAACCCTTTTCATCTAGTGATGGATCCCTAGAAATGTTCTGGAAAGCTACAGAAAGAGACCCTTTAAATAAAGTTGACTGGGGATGAGAAGAAACCATAAAATACGCTCCCAATACACTGTATACGGGTGTTTCAAATACTGTACTGACTAAACTCCTAGACTAAACTGTAACCAGCATCTCTCCAATAAGTTCATTTTGTAATGTTTCAGTTATTTATTCCAACATGTTCATAATGCATGTTAGAGAGAAGAGTTGCAAAGTCAATCACACAGAAGGGCTGAGGCAACTAAAGTGAATGGGATATGTATACATTCTAAATATTTGCACATGTAATGTTCTTAATGACCCTGTAGAATGACCATTATAAAAATGTAGTATCACTTCAGGTAGGCTTCTGTAATTTCAGCCTTTATCTGTTTTGATTTAGCACTTAGCACTTAGACTTATGCACCACTTCACAGTGCTTTTACAGCTCCCTTTAAGCGGTTTACAGTCAGCATATTGCCCCCAACAATCTGGGCCCTCATTTTACCCACCTGGTAAGGATGGAAGGCTGAGTCAACCTTGAGCCTGGTGGGATTTGAACTGCCAAATTGCAGGCAGCTGGCAGGCAGCAGAAGTAGCTGCAGTACTGCACTCTAACCACTGCACCACCCTGGCTCAATACTTTGTTTCTTCTTCACAACTTTTAACTAGTTTACCCTTCTGTTAGAAAGCTAATGAGAAATTTTCCTGGATAAGATTTTAGGAAAAAACAATTCCCTCCCCAAAAAACAAAACAAAACAAGTTTTACAGCATAATTTCTCTGGATCCAGAACAAACATTAAATACTCACAACATTCACAAGCCACACCAATCATCGCTTGTTAGTTTTAAAAGTTAAAACAATGATTGGTTTCCAATCACAGCTGACCAATAAAAATGTTCTATTCTATTCTATTCTATTCTATTCTATTCTATTCTATTCTTTGGCTTTATTTAATTTTGTTTGTTTAACCTCTTTACATTTCTGTCTGCTTGATTTGTTAGAACCAGTCAATAAATTGGGTAGATAAGTAAATGTATTGAAAAAAATATGTATTAAAAATGTTCTTTACATAATGTTCCCTGTCTCCAAGAGTAACGTCCACCTGAATTCATTTAATCTTAGGCTGGACCAGCTATAGAAATCCACAATCATTCCTGAACAATGAACTGTAAGTCCACAGCTAGCAAATAAAGAAAACAAGATCCAAAATGCAAATCATGCCAGAATCTGGTCATCAGATGACATTCCAATGAAACAGGGAGTCTTCTTAACTCTTACACCACAAGAAGCCAACACTCAGCCAAGACAAAGTCAATATAACTGATCTGGGGTTTCATGAAAGGCATCAAATTATTATTTCATTTATTGATCAGGAGTTGGGGAAAAGAAAAGATGCTGGTGGAGTTTTTCTGGCTCAGGTACCACAATAGCTTGAAGCACCATTCACCTGAATTAGAAGGCACCTTCCACTTGCTATTCTGTTTAGGAAGCCCTGGCTTAGACCTTTGAACATTGTTGCCTTTTTAAATGCAACCACCTATCCTCAATTTTTAAGATTATATTTGGATGGATGGATTCTTGTTTTAAATCCATTATTTTCCATTTTATCTTTATTTTTTTTCTTTTCTTCCTTCACAAATACACATACATATTATTATCAAATTACTAAAGAACTTCTCTATTCTTATTGTACAAGAGTGTAATTTTTCAGACCACAAAGTAATCTATATTAACCTCAGTAAATGTTTATGTGTTTAAGAATGGTGAATGTTTGTGTCTTTAAAATATAAGTGCACCAAACAATAAACAGCAATGGAAGGAAAATTAAAACGTGTCATGCATATAAATTAGGGTAGAGCAACAAAGCAGAAGGCAACTACAGGGAAGGCCCAATACCTGATAGTCCCTTATCCAATCCAGAGTAGTCTGCCATGTAGCTCTTAATTAATAGGTTACAAATTCTGCAGTTTTATCAATAGGATGCACTCTTCAATGCAACTATCAGAGTGGCTTACTCTTCAAATTCAATATTTTCCTTCTATTGGGGAAGTATATTCTGCAATAGAGCGAAATAGTCTTTGTGATGCTCCTTCTATTGGAGCATTCCCAAGCTGTTTGTCTCTTCCTGTCAGGCAGAGGCCATATGTGAAATTCCAATTAAACTGATTTATTACTAATCATGCCTATGCACAGGAATCTACTCAACTAACAACACTATCTTGGGATCAGATATGGCTCAAAGAAAATCAAGAAGGGTTGGATTTATTTCTGCTCTGCAGAGACTCTAGGCTGATTTGTCTTTTGTTTCTGCCAACAGATTCTGCCACTCCTTCTCCCGTTCTTCCTTTCCAGAGATTCAGTAAAGGTAGTAATATATCTTACTGTGGTTTTGATAGTTATTCTGTTATTTGCTTTAACTATTATTAATATTATGTTTATATCTCTATATGTGGTGCTGAAAACAAGGTAGGACTACTTCTATTGATGTTTCAGGCTGGAAAGTAAAATCATGTACAAAATGTGCAGATAAATTTACACGCATACACACAATCTACATAAAGAAATTAAAGTACATATGCTACCCTAGGATAGACTAATATGAACAGTATACTAGTATCCCAGATATATTTTGTGCAGCAAAAATCAATTGCACTGCTTTCAGATATTTTCTATATATCTCATTCACACCTCAGCACCAAAATTTCTATTTCTTAGTACTTTTTGATGCCATCTTTTTATTGCTCTATTATATCAAGTGACAATTGTATAGAAATGGAACCTAACAGACGGACAAAGGAATAGAAAAACAATGAACTAGTTGGCATTTGTTTTCTGCAATCAAAGAGAAAGCTGTGTATGTGTCATTTTGAAATACAGTGCATATACTGTAAGTCTTCAAGAGACAGCTTGAATTAAAAGGTCATAGAAGAAAACAAAACAAAATAGCTTGGGGTTACTTGTAAAGGCTACTCATATTAATAATGGCAGAAGTTAGAAGGTTACATGATGCTCATATTGAAAGCTTCAGTTTTGGGGCACAGTTCAAAAGGTTGTTCTTAACTTTTAATGGAATTTAACAGATAACAGATAATCGGGGCTGGAAGGGACCTTATAGGTCATCTGGTCCAACCCCCCGCCCAAGTGGGAGACCCTACACCATTTCTGACAAAATTAATCCAATCTCTTCTTGAAAGTCTCAAGTGATGAAGCTCCCACAACCTCCAAGGGCAAGCTGTTCCATTGGTTGATTGTTCTCACTGTCAGAAAGTTTCTCCTTATTTTCAGGTTAAATCTCTCCTTGTTCAGTTTCCATCCATTATTCCTTGTCTGGCCTAGAGGCGCTTTAGAAAATAGATTGACCCCTTCCTCCCTGTGCACTTTTTCTAGAGTCTCAACATCTTTTTTATAATGTGATTAACACAACTGGATGCAGTACTGTAGGCATGGTCTTACTAGGGTTTTATAGAGTTGATATTAGTATCTCACTTGATCTTGATTGTATCCCTCTGTTAATGCAATTTAGGATTGCATTAGCTTTTTTGGCTGCTGCTGCACGCTGCTGGCTCATATTTAGCTGGTTGTCCACTAAGACTCCAAGATCCCTCTCGCAGTTACTGCTATTGAGCCTGGTTTCACCCACTCTATATGGGTACTTTTGGTTTTTGCCAAAAGTAATGCCAAAAGTAGTTTAAATCTTAATGGCTCTGATCCTTCTTTTGGATTCTGTTCAGATATAGGGCACTTTCAAAGATGCTCTGTTCACAGAGAATCTTCCCTACACTTCTTCCATACTATAAAATGCACTCCTTTGGAAACTGAGTTTGGTTTTAACTATTTCTGCTTTCAGAAGAATAACTAAGAGGCAGCTCTTTCCCCAAGCTTTTAATTATTATTTGCACTCTAGAGTGTTAAACCCTCTAGCTACCAGCTAGCTACCACTCTAGCTACCATTAAACACTCTAGCTACCAAAATAAACTATAAATGCAGTCTTATGTATGTATGATGGAAATTGTATGCTACTTCAGCATATGCATGAATTTCTCTCTGTCTGTCTGTCTCTGTCTGCCTGTCTGTCTCTGTTTCTCTCTGTCTGTCTCTGTCTGTCTGTCTGTCTGTCTGTCTGTCTGTCTCTCTCTCTCTCTCTCTCTCTCTCTCTCTCTGTGTACAGCACCTGGACAGCAACATTACACACCAGGTGCTGACCAGGTGTGTAAGGGCTGCCTTCTCCATCATTTCAGCCCAAGGCCATACTAGTTTGCAACTGACTATAGCCTAAAAACCTCTGGAAATATTAGATTGGGAAATTTGGCATAATGACTTGGAGATGCAATTATGACTCAGGAATTCAAACCTGGTTTCCAGTTGCCCTTTCTTTCTCCCTGTGGCCTACCTCTGATCTGTCCTATTGAAACCAACTATTAACAATAAAGGATTCTCAAAAGAACTACCACTTTATTTGATCCACAAAGTTTTTTACAAATGGCAAATTGCGAGATAATCATGAATTTTAAACCCATAAATTTCTGAATGTGTCAGGATTCCAGGGAGCAGTTGCTTGCCTTCTTTAGCCAGAAGAAATATTTTCCTTCATAATCTGGATTTGGCAATTCCGAATCAGCTCAAAGATCACACTCAGGACCTTGATCTAGTGATTCTAAAGTGAATGGGGTGAAGGTGGGAGACCAACCATGTGACTGGGAGAAATAAAGATTGATTCCCTTCCCTCCACTTTCAGCATGTGCTTCATGGATTCTTATTTGAAGAAGAGACTCTGATCCTCATAAACAGAAAGAAAATTGATATTTTCTATCAGCTATATCCAGTTCATTAGTTAAGCAAAATTAACAATTAAGCGGCAGACCTTCTGACATGTTTTCAAGAAGATCATCAAGTTTCTAGAAAATAAGAGATGACATCTCTTTTGTCATTTTCATTCCCATTATGTTTGCTGTCTGCAAGCATGCTGGATTAGAGTTTTATATGAGTTTGGACAATTAATATTCATGGCTGAATACCATTTTCAATTAAATATACAATGTAATTTTAATCACTTTATAGATTCTTAATTTTTGCAGACATTAGAACTTCGGGAGAGATAGAGAAGTTCACTTTCTCTTTAAAATTAATTTAAATATTATTTAAACTCCTCCCTAAGATAGCTGCTGAAGAATACTCACTATCTGTTGTGCCAGAGATTGTTCTTCTTATGCAGTCTTGACCTCTGGATTTGAATGGAGGCACTTAAAATGACCCAAAATTACTTTTGGACAGTTATGGATCCACTTGGGAGGGAAAATCTTGAAGACTGCAGTTCCTTGAAGCAGCCGGAAAGTCAATGAGTATTTCCATCTCTTCCTACCAGAAGAAGTTTTTTGTAAGAATGTTTGGTGCTTTTAAGTTCACTTTTTGAACTTTTGCTTTTGTTCTTATCTTTAAAGTTTAATTGGCTGGCTGAATGCTGATTTATTTCAATCCCTAGATTCATTGTTTTCTTTCTTTCTTTCTTTCTTTCTTTCTTTCTTTCTTTCTTTCTTTCTTTCTTTAATTTATTTGGGCAATTCCCAGAATTCCACAGCAACAATACTGGCTGGGAAATTCCAAGAATCAAGGTTCAGTCAACTTAAAGTTGCTGCAGGTGAGAAACACTGCAATTATGCATTGAAGACTTTTTACAGACTGGGCTGAATGGTTCTAGGGAAAGAAGCTAGCATCAAAGCAGTTAAAATTCCTTAGTTATTCCCTAATTATATAAATTTTTCTCCTCATATAAACATATGAAGAATGGTTTCAGGAACTAGTTATGTCTGGTTTAATGAAAAGAAGGAATAGGGGTGATACGATAGCGGTGTTCCAATACCTAAGGCACTTGCCACAAAGAAGAAGGGCTCGACTTATTCTCCAAACTACCTGAAAGTAGGACAAGAAGCAACAGATGGAAAGTAATCAAGGAGAGAAACAACCTACAACTAAGGAGGAATTTCCCGATAGTGAGAACAACCACTGGAATAACCACTGGGGACTTTTAAGGAGAGATTGGACAGTCATTTGTCCAGAATGGTATAAGGCAGGGGTCCCCAGCCCCCAGTCCATGGACTGGCATTGGGCCGTGGCATGTCAGAAACTGGGCTGTGCAACAAGCAAAGCCCCATCCACAGGAGGCAGGCAACACACAAAACCAGGCCCCCTCCGGTCCATGGAAAAACATATCTCATGGAACCAGTCCCTGGTGCCTAAAAGATTAGGAGCCACTGGTATAGTGTCCTGCTTGTGCATGGGTTTGCACAAGATAGAAGACCTCCCCAAGGTCCCTGCCAACTCTGTAATTCTGTTATTCTCTGACTGTTCTTATCAATTTCTGCTTTTCATATGGAAACAGAGCTGGATTTTATTAACCTGCAAAAACGTTTTGATTCAAAATAGTAAGAAAATATCTTCTCGGTCTTCTTTTCTTGCTTCCTGCTTTGAACAACAACATATTGGATTATTGAGAGAAGGAAGAGACTGACAGCCAAAGGAGAAAACAGGGTCTGGCTAGCAACATGCAATATTTAGCTGATTTTTTTTTTTTTCTAAAAGATTTGATGAACTTATAAAGACCATGGAAAACATTTTGAAGAAACAAAATGAACCCACAAGAAGAATTTATTTTCAAAGTAGCAGATTCGTTGGGAAGAAATATAGGCACGGAAACAACATAGATTATTGAAACACTGAGAAGAAATGTGATTTCCCTGCTATAAACTGGCTAGGAAGAAATATAGACAGCAGACTCATACACGTTCCATAAGCTTAACATTATCCTTTTATATAATAGAGAACTCTCTGAGTGAATAAGTGGCAAATGTTTTTTTTAAGGGGTTTGAAGGAAAAATGGACTTAATACATCTAACTGAGGAACAATCTCATTTGGTTATTAGGGGGAAGATAGCTTGGCTTAGGAGATTGGACTTATTATATTCAATCAATTAGCAATTGATAAGAGATTGTATAAACAAACAAACATGGATATTTGATTCAGGATCAACTAAGGTTAATATTTGGGATGATTTGGGATTAAAGCCATGATAAATTTTCTATGAATTGATTACAATAACAGTTTATTAACAGAGCGATTTGGAATTTCAACCTTATCTTTCTCTTATTATGGTTCACAATTTTTATTACTTTTATATAATATGGTTATTATTGTTGTTTTCCCTGTTAAACTATTTTGTTTTTAACATAGTTTATAGATGACAGGCTAACAATTTTTAAATAAATTTAGTAGTTTAATAATTTTTTTTAAAAAAATTGTCCTGTTTCTCAATGAGTGGGAAACTAAAATTGCTGCATTATATTAATTAGCATTCAAGAAGGGAGGATGATTATGTATGTATGCGTTGGTCTTTTTTTCTTTTTCTTTTTTTAAGACACTTTTTAATGTCTTCTTTGTTGTGTTTTTTAAAATTCTTTTGTTCTTTTTTAAATACTTTGGCATTTTGTATGTTAACCTTCTTTGAATGAACTAAAATTTCTGAAAAAGTAATTTAAATATTATTGTTATTCTATAAGAGCAAGGCAATGAAAATAAACACAATATATTAAACATATTGTCAAATATATACTTTATATATTTTGAAATCACATGTTAAATAAACAGTACACTAAGTAAGTCTACTCTGGCAGATATCCATTCCCTTTAAAAAAAACCCTTTCATTTCTTTATTATATATTTTGGAAGACTACAAGGAATAGGTGGTACAAATAAGAAAATCAGGTGAACGTAGGGAAATATAGTTGGATAAGCAAAACCCTGAAATATCATAAAACTAATATATCCCGAAACATCCTTAGAAAAGGTACCCATTCCTTAACAAATTGCAATTTTCCTCCTGGATAACGCCCTCTTTATTGTACTGTTACAAAAACATACATAACTATGACTTGCATACTAAAGAACGTAAAATAATTCATTTCATAATCCCATTCCAGAAGAGGTCTTTGAAAATCCAAAAGGGTCATAATAGACTATGGGGCAAACCAAACCAAACCAAACTCTTAGCAACTCTTCTTGCTCAAGTTTAAATCTGAGGTTTTCAGAGCCTTGCAAAATCTTGATAGATAACATTAGCAGTCTAAAACCAATATTCAGCTAAAAGTAATGCTCAATACCTTGAGCACCCTGAATGTTTAGACACACATTAATCAATACTAAATCTTATTTTCATAGGAAGTTGTCAATTTCTAGAATCAGTTTCATGCTCATTTTGTATGCTCTGATGGCAGACAGTCTTATATTAGACATTAAAATGAAATAATACTAATACTAATAATAAATGCCTGTAGGAAAGAACTGGTGGGACCATAAGCCTGGAAAAGTGGTTGAAAATGAGTATGCAGAACTACTGTGGGACTTCTGAATACAGACTGACAAGTTTTGGAACACAATACCCTGGATATCATGATTGTGGAGAAGAAGAAAATGTGGATCATCGACATTGCCATACCTGGTGACAACACAATCGATGAGAAACAACTTGAAAAAAATCACCAGATATCTGGACTTGAAAATCAAACTGCAGAGACTCTGGCATAAACCAGTGCAGGTGGTTCCAGTGGTACTCGGCACACTGGGTGCTGTTCCTAAAGACCGAGGCAAGCACTTAAAAACAATTGGAGCTGACAAAATCACCATTGGTCAGCTGCAGAAGGCCACCTTACTGGGATATGCTCACATAATCCGCCGATACATCACGCAGTCCTAAATGCTTAGGAAGTGTTCAACTAGTCATTTGTGATACGAAACCCAGCATAGTTATCTCGTTTGCTGTGTACATTGTTATTTTTTGTGAATAATAATTGTTAGGAATGATAGTCACCTAACAGTTGGGTTGGCAATATATAGACCAGGATAGTCATTTAATACTGTTGTATCTTTAAGAGAATGCTGTAATTGTGATTGGCTGAGGTTCCTCCAATGGCCATAAGATGGAGCCAGAAACCTGGTTTGTTCTTCTTGCATTCCCTTTTGCCTTTTGCCTGATCATCATTCTGCTTGAATTGCTGTGAGTCTTGCAACTGTTCACAAACTCCGTTTATTGAACTTTGTTTATAATACTGGTAAAGAAAAGGACCTTGTTTTTGGATTATCCCTGGATTGATTGTTTTGAATACTAACTGCTTTAACCATGTATGATTTGGACTGTTTGTTGGACTTTGTTTACCTGTTTACTGGAAGTAAAACTTACATTTTACGTTTCAGTGTATCTGTGTGCTGGTTGTGTGTTATTCGTCACCACTCTCACTATGTTTCCCTGAGTGCACTCATTCTCCTAACAGGGAATATCTCAACAACAATAACAACAACAACAGCAATAATAATAATAAATGAGAAAAGAGTTTAAAGTTCAGCAAAGCAAGAAAGCTAAAAGGAAGAAAAAATGTTAACATATTTGAAGAATTTGTCCCGCAAGCTATTTATGAAAAACAAGAAAATTATTTTTCCCAAACAACTCAGTTGCCAGGTTTCATGTGTATATATTTACTATTATCAGTAATTAGCATGGACAATCCCAAAGGCAGTGGCGTTTCATTATTCCAGACTTAATCCTTTTATATGCATAATGGCAGAAAAATAGAAACAGAAAGGAAGACACCAGGTGATTCCTCTCCCCTTGATGAAAACAATTTGATGGATTTGGATGATGTATCTGCCAAAAAGGATGTACATTTGGATTCTTCATTTGTGGGCAGACATGTTAATAAAATTCACTGCCCTTTGCTAAGTTCACTGCCCTTTGCTAATATTCATTTTAAATATTATTTCTCACAGAGAAGAGAATTGATGAATTATTGTCTTTTTTCAGGAATGCAGAAATCATCTGCAATAAATTGCTAGCATAATTGTTTTTGTTATGGAAAGCAGAAAAAATATAAATTTAAATATACTGAACTATTTCTGGCTGACAGTGTATTTAATGTTAGCAATTCTGAGCTATAATTGTTTTTGTTTCATTATACTAAGGTTGATTTTAACAAACTCAGAAACTGATTGCATTGTGGTCTTTATGCATGACTGACCAAATGAGAATGTAGTCCTACTACTGATAAGAAAACAAACACTAAATCTTAGAACCCATTTCTCTTCTTTATGATCAGTTCTGCAAAGGACTAAAATCGGTTATTGAACAGTGGGAATTTACTTAGAAAAACAAGTTCTAATGCACACAGTAGTAATGTCTTTTCTAATACTTCAAGGACAAATATCTAAAATTATCTCCCGCTTTTTAATATAGAAACTTCCCAGTTTCTTTCTATTTTCTATTCTTTCTATAAATACCCCCACATCTAAAGAAGCATTAATCACCTCATGGAGCCAACCTGTATCATTTTCTAGCTAGCTTTAAACAGCCAGAAGGGACACAGATCTAAAATATAAGTGGCCGAATTCCACAACCCTGACCACTTCATCAGGACTAAGAATTTCAAACTGTTTCCAAATAACCAGGTAAGACTATGACTCAAGAAACTTCATAGGATCTTGACAGCTGAAGTCCAATTCCAAGTGAATCTAAGCAATACCTTTGTCCCAAAGTACTAGGTTAAGGAAAGATTGTCATGGAGAAAATACATCTATGTGGGCATTAAGAGTTGACTAACTTCATGGCAGATAATCATAACAAAACACTAGGTTATGAGAGCACTGTTTTGAGACACACAAAAAAAACCCCAAAAGTTAAAGTGATTCCCACTGTGACCTGAGGCAGAGATAACCTGGATCAAGCCCATGGTTGCCATAAGCATCCTAGATCCTACTTCTGCTGCTGGCTGCAGTTCAGCAGTTCAAATCTCACCAGGCACAAGGTGGACTCAGCCTTCCATCCTTTCGGAAGTGAGTAAAATGAGGAGCCAGATTTTTGGGGGCAATAGGCTGACTCTGTAAACTGCCTAGAGAGGGCTGTAAAGCACTGTGAAGCTGTCTAAGTGCTATTGGTATTGCTAGAAAGCCATCAGGGATTTTCAGATCTTACCCCTGAATTCATGGCCATTGCCAATGTATGAAATCTAGCAGGGAGTATCTGTGAGAAGGGGCCCTCCCACTGCATCCAGCCAGGCTTCAGTAATGGCCAATCCTGTCATCTGCAATTAAATTATGAAGAAGGAAGGTTCATTACAGTTCTGCATTAAGAAGTAAAATTGGGAAGCCAGGCCTGCTGGAACTCTGATTACTTTGTCCTGTAGCAAAGCCCAGCAGGCTAGAGGTGATTACTAGACATTAAGAGCTCTGAAACTGGCTTATCAAGGTCTCCCGTGATATATCTCCCTCTGCTACAATTCTTTCCTTAGCCAAATCTTTTCCTCTCTGGTTTTAGAAATGTCAACAATCACCTTCCCTACATCCAGAGATATTTCTGGAGCAGTGAAATATTACAATGTATATCAAAATACATTTCAATATGTGAAAGGCTGAGGGTGGTTCCAAAAATAGCAACACTGATACTTCTGTTTTTATAATAAACAGTTCGTTATTCTTATCTCCATTCAAATATGTATGCATTCATTCATTGAGACTGCTTAACACAATTTTCCAAATTTAATTGTTAAAGAATAGATGCAAGTAAGAAATTAAATTTATCTGGTGACTTTCACAGCAGGGGTGGGATTCGACCAGTTCACACCTATTTGGTTGTTAACGTTCTAAGCAGTTTGGAGAACCAGTTGTTAGAAGAAATTACTGGCCTAATCCTGTCAGGAAGGCAGGAAGGAAACATTCTGGTGTTGCTTACAGAAACTGCCTCTAGGTTAACCCTTATTACATTCTTGGCAGGACTGGACTTCCTGTCTCAGGAACGTCTCTGGAGTTCCTTTTCCCCTCTTTTGCTGGTAATTTGCTTGTGTGGAGTGACCATTTAAAGATACAGTGGCACTGAAAAAAATGACTTATGACCATTTTTCACACTTATGACTGTTGCAGCATCCCCACAGTCATGAGAGGCCAGGCGAGGAGATGCGTGCCTCGATGTGAGTGATATTGAGTTGGCCACACCCAGCCAATAACATGACCACCAAGCCACATCCACCACCTAAGCCACGCCCACAGAACCGGTTGTTAAAAAATTTGAATCCCACCCCTGTTTCACAGCCATGTGCAAGTCTTTAAAAAGGTACACACTGAACCATTAAATCATTTCCCATCTTTGATTTAGATATCTCTAAGACTAAAGAATTCTATAGGCATAGTCTGCTTAACAGGATAAATGCGTGGTGGATTAACTTAGTGGTTGGTAAGCCATAGGTCTATCACTTTTTGTTTCGTTTTGTTTTGTTTAAATTAGAAACTGAAAGAGCACTAATCAACCTTGGGTGCAAGAGTAATAAAATCATTGTCAGCCATCCCAAATTGGTCAGTTAGAAAAGAAAGACTCTAAAGTCCGTTGTTAGCAAAAATACACTTCACTAAAGCCAAGTGGTTACCGACGCAAAGCCGGATCTGGGATTTTTGCGCCCAAAGCATATGGTTAACTTTTCCTTTGTCCCAACCCCAACCTCGATTAACTGTGAGTGTCCAATTAGGTGCTAATCAATTGTTCGGGTAAACAGTCCTTGTCTTCATGGGCTGGATGGTTCTGCATTCCAAAGTGTGACCTTGGAATAGCCAGCTGTTCCCACGAGACAGCACAATGCATAGTTTCGATTCTTCTCATGCTACTCCCCATTATCCCCCACACATACCTCCCCCCCAGCTGAGTATGGCAAGCTAATAGCAATGATGGCAGTCCTGACAATGATAAATAAATAAAGCTGTGTCTTTGAATCTAACCACTCATATTTATTTTTCCAAATGAAACCTTGGTTGAATGTCCAGATCTTTTACACAGAAACCTATACCAACTTAGCCAAATTTCCTTCATTTTTGCAGCCTAATTTAGGTGAAGAAAATGGGTATATACAAGAGTGGGATTCTACCAGTTTGAACTGCTTCGGGCGAACTGGGTGTTAAGTTTTCATCTGGTTCGCTGAACTGGTATTTCAACTGACCGGCTGGTCCTGCCCACCATGCCCCTCCCTCCCAGGAGTCTCCACGTGGCCCATTTTCGATGCAGACAAGTGCAGGGGTCTGCGCGGAGGTTCTGGGAGGGGGAAAATGGGCCTTCTGGAAGTCCAGAAATGGGCCTGTTTCTGGCTTCCAGAGGGCCTCCAGAGCCTGGGGAGGCCATTTTCATTCTCCCAGAGGCCCAGAGGAGGCTTCTGGACCCTTGGGAAAGTGAAAAATGTCCCTCCTGAAAGTCCAGAAATGGGCCTGTTTCCAGCTTTCAATGGGCCTCCAGAACCTGGCGGAGGCCTCCAGACTCTCGAGAAGGTGAAAAATGGCCCTCCCGGAAGTACCGGAAGTGGAAACAGGCCTGTTTCCAGCTTTCGATGGGCCTCCAGAACCCGGCGGAGGCCTCCAGACTCTCGGGAAGGTGAAAAATGGCCCTCCCGGAAGTACCGGAAGTGGAAACAGGCCTGTTTCCAGCTTTCAATGGGCCTCCAGAACCCAGCGGAGGCCTCCAGACTCTCGGGAAGGTGAAAAATGGCCCTCCCGGAAGTACCGGAAGTGGAAACAGGCCTGTTTCCAGCTTTTGATGGGCCTCCAGAGCCCGAGGAGGCTGTTGTCACCCTTCCAGAGGTCTGGAGGAGGCCTCTGGACCCTTGGAAAGGCAACCAATGGCCCTCCCGAAAGTTCCAGCAGGCCATGCCCACCACGGCTATGCCCACCCAGCAAGTGAACCAGTTGCTGGGATTTTTGAATCTTACCCCTGGGTATATATAGTTGTTAAACAGAAATATGCAATCTATTGCCATAAAGTAGAGATCTACCAGTAGGTCCACTTCTCTATGCTGAATTAAATCAGCATTTCATGTTTGAGGTAATATTTAATTGAACCGCTGTAGTTGTCTCAAAATTAATGTGAAGAATGGACAAGATTATATGTTTGTATATATGTATTTTGCATTATGTATATAATGGATAATAATCCCTGATTATATGTAAACAGAAACTGTTCATCCAATAAACTAGGGAAAGACTCTTTTGAGACATTTGCCAGGCCTCGGTTCCTTCTGTGGACTCAACTGCCTCTTATCTGATCATTGTCCAGCCTGTAGCTCTTCTTCCTGTCTTCGAAAGTCATTTCCATATACCATTTGTCCTGGCACCTCAATATATTTTATTCAGATTCTGATGCCTGTAGCCTCAAATTAGGATAGGCCTAATTGTCATCTCGAAAGCAAATAAATGCCACTGTTGAAAGGCAATAACAATCTTACCTTTAAACATGATAAAAGACAATGCTGAGATCAATTTTAATGTAATTTTAAAACGATAACAATAATAAATGGAGACAGATCCTGATGGTTCAACACATTTTCCTTACACCAATACCCAGTTTTGTATACCTGCATTTTACAGAGAAAGAGGAATCTCAGAGGTAAAGGCTGTTTTGCAATAAAAATAACCATGTTTTGGCAGGCTATCAAGTCGCTGCCCAATATTACTTTAAGTGTCTCTTTGTCACCATTATTTCCAACCTGTGTACTATAATAGCCCTACCTAAACAATATTTTGTTTGATGTAAGCAAACTGAAAAAACATTATCTGTGGTTGACCCATGAAAAGCTTGAAGAAATCAATAAAAATGGAATATGTTTTTTTGCTTTTGGAACATGGTATTAAATTGCAATAGAAGTTGAAGAATAACTTCAACTTGCCTCATCACTTTCTTGCTCTTCATACACATACAGATGTTTTGCTTGGAAATCAGCCCATTGAAAGATTAGTTCTGTGCAAGATAGCAAACAGTGGGGCTATGTTAACATAAGACTAGATGGAAACAAAAAACACTGCATGGCAGAGGTGGTATTCAGCAGGTTCTGACCAGTTCTGGAGAACCGGTAGCGGACATTTTGAGTAGTTTGGAGAACTGGCAAATGGCACCTCTGACTGGCACTGCTCCCATCTATTCTCTGCCTCCCGAATCCCTGCTGATCGGCTGGGTCTTCTTTTGTTGCCCTGCATAGGAGAACGGACCTGGAAAGCAGGTTAGTCGGGTGGGGAGGGAATGGGGATTTTACAGTATCCTTACCCTGCCACGCCCACCAAGCCATGCCGCGCCCACCAAACCACAGCGCGCCCACCAGGCCACGCCCACAGTAGTAAAAAAATTTGAATCCCACCACTGCTCCATGGGTATTTTAAATAAAGGTTTTCCTTTGCATAACAAATGTAACCAAACCAGCAGCTAATCTACGTATCAAGCTCGTCTAACAAACATCTAGAATATATTGCTAAGCAATATTTGCAGAGGTGGTATGCAGCAGGTTCTGACCAGTTCTGGAGACCCGGTAACAGACATTTTGAGTAGTCTGGAGAACCAATGATAATCTTCCCCCAGGAGTGGGGTGGGAATGGAGATTTTACAGTATCCTTCCCCTGCCAAGCCCACCAAGCGACACCCACCAAACCACGCCACACCCACTAAGCCACACCCACAGAACTGGTAGTAAAAAAAATTTGAATCCCACCACCGAATATTTGGACTACAAACTGACTGGATGCACCAAAGGGAGGAATCAGACCTTGTGGTTAAGATAGATTACTTATACCACTAATGGACAGTTATTTAAAGGGCATCTTTTCTAATGTATGGCTGTGAGAGATGGACCATAAGGAAGGCAGGGCCCTAAAGAATTTGAATTGTAGTATTGCAGAAGGCTGTTGAAAGTCCCTTGAACTGCAAGGAGGTCAAACCAAGACTGGGTGGGCTGGCAAGGCTGAGGGCAGGAGGGGAAGTAGAAGTCAGCAGCCCCCCCGCCCAATACCTGGATGGCAGCCTAAACTATCTCAAAAAGATATTTTTAGGGTTCTTTAAAAGACACTGTTTAGAGTTTTTTTTAAAGACACTTTTTACAATTTTTGAAAGGATGAGCTTTCCAGCAAGGCAAAGAAACTCTCCCCTTCTCCCCACCCCCATCCACAGTCTGCCCCCAAATGTCAGAGAAGGAATTTGAGCACTTCAGGGAGCTGAGCTGGTGGGATTTCAGCATTCAGATTGGCTGTTCGGGTATGCAGCCCCATTGTAGAGATAGAGGTCAGGCAGAGGTCGCGAGCAGCACACTGCCGTATCTCCCATGCCTGCATACCTCAAACATTATCTCACCCAGTTCACACCGCCGGGATGTGGCAGAACTCTGCCCCTGGCTGGTGGGTGATCTCACCTAGTTCACATCACCATTTCCTGGCTTGTATGCTCTTTTAAGATTGGTGAAGAGAATCCACCAATGCAAATGCTGTTTCTACATTACCTTTTTTCTGCTGGTATAAACTGTATAAAAAGCAATAAACGCTGCATAGGCAGTCAGACATCTTTGCACCCTGCAAATGACTGGTCATTGACACCATCCCCCACCACTCTGCAAATTGGCTGGGGACAAGTGTCCCTCAGCAAATTTGCCCAGGATGAGGGGTAGGATGGGGGCAGCAATGGTGGACCAGGGGTGGAGCGCCAGTGGAGAATCAGCAGATGAACACTCATAGTGGTCAATTTTCCTAGACATGATAGATAGATAGATAGATAGATAGATAGATAGATAGATGGATGGATGGATGGATGGATGGATGGATGATAGATAGATAGATGGATAGATAGATAGATAGATAGATAGATAGATAGATAGACAGATAAGCCATGGTGGTACAGTGTTGAGAATGCAGTATTGCAGGCTAGTCAACTGCCAGCAGTTCGATCCTGACCGGCTCAAGGTTGACTCAGTCTTCCATCTTTCCGAGGTCGATAAAAGGAGGACACAGATTGTTGGGGACAATAAACTGTAAACTGCTTAGAGAGGGTTGTAAAGTGCTATGAATCTATCTATATAAAAGCAAAATACCACTCATGCATCATCACAAAATCTCCAGAACCATAAAGCCTACAAGCTTGAAATTTGGCACGTATGTTCCTCTTGCCTTCTAGGTGTTCACTAAGAAAGAATTTTTTGAAATGGCCATCAGAGCATTAATATTTCATATATTATTATTAACATGCTCTGATGCTAAGGAGTTCTACTTCTCCCTCCCCACCTGAAAAGAAATCTGTTCCAAATGCAAACCACAAGTAGAGGAGAAGAGTTTCAGTTTCAGTTTTAGTTACACAACACCAAGCAGCTTTAGTACAGAACAGTTGAGGTAAGCCATGCCCAGGCTCCTTGCTGTCTCCTTGCTCACACAGCAAATACTGTTTCAGTTTCCAAACAGCCCTCAACTTTCTCACACACTGACAGGACGCTAGTCAGATGAATACCAATGGATGTTGGTAGGCAAAGGCAGATTTTTTCCCCCTTATTTTGCTTCCCCAAAACTAAGCCCGACCACATAGTTTCGTAGCGAAGCACAGGTATCGAGGTAGGTGGTATATAAATCTTATTGCTATTCCTATTCCTATTGCTAGGCAGACAGGCAGATAAATCATTATATTTGTAGAAATACTCCTAAGTTCTGTTAGCATGTACCAGTAGGAAAGCCACAGATATGCCTCCTGGAGGTTATTATGGATAGATGCACATCTATTGAATTTCTGACTGCATAAATATTGGAACTGTTGAGAATAATAACCTTTGTGTCAATATTTGGCAGCACTCCATCAAATTATTTCCAGGGGAGAAAAATACTACTTTAATTTATATTAATTTCTCAGGAATTAACTAAGAAACACGGGATGTGATGAACCATAAAATAGAATTTACTATTGAACCTTCATACCACTGACATGATCACAATAGGCTATGACAAAAAAAATTTGCAGTTAATTTAATGAAGCAAAGTAATGGGGATTAAAATGGAATCAAAAGCATATTCTGCAAATATTATTCCTATGTGTTCAAATAATTCTAATGATTCTGGACAACTATATTAAACTACATTTAATGGTAACCGATTGCAAGAGAAAATAAAATCTGATTGGTCTCGTTGTAAACATTTTCATTACAATCGTAGGCTTTACATAATTGTTCAGCTGGACCATTATATCATAATCAGATCAGCCACAAATTGGCATTATGGAAATTTCAACTTTTAAACCTCTTACTACAGATGAAAGGAGCACCTGTTTCAGTGTCACAAAATGGTCCATATAGACTTTTTTTTTCTCTTTGAGCTCTGCTCACCCAAAAATAATTCTTGAGTTCAATTGTGCAGATAAATCCCTCAAGCCTTTCACATGTAAGCATATAGGTGTGGCAGCAAACAAAGCAACAAAGTCAAAACTCCCAAAGGAGATTTGGAGGACTATTTCTTGAATAGATGTTCTTTATATTACATGGCAAAATGTGTTCAAAGTAGACAATAGCCAAAGATAGAAAACTCATTATCTCTGTACTGAGGCTTTTCTCCCAGGGAACATTTAGGGATATACTTCCTTGGCAACCCCTGGGAGAAGTGGCGGGGGACACCCAACCCCTGCTATCATAGAGAATTTCATGAGTTCCCCCCCCCCAATAATTTTGGAGATGCCTAGAATAAATTCTAGAGATCCAATCTGGTGTAGTGGTTAAGGCAACGGACTAGAAACCAGGAGGCTGTATGTTCTATTCCCACCTTAGGCACAAAGCCAGCTTGGTAACATTTGACCAGAGGTGTGGTATACAGCAGGTTCTGACCAGTTCTGGAGAACCCGTAGCAGAAATTTTGAGTAGTTCAGAGAACCGGAAAATACCACCTCTGACTGGAGATTTTACAGTATTCTTTCCCTGCCACGCCCACCAAGCCAGGCCCACAGAACCGGTAGTACAAAAATTTGAATTCCATCACTGCCTTTGACCGGTCATTGTTTCTCAGCCCGAAGAAGGAGGCAATGGCAAACCACTTTTGAAATGGTGCCAGGATCAATACTGACTCAAAGGCACACAAACACAAACAAACACACACAGAAAAGGAGAGAGAGAAAGAGCAAGAGAGAAAGAAAGAAAGAATGAATTCTGCCTGCAAGCAAAAAGATGCTAACCATTGCTTGAAGGAGCAATATACAAGAATGTTCTTTGTAACTACAACTGTTTCCAAAATATTTCTACTAAGGGAAACTGAAGAAGCTACAAGTTATGGATTCCATTCCTTCACCCTAGCAATTAGTACACAGAATCGAAAACAAGAACAGCTGACAAATCAACTCTCAGTTGTATTTGTGAATTCTAATCCTTCCCCTAGGACCACACGGTTTGTTTTTTTTACTAGAAACATTATGGTTCCTCCTTCCTGCCCAAGGGAAAGAAATTAATCCTTTGTGTGACCTATGTATTTCAGAGAGGAAAGTGCTGCCAAAGACTTGCTCCATCCTACCAAAGCTCCATGACTATATTATTATTTATTCATATCAGAAGCATAATTATTACAATTTTATGCACAGGTATAAATACAATTGTAAGAACAAAACATTTAAATGAATAAAACCCTAAGTTAGGTGTTGCTTGCCCAGAAGCCTGCAACATCGTTTGCATTCCGTTGCATTATCATAAGGTTCTCAAGATTACATTGTGAGGTTGCCTGCAAATCTCTATATTCACATTAAGCAGAAGTCACCAAATATCTCCATTTATATGTGGTACGTCTTGATATTGCTGTACCTGTGCACAGTCTATTTAGTGATTCCCAAACTTCCCCAGGTTTCATCATGGCCAGGTGCCAGTTCTTCTGCAGGTTCCATCCAAAATTGATCTTTTGTAGCTTTCCAAAAGTTCACTCTATTTCTAAATTCATTAAAGTCTTCCATCAATCTCGGGAAGTTTTCCCTAGATTTTAAACTCCAAGGAGCTGGTTGGAAGCCCTAGGGAAGATACGGTTTGGAGGTTAATGATTTAAGCCTCTCCTTATATGCTGCTACTTCTCTACGGATGGCAGGGGAAGGCGATACTGGCTAAATGGCAATCCTGGTCTAGGAAGGTAGATTTCAGGTATCCGGTGATTATTCTGCATGTTTCATTTAGGGCAATATCTATTTGCCCAGTGTGTGCCAATTTATACCACACTAGGCAAGCATATTTGCCAGCAGAATAGGCAGAGAGCTAAAACTGTAGTTTTGAAGACCTGTGATTTGGCTCTGCAGGAAGAACTTGTCAGTTCTTCCACTAACTTTCAGTTTAGTACTGATACGGTGCTGTTTATATGTTGGAGCCCTATCTAGACTTACACCTAGGTGTTTGGGGTTAGGGCACTGTTCCAGTAGCACACTTTTCTGAGTGATTTGCAGCTTCCTGGCTGATGCCTTGCTACTAATGTAGATAGGGAGTGTCAAATTTTTTCAGCTTTCAATTTCCAAACATTAGGGGTGCTTAAAAGTTGTGACATGCCTTGGGGATTGTAAATATATTTTGATTACTTTAATATAATTTGGATGTGCTTAGTAAGTAACTACATAAATATCATAACTTTTTAACATTTTGCTTGTTTCATTGTGGTAGGCACCTATTTGAGTTTTTGCAAAGTTTGGCCTTGACTGGTTATCCCAGTAATATCAATTCAGTTCTTCACTGGTTATCCCAGTAATATCGATTCAGTTCTTCAAAAAATTTAGTTAAGAGTTGTTCTACTTCCTCAAATGTGTTACCCTGTATAACCATCATCATTAGCACCTACAGGAAGACGGTGGTCAGTTGGTGTAAAGATTAAAAAGAACAGGAGCCAACACACCACCATTTGGCAAGCCATTCCCCTGCTTCTGCCATCTACTATGCCTTCTCTGGAACTCCACAAAATACATACCGTTCTGAAGTAGTTTCCTGATGATGTTTGTAAATTTAAAATCAGGGGTGGGTTTCTACCAGTTTGCACCTATTCACTAGAATCGGTTGTTAACATTCTAAGCAGTTTGGAGAACCGGTTGTTAGAAGAAATTACTGGCCTAATCCTGTAAGGTAGGCAGGAAGGAAACATTCTGGTGTTGCTTACAGAAACTGCCTCTCCGTTAACCCTTATTACATTCTTGGCAGGACTAGACTTCCTGTCTCAGGAACTTCTCTGGAGTTTTTTTCCCCTCCTTTGCTGGTACTTTGCTTGTGTAGAGTGACCATTTAAAGTTTCAATGGCACTGAAAAAAGTGACTTGTGACCATTTTTCACACTTACAACTGTTGCAGCATCCCCACAGTTATGAGAGGCCAGGCGAGGAGATGCATGCCTCGATGTGAGTGATATTGAGTTGGCCAATAACACGACCACCAAGCCACGTCCACCAATTAAGCCACACCCACAGAACCAGTTGTTAAAAAATTTGAATCCCACCTCTGTTTAAAATCTTTAGTTATGTCATAAACATTTTGCGTCAGTATTCTAAGATTGATGATATCGTATGAAGTTGTAAGTTCAATAAATACAATTCCTACTACACTGCCCTTTTGAAAAATCATATTCGATACACTGAGTTAAGTGTAGAGTGGTTCAGTGCCACTCTTTTCTGTTGTGGTTCGCTGGCAGATGGTGCGGACAGCTGAGGTCTTGGAGAGCGAGGACTCAGATGAGGAGCCTGCATGGGATGCAGGGATGGAGCCAGGACTGTCAGAGGGTGGGGTGCTGCCTTCAGAGCTTATGGAGGCTGGCAGCAGTGATGCAGAGGACCCCAAAGAGCCTGTGCCCAGTGCGTGTGCGCGCAGGGCTACTCAAAGGAAAGAGCAGCTGCAGCAGCACGGGTGACTCGAAAGTAAGGCTGCAAGGTGATGGCCTCTCCCTTAAGGGATAAAAGCCAGCCCTCAGAGGTGGGATTCTTTGCAGGAAGCAAAGAAGTTCTTGTACTTCATGTCTTGTGGAAGTTAGGGCTATCCTGCTTTGGGTTTGGAGACTTTTGAATTTAATATTTCCTTGCAATTTAATCTAATGTTCTTGGCAGTCTTGTACAACCTTGGCAAGGCTTGTTCTTATCTGGGACAATTAGTTTTAATAGCGTTTTTAGTGTGAGTGAACGGAATTCACAGAGAAGCATTAAAAAGGTTTCGCTTTTATCTCTGTTTGGTATTTGTTTGCTTGGAACGAGGCTTGGGTCAGAACATTTTCAGGGCAGAAACCAGCCTGCTGTGGTATGATATGAAAATATACAGCAGGGCTGTCAAACTCGTGGCCCGCAGGCCAGATGAATCATGTGCTGGTCACACCCATGCTCAGTTTTGCAAAGGGGGGAAAAGTCACGTTATGATATGTCATGTGATGACACCATGACAATGTGAATTTGACACCCCTGATCTACAGCTACTATAAGGTGAGCCGTGGTGGTGCAGTGGTTAGAATGCAGTACTGCAGTCTAACTCACTGCTCACTCTAGGACAGGGGTGTCAAACTGGCGGTCCATGGGCCGGACACATCATATGCAGGCCACACCCACCCCAGCTCCACAAAGAAAAAAAATGTCATGATACATCATATGACGTCACGTGACGTGATCGAATTTGACACCTGTGCTCTAGGGAGTTCAATTCTGAGTGCTTAAGGTTGACTTCCATCCTTTCGAGGTCGGTAAAATGAGGACCAGATTGTGGGGACAATATGATAACTCTGTAAATCACTTAGAGATGGCTGTAATGCACTATGAAGGAATATATAAGTCTAAGTGCTATTGCTATTCCAAAGATTTTATAGGTATGGCACAGAAGAGGGATTGGGTGGTAACTCTTAGCGTTGTTGGCTTATTGTTGGCCTCTTTTCATTGTTAATTGCACACAGATCGTAGGTGATGGAAGGCAAAGGGACAAAGAATACAAAGACAACTTCTCCCATTTTGTGGTGTTCAACTGCAACTGACTTATTGGAAACAAGTGATTAGTAGCATCAAGTAACAATGGCAGAACTCACCCTTATTCAAGCATTCTTCTACCTGTGGTCTCTTATGCAGGATCTAGCTTCAACTCTTGCTGGAAATTAGTTCCTTTACCCATATGGACATAATCAGACATTATTAAGCCAACATTAATATTATTAAATTGAATTATATTAATATTTGTAATATAGTTGTACAAATGCATTAATTCTTTCCACTTGGGGAGAGGTTGTCCATATTTATGTTTATGTTTCTCTTTTCTTTGGCTTATGTTTTGATTTAGTTGTACTTAAGCAGTAAATAAAATGAACTTTTATCACAGAGATTCCTCCATAAAAAAATTACATCAGGGACCAGGAAATGGAAGGTAAAGTTGGGTTTGAAGTTCCCCCTTTTCTCCACTCCTACCCATTCCAACACATTGTAAGATACGTTCAGAAATTAGATACTGCTTCTGAGCCCTACTGTTAAATCCATCACTATAGCTAACATCTAAATCCAATATTATATAGCATCTCTTTCAGTTTCCTAGTGACAAACATTAAAGGCAAGTGCCTTCAACAAACTGCAAGTCCAAGCTAACAAATATTTCAAACGTGAGCTCAACCAAAAATATAGATAAATGCTGGATCTACTGTAGAACAATATTTTCCAACTTTGGCAACTCTCAGAATTCCCCACTGGGAATTAAAGTCCACACATTTTCAGGTTGCTAATGTTGAGGAACATGGCCGTAGACTACTTTCTGTTTAAGAATGTGTATACAATTAGTTTATAAGATTTTGATGGCAGGAGCAAATGCTGACATTTTTAAATCAAGAACCTTGTCCAAACTGGAGTTCGTTTTTGCCAAACCTCTTCATTTTACACAGAGGAACTTCACCTTGTTGTTGCAGAAGGATTATAAACTATAATCTCACCATGCCTTTATGCTTGTAGAGATAGCGAATGATTAAAAAAAAACAGAAACAAATTACCGGGATGAAGAAAGAAAAAATCTGTACTGCAGCTCTTTTCCTTCTGACAAAAGAGCTGAGATATATTGCTTATGTGAAGCCCTAGAGGGCAGTAAAGCAACTCCAATGCACACCAAGTCAATTTCTGCCAAAGGGGAAAAAATTACTTCTTAGTGAAAATTAATTCATGATCTCTCTCTTTCCTTCTCTCTCTCTCGCTCTCTCTCTCTCTTTTTTCCCACCCCCCCAACCTCATTAAAAGTATTCAGCGGCACAGTGTGATTCACCACTTCAGTCCATTTGCTGCAAATAGCTAAATATACCCTAAAAGATGCTAACTGAAGCATATTAACAAAGTTATCAGTTTGGTCCTAAAGAGAAATCTGTTCAATGCGAATAGGAAAATTTAACAAAATCCCCCATCTATAAACTACAAGCTGTTCTCTGCATGGGATATTATTTAAAAAAAACACTACCACAAGATCAGAACAATCACCTTAAACAATATGCAATTGACTAGTACAATCTTATTTTTGTCAAATCAAAATGCTGTTCTGCTGAAACAAAGCAGGCCTATTCCTACCAGGTCTAAGGACAAATGGCCGCAAAAACCATATGCAGCATAAATGCAGCAAATATTTAAAAGCAAACGCTGTAACACTGCACAACTGGTTTAAGACAAATGAATTAAGCATTTGTTACTTGACAACTGGTAAATAGGTCGTGATAATAAGTGGTAGATTTTTTACATTAGTCACTCATAGGATCTCAATTTATTCCACCATTTCTTCCACCTGAGAAATAGTAAACTAAAAGACCCAGGTAATTCAAGAATCCATCATTCTTCAATTCTCAGCATTCACTCAATCTGTTTCCTGCAGGAAAAACCTGGGCCTTAGGGGAGTTTAAGTCAAAAAATATCTGGGAGCACCTACTTAGAAAAGGCAGGTCTACCTAACCTGTCATTTTAGCTAATCCAGTTAATCCTTATACAGTTTATAGTTTGATAAGCATGCAATTATATCTTATTAATTAGGCTGACATTTAGATTACCTGCTCCACCCAGTTAACCAAGATTTACATAAAGCAATTGTAGGAAGTTAGCACCCACCCCTCTCCTAGAAAAATGAAATATCCTGGGAAATATTAAAAAGGCAGAATATTTCCTCTAAAAAGAATAGAAATTCAAAAGCAGAAACTCACTTCAGCAGAAACTTACCCCCACCTTTGTTAATGGGGGGGCCATTAAGGCCTGGGCCAGAATACTTTACATAACAAAGATCTCCAGGTAAACCTATAGCAATTGCCAAAAGCCCTTTTCAGTGCATCATCATCCAGCAAGGATCAACCAAGCCTGGAACTCAGGACAGCCTACAGAGTTGCCCCTGCATGGCCTCATGGGAGTCTGACAACCAATCAGAATACAAGCTCCAATTCAAATCCCAACAAAGGTCATAAAACCCAGGCACTCTCAGCACCTCAGCCCCTTCCTTCTCTTTTCCTTCACCTTGGAGCATGTGATCATCCTTTTCGCTTTGGAGCTTCAAGCCATGTGCTCCTGCTGTCTACCATTAAACCACCTTCCAAATAGCCTCCATGTTTCCAATGTCTTTTTCCCCATTTGGAAATGAACCCAGAAGGATAATTCTTTCAACACAATCTGAAGAAATACAGTAATTCAGAAGTAACTCAGAAGACCATTGTTGGTCTTCTTGCATGCTGCATGCTAGAAGCATGTTCTGGCATGTTGCATCTTCTAGCATGTTGCATGATACACATTGAGAAGCTGACAAGAGGCCAACTCTGCCCATCGAAGCAGCAACTCAGCTGAGAGGCAGCCTGGCAGCCTAGAGGTTTCCCAGTGGCCCAGCTGATAGGCAGCCCAGTCACTCAACTGAGAGTTGGCCTGGCAGCTCAGCTGAGAGGCAGAGAGGTAGCCTGGCGGCCTGACTGAGAGGCAGCCCAGAGGCCACCTGGGAGGCAACCCAGTGTGGCCCACTTGAAAGGTAGCCTAGCAGCCCAGTGACCCCATTTGGCATTCCAGGGGCCAGATATTCTAGGATGGGGGTTGAGGCAGCTGGAGGCCAATGGAGTGGAAGTGGCTCAGTGCAAATGGAGGCCAGCTGAGCAGAAATGGAACAGAAATGGGTAGCAGCAGATCAGCAGCTGAGAGTAGCATGAGGGATCAGCTGAGCAGCAGCGGCAGCAGAGAGCTAAGTCGGAGCAGAGCATCCAGAGCACCAAAACACTGGCAGTGGCCAGGCAACCAAAGGAGAAGAAAGAGGGAGAAAAGGGATAAGTACAAAACACTTCTAGACAGGGAGGAAAGGGATAATTTTTCAAGGCCAGGAACAGAGGGCTAAGAGCAAAGCATCTCCCAGAAAGGATTTCATCCAAAGAGAACTGCGTAAAAAAGTACACACTTTTACACGCTTCATGTTTTTAAAATGAACTTCTAGAATTAAAAAATAATAATTAGAATTTTTCCCTAAATCTGTGGTTGACATCTTTTGCATTTTAAACATTTATAAACTTTGAACATTTTTCTTATTTAAAAAGAAAACTTTATTAGAGATTAAAAAAGAAAAACACTATGTACAGTACATCAAATACAACTTTACGTTGTAGACAAAATCTATATATACAAATACATAATAAGTAAACATATAAAACATATGCTTCTAATCAACTAAGATGGTGTGCTTTTTTCTTGGTAATAATTTTACTACTATTCATTTCTTATTTGGTAAACATTCTTAATTTAACTACTCCATTCATCAAAAACGTATCTTTTAATTTCCTGGTTTTTTTCCCTTTAATCCACTTACACCATTTATCCCAAGCTGTAATATATCTTGAGTCTTCCTTATTCCTAAGTTTTTGTGTGAGTAGGTCCATTTCAGCACAGTCAAGTATTTTCTGAGTAATCAAATTATTTGTTGGCATTTGTTCGCCCTTCCAACATTGTGCCAACTGAACATTTTAATCCTTGAACAAACTAGAAAAAGAAACATAGTCAGGGAAAAAGAGACTGACACTGTTGTGATTTGTAAAATATGTTCCATGTATGTGCTTGTGCTCATAGACAACCCAAATTACACATGTACCAAATGTAAACTAAAAGAATCACTGGAAGAAAAAGAAAAGGGTCTAGAGGTAACTCTAGCCACCCTGAAACTCAACCTACAAAAATGAGAAAATCCAATTTAAGCAAAAAGATTATATCCAAATTGAACATAATAAGGAACAAACAACTTCTAAAAGAAAAGGCCCTGTATATGAACCTTTAGAGGAAGACTGATAGAAACACGTGATTCATTGAAGGAAACAACAACCAAAAACTATGGCGCTGCTGTCTAGTCAGGCTCTTTTGGAGCTGAGCAATTGATTTCACAGTCTCCCCCTGGAAGAAAGCATGCAGACAGAAAAGAGGCATCTTGAAGTGCTCCTGTGAAAGGAAAAGAAGTACCTCAGACTTCCTTAGGCAAAAAAAAAGGCAAGTGTTGGTAATAGGAGATTCAATTCTCAGAGGAAGAGAAACCAGCTATCTGTAGATTAGACATTAAATCTAAGGAAGTATGATGTCTCCCAGGAGCAAAAATCAAAAATGTGACTAAAATAATCAAGCCCACAGATTACTACCCATTTCTTCTTCACATAGGGATGAAAAACACAATAATGAATCTGAAAACAATATCGAGAAATTAGGAGCAGTTAGACAAGAAGGTTAAGAATTTAGGAACATATGTGGTGTTTTCATTTATACTTCCAAAGAAAGGTCAACATCCAATGAGGTAACAAAGAATTTTAGAAATGAATCACTGGCTTAAGAGTTGGTCCTGCCAAAAGAACTTCAGCTTCCTAAGCCATTATCTTCATTACTTTACCTACAGTATATTACCACTTTAAATATAAACCAGCAGTGTGTGGCAGCAGCCCCAAACCCCAATGTACTCCTTGGATGCATTAACAGAGGGATAGGCTCAAGTTCATGTGAAGTATTATTACCGCTTGATAAAGCCTCAGTAAGACCACACTTGGAATGCTTCATCCAGTTTTGATCACCATATTATAAAAAGATGTTGAGATTCTGGGAAGAGTGCAGAACAGAACAACAAAAAATATTGGTGGCTGAAGGCTAAAATACATGAAGAACTCTGGCAGGAATTGGCTGTGTCTAGTGAAAAGAGGGACTAGGGTTGACATGATAGTAGTGTTCCAATATTTGAGGGCCTGCCACAAAGAAGAAGGGACAACCTATTTTCCAAACCAACGGAAAGCAAGACAAGAAACAACAGATGGAAACAAATCAAGGAGAAGAGGAACTTAGACCTAAGGGCAAATTTCCCAACAGTGAGAACAATTAACCAATGGAATGGCTTGTCTTCAGAAGTTGTGGGTGCTCCATCACTTTAAAAAGAGACTGGACAGCCACTTGTCTGGAATGGTATAGGGCAGAGGGTGTCAAACTCGCAGCCCGTATGTGTCATGTTCTCGCCACGCCCATGCCCAATTTTGCAAAGGTGGAAAAAGACACATGACGATGCCGTGACAATGTGAGTTTGATACCCCCAGTATAGGGTCTCCTGATTGAGCAGGGGTTTGTACTAGAAGACCTATAAGATACCTTCCATCTCTGTTATTCTATTATTCTGTAAGTTCCATAGAATTCAGTGAGACTTGTTACTAGGCAAGTTATATGAGATGGAAATCCTTATGTATATTTAATACATAAAAGCTGTGACTCATTTAGGACTATGTTAGATAGGATGAAGTGGATAATGAGTTTTTGGGTGCATGACTTGCTGAGCACAACATCATCTATCAGATCTCAAATAGGTATATATTTGTATGAAATGCAAATCAATATAATGATTTGTATTTTTTTTAATTAAATCCAAATGGGATTTATTGCTGACTTGAAGGAGTCATCCTGATCAATCTTATTTTTTCCCAAATGCTTGGAAATTTTAGAGTCAGGAGTAAAGTTTTGGTTTGCCTCCAATGTTTGTCAGCATCTGTCTTGAAGGCTGAAAAACTGAAACTACCCAAACAGTAACAAAAGTGCAATATTCTTGAATGCATAGAACCACAAAAAACCATGTCCAACTAAAACGATCTAGGGCAAATTTAAAGGTGTTTTACCTTTGGCCTCTTGGCAATACTGTTCTCCTTCTCAGACTGGCTATCTTAAATCCTTGACAAGAATTATTGTAAATATGCTAATGGAAGACCATTTTGTGATAAATAGGAAATACTGAAAAAATGCCCCCCAAAATGAATATATAGAAGATGCATGTATGTATGTATGTATGTTTGCATGAGAACCGGCCAGCTGGTCTTTGGGTTTCCGGTGCTCTGGTGCATGTGAAGACCAGCTAACCAGTGTGCATGCAAACATACATATATGTGCGCCAGCCAGCTGGTCTTTGGTTTCTAGCACTCCGATACATGAGAAGACCCAGAAACCAGAAGAGCAACTGGCTGCTCTGTCCTAGGCCTCACCAAAAAACACTGAGTCAATTCTGAGTCCTGGAAAAAAAACTCTTTTATTATATTATAATGTGAATTTATTTCATTTACAATCAGCCAACAGCTTGGCAAACAGTCTTGCAAAGGTAGACTAATGAGCTCAGACCTTTATCAATCCTGGAACCCTGCCCAGTAAATAGTTCCACACTCAGGCTGGGTTTACAGACAAATCTCCATGAGGCTGGAACAAACAAACCACCAAACGAGTGAATTGTTTCCTGCAAAAGCCCTCTCCCCTTTTGCTTCTCTTTTAATCCTGATGGGAGGGGCCATTCCTCTTCCGCCTGTGGTTTTGTTGACCCTGAGTTCTTAATTGTGCCTTCCTTTTGGAAGCTCTGCGCATGCACAGGCTGGTTCCAGAAACTTCCCCGCCTCATTGCTATCCGAACCCAAAGGCAGCTGATAACTGCCAGCCTGCCCTGGCCCCAACTCTGCCTCTGATGCAGGCTGAGCCTTCCTCAGCCTTCAGGAATGGCCTGGGTTCCTCCCCAACCTCCTCACTATTGTCCAACTCTGCTACCAGCTCCACTAGCCGCTGACGGGCCACAACACTGGTGACGGCCCACCTGCCCACAGAGAGGGCTCTGTGTGCCACCTCTGGCATGCATGCCATAGGTTCACCATAATGGCCCTATCTAGTGTATTTCAAACCGTCTCCTATTATATTCACTTTTCAGTATAGTGCAGATCTCTAACCAGGTGCTTTTTTCTTTTGTTTGAAAAATAATTGCTTCCAGCTGCATCCTTTTTATTCCCTCTTGGCTTCTTTCCTCTCTAATGAGTACACCTATGGCCCCTCCTTACATAGCACAGCATGCAGAACAGGATATCTAATGGAAAGTGTAAACAAAGGTCAAGATATTTTTTTATTTAA
The DNA here is from genome assembly GCF_049901715.1 of Pseudonaja textilis. Lineage (NCBI taxonomy): Eukaryota > Metazoa > Chordata > Lepidosauria > Squamata > Elapidae > Pseudonaja > Pseudonaja textilis. Next base: position 30,583,330 of record NC_141997.1, read on the forward strand.
AAAAAATTGTTGCAAAGGTCAACTTTTTTCTGGGGATATGAACAATTAATCAGAGCCCATATGTCTTTTCCACAAATAAGAGGCAGGCTGAGCATGGTCATTTATAACAAGGGGTGTTTCTTTTTCATTAACTCAAAGACAGGATAAACAGAACACTTTCAAAATCAGATGAGATGGTTTTACAATAAAATTGCTAGAATTCTGTGTAATCTTCATTTGGGTCAAATTCTGTTCATTTTACAGGACTTATTTCTGAGCAAACTACATAGGAGATAACTATAAGGTATCCATCCCAGAGGGTATTCAGCAAGTTTTGACCAGTTTTGGAGAACCGCTAGCGGAAATTTTGAGTAGTTCGGAGAACCAGCAAATACCACCTCTGACTGGCCCCATCCCCATCTATTCTCTGCCTCCCGCGTCCCAGCTGATCGGCTGGGTCTTCTTTTGTTGCCCTGCACAGGAAAATGGAGCTGGAAAGCAGGTTAGCAGGGTGGGGAGGGAATGGAGATTTTACAATAACCTTCCCCTGGCATGCTCACCAAGCCACACCCACAGAATCAGTAGTAAAAAAAATGAATCCCATCACTGATCCATCCTAACACTTATTAAGAAATAACTTCAAATACAATGGATCCCATTTTAATTGGAATGTTTCAGTTAGGGCTCCTATATCTAAATTGCAAAAATAAGATGGCAGTAAGAGTTAGTAGGTGAGATGGAAGTAACAAGCTTACCATTTTATCTCAATTATATTGTCTCAAACGATTTCACAAAATTCTACCCCTTCAGAATTTGCAGGTTCTTGTTGCTTTATCAAGATTAGCATGTGAAATGGACAGAATTTAATGTATTGTATATTTATTTTGACATACGATACAGTTTATACCCTCTTTCTTTTTACCTACTTATTTTCTTACACACTTTTCTCCTTCAAGATGGTCTCTTTAACTGTATATCTTTTGTGTAGCCATCTTTAGCTCCCAGAATTGCTGTGAAGTTCTTTTGAGAAAAAAAATTGAGGAAACTTCTGTAATGGAAAGCACAGGGTCAAGGAAGAAAAATCAGGAGAGTTTTAATTAGGGGTATAAAATTAAATCTAGGAAGAGTTGCTTAAAGTTGGCTGTGTTGATTGGCTACTCAACAATAACATTGAGAAGCCCTCTGCTTTTCATTTTGGAAATGTACTGCACAGTTCTGTGGAAAGGAAAACCTGTGGGGTCAGTTATTATTTCCTAGTGTGCGTGTTTGCGTTTCAGAAGAAGCCCTGGGAAGGAAAGGGAAAACACAAAAGAAAATTTGGCTTGGAGACCAAATGAGAAGGATGGAAAAGGAATCTAGAGGAAAAAAACTGGGTTTATTTTGAAAAATTTAGAGAAAGGATAAGTGGAAAAGAAAGATAATGTGTTTTCTTAAAGAGCAGAATCCTCTTTCCACAACATGAACTTTTTGAGACTGTTCCCAAAACTGAGACATAAAAATATAAGAAATGCACTAAATATGATCATATGACAAATTATCTGAAGGACAGAATTTCCTCCCATCAAACCAGCTTCAACATACTGTTCCTTGTACTTAACTGTAGCTATCAGTTGCAATGTATCTTCCTATATCCTGCCATCACAGCATGCAACCATGGAAACATACTGGAAAACACATGGTTGCCAAATTACAAATATGCCATTATTTCATCTTTGCAACTGGCAAGAAGGTTAAGGAAAGGAAGAATCAGGTTTGCAGACAAGAAGTTGTCCATAATTGCAACTGCTCATGTTTCTGTAAAGTAGCTGAAAGAACATAACATTAACCAAAAACATGCACTACCTGTATATTCCTTTGTGTTCAATGGGAATTATTATTGCTCTAGAACTATCAGTTGAACAAGGCAGAATTCTTGATTGAATGACAGGATTTATATTCTTCTGCTGATAAGCTGGATTTAAGACTGATGGTGCTCTTCGCATTTTGTACATCAAGGGACTTCAAATTATCAGCTTCAAATTATCTGTGATGGTCCATTTGTGATGGACACAGATTTTGATCAGTGGAAATGCCCATAGACTTTCTCCACTACGAGCGACAAATGTTTGTTTTTAGATCAGGATTTTCACATTTTTGGCACCAGTGAGCATATCTGGAATTTTGATAGTAGGCTATTTTGATGCCATGGAGGAGGCATTATGGTATAGCCATTAGATGACAGCAAAAAACTATAACACACACACACACATGCAGCTTTTTGCTTCCATCTAGAGCAGGGTGTCAAACTGGCAGCCTACAGGCCAGATGCATCATGCTCAGGCCACGCCCACCCCAGATCCTTGAAGGGGAAAAAACATAACAAAACTTCATGCGATGGCAATATGACACGAGTTTGACACCTGTGATCTAGAGCTATTCATAGTTTTCCAGTCCAGACTTTGCTTGTTTCAGATCCAGTTTTCTCCCCTAGCTTTCTTTCCCATCCTTCTCATTTCATCTCCAAGCCATTTTTCTCTTGCGTTTCCCCTTTCCTTCCCATGACTTCCTCTGAAATACAGACATGCACCCTAGGAGATAATAGCTGACCACACAGGCCTATGTGGCCTGATCAGAATCGCAATTATTCCTTGTAGAAAATTTTCCTCCATTGCCAATTTTTCCTGCAGGAAACTTGAAAGAGGAAACCTGCACACAGCTTCGGGTGGGCGGTGGGTAATAGGTCTGGCAAAGTAGAGTTGAGAGATTCTCGTTTCACGGAATAATAGGCTCCAGTTGCTCCTGTGTGTGACTAAGTAATAACCTCATCTATGCTATTGCTTTAAGAGTTACAATATGCGAATGGCTTGCTTGACAAAAATCCTGTGGGTAGCGGAGCAGTATCTTATAGACCCATCTGGTAAAATTAGACTTTCTTGTTTCCTTGCTCTCCTTTTGAGGCACTCTGCATAATGTTGCATGCCACAAAGCATATGTATATAGGAATGAATGAATTGTAAAGAATATACCGCATTGAAATCCAAAGCCTTGCTAAAATGAGAGAAAAACAGCTCTCTTTGACCTAGATTAAAAGGAAAAAAAAAAGATTGCATCAGTCCAAAGGTCATGATGTTGGAATGAGCTTTTTTCATTTTTAAGCGATTGATTCTTGGAACCGGAGTTACTTTATTTCCATGCTTGGATACTGTATTTTTAATAATGTTCATGATCCAACTAAATGTTATACATTATGCATGTATGCTGAATATCTGCTCTTTCCAGTGAATACAAATTTTATATTCCTGTTTAAACAGTGAAGTTAAAAAAAAAATCTTTATTTTTATATACTATTTCCCACCTAATTACACAAGTGTTACATCTGAATGCACTTTAAGGTAGTCATATTACTGAAATTCTAAACACCTGATTTGGTATGCAAATTTGACCTGTTTTTGTGTCTCAGTTGTAAATAGGTGACACCACTTTTGGTTTTAAAATAAGGATCCTAAGAATTTAGCAGTTTTATAAGTGCAAGTAGAGACTTCTTAAATTATGTGATTTTTTTTTTCCTTAGGTGGGTGTTCTTGTTAATTGCTGTGAAGTACAGATATTATCATCAGCCTTTGATACCAGCTTTCTTTAGACTTGAAAGTCTTTTCTGAAGGTAATACAGTTCATTATATTAGATGTATTTGTTATGTCACAGAATAGCTGTCGCAGCAATATTTCTGCTTTACCAGCAGCACTGACTACTGGAAAAAAAGGGCCAAGCAAAGTAGATGGTGGGATTTGCCCTGGGCATGAGTGAATTTTCATAATCCAATCTGAATTATTTAAATATTAATTAAATGGACCCATTTCCTGAATATCTAAATTTTAAGAATCTCTAAACTTTTGCATCACAGTTCTCAGTTCTCCCAAGTGACCAAGTTAATTGATGAAGACTGAAGAAGTCACTTGGATAAGCAGTGAAGCATGTCTTAAATGAAAGCTTCATCGCTGTCTCTATGTTTTTTGATCCATTAGTTCCATTTATATGGCCAACCATTTCAGACAAGTGACTCTGGGTCATAATAATTTTTTGCTTTTTTAAGTAAAAAAAAATGGGGGAGAGGCAATATAAATAGAAATTGCACTTAGGCTTATGTACCACTTCACAGTGCTTTACAGCCTCCACTAAGCAGTTTACAAAGTCAGCATATTGCCCCCAACAATCTGGGTCCTCATTTTACCAACCTCAGGAGGATGGAAGGTTTAATCAACCGTAAACTGGTCAGAATTGAACTCCTGGCAGTGGAATGCTGAGTTAGCCTGTAATACTGCAATACTGCCACCACTTGAATAGACAGTAGATTTTTTAAAAATCATTTCAGATACAATACAAATATTTCAACATAATTAATTCATGTTGCTCCAACACTCTGACCTCCAGGCCTGGGACACAGCCAGGTGTCAGGGCCTTGCAAAAAGCTTACAGGATTGGGGTCAACCTGGTCTCCAGGAGGAAGATGTTTCACAAGGCAAGAACAGCAACAGAAAACATTATCTTCCTTGGTCCTGGGTAAACGTGGCACTCTTTAATGGATGGGACCCATTTTCTTGCTGGGTGTGGATGGAACAGATCAGTGGTGGGATTCAAAATTTTTTGCTATTGGTTCTGCGGGTATGGCTTGGTAGGCATGGTAGGAGAAGGATACTGTAAAATCTCCATTCCCTCCCCACTAACCTGCTTTCCAGCTCTGTTCTCCTGTGCAGGGCAACAAAAGAAGATCCAGCCAATCAGCTGGGACTTGGGAGGCAGAGAATAGATGGGGCTGGGGCCAGTCAGAGGTGGTATTTGCTGGTTCTTCGAACTACTCAAAACTTCTGCTAGCGGTTCTCCAGAACTGGTCAGAACCTGCTGAATACCAGCTCTGGAACAGATAGATTAGAGAGGGATGGTCTCAGAGAGCTTTAACCAGCCGCATCTTGAAATGAAACCCAAAGCATTTTGGCAACTAATGCAGCTTGCAGATCCATAACATGAGCATTCTAGAACTGTCTGAATTCCTGCAATGAATTCCAGGAGTTAGCTATCTATTACAGAAAGAAGTATGTTATTTGTCAAAACCTGGATGTATTTTCAAGTAATTATTATTAGCAACAACTTGCTAACAAATTTATTAAACTGATGGCAGAACTAGCCCATCTCTTTGTCATATTGAGGGTCACATAGAGAACATGTAAAATAGTACTGATTGAAGAGAATATTTGTAGATCAGGGTTGAACTTCTTGGCACCAAATAGTGCTGTTTCAGGTGTTTACCCTTTCTTTTCTTCCTAATCTGTTCCTGATGTTCTTCTTGTTATTTTACAAATGAAACTCCTTTAATTCCCATCCAGGTTTGCACATTAATGACAACACTGACACTCTTTAAACTTCTGATAACTACTTCGATAATTCTCTGACAATACATGAGCTAAGGTTAAAGAGATGGCCACATTTCTGTGATGAGGAATAGTAATCAATTCCTGATTTCAACTGGTTGTGACTCAGTTCTGGCAAGAATAGTGCTTTCATTCTTATTCTTCACTTGAGACTCAGGGAAATTTATTACAATTTCCTTGCAGCTACAAAATTCTTCCATCTGAACTGAATACTCCCTCAATGATTTTAATTCGCTACAGGTAGTATATATGGAAGCCTTCTCATGCTGGTGCTCTTAGGAACTCCCTGAATCCTCAGCTATCATAAACCCCTGTGGTGGATCACAGTTCTAAGAGTTATTGTCTCAGGAGGAAGGTTGCCAGTAGGTGTAGGCTAAAATATATTACACCACATGTACCCTTGCTGATCATTTTTGGCTGCTGTTAGTTATTGTCATATTATAATATCTACCCTGTTCTTTCCTTCTGTATTCCAGCAATGCTTCTACATCTCTCCTTTCTTCTTGTCTCCTTTTCCTGTTATTCAGCCAAGGAAAATTAGTTTTCTATTTCTCCCAACACAAGCCTAACAATTTGTAATTAAACCAAAAACATCTGTGCTCAGAAGCAAATCACTAAAACATCTTACACAAAACAGTAATAATATGCTATAATTGATTAACCTTGAATGAATAAGAGAATGAATATAACTTAGCAAGGATGAGATATGTTCTTAAAGATAACAATTATAATGTCAATGATAATATAATTAAACAAGATATAAAATGTTGATTAGAACTGTTTATAAATATAATTAAGTAAGAAATGTACAGTAATATTATGTGCAAAAGATATATGTACCCAACCGATACACTGTAAAATTAAAAGAAGGTGTTATTTGTTGTTGTTGTTGTTAAAATTAAAAAAAACTTTTTCAAAAATTTTTTTAAAACATCTTACACACATGAAGACACAGGCCCATACACACACATTCCAAATACTATTATTACTGGGCATTTTTTATTAACGGACAACAAAGTTCGAATTTCCACTGGAACTAGTTTTTTCCCCCTCAGGGTTGGAGGATGATTAACCTATAAACCTACAATCTTATCATGATAGAATAATAAACCACAGGCTGGCAATAGGTTGTTGTACAAATCTTTTGAAAGAGAGATTCAGGGGTGGAGAGAGGCTCTACATATTAAACATTTTAATATGCTATAGATCAGTATAACACCAGATGCCATGTTCTACCATCAAGAGGAGTCCTTTCATGCATTTTTCCATTTGACTGAGATTGCCTAGGTCCCTGAACTGTTACATTAAACACTTCATTCTCACCCCCTGGCTTTATTTTATTCTCGATTCCTAATTCTTCACCGTTACATGCCCCAAAATATATTTGGGGTGCTACTTGTTCTACTTTGGTACATACCAAAAGAAAAACCAGCACAGGGAACAACATTACAGTTTCTGACAGAAAAAAAATAAATCCATTCACAGCTCAGTATTTAAAGGCAACTTGGGACAAGAAATAAATCTTGTTCTGTGAGACTTATCAGATGTGTCATTTTCTGAGTCAGATCTTCACCTGCACTCCTAAACAAAAACAGACTAATTTTGGTGTAAGGAGTTGGAGGACTGTAGCTCATATGACTTTTAAAATATATTAATGCTACTTGGAAAATATGAACATTTTGTTTTGTAAAATAATAAGCAGTGTAAAATGATTGGGGATTATATGTGATTTCTAACACATAGCAAACACAAAGCAAAGCTCCCTGAAGCCATCATTATCTGAAAAAGAAAAGAAGCAAATCTTCTTTCCATACCTTTAGCTTCTCAGGGGAGTAGCCATATCTTGTAGACATGTGCAATAAAATCCAGGCAACCTAAATAATTCCCTTTGCATCACCATTGCTGTACCTATATGGTTAAAATCAGGGGCGGGATTCTACCAGTTCACACCTATTCGCTAGAACCAGTTGTTAACATTCTAAGCAGTTCGGAGAACCTGTTGTTAGAAGAAATTACTGGCCTAATCCTGTAAGGAAGGCAGGAAGGAAACATTCTGGTGTTGCTTACAGAAACTGCCTCTCTAATAAACCTTATTACATTCTTGGCAGGACTAGACTTCCTGTCTCTGGAACTTCTCTGGAGTTTTTCCCTCCTTCCTTTGCTGATACTTTGCTTGTGTGGAGTGACCATTGAAAAAAGTGACATGAGCATTTTTCACACTTATGACTGTTGCAGCATCCCCACAGTCATGAGAGGCCAGGCGAGGAGATGCATGCCTCGATGTGAGTGATATTGAGTTGGCCATATCCAGCCAATAACATGACCACCAAGCCATGTCCACCCAGTCACATGACCAAGCCATGCCCACCACCTAAGTCACGCCCACAGAATCATTTTTTTTAAAAATTGAATCCCACCGCTGGTTAAAATCAGGAAACTAAACAAAAATGCTTTAATAATGCCTGATGCCGACGGCTGGGCTGCTGGGGGTTTGCAGGGGTTCGGGAAAACCCCTAGCTAAGATTCTGTGCAGTTTGGAGAACCCCCAAATCCCACTCCTGGCTGGCCCCGCCCACCCCACCCCTCCTTTCCCAGTGAAAAACGGGCCTCCTAGAAATTTGGGAAGGCCGGAAATGGGCCCATTTCCAGCTTCTAGAGAGCCTCCAGAGCCCAGGGAGGCCATTTTCACCCTCCTGGAGGCTAGAGGAAAGCCCCTGGAGCTAGGGGAGGGCAAAAACGCCCTCCCCCCACCATGGCCATGCCCACCCAGCAACCAGGCAGAGAACCCCTTGCTAAAATGTTTTGAAGCCCACTCCTGCTGATGCCAAAGCTACCGCTTCATTCTTTAAAGAGAAAGCTGGTTGATTATGTAGTCCAAAGAGATCACTGACACTACAATATTAACCACTCTATAAAAATGGTGGATCACAACTTCAGTATATTAATCCACATGACAGCTTATATTTACAAGAAATGTTCCTAATGTACTTTTAGTTGACAGATCTTGAAGGAATCAGCTGGTAAAGAAAATGATTGATGTATGCATTGTGGATGCTTCAAAGGGTGAAATGAGCTCAGATTACTGTAATACAGAAGCAAAGAAAATTCTGTGGTATTAGCCTGCATTGATACATGGAACGGTTAAAGGAGAAGTATGCATGCATGAACTATGCTAAGTGAAAGGCTTTATGTTCCCATATTTTGCGGTCAAGGAAAAGTACTTGTTTTAGCACTTGAAGAAACCCAGTCATGACTAATCTTGGTGTCATACACACTTTGCATAAATCAAAATCTATTTCCCTGGAAAATATTTTTCTGTCTTTAAATTTCAGTGTTACAAATGCACTTTCATAGTTTGCATTTGGACACTGTTCAGTCTTCAACATTTGTTTTAAAATAGCCAAGATAACATACCTACCACATATTCATAATTATTTTCTTATTATCCTCCATAAAAATACAAATGCAGGTATCTGTCAGGGCTCCAACATGCACCCCTATTCAAATCACAAGTCTCTAGCCACATCTTTCAGAGTAAAAAAGACTGATTTATTAGGAGTTGACATGTCAGTGTTTCCTGGTGGCAGTCAACACTAAAATACACCATTCATTTCCCCCTTGACCCTGATCTTCCCCGCATCCCCTGGATGTATATTCTCCAATGGGACACATCCATAGCCAAGAGTCATCAATCATGCTTTCCAGTAATATCCTTGTGCGCTGACACCTTTGGGTTGCCTAGCAATTATCGGAAGCATTTCAGGAATGCACTCCCTTTCTGCTGGCAAATAAAAAGACTAAAGAAGTATTATTATTTTTAGTTGACAATAGTTTCTTTTAATATAGAAAAGAAAAATATCTTATACATAGTCTTCTCCCCTTCCCCATGATGTCCAAGTGGGGATGAATGCAACTAGAAACATCTACGGCAGGGGTGTCAAACCGGCAGCCTGTGGGCCGGTGGGGTCACGCACAGGCCACACCCATCTCAGCTCCGCGAAGAGAAAAAATTTCGTGATATGTCACGTGACAGCAACATGATGCGGTGAGTTTGACACCCATGACCTACGGTATTTATAATTCCCACTCCCCTCACACCCAACCCCATAATTATACCCAAACCTACAGGTAGTCCACAACTTATAACAGTTCAGTTAGTGACCATCCAAAGTTACAAAGTGACCTATGACCATTTTCCACAGTTACCACCTTTGCAGCATCCCCATAATCATGTGGTCAAAATTCAGGTGCTTGGCAACTGGTTCATATTTATAACAGTTTCAGTCCTGGGATCATGTGATCACTTTTTGCAACCTTCTGACAAACAAAGTCAATGGGGAACCCTGATTCACTTAACAATCAGGTTACTAACTAATCAAGTTCAGTGATTCATTTAGTAACTGTGGCCAGAAATGTCATAAAATGGGGCAAAACCCACTTAACAAATTCTCACTTAGCAATATAAAAGTTGGGCTCAATTGTGGCCATAAGTTGAGGACTACCTGTATCTCTGATGAGTTTTAGCATTAAATTTCTGTTTCTCTCTCTGTTTTCAGTGGCAACGTATTCCCATGTCTCTCTATACACATTTTAAGAGTGATCGAAATCAACTAGCTAATAAAGCCAGGGGATCTGCAATTGAAAATTACTTTTCCTAAACTTTGAAAATCCATTGCAATGGATCTTGCAATGAAAATGCAGCAGCCATGCAGTGACTTTAGCTTGTGTCAGCAATAAAAATATATACCAAGCCTCATGCCAATTTACCTCATGTGGAACCTGTAATTTAGCCTTTTGAATTTGATACACAACCCTATTTGAGCTTTATTCTTGCAGTTTATGAAGTAATAATAGCCCTTACAGTAAAAATTATAGCCTGGCAGAATGCTTTAATACATGAGCCCCTTTTTTCATTGTTGAGGAAATTTAACATGCACAAGTTACAGTTATAAATGCAGAGGAGAACTAGATTATTATATTTACGTGTCAGGAATCGTGGGGCTGGAGGACATAAGCAAAATATATTTGACGTCTAGTATGCAAAATCATATCCCTGGTCTTGAAGTAAATAACTCAAAGAGGCATTTACGTTATATTTTTGTGCTCACGTTAGCACGCATTAAAAATTAATAAATGTATTTCCTGGCTTTAACTGACAATTAATGTTAGCTCCCTGCAAATTACTGTTTTTCTTGTGCAGATGAATGCGGCAAAAGTTAAAGAGTTTCCTTTCATACTGACGAAAATGCTTTTGGAGGTAAATGCTAACACAGAGAAATCACTGAGGGCCCCATTTATGGAATAATTGAAATGGTATGTTCAGTGCCTGACAGAGATTCTCATTCTGGACATGTGAACATTTCTCTCATCAGTTAAACTAACAGACTTTTTTCTAGTTCATACAGAGGCTATGCTTAACAGTCTGAGAAAGTTCATGCCTGAGCGATAAAATAGTTTCTGAACATGAAAACTATCCTGCTAATGATATCTCTAGAATCGAATCCCTTTCTCCTTTAAAAAAAAAAATCAAATTAAAGAAACCACGGAGAATCTTGCTTTTGGGTGTATCTGACTATCACACTTGATGCTAGTTTTCCATCATAGTAAGAGTTGTGCAAGCATGCTTTCCTTCTCTTTTTTAAATCTTCACAACATATTTTTTCTAATTTTTCACTTGAGCTTTCAGAGGGTCACATAAGCTCCTTGTTCTTGTCATCAGATAATTCTGGAACCAGTTCATTTGAGTCCAGACTTTCAAAATCTTTCCTCTGCTCCTTCCAAACAAAATTGCTATCACAATCAATTGTGAAAAGGGAATAGTAAGGCTTTGAATTTAGATTAACACATGAGGAAATAAGATACTATATAGAAACTTTCAGACAATAGCATGTTCACAAGTTGAAATTAGTAAATATCATTTATTTATCATTACAGGTAATAATTTAAGATACAATGATGAATAATGGTTCTAATACCTTAAGATAAAGTTAATGTCCTGCTTTAGCAGCATCTTAACCTCCAACTTTTTCACTAGCCATTTCTCTCCTCTGGGTTTTTTTTTTTAAACTAATTCCAACTGACCTCCTCAACTGACTTCAAGTCTCTTCAGAGTTGCACAATGCTTTAATCTCAGAAAAAAAAACCCAGAAAAAATGGAAATAAAACATTCCTTTCATTGGCTCTGCTAGCCTACGCTCTTTACCTGAGGGAATGAGTCCTTATCAACCAGATAGGTTTTCTTCATTCAAACATATTGAGTTTCTAGAGCTGAAATTACATTGAGCATCACAATGTGGAGGATAAATATCTATCTCATTTAAATTTCTTTCTTAAACTCTTAAGTTTGAGGGGTACATGGATTAACACCAATCCTTGTGAAAAAAATATTGAACAGTATTTGAACATGACACCGAAGTGAAGATGGAAAGAAGGTAAATTCTAGTTTAGATTGTATCAACATAAATATACATTTTCAACTACGCAAGGTAATTATTTCACATTCTACTTTGTTCAGATGCCATCAACTGTGTCCAGCTTTGGGCAACAACTTTAAGGATTCAGAGAAGCTGAAAGAAGTTCAGACAAGGCCAGGGAAATGCTCAGAGAACTAAAAACTAAGCCCTGTGAAGAAAGATTGAAGGAGAAGGGTATGTTTAGCTATGAGGAAAAATGACTGAAAATGACAGAAGATGACATAACGCTCTTCAAATACTTGAAAGGATGTGACACAGATGAAAGTCAAGATCTGTTTTCCCTCATTCCAGAGTTCAAAACATGAAAAAATAGAGATTGAAGTTACAGGAAGGCAGATTCCAAAATAAGAAAAAGAATTTCTTCACAGTAAGAACAGTTTGAGAGTGGAATCATTTATTCAGAAAGCCAGTGAGCCTCTTTCCCCAGGATGTGCTCAAATGGAGGCACCCTTTTCATGGTGTTGGACTCTTGGAATTATGGTTACACTAATTTCTATTAGAATAATCTAGGAAGCAATTTATAAGCTTAATCAATTAAAAATGTTTATTTAATTTTCATTTATACTTAGTTTTACCCATTCCTCAAATAAAAAAGGCCACACCCTTAATACAATGCCAACATATTAATAATCTTAAAGAATCCAAACCATAAGAACAATAGTTATATCAATAGCACTTAGACTTATATTCCACTGCTTAGTGCAGGGGTGTCAAACTCACATCACATGACATATCGGGACTTTTTTTCCCTTTGCTAAACCAGGCATGGGCGTGGCCAGCATGTGACACATTTGGCTTGCGGGCTGGGAGTTTGACAGCCCTGCCTTAGTGCTTCATAGGCCTCTCTAAACAATCTACAGAGATAGCATATTGTCTCAACAATCTGGGCCCTCATTTTACCAAACTTGGAAGGATGGAAGACTAAGTCAACCTTTGAGCCAGTCAGGGTCAAACTCCTGGCAGTGAGCAGACTCAACCTACAACACCGCATTCTAACCACTGTGTCACTACGGCTCTTCTTGAATATATTTACTTTATTCATTCACCTATTTTTAGGTGGCATGGTTGACTATTTTCTTCAGAGAAAAAAATGGTAAATCCTTTTTTTCAAAGGCTACATTTTATACGGGCTTTTAATGGGCTTTATGGGAAATTTTTTATGGGCTTTTGTTATAAAGGCTGAATTGATAAATTATGGATTTGGAGCTTTGAAAAGGTAAAGAAAAAGAGAGAAGAGTAAGATGTCAACTACTTGATAGAAGTAGGGCAGAAGTCATAATCTATATTTTTTTACTTTCCTTTTTTCTTACTTTCTACCTTTTTTACTTTTTCCTTTACTTTTATACTTTTATTGTATTGTAAACAAACAAATAAACAAACAAAATAAATAAATAACCGAAGAGTGGAACACCATATTTGGCCGTTTTTCCCTTCAGCTTTTGCAGCAGCCGATGAAAACATAAACAGCAAGCTTCTGAACTCAACTGCATACTTTCATTCCACGATTGTTATGTTGGAAAGAAAAAAAATATTTCCCAGGCATATTCACATGGCAATCTATGTTCAGAGAAGATAGTGTAGTACCAAAATGAATGGTTTGAGGATTCATTTTGTAAATCATTTTTTTAAATTAAATGGATGTTTTTAAAATTTGTTGCCTCACAAACCTGCACACGGCCAAGTGTGTTGTCCATTCAACTTTTGGTTCCAGAAAAAAATTGCAAAGTGGAAAAATCCTTTTTTAACTATTCCAATCATTCTTTGGAAAATATGATATTTTTAAACTTCAGAGATATACACAATACGTTAATCCTGAAAGAGAGAAAGGGTGTGTCTTTTTTCTTTGTCTTTCAATTCATATTCACTTTCTTTTCATCACCTGGTTGAATTACTGAAAATAATTTCTTTTCTCTTTTTATTTGTTCCAGTATTTCTGTTCTCCATTATCCTTGCCATAAGTCACACTTATAGTAACAATGCACCAGGACTGTTGCATGTCAAAGACTGGAGAAATAAGTATTATCTCTTTTTCTATCCTTCCTCTCTCCCACATGGAAAATGATTTTACATACCCTTTGCAGAGCTGGTATTCAGCAGGTTCTCACCAGTTCTGGAGAACCAGTAGCAGAAATTTTGAGTAGTTTGGAGAACTGGCAAATACCACCTCTGACTGGCCCCGCCCCCATCTATTCTCTGCCTCCCGAGTCCCAGCTGATTGGCTGGGTCTTCTTTTGTTGCCCTACACAGGAGAACAGAGTTGGAAAGCAGGTTAGTGGGGTGGGGAGGGAATGGAGATTTTACAGTATCCTTCCCCTGTCACACCCACCAAGCCACGCCCACAGAACCGTTAGTAAAAAAAAAAGTTGAATCCCACCACTGATCCTTTTATCCCAAGCTTTATCTCTTGGGAAGATAAAAAAAAACATTTGAATATCAAACTTCAGTGGAATTACTGAAATTAAAAAGATTAATGAAAACAAAAGTGTCTTAAAACGCTCTATTTTCCCCATGCCTCTTGGAGTAGAAAACAAGAAGACTCAAAAACTGTGAATGAACATTTACAACCAACTGTGAGCATCTTACTGCAGTGCAGAAACAGTAGGCTGGGATGAATAAGGGGAAGGCATCTGTTTTCATAGCAAACAGCTGCCTCTATTTTAGCAGAAAGAAAGAAAAAACATTCGCAAGAAAAAAGAAAAATGCTAGGCAAATGAAGCTAAAACTGCATCCGTTTACAATATTTTTAGATGCTACAAGTACAATTTGGATTATCTTTCAGAAAAGCAAATGAAATCAGCCATTCTTGGAACATTAAGCTCTCTTGGAGACATCATCATCATTGGGGAGTTTTCTCAGAGTGCACATAATGGGCTGGACAGAACAGTTTCCTTTGATTAATGATTCAGGGAAATCAGCAGGCCGAGAGAGGGTGCCTGTGAAAATGCTCCAGCCCCTCTATTTATCCTCTTTTTTGACCTACATAAAAGACCAACATACATTAAATATTAATCATCAGATTCATGCACCAGTCCAATACAAGCAGATTCTATTCCCCTGCATATGTCACAGATGGGAAGTTGCCTTTAATTCCCTAAAAACTGCATGCTTGTTAATTTAAAGCATCTGTAGCAATATATTAAAGCTTATCACAGATATATAGGTCTCAAGCAGAACAGTACCTCATTGCTGGTACTTAAAATACAATTAAGGCTTAAAATACAATGCTACAATGGGAAAAAAAACGTGAAGAATGCATATAAAGGTACTGATTTTAAAAGCCACAAAAAGTAATTGTAGGCTTTGATAAATGAACAGCCCCCACTTTTTAGCAAAGACGTGTTATAGGCCACGCCTCTATCCAGCACTTTTTAAGAGATCTCTATGTATATTTTTGTAAGCTGCCTAGAGACTCTGGAGTGGGTAGAATATAAATTTAGAAAGAAAGGGATAAATAAATCTCACTGGGAAACTTCCAACAGGGAATGTCTGAGCTAATTGTTCTTGCTCCGACAAATGACATTGGATGAAAGTGGTAATCAGATCAAATTATGAACTTGGCATTTGAATTTCATGGAATTTGAATCCGTAGTTCCCATTGGGAATACTGAATCCCAATATTCCTATTCAAACTGGATTTTTTTTTTTTTTTTACAGGTTAACTGAAATTTATTCAGTAAGCCTACCCATAGAGTAATTTTGACACAAGTAGAATTCCCCTTTGCCACCTAGGTAGTGCAAAAGATCAGTAACTTGGTAATCCTGCATTTCTAGAAAGACTTTGTGTTGGATAAATCAAGCTAAAGTTTTTCATACAAAAGGATAGCAGAATAACTAAGTTGGAAAGGACATTGGAGGCAGAGGTGGTCTTCAGCAGGTTCTACCCAGTTCTGGAGAACTGGTAGCAGAAATTTTGCGTAGTTTGGAGAACTGGCAAATCCCACCTCTGAATGGCTCAACTCCCATCTTTTCTCTGCCTCCTGAGTCCCAGCTGATTGACTGGGCCTTCTTTTGCTGCCCTGCACAGGAGAACGGAGCTGGCAAGCAGGTTAGTGGGGTGGGGAGGGAATGGGATTTTGTAGTAACCTTCCCTTGGAGTGGGGTGGGAATGGAGATTTTACAGTATTCTTCCCAGCGGTGGGATTCTACCAGTTCACACCTATTCGGTTGTTAACATTCTAAGCAGTTCAGAGAACCAGTTGTTAGAAGAAATTACTGGCCTAATCCTGTAAGGAAGGCAGGAAGGAAACATTCTGGTGTTGCTTACAGAAACTGCCTCTCCGTTAACCCTTATTACATTCTTGGCAGGACTAGACTTTCCTGTCTCAGGAACTTCTTTGGAGTTTTTTTTCCCTCCTTTGCTGGTACTTTGCTTGTGTGGAATGACCATTCAAAGTTACAATGGCACTGAAAAAAAGTGACTTATGACCATTTTTCACACTTACGACTGTTGCAGCATCCCCACAGTCACAAGAGGCCAGATGAGGAGATGCGTGCCTCGATGTGAGTGATATTGAGTTGGCCACGCCCAGCCAATAACATGACCACCAAGCCACATCCACCCAGTCACAGGACCACCAAGCCACACTCACCAACAAAGCCACGCCCACAGAACTGGTTGTTAAAAAATTTGAATCCCACCCCTGATTCTTCCCCTGCCATGCCACCAAGCCATGCCCACCAGGCCATCTTACAGAACCGGTAGTATTTTTTTTTTTAATCCCACCGCTGATTGGAGATCTTCTAATCCACCCCCTGGCACAAGTAGGAAACTCTATATCATTTCAGACAAGTGGCTGCCCAGTCTTCTTAAAAACCTCCAATGATGGAGCACCCATAACTTCTGAAGGCAAGCCATTCCACTCATTAATTGTTCTCACTACCAGGAAATTTCTCCAGAGTCCTAGCTTGCTTCTCTCCTTGATTAATTTCCCTCTATTGTTTCTTGTCTTGCCTTCCATTGGTTTGGAAAATAGGTTGACACCCTCTTCTTTGTGGAAGCCCCCTAAATATTGGAATACTGTTATCATGTTACCCCTAGTCCTTCTTTTCACTAGACGAAGCATACCCAATTCCTGAAACTGGTCTCCATGTTTTAGTCTCCATTCCTCTAATCATCTTTGTTGCTATTCTCTACATTATTCCCAAAACTGAATGCAGTATTCTAAGTGTGGCCTTACCAAGTCATTATAAAGTGGTATTAACACTTCATGTGATTCTGTCTCTGTGTTAATGCAGCCTAGGATGCATTGGCTTTTTTGGTAGCTGCAGCAACTGCTGGCTCATATTTAAGTGATTGTCCACTACAAGGGTGTAGATGAGGGGCCCTCATTGAGGGCCGCATCAGGATTGTATTTAACCTAGGGGGTGGGGGTGGCCAGCTTGATGTCGCTCAAGTTGGGGGCACCTGTGGGCACCTCCGAGCTCCATTTTTGGCTGCAACCGCCTCTTGAAACCCTCTGCCAGGTGGCCCTCCTGAGCTCCATTTTCACTGGCAGAAGCACCATGGGCCGGTCTTTCACTGTTTCCAGGGTGGCCCTTTGGACCAGACCTAAGCACCCCACAGGCCGGATCTGGGCCCCGGGCCTTTAATTTGATACCCCTGGTCTATTAGGACTTTAAAACCCCTCACAGTTACTGCTATTGAGCAAGTTTTCACCTATCCTATACCTGTACATTTGGTTTTTTATGCCTAAGTCTAAACCTTATTTTTCTCACCACTGAATTTCACTTTGTTAAATAGGGCCCAGTGTTCAAGTCTGTTGAGATCCTTCTGGATCTTGAGTCTATCTTCTGGGGTGTTGACTATTCCTGCCAGCTTGATGTCATCTGCAAATTTGTTAGGTTCCCATTGTATTCCCTCATCTAAATAGTTTATGAAGATATTGAAGAATACAGAAGACAGAACCTTAGGATGTTCCAGCCTTATGATCAAATGGGTTACGGATGTCACAACTAAATCACCCTCATATTCTGCACTATTGCATCCCAAACTCACCAAAGTTTAGGTCACATTGATATAATAGTTCATGCTGACTGATATTTAGGAAACTACATTTTGTACCAATTATATTTCCAAGATAGATAGTCATAAAAGATAAATTATTATTAAATTTATCTTGAATTGATTTATAAACAGTATGAATTATACTAAAGTTCTGTGCATACAATTAGAGAGACCTCTTAAAATATAAAGCAATCTCATCCTTATCTTAATCATATTTTTCTTACCTTACATTATCAACAGATTCTAGACCATTTCTCTGACTTTTCTTTCATTTTTACAAATACGAGTAATAAGTTCAAAGCTTCTCAGGAATCTATCAGTTCTGCAAGGTGGACCAGACTAAAGTAGTCAGTGCTTTGTAGATCAGTACTACTGTTATTTGGAAAAGCTATAATAACTGAATCTTGAAAATCTGTGCTTCCCTTTTCCTCCCTTCATGTGAATTAGGAAAAGGCTTGTCTGGAATGTTTTCTCAAGTTACTTCCATGGCCTAGGCTCAGGCCCCTGTTATATGACTATGGCCTTGGTATCAATTCTTCCTCCAATCCTTCAAAGTCATTCCCAATATCCTTTACAGAATGTTTATAAAATGATAAACACAAGAATTAGAACAGTCTAAAATCCAAAATTATAATTAAAACTATTTTTTCACATCTGTGTTACCATGTTTTAAGTGGCAACTAGGCAAAATAACAAACTCATATATTAAAAATGACATTAAGGATGAAATTTTTAGTCTTACATATAAAATATATTTGAATAATACAGTATATTAATATATTGAATAATATATTTGAACAGTTGTAGTTAGTATTTTCCAAAAAAACATTAAAATACAAAGTTCCAAAACTAAATTAAAATGGAAAGGATAAAAGGGACATTATTGATGTGAACCACAGTATAAATTCAACTAAGGAAAAAAGATGCAACATTAGTAATCGAATAGTGAGGTGGTCAGATAAAATATGCCATGTCCAAAATATCAATTGTTAAGGACATTAAAGAAAAGCAAATCTCACTTCAAAGCCTATCATGTCAAAAGCTTTCTCAGCATCCCAAGAAATAATAGCTGCTGGATTCGACACTGAGTTAAAGCAAGTACATAATTCACCATTCTAATATTATCAGAACCCTGTTGGCTTGTACAAATCCAACATGAGCTCAGTACACAATAGTTGAAAGAACAAGCTGTAATCTGTGGGCCAAGGTAGCTATTAAAATTTTGACATTTGCATTTATAAGGGAAATAGGTTTATAATTGGAACACAGAGTAGATAGACCCCTTATCTGGTTTGGAAAGGACTACTAATATTTGCCTTGCTAAAACAAGGAGATTCGACTTTATTTTTAAAAAGCTTTAGCATATACTCCTAGTAAAAAAGGAGATTGAAGCCCATGATACTTTTTATACCAAGCAACTAGAAAATTACCAGTTGATTATTAGCTTCTCCTAATTTCATACATTTAATTGTAATCCTGATTTCAATAACATCAGTAACCTGGTTCTGTGAGAATTTTGTAATGCACTATTAATCAATCTTAGCAACCTCATAGAGCAACCCTTTCCAAAGGGTGATTTGTCTCCGCCTAACCTTCTGACCGTCCATCAGCACAGCTATCACTGCTGTGACTGAGGAGGCAGTCTTCGTTTTCTGTTGAAAACTATCTCATCATTTGTTGATGATGAATGGGAATTAAACTTTTAAATGCCACTAAAAAAAACCTGTTGATTAATTGATATAGAACCTGAATAACTTTCCCATTATGCAAATTCACCAATTTGGAGATGGAACATTTTCAAGAACTTTCTAGGTCATGCCAAACCTTACTTTGTGCTATTCTAGTAATAGTTTGACAGTTGTAATAGTAAAACCTGGCTCAGTGGTAGTTTAATGTAATCCAAGATGGCCTGGCCACAAAAGGATTGCTTAATTGCTTCTAATCTAGGCTGACTTCTGGAAACCATAGAACAAAGTAAATGGGTTAAGTGTGGAGAAACAGACATTATCACATTACTTTCAACAATGGTTGTCTTCAGCTTAACTCAGAGCTTCATTACTGTATTTCAAAGGACTAAGGACATTGTGGTTGCGTTTGTTCAAAATGATGACTTCAGTGATAGCTAACACTACAAATTCTGACCTAAAAGACAATCTAAGACAAGGGTGTCAAACTGGCAGCCTGTGGGCCAGATTCGTCATGTGCAGGCCACAACCACCCCAGCTCCGCCAAGGGAAAAACATAATATGTCACGTGACAACAACATGACATGGCGAGTTGGACACCCATGATCTAAGACCAGGAGTGGAATTCAAAAATTCCAGCAACTGGTTCCCTGCCCGGTTGCTGGGTGGGAATGGCCATGGTGGGTGTGGCCTACCGGAATTTCCTGTTTCTGGCTTCCGGTGGGCTTCCAGAGCCCGGGGAGGCCGTTTCAACTCATTCTGGGTGGATGGGTATTTTTCTTACTTATACTTTGCTTATTTTGACTTGTATACCTGCTCTATCTCTGTTGGTGTTGCTTTTTATAGGTTGGGCCATTTTTTCCCCCTTTTGAGTAAAAACAGATGCAAAAACGGAATTAAACAGTTCTGTTTTTCCCCGCTGCCTGTCAGGTTATGTCATTGGAGGTACAAATGTTATATCTGTCAGCTTTGGAAGCCATATTAACACAAGAATCTTCCACACTGTCACATTCCTGAGCCTGGGAAAATGGGAGGGGGGAATTTCTTGGAGCCTATGTGGTTAGACATAATAGCATTCTTCTTCTAAGTCAAGGTCATGTTATTTCTGCACCTGGATGAGGAGTGGTTAAGGGGACATCTCAAGTTGGGATGGATGGTGATTGGGGCATGTGATGCAATGAAGGGTGCAGGGGGTAGAGTTGTAATTTTTTTTACTTATTGGAGGGAAACCTGGAACTTTCAGATTCTGAATTTCCCAGATGTGCCAGGTTACTACTCTAATAAAAGGAACCTTTGAGAAGATGTCTGTCTCAGAGTTATTGAGTGGAATTGAGATTTTCTGGAACGCTTACACTATCACTTAAAATATGCATTAGGCCTTGTCAAACCAATTAATATTGATTTTAATACCATAAACAAGAGCAATTTGCAATTAGAAATCACTTTAATCAATTTAGTCTATCAGTCTCACTTAGCTTACTATCCAAAAGTGTTTCTCTACCGGTATTTCCCACATTACTTTTCTAGAATATACCAATCTCCACAACCAAACCTTGAGGCTGCACTCGTACTAGGCAGTTAAGCAGGCAATATGAGAGCTCACGAACCCTTATGAAAGTGTAGCACCAAGCTTGTCATGAGTCACTGACTCTATTATCTGAGACAAATGATCCCACACCCATCTGTTAAAGGAAAGGAAACAGGGTTCACTTGACAATGAATATGGGTAAACTCTTCCCTCTGCTAGCTAAGAAGAGATTTATTGGCATGAGCCCAAGAGGTGTTTAACTGAAATACCTGCTTAAATTTCTAATAATATCATTGAAATATTAATTTTAGAACATTAGTGATGGACAGAGAACCGACCGTGGATTACCTGAATCTAACACATGCTTTTCAAACATAAGAGACATGGATGAAAAGGAGCTATTCTAAGTTAACTCAGAGCCTGTCTTACACAACAAAAAAGGGAACTCCAAATGCTTGCTTACCAACTGACATTTTTGTGCAATTGTCATGGTTTCTCAAAGAGCAGTTGCAGAGGATTAGTCAAAATCAGTAAGGTTTTTTTTTTTTAAAGATGTTTCATGCTGCTCCTCTGAAGCTCAAGTTGATTTTACCCCTCTCTCTATGAGACTCTACATAAGAGTGTGCTCGCTTACTGCCTATTTTATAAATGGAGAATTTGTTTTAGTTGTATACCGGATATTAGTATTTTTGTGGAGGATTTACAGTTAAAGAAGCTAACCATGGTAAATTTATGGTCTGGGTCAATTATCTTTCTTCTGCATCTTTGGTTGGCTAAACCGTTTATTTGGGATTTCTTGAATTAATTGTTAGGAGAAAAGAAGCATGAAATGTATGAGTTGACTAGCTATCTTTGGTAAGGTTCTCATGATGAAAAGGAGGCACAAATTATAAAAAGGGGTTGGGTGTTTCCCTTTGGAATCTCCATATGGGTGTTGTCCTAGACTCATGTCTGGATACTACAGACACAGACAGGACCATGAGTTTCATCTTCGCAGGGATTTCTATATGACTCAACAGTTACAAAAACAGAACTTCAGTTTTACTAATATAAAGCCCCAAATCTAAATATTTCCTGTTTCTACGCCCATTTTACCTATTTCCTAATCCCCAGGTTTATACTTACCCTAGTTCCTAGGTTTAGTCATGATATTTCTATTCATTCCTAGGTTTCCTAGTTTTATTTCTGTCATTTTTTTATCTATTCACCGACTGCTCCAGAATTTTTCTTCAGTTTCATGTACTTTAATGCTTCTTTCTTTTTCTGGCTGCCTATAAATCAAGCTATTACACAGTCACCATTAAACCCAGCAACTGGTTCTTTATGAGCTGCTGCTTTTACTCTAGTCATTGTCTTAAATTTCACTTTCAGCTCCTGTTTCCAATATTTAGCCAGT
Organism: Pseudonaja textilis; assembly: GCF_049901715.1. Classification (NCBI taxonomy): domain Eukaryota; kingdom Metazoa; phylum Chordata; class Lepidosauria; order Squamata; family Elapidae; genus Pseudonaja; species Pseudonaja textilis. The sequence continues at coordinate 30,605,798 of NC_141997.1, forward strand.
GTTAAACATTGGAAACAGTTTCAAACATTTCCTGTTTCCAATAATTAACCAGTGGAACGTCTTGCCTTCAGGAATTGTGGATACTCTATCATTGGAGGCTTTTAAGAAGAGACTGGACAACCACTTGTCTGGAAGCACCTGTTTGAACAGTGGTTGGACTAGAAGACCTCCAAGGTCCTTTTCCACTCAATTATTTTGTTATTGTGTTATTTTATTGTACAGCTGCCTACCTTTATTCTGCTTCACTCTTTGAAGATTTCTGTCTTGGCTGTAGGTGAAACGTTTCACCACAAGCTTCTACACTTTATCAGAATTTGCTGGTTGTGTTTTTTGCTGTATGGCTGCTTTTCCTCAGAGCAGCTTCTGTTTGTCTTCCCAGTTCCACGTCGCCTTTTCTCCTGGAATTGGGTTCTCCTTCCTTCCAATAAAACCGCAGCCTTCAAACATGCAAGCACATTCCAGTAACATTCACCACTCATCTTTATTTCTGTAGGAGTTCTTTTTATTAGTTAACTGGCTGACAGGGAGGCAGAGAAAGTAAAAAAGTACAGAGATTCCTGTTGCTTCTAGAACTACCTGCATCGACTTGAGAAAGGGGAATCTGCTCAGTGTTGGCTTTTCATCAGCAAGCAAACGAATGGAGGGGTGAAGGGTTTTCCAGCCTTTTATACCAATTCTCTTCTACAGATATAACAGGAAGAAGCTCCCTGCTCTCCTTCCATGTTCAAAAAAAAGTCACATTTCTTCTTTTATACATGTAGTCGTTTCTCCTTTAGAAAACTGGTGTCAGGTACAATCTCAGTGATTTTAATCAAGCATAGTTAGATTTGTTTAACTGCTTTCTATCCAGAAAAGGAGAAGCGCTGAGTCTTCTGCAGCCTTTGAACAGAAGACTCTCTTACTTATAGGTAGTCCTCGACTTACAACCTTAATGGAGCCTGTCCATTAGGGTCAAAAGTTGGGACAGTTTTAAATGAACTGTCCTCAGCCGTCCCTGCTCTCCCAATACATTTGTTAAATGGATGCACAAGTCATTAACCGAAGCTCAGGACTGGGGGAGATGCTGTGAGGCCTAGTGCAAGCCCATGAGCCCACCGGCTTCATTTCTTTCAAGGCCGCTCCCACCCCGAAATCCCTGCTCCACTTCCTGCCCCTTGGGTACCTCACGTGCCAGCCACACAACTGACTGTCTAGCCCGGGATGGCTGGTGACAGGAAAATGCTGGGAATGCTTGCCTTTCTTAATTCTGCCCCTGCCTTTCTGAGGCAAAAAAGTAGGACAAGAAGCAATGGATAGAAACTAATTAAGGAGATGTAGGAAGTTATCACTCACCCCTCTCCTAGAAGAATGAAATATCCTAGGAAATATTAAAAAGGCAGAATATTTCCCCTAAAAAGAGTAGAAACTCAAGAAGCAGAAATTCACCTCAGAAGCAGAAAATTACCCCCCCACACACACACCTTTGCTAATAAGCCATTACTTTGGCCTAGACAAACCTATTTTACATAACAAAGATCTACTCCAGGTAGAGTTATAATAGGAATTGCCCAAAGCCCTTTCATTACATCATCACCCAACAAGGCTCAGCCAAGCCTAGGACTCAGGACAGCTTATATGTTGCCCCTGCATGGCCCCATGGGACTCTGACAACCAATCAGAATAAAAGCTCGAATTCAAATCCCAACAGAGGGCATAAAACACTCAGCATATCAGCCCTTCCTTCTTTTCCTTCATCTTGAAGCATGTGATCGTCCTTTCTTCTTTGGAGCTCCAAGCCATGTATGGTGCTGTCCACCATTAAACCATCTTTCCAAGCAGTCACCATGTTTCCAGTGTCTTTCTTCCCCACTTGGAACTGAACCCAGAAGGATAATTCTTCCCACAGAGATAAGCAACCTAAAACTAAGGAGAAATTTCCTGACACTTAGAACAATTAATCAGTGGAGAGACATGCCTCCAGAAGTTGTGAGTGCACCAACACCGGAGGTTCTTAAGAAGAGATTGGACAGCCATTTGTCTGAAATGGTATAGAGCTTCCTGCGCAGGGGGTTGGACTAGAAGACCTCCAAGGTCCCTGTCTCTGTTATTCTCTAGCTATTCAGATCTGCGCTGATCAGCTGGCCATCAGGAGCTCTCTTGCATCTTGCTATATGTAATTTTAATAAGTGTCAGTTTGAACCATTGTTAAGGGGCCTATTGTTTCTCCAGGCTACCCGTAGCAGAAGGATGAATTTAAATCCATCCTTTGTATTTACATAGAGTAGACAAGGAACATATCTTCATTATTAAATCATAGTTTTAGTTTGGGGCTATAAGTGTCCAGTTTTAGTACGACGTTATTTAATATCTGTTCATCATTTTTTCTTGTTATCACTTGCTGCTGCTGAGAACATGTATTGAGTCACAATTTTTATGCCTGCCTCAACTCCCCTTTCTCCTATCATTGCCTCAACCCAAGAATTATTACCACAGATGAATCATTATCCTCTGATCTCTCTGTTAACTCTCAAACAGAGATTTCACACAAAGGGAAGCACCCACCCACAATCTGGCTTAGTTCCATTCAATCATCCCTTCAAATGTTCAATCAAAACATAGAAGATTGCACTACTCAAAGATTATGTCATCTGATGGCATTGGATTGCTTTCCTGATGGTTTATCCTTCTCCCTTATAGCTTTATAAAATCCATTCTTTTATAGATATTCTTATATCTTTATACATTCTTATATCTTTATAGATCTGTTCCATCACAAGAACAGTACCTTCATGTTCAATGGCAGGATCTACAAGCAGATACAAGGCACACCCATGGAATCACCCACATCTGGCTTAATAGCAGAAGCAGTAATGCAAACACTCAAATGCACAAGTCCTGCCAATCATCCAGCCAAAATTCTGGGTCCGTTATATGGATGGCACTTTTGACATCCTCAAACAATCCAAACTGGAAGAAACACACCATCTACTCAAGAATGTGTTCACTGACATCAGCTTTACACACAAGGAGGAAAAACACAAATGTCTCCCCTTCCTTGGCGTGGATATAAGGATCCAGAAAAATGGTGAACTTGTGTATACCAGAAATCCATGTACACCAAACAAATCCTAAACTTCACAAGCAACCACCCCATAGCACACCAAAGAAGCTGTATCCAGACCTTCTTTAAGAGAGCCAAAGCATATTGCAGCACTAAATCCCTAAGAGAAACAGAGGAGAAGCACCTTTTCAATGTTTTCCTCTGCAGCAATTATCTCAAGAACTTTATATTGCAATGCATTGCAAACCCCCCAAAAACCAAACCCCGAAAAACCACATAGCAAGATGCAACACAGAAAGAAGAACTACCATACATCAAAGGAACATCAGAAGTAGCCACCAAATTACTGCAGTCCCTAGGAATAATAGCATACAAACCCACTTTCACACTCAGATAAGAACTAACAAAGATCAAAGACAGAACAGAAAGACAGCACCAATGTAATATACAAAACCAGCTGTAACCAGTTCTGTGTTGGACAAACAGGACGACAATTAAAAAATAGAATTCATGAACAGCAGCTGGCAATCAAGCAGCATGGCCTGGTCTCTGATCTCCAACCACAATCATAGCGAATAACATCTTTTCAACTGTCTCTGCCTGCCTGCCTGCCTGTCTCTCTCTCTCTCTTCCTCTCTGTCTGTCTGTCTGTCTCTCTCTGTTTGTCTTTATTACATATAACAGATAATCAAGTTGGAAGGGATCTTGTAGGTCATCTAGTCCAACCCCCTGCCCAAGCAGGAGACCCTACACCATTTCTGACAAATGGCAGTCCAATCTCAAACTGGGACAAAGCCAAAGTCATCGGCCACACCAAAACCCATCACACACACAAAAATTCATTGAAGCCTGGCACTCTATCAACAAATCCATCAAACATATCGACTTTGAACCTGCATATGACCCAATAAGAAAACGGGCCACCACTGGACCGCCAATCAGTAACAGAACCAACTACCTTCTCACCAGTTGAATTCTGTGCCTCCCAAACAACCAGTCACATGACCAACTGACCACAACACCATGCAGGACCTATATACGCAGAGAAGAAACTGAACGAGATCCTTCACCCCAAACCCTGTTGAAGACGTTACCTAGTTTGATAATGAAACATTCAGGAGCCAAGCAACAAGCTGAGAAAACAAGATGGCTGCCAAAACCAGTACCTTCATCCAGAAGATTTTGTTAGGCTACCCTTCCAATATAAGACAACATATTCAAAGTTTATCAAATGGTAGATTATTTTAAAATCTTTTGCTAACTTAAGTACTTCTTTTTAAAAGACCAGAAAAGTACCCTCCCACCCCCGAATCCTTAAAATAACAATCAAACACATTTATGAGAAAATATTACTCCTATTTGGGTAAAACCTTTAAAAAATGTGAAATTCCTGAAAAAAAAATGCACAAACTTCCTTACAAATCCACTCTTCTTCCCCTGCCCATACTATAAGCAGATTTAGGAGAGGAGTATGTTTATCCATGAATTCATTATCATAAATTCATATTCAAAATGAAGGTATGGAAGTCAGGAATTGTGGGGATGCTGTATAAAGTAGGATGAGAGTTTGTGGGAAACAGGTAGGGGTAAGAGAATGGCAGTTTGTATGAGAAGCAGCAGCTCATGGCAGATTGGCCAGTCTTTTCAGAAATACAGAAGGAAGAAAGCCAGAATCTAACTGCTTTGAATTGCCTATAAATAGCAACTGAAACTAGTTCTATTTGCCAGTTTCGTGTATTATAACTGCAGCAGCATCCCTAATCTTATTAATCTGGATACAGAGAAATTTGTTCTTTGCTTTCTCTCTCTCTCTCTCTAGTCCTGTGGGTGCTAAGAAGATGTCATATTAAAAGTGTTAATGGGAAGTCTTTCAGCAAGATAAACTGAATGAGAGCTGGATAGTCTCAATTTATAATATAACTCTGTGGTTTCTTCCCCAAACCCCAAAAACTGTAACCTTAGACTGTCTACTAGTGACCTCACCCCTTTCCAAAGAGGTCTGTAGGGGGCGCGCATAAGTGCACCACCGTGCCTACTGTCTCTGCCCTATTGTTTCTTTTTTTTCTTATTCGTATCCATTTCATGTATTCATAACTATGTTATACTTATGCCTGTTATCTTATAGTTGCTTGACAAAATAAATAAAATAAATATAAAGCTTTGTGTCTGAGAGCAGCCTCAAAGCTAGAGAAAACATATTCTACTTTTGAGACTGTGGGATTGGTTTCAAACCTGACAGACCATCTGTGACACAATATTCACTCTATTAGCAATACCAATAGCACTTAGACTTATATACCACTTTATAGTGCTTTATAGCCCTCCGTAAGTGGTTTACAGAGTCAGAATATTGCCCCCAACAATCTGGGTCCTCATTTTAACCCACCTCAGAAGGATGGAAGGCTGAATCAACCTTGAGCCTGGTGGGATTCGATCTGCCAAATTGCAGGCAGATGGCTGTCAGCAGAAATAGTTTGCAGTACTGCACTCTAACCACTGCGCCACCGAAGCTATTCATTCTATATTCATTCTATTGTCTTTGCCATTTGGAATATTGCTTTCCTGCCCCTGGTCTCTGAATTCACAGGTGAAGAGGAGGAAGAGGATGAGACAGCTAGGTTATAAACTTTGCTGCCATCTGACAATTGTGTGGACGGGGCTCAGAGAGCTGAGCCAAGCTCCAGTGGGATGGAATTGTATGTAACGTAACTGCTGTAATCCATCCAGAGTCACATGTCTTTGCTAGATCAGGGGTCTCCAACCTTGAAAACTTTAAGACTTGTGGACCAACTTCCAGAGTTTCCCAGCCAGCAGGGGAAGCTAGGTTATGCATGCATATGCACAAGAGCTGTGTGAACCAGTTTGTCCCAGTCTTCAAGACCATTGGGCCACGGAGCCTGAGAAAGTAATGTGGCATATACCAAATATCCAAGCAGTTCCCAAAACACCTAAGTAGCACACCATTGGTCGAAGATGAACTGGTCAAGGAAGAGGGCCAGGATGAAGGGGGAAAGTTTGTAGCCTTTTGCGCAGGAACTTTAGTTCTAGCCTGTTTTTGCTGCAACCACCAATTCTTAGTAAAAAGAGCCTATCACTTCAACTAAATGGAGTCAAGGGTCTTTCTTTCCTAGGGACTTAACTGGGGCAAGCCTGACACAGTGAAGAATAAGTGAAGTAATTTACAACAACCAATGGTACATGGCATAGACATTTTGAATGCAGTATTTTATCTGCCCAACTTCTTCTAAAAGAATAAACCAAAAGCTCAAGTATCTGCAGAAAATAACCATGCCCTTAACATACCACCTGATCGGTTATCATTTTCTCTAATTAAAATCAATAATCATTGATCAAAACATGAATGCCTTTACTGATTAGTATTTAAACTTCTACTTATTAAAGCTATCAATTCCCACTTTTAATTGCAGCAGAACAATTAGAAAAAATATATATTATAGCAAAACAATAAAAGAGGATTAAATTTCTTACCAGATTACCAGATTAAAAAAGAGCAGAAGAAAGCTTTCTTGGTCTGACTACTTTGTAGTGGATTAAACCTCCTTTAGGGTGCTGACAAATAGTTATCCTAAAATCAGGACAATCCTATAGCTATGTCTTAAAGTAATTCTATGCAATATATTTGGGTAATAAAGAGCATCTTCTACACTAAACGTAACCAGTATTTTTTAAAATCTAAAACAGGGCTGGGGAACTATGGCCCTTTTTGACTTGTGGACATGCTGGCTCATGAATTAAAGTCCACAAGTCATAAAAGGGCCATAGTTCCTCATTTCTCATCTAAACCAATAGCAAGCTAGCATTGCTGCTATCAGTGAAAACAAGATTTTGGAGCTTAACTTAAATTTTTAGTCCAAGCTTCTCTAATATGCAAATATTTTTATATAACAACTCCCATAATTCCATCCTATAATGGCATCAAAAATGCTGCACATTCTGGGAAGCTTGAGCATTTGCATACAATCAAACCATCTTTTATTTTACCTCAAATAAGCAATAGTTATATTTTATACCATTCTCCTGTTTACAAAATTAATTTCTCAAGTTTTGCTTGTTGGCTGTTCTTATGATATATTAACATTCTATCAATTTATCCTTTTCTTAATCTCCTAATATCTTTCTATGTTGATGCTTGAAGGCTGATTTATGTTCCCAACCAGTCATTTTATCAAGGTCAAGTGCCCTTCTTGACAACATACTCACCAATTTCCAAATGTGACAACCATCCTAAAAGATTGAGGAATTCCATGTCAAGGAATTAGATTACTATCACAAATTAAATCAATCAGTATTGATTTAGAAAGATATAGTGACAAACCCAGTGATTCTGTGGGGGAAAGCACTAAAACAATTTTAATAAGCTAGCTATATTCTTCTACCCTGCCTTGTAATTTAAATAGTTATATATATTTAATTGAGGGAACTCCCTGGGAAATTATGCGACATTGTCTGTAGCATAACAGCATAAATACCATGCAGTAGTATAAGCTAATAATGCTAGTATTATTCATTCAGATCGACATTTTACTGGAATTTAATGCAACAATTTCTTTTGTATTTATTTCATGTGCCGAATCTGTGGGTAGGTATTGAAAACATCCATTAAGACCTTAGGATATCCAAGTCACCTAAACTCCTATAATAAAGCTCCTATAATGGAAACAAATGCTGTTGCAATTTTGTCCCTCAATAAACCAAGCTTCCCAAGTTTTAGAACTATCCAAGATATAATTGCCTTGTATGACCTTGGACCAGGTGGGCCTATGGCAATATGCCCTTGGGAAAGAGATTATCTCTCAATAATCTCTCTAGTAAGAATAAATTGGCATAGATTTATCTGGAAGAGCCAAGAACAAAGGTCAAAGAACCAAACTGCAACAACTGCAGATTTTAAAACAGGATCGTAAGCCTAATGATCTCTTTTCCTTTGGGGTATTTAACAGATGCCCTAAGTGACCTGTATCTACAGCCTGGTGTTGATTTTAAATCAAATGTCCTCTGCAAATACAAAAGATATCCCCATCCTAATTTCAGCAGTTATTTTTTTCTTAACAATTAAATCTTCCTCCTATTGTGTAATATATTAAACCCGCTATCGTATTAGTCAACAAATAATTTTCTCCCACACTCTCAAATATTGATGTACAGTAATCTCTTTCTATTATTTCTATTCTATGGATACTATTTCATGAGCTCAACATTTTTAAGTACCCAATTACTTAATCTTTATTATTTCTTTGTTTTATTCAGAGTGATGATGTAGTTAATAGCACTTAAAAAGAAATAAACTTTTTTTTGGTGGAGGGGTAGAGGAATCAGAGCTATCTGTAGGGGGAAGAGGAAATGGCTTTGAGGGGCAGGACTAAAAAAACCACTACTAAGAGTCAGATAAAAGAAAGCTAAGTCCAAAGCAAGAATGTAGTGCGAGAAGGCGCCTCAGACAAGCCTGTCCCTGGTTCTCATGAAGATAACAGAAGGGATAGAAATTTGCGTTCAGACTTGCAAAATTCTTGTATGTAACTTTGCAGCTAAGTAATATTAACCTGTATGACATTTGTTTCCTAGACTGGTCTTGGAAGGCTGACATTACCCACTTCTCTAAAAATGCAAGAAAACGGCAGTTTCTGTCTTTCTTTTCTTTTACTCCATTTTCTTTCTCTTGCACCAAGTGCCAATACTGGATTCTTTTTTAATGGCTGTAGGGCTTGTCACAACTCAGAGCAGGACAGTTATTTTCTTGTTGACACTATTTTTGAGTGGTAAAAACAAAGATAACATGAATAATCTTCAATTTCTTTGGAGGATGTAGGGATGAAATTATGGCAGTGTAGAGTGCCCATAGTTATTTTAATTGCTCTTTTATTGACTTCATAATCTGTTAAGTTTCTGTGTTTTAAACCTGGATGTTGTCAGAGAGTTACTAATTACCGTATTTTTCAGTGTATAAGATGCAATCCCACCCCCAAAAAAGTGGGTGGAAATGTCTGTGCATCTTATTCATCAAATGTTGCTAAAGCCCCATCTACCTGCCAGCCCCCACCCTTCAGTCTCTGCCTCCCAACAATTTGCCTCCTTGCAGAAAACAGCAAACAACCTGGTCAGCTTCAGCACAGCCTGATTTAGCATGAACAGCTGATTGTTGGTTGGATCTGCCACCCAGATACCAATGATCAGCTGTTCCAGTCTGCAGGGATCACCACCACCTATCAATGGCTCCGCACACTCCATTTTTGACCTCCGTGTGCCCCATTTTTGGCCTTTGCAGGTCCCATGGGATGCGTGGAGGCCAAAAATGGAATGCGTGGAGGCCAAAAACGGGATGTGTGGAGGCCAAAAACGGAGGCCCCAGAGGCTGAAAATGAAGCATGCAGAGGCAGTGATAGGTGGTGGCGATCCCTGCAGACTGGAACAGCCGATCATCGGTATTCCGGGAGGCAGATCCAACCGACAATCAGCTGCTCATGCTAAATCAGGCTGTGCTGAAACTTACCAGGTTGTTTGCTGTTTGCTGCAAGGAGGCAAATTGCTGGGAGGCAGAGGCAGATTTTTTTTCTTGTTTTCCTTCCCAAAAGCTAGGTGCATGTTATAGTTCAGAGTATCTTATAGTCTGAAAAATACAGTAAATAACAAGAAAGAATCAACAATTAATTAATTGTCAGGCATAAGGAATCAGGAGTTCAGGTTAGATTGAAAATGAGTACAAGTTTATTCCATGCTTCCTCTAAACAAGAATCTGAACTACTAATGGTCAAGGCAAGTTGGCAGCACATAAGAGTCAGTGGAATTCAGGGAGGGCTGAACATAGATCTCTTATGGGTATGAAGGCACTCAAGACCGAAGACATGCTTGACTCCTTGACTTGGGCTCAACGTCTCCTACAATAATCATGGTTACAAAATGTACAAATTGGGTACAACTGTAGTGATGGATTGACGATGTTCCATCAAGGTATGTCAATTATTCGTGTCCACAAAGAATTTCACCTGGATGAAACATTGTGATACCCTAACACAACTCTGTGATGAGATATAAAATCTTGGAAGTATCACATGTGGTTCTGGTCAAGACATCTCAAAGGCAGGAAAAGGATGGAAGGAAAGGCCATTAAATTGATCAGAACAGTATTCTTATTAAATATGTATGGTCTTTTCACTTAGAAAGAAGTTGGTAAAGCAAATGTTGTTATTAGAAAATTAAGCCCAATGTAGGAAATGTTTCAGTTTAGTAACACATAGTTACATTGTACCAAAGCTGCTATTTCAAGAGACAACTGGACTTTTCTGGTTTTTCTTTGAAGAGCTGAAGAAGCTTATCATCCAAGAAGCTTTTTCAGAGAAAAACCAGAAACAGCAATATTTTTCTCTGAAGAGCTGAAGAAGCTTCTTGGGTGAGAAGCTTCTTTAGCTCTTCAAAGAAAAAAACAGAAAAGTCTAGTTGCTTCTTGAAAAAACACCTTTGAGACAACCATGACCTGGATAACTGAGAATCTCCTTAGACACATAGTTACATTATAAAATATGCTGGCATCAGTTGTGGAAACGGACAATAATTAGGACAACTAAGGTAACCACAAAATTTGTGGAAAATTGGGCCAGGAGTAACTATTAGATTTTGTGGTTGTTAGTATAAGAATAGCAGGGAATATACCTGAAATACTAATGGTTAGTGTGATGACTCGGGTTGTGGCACAAAGGCAACACAGTCAGATAATCAGTAGGAGTCCCTTTATTAGCTCCAACTTTGCCCCCAGTGTCCTGGTTACCTTCTGGCTGGAGAAAAACTCTCCCAGGAACAGACTTTGGCTTCAGAGAATCAAGTCCAAAACGTGGTCAACAAAAACTGTAACTATAAGTCCAATCAAGGCAAAATGAGGTAATTAGTCTGGCAGGGCAGGAGAAGGAATTCCAGACGTGAAGAAATGGCAGTAACTCAACTCCTGGGAAGATGCCAGGAGCACAGATAACCAAAGTCAACACAAGATAAACTCAGTTTGCTCCCAGCAGCTGCCGCACTCAGCATGCATCTCTTTTAAACTCTCTTCCCAGTTGTGGCTAATGAAGGGAATCAGGGCCCTTTCCTCCCCCGTAAGCCACACAACCCACATTGCTCTCTTCTCCATTTCTCCCTGCGTGCCCTAGGATGAAGAGGGGGTGGGCCTGGGTCTTCCTCTGAATTCCCTCTCCCTTGTTCTACCTCTTCCCTGCTCTGCCCAGCTGGACTTTGCCCTTCCCCAGTTTCCTCCACAGCCAAGGGAGCCACACTCCCATTCCCTGTCAGCTGTTCGTCTTCCTCCTCTGATTCAGACTCTGACTGGGGCATGACAGTTAGGAGGTACTGAAGAAAGAAAAATAGGAGCTAACTATTAGTCTTGATGTTCTCTTTTGAATTTCTAGAAGTCCTTCATTGATTTCTTCATGTGGCCAATGAAGGTATTTATGAATTCTAATAAGGGATAGCTCCTCGTTATCACTTAAAATTATAAATTAATGGAAGGTATTATATCCTCTTTTTCCTGTAAGTTTTCATGAGAGCTTACATAGGGAGGTCTCTTCTCATGACTCTTGATGAATGTATCTTTTCTTTTATGTACACTGAAAGCATTTGCACCAAGACCCTTAGTGATTGGATACACCCTTGTGTATCCAATCACACACTTGGTCAATAAAAAATTCTATTCTATTCCATTCCATTCCATTCCATTCCATTCCATTCCATTCCATTCCATTCCATTCTATTCTATTCTATTCTATTCTATTCTATTCTATTCTATGATTCTCCTGTAAAATTAACTGTCAGAAAGAAAGTGACTCACTTAAATTCACTCAGTGAATTCCTTGGTCAAGTGCGAATTTGGACTCTAAAAACCCAGATTTAGCACTTCAATCAGTAAACTATATTAAGTTATCTAATATTGTTACAATGTCATGATGAATTATTTCTATGAATCCTGCCTACATCATCACAAATACTTTCTATTTATTTTATCGTGACTACAGAGTCCCAAAGGATAAGAAGCACTCGGAATATTCTATTTGTTCATCCTTTAAAAACTTGATGCCTTAATAAAATCGAGCACTTTTTTCCCAGCTTAGAAAGTTTCATCGCATACAAAAACGTACAAATGTTATGATTACACTTCTAGGGTAACAATAACCACAGTATGCTGAAGTGACAGTGAAAGTGCTTTAAAGGCTGTCGTGCTTTTTTCAGGCATGTTCAGAGGCTGATTTTATGCAACTGCTTCATTGCCCTTTGAATTGGAATTGGCATACTCAGAAAGTGTTACTTCATATCTGGTTTTTGACAATATGTCCACTCACTTTCTGGAATATAAATAGCATTGGCTCTTTGCCTGATTTGGTTATGTTTTAGGCATGTTTATTCACAAATAAAGGCAATGATTTTCAATAGGAATTAGTTCCAGGAAACTGCACACAGCAGCGCTGCTCAAAACTCTTGCAAATTAACAAAATGAAGGGCCTGGTTGACTACCTCCAGCCTCCAATTTTTTTCAGCAGAAGTTGTGAGAATGGCAAGGGGACTTTTGTTTACAAAGGCAACCAGAGATTTTTTTTCAGGGCCTCCATGAGGTAATGTTATTTAGAAACCCAGATTATTTTTCTTTCACACATCAAAGAAAAACCAAGCTCTTTGGGATTGCAGACTTGTTTATTCTTTTTGTACGTTTTAATACAAAAACGATATATTGATGGAACTGCTAAAATATAATTATGTTTAATTAGGAAAAGCAAAACAAATAAAGACCTCTGCATTGCACAATTTATCCTCATGATAACAAACCCTTACAAGGTAGAGAGGAAATGGTGCCATCTCTTCCCCTTGCTTTATTTTTAGCTGTTATATCTAAAAAAAGACAATGAAGGAAATGTTTGGTTTGCTCATTTTTCCTAGCAATTGCCATTGCTAGCATTTTTTCTTAGCAATGCCATTAGTAGGCACCTATTAGTAAGAGTTAATAAAGGCCAGAATATGTTTATTGTCCCCTATATGCAGCACCCATGCAGTCCTAAAACATTTGGCTAGTATACTTTACAAAAAGCTACCGCAAAACCAATTAACTTCTTAAGCATTTATTTTAGCAACCCCCATGAAGGCACTTTACTGAGTACCCAAAATGTGCCCATATCACGGGGGGAGGTTTGGCCATTAGAACATCGAAGCTGGGTCCTACATAGCCTTGGGGGAGACTGTTGTAACTTTGAAAGTTCACTAAGCGACCGGTCGTATGTTGAGAAGTATCTGTACTCTACAATTAGCCACATTATTATTATTCACTGGAAGTTTATTGTATTTCAGTGCATGAAGCCAATCAACATTTTACTTCATGCAGCTAACTGAAAATGGCTTTTCAGAAATACCCATATAGTATACCATATATCAACCATATATATCAACCATAACATATATCAACCATAACAACACAAGAGCACACAATAGATACAAACTCAAGGTTAATCGCACCAAACTTGATTGCAGGAAATACGACTTCAGCAACAGAGTGGTCAATGTCTGGAATACTCTAACTGACTCTGTGGTTTCTTCCCCAAATCCCAAAAACTTTAACCTTAGACTGTCTACTATTGACCTCACCCCTTTCCTAAGAGGTGTGCATGAGCACACCAACGTGTCTACCGTCCTTGTCCTATTGTTTCTTTTATTTTTCTTATATGTACCCATTTCATGTATTCATAACTATGTATATACTTATACCTATTATCTTGTAAACAATTGACAAATCAAATAAATAAATAAATAAATAAATAAATAAATAAATAAATACTGGACTTTCATTAAGTCTGGCAAGTAACCACAAGTAAAAGATTGAAAACCAAATAACAAAATGCTTTTGTTATTGGGAAACTGAATGTAGAATTGCAGCCTAGGTTTCACATTGCTATATTAGTATAATTAATTGCAGTGCTGGGTAATAACTTCTATCTATTTATAACAACTCCTAAAAAGGGGGAACTTAATAGCCACTTAAGGAAAATAATAGCCAAGTGATGGTATTATTTTGGGCATCTTTGCCTGATGCCAGCAAGGAACTTATTTAAAACCACAGGCAAGAAATGTGTCTTTATATAACACAATCTCCAATCTAAACTTGGCATTCTTGATTATGCACAATCTCCTAAAACAGCCAACATTAGGTATGTGAAATATAATTGCACAGATTTCTATTTAACCATTTGTTGTTCACAAAGAGATTACAGAACTATTCCCAAGGAAATAGATAAATGAAGAACGTGCTGTAGTTTCTGAATTCCTGATTGCTCTTTATTGATGGACAAAGTTTCCAAATCAATAGCACAAGAGAATCATTACCAAATATCTTGATAGTCTCTATTCTGGACTTTTCTGTCAACAACATTCATCCACATTTCTCCTAGAATCCTAATTAGGACTTCTATTGGAATGGGAAAAATATAGGTGAGAGACAATTCATTAGATAATAGATTTAGTAAATAATAATGCACTCTACATACACGTTGTTAGCAACTAACAATTTGCTTTATCTTCCCACATTGTCTCAGCTATGAGGCGTGCGCATGACCAGTGAGGTAAGTTTGCCTGCAGCTCATGTGCCTGCACAAATGGCTCTGCATGCCAACATACAGAAGTGGTATTCAGCAGGTTCTGACCAGTTCTGGAGAACCGGTAGCGGAAATTCTGAGTAATTCGGAGAACCGGCAAATACCACCTCTGACTGGAGATTTTACAGTATCCTTCCCCTGCCACACCCACCAAGCCACGCCCACAGAACTGGTAGTAAAGAAATTTGAATCCCACCACTGGTGCCATAGGTTCGCCATCACGGTTATAGAGAATAAGTACAATATTACATGAATATGGTACATTATATTTAGGGTTTGGGATCCCATTGATTAAAACAATGTCACCTAGTGGGACCCAGAAACAGGTTTTCTCCAACATGGCACCTGCTACAATATTCACACAACCTCACATGGCCCTGTTTAAGCAAGACTTTAAAACCTGGCTTTATTCTTAGACACAACTAGTGTTCAGCGTCTGTTTGTGCTCTGGGCTAATTTGTGTAAAATGTAAGTGTTATTACATAGATGAATTCAGAGCCCAGATAAATATTTAAGAAAGTCTGCATCAACTCAGTCTTTGTGGGATAGCTTAGTATCTATGCACAGTCACTGTTGTTCCAAGGGGATGCAGAAAAGGATCCAGGCTGCACTGCAGATATTGGAATAATTTAATACAGCTGTAGACAAAAACATCACCCTGCAGATAATCTTATAAAGACTGTCCTCTTTACCAGCAGTCCTCACACTTTCAAAATAAATGAGTTATCCGTGCTATAACTACTATAGGTGATAGCTATTATTATGTTTTTGCTATAAGCTTCCCAAGAGAAAGGACCACAGTGCATTGTGTACAGATTCTTTGGATTTTCACCAATGAAGGCGAATATATGTGTCTCAGGATGATGGTAAAGGATCCAATCTGGGTCAGTTACGAGGACCAGAAGTTCTCAGAAGAGTGTCTTCTGATCTTTCGGACTCATGCTTCAGGGAACTTCTATCTAGATTTTATTTAAACATATTATAATTCTCTAAAATGAGCAAAGAACCATGATTTTTAAAAGGTAGATTTATTACATTACTAGCTGCATTGCAGTTTTTTTTTTTTAATCTTTGCCATACATACACGGGATCAATAGATTCCCTATTCTAAGCCCTGTTATCAAGTCATCTTCATTTCCCAATACATGTGTCTTTTCTTTAACCAGGTTATCAACAGTATCACTTAGATCACTAAGGCAGAGATATAAAGTTGAGTGTCATCAGCATACTGATGACACTTCAACCTGTGGTGGTGAATGATCTCACCCAGCAGCTTCACATAGATATTAAAAAGGATTGGAGAGAGTCTCAAACCCTGGTACTCTCCACCACAAAGGAGTGGCCATGGGCTGGACCTCTCACTCCCTTTCAACACTGATTGGAACCAACCTTGAAAAAAGGAGCCAAACCATTGCCCAGTCCCAAGCACCAAAGATACCATGGTCAATGGTATCAAAGGCTGTTGAGAGATCAAGGAGACCCAAGATGGTTGTATTACTCCTATCCTGCTCTCTCCAGAGATCATCAAGTGTGACCATTACTGCTTCCTTCCCATAAGTGTGGGATTTTGACTGTTAGTAATCTTGACTGTTAGTAATGTATGGTTTGCACTCTCTCACAGATCATGTTTTAACTGGTTTTTAATGGTTTTTATTCAAGCTGTTTATTTGTAATTATTTGTTGTTATTTGTTATTTGTGTGAGTGGTCCAGAGTCATATATGTGGGATGGGTGACTATCTAAATTGAGGTAGATGATAGGTGGATAGATGATAGATAGATGATAAATACAGACAGACAGACAGACAGACAGACAGATAGATGATATAGATAGATAGATAACAATAACAATAGCACTTAGACTTATATACCACTTCATAGTGCTTTAGAGCCCTCCCTAAGTGGTTTACAAGGTCAGCATATTGCCCCCAACAGTCTGGATCCTCATTTTACCAACCTCGGAAGGATGGAAAGCTGAGTCAACCTTGAGCCTGGTGAGATTCGATCTCATAAGATTCCTGTAAATATTGGTGGCCTTTTGTAGTGTTGGTTCAAAAGGAGTGTCTAAATTCAAGTGTCATGGGGTGATATCCCAAATATATTTTTATTGAAGTATAATTATATATGAAGGATTAAAAACCAGATGGATCATAGATAGACAGACAGATGATAGATAGATAGATAGATAGATAGATAGATAGATAGATAGATAGATAGATAGATAGATATAGATAGAGGCAGATAGACAGACAGACAGACAGACACTTGTTGAAAAGAGAATATGGCTGTGTATGAGACAGTAGTTTTGTCATTTGTTTATACAAAAGTGAGATTAGGCATTATCAGCAGAAACATAAGAAGAATCTGAAATCAATATGATGACAAATTGCTATGAGTTTTTATGAGGACGTAGAAATATACTGTAGAATAGATCATCATAAAGAAACTATATCAGCATTATTATGCCATTTCACAGATAGGAGCTGATAATAGCAACTGGCTTAAATCTAACTGCAATGTGACCTCGGTATGATTTTGAATCAGAAGCCTCTTTAAGCATACATTTTTTTGTAATCCAATCTCATACAGTGTCCAAGGGAATTCAATGGGGTTCATTTCTGATAGAACCATACAGGTTGATGATCTTTCCATGAACTTCATTGACCTATCTTCCAGGGTTATTCTGCAAGTATAACAGGATTTTTATAGAAGACTAGATAACCTGGTGACCCCTTGGATCATTATTTTAGACATATTTCTTTACCAATGCTTTTCTCAATGTTTTCAATAATGACAGAACTTCCAATGATCTGCCTTCACTGGAAAAGTGTGATTCATTCAAAGATGTATCTGTGTTGAAAATAGCCCATCTTGAACTGTATTGCACAGTTAAACATCAAGAGTTGACTATGGCAAATATTTTGTGGCATTTTATATCGTCATAAACTGTTTTATGATAATTTTTATGCTAAAATATTTTATAACATTTGCCAAATTTCAAACTTTATGGGAGTTATGGGTCCTAAATTTTGGATGCATTTGTAAATTAGCCCTTTTGAAGTAGCATGGTTAAAAAATGGTTGTCCTATGATCTACCATCACACAGTTAAAGACTATGGGAGCAAGAATTTTACTAGTATATAGGTAAGATACTAAAATTATTTCATAAAAGGAAGGGACAACTGCACCTCGCTAAATCTAACCCAAAACAGATACTGAAAAACTTTCTCCTAATTCTTTTAACACTGTAATTTTTATAACCAGGGGTGGGATTCAGCCGGTTTGGGCTCATTCAAGCAAACCGGATGTTAATTTTACATCCAGTTTGGTGAACCAGTAGTTCTGAAGACCAGCTGGCCCCGCCACAGCCCACTCCACCCCTCCCAGGAGTCCCCACATGCTCTGTTCTGGCTCCCAGGTAAGTGCAGGGAGGCCTCCTAGGCCCAAAACGGGGCACAGGGGCCCTCCCTGCATCCCCTTTTGGGCCTATGGAGCCCAAAACAGCCTCCTGAGAGCAAAAATGGGGCACTGAGGGGATGCAGTGAAAGAAAGAAAGAAAGAAAGGAAGGAAGGAAGGAAGGAAGGAAGGAAGGAAGGAAGGAAGGAAGGAAGGAAGGAAGGAAAAAGAAAGAGAAAGAAAGAAAGAAAGAAAGAAAGAAAGAAAGAAAGAAAGAAAGAAAGAAAGAAAGAAAGAAAGGAAGGAAGGAAGGAAGGAAGGAAGGAAGGAGAGAGAAAGAAAGAAAGAAAGAAAGAAAGAAAGAAAGAAAGAAAGAAAGAAAGAAAGAGAAAGAAAAAGAGGGAGGGAGGGAGGGAGGGAAGGGAGAAAGAAAGAAAGAAAAGGAAGGGAGAAAGAAAGAAAGAGGGAGGGAGGGAAGGAGAAAGAAAAAGAAAGAAAGAAAGAAAGAAAGAAAGAAAGAAAGAAAGAAAGAAAGAAGAAGGAAGGAAGGAAGGAAGGAAGGAAGGAAGGAAGGAAGGAAGGAAGGAAGGAGAAAGAAAGAAAGAAAGAAAGAAAGAAAGAAAGAAAGAAAGAAAGAAAGAAAGAAAGAAAGAAAGAAAGAAAAAGAGGGAGGGAGGGAGGGAGGAAGGGAGGGAGGGAAGGGAGAAAGAAAGAAAAGGAAGGGGGAAAGAAAGAAAGAGGGAGGGAGGGAAGGGAGAAAGAAAAAGAAAGAAAGAAAGAAAGAAAGAAAGAAAGAAAGAAGGCAGAAAGGAAGGAAGGAAGGAAGGAAGGAAGGAAGGAAGGAAAGAAGGAAAGAAGGAAAGAAAAAAGGAAAGAAAGAAAGAGGGAAGGGAGAAAGAGGAAGGGAAGGGAAAGTGAATGAGATATCAATAGATGGATGGATGGATGGATGGAAAAAGGAGAGGAAGGAAGGATCACAAACCCTGGCACTAGACGCAGCTTCAGAGGATGCTTTGAAATACACAGCAATCCAGGGCTGGAAGGGACCTCGGAGGTCATCTAGTCCAATCCACTGCTCCAAGAGCATTGTTAAAGTGAGTTTCTCTCTTTTGATCTTCCCAGTCACATGATCACATAGCCATGCCCACCAAGCCATACCCATCAAACCACACCCACAGAACCGGTAGTAAAAAATTTTGAATCCCACCACTGTTTATAACCCTGTACTCTCTTTTTATTTATTATACTTATGACAGTATTTTAACATTTTAGGCATTATGAATGGTAAGAATTTATCTAATCCTAAATTTAACATTGCCCATTGATCAAAACATTTTGCAGGGGAAGAGGCATTTTTAAGTAACACTTGAACATGGTAAATGCTCTATTCTACTGAATAGGTTCTAAACTACTGAATCATCCCTCAATAGTGACAAGCAATCTTGATCCCTTATTACGATTAGATGAGTTTATATTTCATATTTTTCTATCAAAGTTTGATTGATGTCAGATTTACAGAAAACCTAGCTCTGAACACTTCCAGAAACAACATTATATGTGGTGCTATCTATGAAATACGAAGGAGCCTTTTGTTCTCATTCTTACAAATACAGATGGTGTGTGAGGTTTATTCATAATTCAGAGTTTTGAAAAGCAAAGCAAATAATTTAAGAAAAAGGAATAAAAGCAACAATCCAGATTATATTAATTAATATGTGAACAAGTTGTCATAGTACAAGCAAATATAATTTATAAACGTATATTTTCAAAGTGGAATATGCTAAGGAGCATCTACTTATTTCTGATTCTTGAATACCTTTCTCTGTATTTTCTTAACCTCCTTCTCCAGTTTAATTTATAGTTAAAGAATATCTTTTGCAAAGTTTTAAATAACACAATGTGTAATTTCTGTTCCTTTTCTTTCTACCATTATGTAGACATATGTGTGATTGCCTAATTAAACAACACTGCTAAAGACTGAAAAATAGCAGCAGCCTTCTTTAGATGTAAACTGCATAAAGAAATCATTACTACGTTGACGTAGTAAATAGAAAGTAAAGAAAACAACTTATTAATAAAATGTCATGTTGGTACAGAAAGGTCAAGCTGGCTTTGGAAGATGCTACTGTCAGGTGCTTTCTCTGCTCCCAGCTCCTAGAAAGATTGGTGAGATGCCAAGTGGAAGTAAAACTGGGAAAATAAGCCTGACTGGTGTAGCAAGTCCTGAATATTTAACAACAGGTAGTCCTCAACTTACAACAGTTCATTTAGTGACCATTCAAAGTTACAATAGCACTGAAAAAAGCGACTTAGGCAGTATTGGGATTCAAAAAAAAATTTCTACTGGTTCTGTGGGCATGGCTTGGTGGGCATGGCTTGGTGGGTGTGGCAGGGGAAGGATACTATAAAATCTCCATTCCCTCCCCACTCCTGGGTGAAGGTTACTGCAACATCCCATTCCCTCCCTACTCCACTAACCTGCTTTCCAGCTGCGTTCTCCTGTGCAGGGCAACAAAAGAAGACCCAGCCGATCAGCTGGGACTTGGGAGGCAGAGAATAGATGGGGGCGGGGCCAGTCAAAGGTGGAATTTGCTAGTTCTCTGAACTACTCAAAATTTCCACTACGGGTTCTCCAGAACTGGTCAGAACCTGCTCAATACCACCTCTGCTTATGACCATTTTTCACCCTTATGACCATTGTAACATCCCCATAGTCACATGATTTAGACTTGGGTGCTTGACAACTGGTTCATATTTATGAAGGTTGCAGTGTCCCAAGGTCCCGCCATCCCCTTTTGTGACCATCAGACAAACAAAGTCAATGGGGAAGCCAGATTCACTCAACGACAGTGGTGCTAATTTAACAACTGCAGTGATTCACTTAACAAATATGGACAAGAAAAGTCATAAAATGGGGCAAAACTCATTTTTCTCACTTAGCAGTGTAAATTTTGGGCTCAGTTGTGATTGTAGGACTACCTGCACTCCAATAGAAATCACTATATGCCTTCTTACTAGCACTGGTATCCTTTTTATAGCATTTTGGTTGTTCCTGGTAGGAATGGCCAACACCACAGAAGCCAAGTTCAAGACCCAAAAAGATCTTGGCAGACTTGAACACTGGTCCCTATCTAACAAAATGAAATTCAACATAGATAAACGTAAGGTTTTACACTGAAGGAAGAAAAATATATATAAACAATTGCATAGGTATAGACTAGGTGAAACTTGGCTAAATGCCAGTAACCGTGAGAGGAATCTTGGAGTCCTCATGGACAATTACTTAAATAGTTGCCAACACTATGTGGCAGCAGTTAAAAAAAGTCAATGCAATCCTAGGGTGCATTAATAGAATCAAGATCATATGAAATTATAGTAGCACTTTACAAAGCCTTAGTAAAACCGCATTTGGAATACTGTATCCAATTCTGGTCACCAGAATATAAAAAAGAAGTTGAGACTCCAGAAAAAATACAGAGAAGAGCAACAAAAATAATTAGGAAGCTGGAAGCTAAAATATATGACGAACAGTTGCAGGAATTGGGTATGTCTAGTCCAATGAAAAGAAGAACTAGGGGTGACATGATAGCACAGTTCCAATATTTGACAAAGATGAGGGGGTCTTTGGATGAATATACAGAGAAAACACATGAACTAATTCAGACAATGGGAACAAAAATATATAGCACATTTTTAAAATATAGGCAGAGGCTCAAATTAATTATGCTAGAGAGAAAGTGATAGAACATTTTAATATGTAGCAATAACATTATTTTGATAAATTCATGTATGTGTTCTTCATAACTAAAATCAAAGTTAAGATAGTATGTAATGCAACATATTGATTTGCCACAAATGCTATTTAACAGCGAAACAAAAGAATAATTCCAATATTCTTTGTACTCTCCATTCCTAAGATATAGGGATTGGAAAATAACTGTAATTAAAGGCTGTGTATAATTCCTGGTAGAACTGTTTGTGCAATTATTCATTCTATTATTAAAAGTATACAATTTCATGTTGATGAAATTAACAGGGTGAGCTGTTGAAAAATACTGAGAACAATTTTATGATAACATCATGCAAATACATTTAGGCTGAACATTTTATAAAAGCATTAAAATTCATAAATAATAAAAGACTAAGTGTCATTATCTATGTATCTTTTCATATATTTTTATTTTAAAATATAAAATGGAATGGAAGAGGGATTCCTCTAAAACTGGACATTTCATTATAGTGACCCAAGTAAGCATCCAAGGACCCTTCCAAATATCTTACTCTATTATTCTGTTTGCATCTCTATTCTGTGACTGTTATTAAAACCAGGCTTCTTCCATACCATTAATATTTTGTGAAAACATGGATTTTTGTGGGTTAATCATATATATATGATATGATTAATAGTACACACCAACACAGTCACACAGACACAGACACACACACAGACACACACACACACACACACACACACACACATATGGTATTCAGCTTTGTTCGGGTATTTTCCCACGTCATTATAGTTGTGCTTTTAAAGTTGTAGCAACATTTCGGCAGAATCTCATCTGCCATCATCAGGCTTCTGTATTGTGTTTGTCTGTGAGTCAGACTTTTACAGTTGTTTCAGTTTTAAATTTGGGGCTAGCCTACTGCTGTGCCAGAATGGTTTTTTCTTCATCCTGATTGGTTGGGAGTCTTGGTCTGTGTTTATTGGTCTTGGAATTTGCTGTGTTCTGCTTGATTGGTGTTTCTAATATCTTCTGTCTGTTTTGTAGCTTTTTTTGTCTTGATTGGCTGGCAACATTGTATTTCCTGTATTGGAGGCTTTTAGTACAGCTTGGCTCCGAGTAAATGGGTGGCTATCATTTGTTAGGAAGCTAGGTTTCATCTGGGTGCCTGGTTGGGGTGTGTTTGAGCTGGAGGTATCAGGGGGGATCTATTTGTGCCCAGGTGTTTGCTTGGCTTGTGGTGTGGAAAGAGAAAAGAGAGAGAGAGAGAGAGAGGGAGGGAGGGAAGGAGGGAGAGAGAGAGAGAGAGAGAGAGAGAATGCTCCAACAGTGGAAGTTTTTTAAAAGATGTTGAATAACCATTTGTCTGAAGTGGTGTAGGGCTTCCTGCCTAAGCAGGGGGTTGGACTAGAAGACCTCCAAGGTCCCTTCAAACTATTCTATTTTATTCTATTCTAAATTTTATATCTCATTTGGCCAATTGACTGCCAAGGTGTGCGAGGTATTTCCTAGTGGTCTTAACAGTTAAATTTTTCCTAAGCGTTTCCCTATCTTCTATATTCACCTTAAACCTGGCCAATAAAATATCTGCAATCCATTCATCGAGTCTTTTTCTAAAATGTAATGGATTACTCTGTGATATCATCTTCCAGTTGGAATCGTATTCTCTTATTGCTACTCCCCTCTTTCTTTCTTCCACAGCCAAAAATTCCATGAAAGAAGAAAAGATGTAATTATTGCACCAAGTATTTTGACTGATCATGTTAGAAGGCCACCTTGTAACACCTTATGGCTGCTTTTACCAAGGAGGTGTTACATGTTTATTCCTGGTATACAATATTGAATACAAGTTTTTCTTCTACTCTTCGAGACTGTTAATCATCATCCAAGTGCCACTGCTTGTTAGACCTTTGACAGTAATCAAGGACTTCCACAAAATGATTGCACACACGTTTACTAATTACATTTGCCAGCATTCTCATCTGCATATTGTTTTCTCACATACACCACATCCCGTAACATGCAAAGGGAATAATGATATCCATCTTCCATTCATTAAAAAGCTGCTAAAGCTAATAGACTTTATGAATGGTATCTGTGATGTGACTTTTGCATGCTCACCAAGCAACTTGCCTCTGCTTTTACAAATGGCCAGAGGGCAGAGGTGGTATTCAGCAGGTTCTGACCAGTTCTGGAGAAGCTAGTGGAAATTTTGAGTAGTTCGGAGAACCGGCAAATACCACTTCTGATTGGAGTTTTTACAGTATCCTTCCCCTGCCACAGCCGCCAAGCCACACCACAGAACTGGTAGTAAAAACAATTGAATCCCACCACTGGCAGAGCGCCACAAAATCATCGTGGAGGTGTTTATACTCATGTGGTTCTGTACCCTATTGTGGTGCAATGCCAGCACTAAAACAGGACCCATTAGAGCACAACAGAAAGTGCAAACAAAAATTATCTAGCTGAGTTAGGCTCTTTGTTATGCCTAAGGGTAGAACTAGCTCTGCTTTGAAAGTACCGTCTGTAGTGAATAACTTTCCCCTAAATACGTTTATGACCAAAACCATTTCTTCAAATGCCTTCTAAAATGGATACAGGACAAGATATCAATTACTATTTTATAAGTAGTTGGCAAGACTGTTTTCCAGTGCAGGAAACTGTACGAGCCAATAACTAGGCTTTAAAATCTTAGTAATTAATGCAGTTTTTAACAGCACTAGTGAAATTCTGGATTTTTTCCATGTCTTTAAGTTGTGCTAAGATCCAAATCTTGCTTGAAGGAAACACTAATATTATACAACCGTGCTGCACTGCACCAAACTGACTGAACACATTGTACTACTTAAAACACTGCTATGCCCCCTTTTAGAAGTAGCCTAATAATTAAAAGAACCAAAAAAGATAAGCAAAGCTAGAAATGATGCTTTTGTGTAGTTCGTTTTAAATGATGCATTGTATTACTATAGTAGCAAACAAATGGTAGGTGAAGTACATTTCCCCAGCACTGAAAACCCATTAATAGTTATTTATAATTCTTCAAATAGTTTATATTCCAGATAGACATTGACAGAAGTCAGTGCTCCTCCATGTTTTTCAAACAGTCTTGATACTGTCAATAAAAATTGTTATTTATATAACAAGATAAAGCATCCAGTTAAGCTGCCATTAATTCAAAAACTAGGAAAAACAAATATATGTAGAAATATGAACTTGGTAATTAGTATTGCAATTAGACTGATGCTTAACTGGAACAAGGGTAGTAGAAAGGGTAGGAAAAATGAGGTAATTTAAAATTAACATATTGAATTACTTTCCATTCTTCAGGTAAAAATGCAAATTCAGTAGAAAGAAGTAAGGCTTTGTTCAGAATAATATTAGATTGAGTGCTGCTAATGGAAAGCTGTTCTTGGAACAATCAAAGGGACAATAATAGAATAATAGGGTTGGAAGAGACCTTGAAGGTCTTCTAGTCCAACCCCCTGATCAGTCAAGAAACCCTATCTATATCTTTTCAGACAAATGGTGGTCCAAGCTCTTTTTTAAAACATCCCATGTTGGAGCATCCACAACTCCGGAAGGCAAGTTGCTTCACTGATTAATTGTTCTGTCAGGAAATTTCTCCTTAGTTCTAGGTTGCTTCTTGATTAATTTCCATCCATTGCTTCCTGACCTTCCTTCAGGTGGCTTTGGAAAATAGATTGACTCCTTCTTCTTTGTGACAGCCCCTGAGATATTGGAACACTGCTGTCATGTCACCCTTAGTCCTGTATTTCATTAAACTAGACATACCCAATTCCAGCAACCTTTCTTTATATATTTTGCCTCCAGTCCCCTAATCATCTTTGTTGCTCTTCTCTGCACTCTTTCTAGAGTCTCAATATCTTTTTTACATCGTGATTAACAGAGGTGGTATTCAGCAGGTTCTGACCAGTTCTGGAGAACCGGTAGCGGAAATTTTGAGTAGATCAGAGAACCGGCAAATACCACCTTGCCACCTCTGGCCTCACCCCTATCTATTCTCTGCCTCCTGAGTCCCAGCTGATTGGCTGGATCTTCTTTTGTTGCCCTGCACAGGAGAACAGAGCTGGAAAGCAGGTTAGTGGAGTAGGATGGGAATGGAGATTTTACAGTATCCTTCCCCTGCCACACCCATGAAGCCACACCCACAGATCCAGTAGTAAAAAAAAAAAATGAATCCCACCACTGATGGTTAAATGAGAAGAAACATATCCCTGGCTCTTTCCAGCAGCAAAACAGGAAAATATCTCTGTTTTATCTAAACCAGATTGTTTCCTGGGATGTAGGTAATTTTATTCACTATCAATATATATTACCTTCACTGTACCACCCAGATTCAAAAATTATGATATTCAAAAAATCATCTTCATAATTACTCTAAATGTAGCCAAATCCATAAAATAGCTGAAAGTGGACAATGTGAATCATACAGTTCTACTAGAAGCCGTATTTCTTCTTCAGCTAGCAAGCATTTTTAAATGCCAATGCTACAGCAGGTGCCTTACCAGATCAACTCTACTTGGGGCAGTAGGATTATACAGGGTCAGATAACAGTGTGCAGGAAATAAAATGTGGGCCATGACCTAATCAATATTTTTGTGCCAAAAGTATTTCTGGTGTTATTTCTAGCTGTGTCTCTAAAGTCCTTCTTAGATTCTTATTTCTAAAGAGAGAGAAATAGCTTCCAGTATTCCTTTCTTTTTTGTAGAAAGTGAAATAGAAAAAACCCACAACCCTACACCATCTTAAAGATGTGTAATTTATTATGTTATGACAATACTGTTGTTAGACAACTTTATTTATTTGATGCATGAAACTGGCAACACTGATTAATACTTTCACCAAAGCAGAATCTCACCAATGACAGCTGTCAGTGCATTAATATGTTTTCTTCACTGAATCCTGCAACGTGTCCATTTGTGTGATTCTCCCTAACTCTGCACTGCATTTTGCAGTCATGAGGGATACCATACTTGGCATTTGGCCATGGCTGTATTGCAGAACAAGAGATATGGCTGAGCTGGCTACACGAACATTTATTCAGATCCAAATTTAATAAGATAACTTAAAACAGAACCTACAATAACGCTTCAGAGTTGATGGCATACTTATAACTGACACCCTCTAGGAAAAGCTCCAGCATTGCTTTTATACAAAGTATTCAAATTTAATAGAAGTAGTTAAGGTGGTTTAAAGAAGCATGGTGCAAAAGAGAAACCATCAGGGAAGCAATAGGACCAGGGAGGACTGAGATGTTTAAAGTATTTCATGCAATCAGGCAGCAGTAAGATGCATATTTGGTGTGAAGAGCTACCTGAACAGGTGCAGCTCTTTGCCATTTTGCTCATGTTACCATAGGCTAGCAATCACCTCACATTAAAAAAATTTCAGGAGAAGATTGTAGAGAAAATGGTTGCACAGCAGCTTCCAAGAACTCTGGAAGAAGTAGATTAGCTGGATCCCTTCAAGTCATAATTCAGGCCTGGATATAGGACAAAGACAACATTGATGGTGCATCTATGTTGCTCCTCTTTATCTCATACAATTGAAATTCAGAGGTTGGGGTTGGGCAGCACCATATTGTGCTGGTTCTGTTTCATCTCTTAGAACCAATTTCAGTCAATATTGATAAGGATGGAGAGGTCCAGTTCATGGTCCTTCTTTGTTGTGTGTTACAAAGCTTGGTACCCTCACTTCTCCTGTTAACAGCTATATCAAGATTGAAGTCATCCAAGGGCTCAGTATCATCAGTATGCACATGACATCTAGTTATATCTTCACCACAGGACATTTGAGTCATGACATGGAGCCCCTGTCTCAATGTCTGGAGGATGTCTAGATGAGAAACAGCAGCCTTTAGCTCAGCCCTAGTAAGTAGCTAAAGAACGTTCTTCCTGCGTCAACTCAAAAAAGTTCAGAATGCCCCAGCAGATGTTGATACAGTTCTACAGAGGAATAATTGAATCTGTCAATTGTGCCTCAATAACTGTCTACTTTGGTGCAGTAACCAAAGAGGATAGGTACAGACTTCAATGGATAATTAGGACTTCAGGAAAAACAATTGCAACCACCCTGCCTTCCATTGAGGACCCGTATACTACACAATCAAGAAAGAAGACTGAGAAAATATCCGCAGACCCCTCACATCCTGGTCATAAACTGTTTCAACTTCTCCCCTTAGGATGCCATTATAAAGTACTGTATGCCAAAACAACTGGACACACACAAAAATTCCCTACTCCCCGTGCCATCACTCTGTTGAACACCTAATTATCATATGTTTAAGGATATTTACTCATGTTTTATGGCTGTATTGTTATTATCCTTCTCATCTTTTTTACTACCTTTTCCTATTGGTAACTTATTATTAAATTGCTTTGCTGTTTGTATGTACATTGACAGCTTATGCACTGGAGACAAATTCTTTGTGTATCTAATCACGCTTGGCCAATAAACCTATTCTATTCTATTCTATTCTATTCTATTCTATTCTATTCTATTCTATTCTATTCTATTCTATTCCATTCCATTCCATTCCACTCCACTCCACTCCACTCCACTCCACTCCATTCCATTCCATTCCATTCCATTCTCCTATCCTATCCTATCCACTCCATTCTTCTGGGACCTTCTCTCTTTTGCTTTGGATTTGGCGGTCTTCCTAGATTCACAGCTCCCGCTTGAATCACAAGTGCCTAACAGGGCCAGGAGGGCCTTTGCACAGTTTTTTATTGTATGCAGTTTTACCTGTTGCTAGACTGTGAGGCCCTTCTTAAAGTCATTCATGCCTTAAATCACCTCCTGGTTGGATTACTGGAATGCATGCTACATGGGGGTGCCCTTGAAGAGTATTTACAAGCTTCTGCTGGTACAAAATGCCACTATTGAGCACTGCATGCCAAAACAACTAGAGACATCCCCCCCCCCCACATGCCATCACTCTGCTGAACACCTAACTACCAGTGGTGGGATTCAAATTTTTTTAATACCGATTCTGTGGGCGTGGCTCGGTGGGCGTGGCAGGGGAAAGATACAGTAAAATCTCCAGTCGGAGGTGGGATTGGCTGGTTCTCCGAACTACTCAAAATCTCCGCTACCAGTTCTCCAAAACTGGTCAGAACCTGCTGAATACCACCTCTGCTAATTACCACAGTATTGTCTTATGTCTAAGGATATTTACCCATATTATATGGCTGAATTACTATTATCCTTCTTATCTTTTTTATTATCTTTTCCTATTGGTATCTTATGATTAAATTATTTTGTTGTTTTCATGTACACTGAGAACTTATGCACTGGAGACAAATTTCTTGTGTGTTTCCCCAGAAACAGTTTTCCTAATCCCAATGGCCTTAAAGATCTGGTTTTATCATTGAGCCTGTGGTTTTGATGGTGTGTGGGAAGCCATTTCTGACCTGTGTTAACTGATGATTATTAATGTCATGAGTTGTTTTTCTCAGTTGTGATTTATATTATTCATATTTCTGTGGTGCTGTTTTTACTCTGCTTTTGTTAGCCTTCCCCTCCCAGTGATATGTGTGATATGGGCAATCATATAACTTAAATAAATACATAAACAAACAAACAAACAAACAAATAAACAAATGACCCCAAAATTTCTCTTGTTAAGTGAGACATTTGTTAAGTGAATTTTCCCCAATTTTCTTGCCTCAGTCATTAAGTGAATCACTGCAGTTGGTAAGTTAGGAACTCAGTTATTAAGTGAATCTGGCTTCCCCATTGACTTTGCTTGTCAGAAGGTTGCAAAAGGGGATCATGTAAC
Organism: Pseudonaja textilis; assembly: GCF_049901715.1. Taxonomy (NCBI): domain Eukaryota; kingdom Metazoa; phylum Chordata; class Lepidosauria; order Squamata; family Elapidae; genus Pseudonaja; species Pseudonaja textilis. The sequence goes on from NC_141997.1 coordinate 30,635,398, forward strand.
CTCAGGACACTGCAACGGTCATAAGTATGAACCAGTTGTCAAGCATCTGAATTTTGATCACATAAACATGGGGATGCTGAAAAGGTTGTAACTGTGAAAAATGGTCATAAGTCACTGGTTTCAAAAAGGTGCTTTGAAGTATATGTCTACAACTTTTTTTAAAGTTATATCTTTTCCCAAGATCACACAGCAGCAAAATGACCTATTTTAAATCTCACCTGATGTGTACCCCTAGTATATCTGCAGGGTTCATCTTTCTATGAGGCAGGAGATTGATGATTTCTTGATTCCGGATAACTCCGAGCAGCTTAAAATTAGAAACTAAATTAGAAACTAAAATTATTACAAGATATTACAAAAAAGAGAGATCATAAATGGAACTGGCTAGAGAAGGGATTTCTAACTCAAGGCCCATGGGCCGAATCCAGCCCGCAGGGTGCTTAGATCTGGCTCGTGGTGCCGGCCTGAAACAGTGAAGGACACTGGCCCACGTTGCCGCTGCCAGTGAAAATGGAGATCCGTTTTCGCTGGCAGAGGGTTGCAGGAAGTTGTTGCGGCCGAAAATGGAGCTCAGGCACCCCTGACATGAGTGACATTGAGCTGGCCACACCCACCCCAGCCATGCCTACCTCCCCCCTGAGATCAAATACAACCCTGATGTGGCCCTGAGCTAGAGAGTAGTTCCCCGAAGATGGGCACCAGCACGAATCCAAAAGATCGGAAGACAAAACCTCTAGTCCTAGTGACCGACCCAATATTGGATCCTTCAACTATCTATTTTATTATGCTTTAAGAAGTTTTGTTAGTATAATGCCAGTAACACTGATTTCTTTCTGATAAAATACAGCTTTGAGACAACATGAAACCAAGGTGATTTGGAGATCTCTTTTTTGATAGCATGATATTGTCACTGAGGAAAAGCAGGATAATTATTGATCACAAAGGAGGTTGCCATGGGAGAGAGAGAGGACTGACTAATGCCCATATCAAGAATTAAATTAAATGGGAAACAAGGAAATGGGAATAACAGTGCCTAAAAATATCTCAAAGGAAAAAAAAGCATACAGATAGAAACAGAAGGGATATAGGAGACAAACCATAATGCAATGTATTAAACTCACTCTAAGAGGGTTATGCTAAATAGAACAATTGTACTTCCATGAAAAAGATGCTAATCTTATGTTTGGTCATATTTACTACCCATATATTTTCTTCTGTGGTCTCCCTCTGCGGAACATTTTTAAACAGTTTTGAAATGTTATATTAAATACAACTCTACAGTGTATCTCAAACATGTTGAGAAAGAAAAAAAATTGAAGAATGAGGAGAGAATGGTCTATAGTGTATAAAAGAATTTCAAGTTCATGTTGGAAATGTGAACAAGAAGGACCATTTTATCATGTTTGATGGACCTATAAAAATGCTAAAATGGATTCAAGTACATATACTGTTTCAGAAGACTTTAAAGGTTAATATACAATTGTTAATAAATACAAATTTTACTATAGTCATAGATCAGCATAAAAAGGGAGAAAATATAAACAATAAATAATTCTAAAAGCTAAAATATATGAAATACACAAAGTTAAAACATTTTAAAATTATATATATCTGATTGTAGTAAAGAATATATATATATATGGTATTCAGCTTTGTTCGGAAATTTTCCCACGTCATTATAGTTGTGCTTTTAAAGTTGTAGCAATGTTTCGGCAGAATCTCATCTGCCATCATCAGGCTTCTGTATTGTGTTCATCTGTGCCATTCTGGCACAGCAGTAGGCTAGCCCCAAATTTAAAACTGAAACAACTGTAAAAGTCTGACTCACAGATGAACACAATACAGAAGCCTGATGATGGCAGATGAGATTCTGCCAAAACGTTGCTACAAGTTTAAAAGTGCAACTATAATGACGTGGGAAAATACCCGAACAAAGCTGAATAACATACATGTAAGTACCCACGAAAACTTAAGAAAACATATATCTATTTGTTTATATATATTAACTCTATAAAAGGGGATAAAAAAACAATATGTATAAAAATACAAAAATTAATATATGGTTAACTCAATCTAACATAATGCAAAACATTCTCAACTAACAAGTTAAATGGCTGGTTTGTGGCACAGGTCATCATTAAGGCTGGTTTGTGGCACAGGTCATCATCTGATGGATTTTAATCACAGCTGTGCAGAACCTGGCAATGTTATATGTTGTAGCCGGATTAGTGTCTGCAAACAGCAGGGAGATATAAAAATGTCCAATGTGCTCTGGATGTTTATTTAGTACTGGTGAGATGAGACTATTACAAATGTCTTTATAGTACAGGCACTGGCGAGGCACATGCTCGGTCATTTCTGCATACCCAGAGTTACAGAAACATGGCCTCCCTGGGCAGAGAGCTTCTGAGGACAGCTGAGGGCATCACACCATGCCATATATAATATATAATTGAGACCAGCAGTCTTTCTTTTGATATTGATGGGACCAACAGTGTAATTGACAACCACAACCTGGTATTGCCTTCATACATATCATAAAACTCAGGAGAAAGTTTTACCACGTGTATTTATTTATATACCTCCCACCTGCATCAAGTAGATAAAGGAGGAGGGGAATGTGCATGAGAGAAAACAGAAAGTAATATAGGATAATTTCCTTCTTGTGTCTGTATACTTTCTTGGTTTCTAGTGGACGAGAAAAAATACAATATTTTTGTCATTGAACCATCTATAAACAAACAAATGAAAAACCTTTTGTAAAACAATGATTTAGGAAAACTACCAGGAATATTTATTTAGAAATATATATATATATAAAAGCGAAATACCATTTGCGCATCATTACAAAATCTCAAGAACAACAAACTTGAAATTTGGCACGTATGTCCTCTTGGCTTCTAGGTGCTCACTAAGAAAAGATTTTTCAAAATGACCATCAGAGCATTTGTATTTCATATATTATTATTAACATGCTCTGATGCTAAGGAGTTCTACTCCCCCTCCCCACCTGAAAAGAAATCTCTTCCAAATGCAAAACACAAGCAGAGAGGAGTTTCAGTTTTAGTTTCACAGCAGCAACCAGCTTTAGTACAGAACAGTTGAGCCAAGCCATGCCCAGGCTCCTTGCTGTCTCCTTCTTGCTCACACAGCAAATACTGTTTCAGTTTCTATGTTTCAGTTTCCAAACAGTCCTCAACTCTCTCACACACTGACAGGACGCTAGCCAGATGAATACCGATCGATGTTGGGAGGCAGAGGCAAAATTTCCTCCCCTTATTTTCGTCCCCAAAAACTAAGCCGGATCACATACTTTTGTAGCGAAGCACAGGTATAGAGCTAGTACTGCAATATAGCAGGATGCTGGCCATTAAGCAAAGAAAGAGGTCATTCCAAGACAAAGTAGGACAAGAGAAAAGATAATGGGATGAGAATATATTCACCCACACCTAGTCATTCCATGAGGCAATACTAATGAAGGTAGCAAATGACTTGTCACTTGCAGGTGTAAGTAAAGCATCTAGACAGACATTGTTATAATGCTCATCTCTTTACTACTGAAGTGCATTACAAGTTTTTAGAGCACAAATATAGCACAAATATTTGTAAATAAATCTCTTGAGTTTTAATTGGGCTTCTATCTGAAAGAACAAATTACTGATTTCTTGGAAACTTGCCAATCTGATGTTTAATATATTGGATATCTATAACATATTGATCAAATGCATCTATGCCTTTGATAGCCTACTCAATTGTTAAATTTTAATTCTGATTTTTGCCTCATCTGCCAATTATCTAACACTTTCCTGTTATCACAGGTTCACAGGTTGTGGAAACACCATGGATGTAGATTATCTTGGCTCTGTCAAAGCATTCTAAGTGCTCATGATGTATACACTAATAAAAATTAAAATATGTGCAAGAGGATAAAGCTGTTAGATGAATTCATAATCGGCTGATTGAATATATTTAGAAAAAACTCACAAATGGCATTGCATCACCTTGGAGAATAATATTGAGTGGATTATCACAATGTTTTCTAGAGTCTATGCTGTTCAATACTACAATACTGTCTGATTGGGTGAAATGATATCATTTTTGAATCAACATTATGTCGGTGGGCTAATTTACACAATGAGACCAAAATCTGGGACACGTCACTTCTATGGGATTGAAATTTGGCTAAGTTTCAGTCCAACTGTATTTCCCAGGTTACAAGATGCAAAGAAAGAAGAGAGGGCCATATCCCCACCCCTTTCTTAACTCCCTGTGGTCCCTGCATCCAATCATCTGGTGGCAATGCCTCATAAGCAAGCAGCCATTGGTTGCTTTGAAATCTCTTAACAGTGCTGGTTGATGAGGGAAGAATGAGGAGGAGACTTGGATGCCTGTGGTCAAGGTAAGGCTGGTTGGGGAGTGCTGATTGGTCCACTGGTGAGCCCCCTCCTGAATGGAGCTGGGGGAGTAGTTTTACTCCCAGTCCACAGCTTTTTTTGTTCTCCCCCCACACACACACACACACAAAGTGGCAAGCAGTTCTGCAAAAGAGGAGGAGGAGGAAGAAGCAGCCTTACTTGGGATCTCCTGAGCGTGATGAGGAGAGGAGAAACAGAGTGGTATTCAGCAGGTTCTGACCAGTTCTGGAGAACCGATAGCGGAAATTTTGAGTAGTTCAGAGAACCAGCGAATATCATCTCTGACTGGAGATTTTACAATATCTTTCCCCTGCCATGCCCACCAAGCCACGCCCATAGAACCAGTAGTAAAAAAAATGGAATCCCACCACTGGGGTGGGGGGAATGACATAAGCTTAATGTGGTAAGGGGAAGGACAAGGGAGCAACGCGGATACCTGCTAGCAAGGTAGGGCTGCCAAGCAAGAGGCACCAAGGACAAGGGGAGAGCCCTCTTCCTTCTTGGAGGAAGAAGGCGCTTGACGAGAGGCAGAATGTGGAGCAAAGGTGCTGTATTCCTTGCAGTCCACCAATCCCTTGGTTGGTTCCTTCTCTCTCAGCCACCAAAGAGGCTGGGCAGTGGGATGTGTTGGAAAACCTTTTTTTCATGCAGGTACATAATAATTTCTATGCTGAAGATAAGAACAGCTTGCATTTCTGTTTCCAAAGGAGGGAGGGAAGGAGGGAGAGACAGAGAGAAGAAAGACTTCAGTGCCTTCTTCACTTGCGGGCTTCATACTGACTTTCATAACGTTGCAAGCTTTCACTTGAGATGACCACAAAGATGGGTAGTTCAATAGAGTGGGCAGTAGTTTGTATATGTCTAAAGATATTAAAAAAGAAACAAAGAATCATCTTTACTCAGGTTTAAAAAAGGCTGATGGTTTGAGAGCTGGATGGAACTGGTAATGCTATATGAATTTACTCTTAAGACCACAAAAGAATATAGCACCATGTCAGAGCTTAGTAACAAAGTCAGCCAATGAGAGCTGAAAATTGAGGGCTGAAACTTAAAGAGAGACTCCAGGCTTGGTTTATCTCTGTTCTGTGCTCAGCTCTAAAGTGAAAGAGAAACTAATTTGTTTTACTTGCCTGCTGAACTAAAGTGAAACTGGTGTCTCTTTCTGAGCTTCTGAGTTTGCTGTTCAGCTCTGAACCTGTAACATGTCTTCTTCTGTTTGAGTTTGCTCCATGTTGGAAAAATCTACAACTGGTATTGTAAAATTTACTTCATGTATTTATAAAGACGTTAAATGAAGCCTCAGCCATCTGTGTTTATTTTTCTGGCACTGAATTCACACTGCAATACTCTGAACATACCAAAAATGAGCCGTGGTAGGAAGAATTATATGGTTTTTATTGAAAGGCGGGAGTTCTGAATTCAGCACATTAAGCTCCTTTTTAAACACACAAACATATAAAAAAGCCTGCCACATGATAGCAATATTTATATCTTCCCTGACTTCTGCTCCACACAATGAAGCTGCAACTACTTTTTCCTGATTGGGGAAGTGTGCAACCCCATTTCTAAGAAATCCTCAGGAGTGACCCTTTTACATTTCCCATTTAACTGAAGGGCCCAGTAATGTGAGAGTTAAATGCATATGGTTTTCATTTTAATATGTATAAAATAAAGGAGGTTTAGAATTGTAGACAAAAATGGGCAATCATTAAGCAGTACAAACAGAAACAGGGACACTGGAGAAAGCAGGCAAAACTGGAACTATACAATTGTGCCAGTAGCATTGAAAAGAAATAAAACACTTCTGGCATTTTGGCCTAAACTTTCTCTGCCGATTCCAGTTAATCCAGGATTTTTCAACAGATGGCTTCAGTCCCATATCCATACAGAAAATCTATTCTTTGCTACTCTTGAGACCTGCAACCAACATAGAATTCTAGCTTTCTCTGACAGTCTGAATATATTCCCATTTATTTGTTTATAAAATTTATTGGCCATCCATCTTGCCACAGGGTAACTCTGGGTGGCTTACAATCATCAAATTGTATCTATATAGTACATTAAAACATAAATAAATTAAAACCAGGCATTCAAATCCAATGACACAGGAGGAGGGCAGGGGTCGAGTAGAGGGAGGTGGCATCTGTTGTTACTTGATCAACTACCTCCACTGTGTTGTTCCCATGTTGGGGCCCCAAGCATAGCCTGGTCTTGAAACCCTTATGAAAGGATAGGCGCAGAGGTGGTTTCAGCAGGTTCTGACCAGTTCTGGAGAACCGGTAGTGGAAAATTTGAGTAGTTCAGAATACCATCTCTGACTGGCCCTGCCCCCATCTATTCTCTGCCTCCCGAGTCCCAGCTGATTGGCTGGGTCTTCTTTTGTCAGTGGGGTTGGGAGAGAATGGGATTTTGCAGTATCCTTCCCCCGGGAGTGGGGTGGAAATGGGGACTTTACAGTATCTCTCGCCTGGAGTGGAGTGGGAATGGAGATTTTACAGTATCTTTCCCCTGCCATGCCTACCAAGCCACGCCCACCAAGCCACACCACACTCACCAAGTCACGTCCACAGAACCAATAGTTAAAAAAATTTGAATCCCACCACTGGATAGAAGAGTTGGGGGCAGCCACACAATGGTGGGCAAGATTTCCAGAGGGCAGGAGCAATAGCAGAGAAGACCCTCCTCCAGGACTCCACCAGCTGGAATAATCAAGTTGATGGGACTCATAGCTTGCCTCTTCTGCCAGCACAAGGCAATCCCAGTGAGGTGAGATGGTCTCTCAAGTAACCTGGACCCATGCCATGAAGGGCTTTAAAGGTGATCGCAAACACCTTCAATTGCACCCTGAAGCAGACCGGCAGCTAATGCAGCTTGTGGAGCAGTGGTGTTAGTGGGGGTCATTCTTGGGGGGCGGGGGAAACTACCAGTTGTAGCTTCCAGATGCTCTTCAAGGGTAGCCCCATGTAGAGTGCATTACATGATAGTCAGAGGTGGTATTCAGCAGGTACTGACCAGTTCTGGAGAACCGGTAGCGGAAATTTTGAATAGTTCAGAGAACCACCTCTGAAGAGAGATTTTACAGTATTCTTCCCCTGCCACGCCCACCAAGCCACGCCCACAGAACTGGTAGGAAAAAAAATTTGAATCCCACCACTGATGATAGTCCAAAAATGAGGCGACTAGGGACAGAACAAATGAGCGCAGGGAATCCTGGTCCAGGAAAGGCTGCAACTGTTGCACAACACAAAGTTGTGGAAAGACTTTCCTAGCCATGACTGCCACCTTCTCCTTCTGAACAGGAGTCGCAAGTCTAGGAGAACCTCCAAGTTATGGACTAGATCTATCTGGGGCACTGCCACTTCATCTAGAGTCAAAGATGACAAAGTCCCAGATCTTGAAGCCCTATGTGCCCAAATTATTTATCATTGAACGCTAACCCATTTTAACTTTCACCATAAGGAAATCAGTGAAAGTCGTCCTATTGGACTTATACTTAAACAGGATCATATTACAAATTTTGTTCTTTTCAGCTCTTTAAAAAAAAAAATCCGATCTTCATTTTTTTAACTTTTGATGGGAAAATTCTTTTTTCTTTTGATCAATTTTTTTATTTTGAAAAAAAATTACCTCAGCTGTTCTCTGTAGATACTGGGTTATAATTTATCTACTTCTCTTGTCCTTGGAAGGAACACTGTGTTTTCATAATGTCCCTAAAAAGAGATAAAGCTTTCTGGGAATGATTTGAAAAGAGAATGCTCTCCAATTTACAGATTTTTAAATATATATATATATATAAATAAAAAACTTGATGAGTTAACAATGGCTTTAAACCAAACCCAGGTTGATACCCAAAAGCAGAAAATAACTGTTGGACTTGATTCACAACTTGATGAATTGGAGTCTGATTTGCTGTCAGGCAAAGAAAGAATCTGGTCTGAAAATTACAGATTTGTCAGGGGAAAAAATAGAAAGGAATATGAATATAAGAAATTCTGAGGTAATGGAATTGACAAATGATGGACTGAACTTTCTTGGCAAGATGAATGCTGCCTTTTTAAAGAAGCTTTTTGAACAAGAGATGTTGCAGAGATATTTACAAGAGAGACGTAGGAACTAGGGAAATGAGATGCAATTGTTGGGAAACTTCCCAATTAAAATCCTAAGGAAAGGTTTTATCATTAACAGATAATCGAGGATACTTAATCCTGGACAGATCAGAGATAATGATTGGGTGTTCTGTGGTAGATAAGAAACCACTGCAGACTTTCTATGAGTTAATTACAATAACAGATTGCTAACAGAAGGCTTTGAAGTTTATTCTGCTGTTGATTAACCTGTTAACTATTTGGGTGTGTGGGTGTGTGGGTGTGGGTATGGGTGTTATATATGACAGGTCAGATTGGGTTGCAGATAAATATACCGTTATAGTTTATAAAAGTTTTTGCAAGGGGGAAAGTTATTATTTTTGCAATATATTTGTCAGTGTTCAACTAGCAGGGGGATAATATGTGTTTTTGCTATTTGTCCTTTTACCTCACATTTTTTTCATGTTTTGTTTTGTCTTTGGTAAAAAAAATTCTTTTGCATTTTGTTTTTTAACTTTTTGAATAAAATAAAATATATGAAAAAAAAACAACCCAAAGATTGCTCTCTCTTCTAACACAATAATTTCCCAAAAGAAGAATGGTCGAAAGTAGCTGGATTTGGCAAATAACACTTCAAAGATGGAGCTTGAATTGTTTGTATCATCACTAAGGGCTCTTCCAAATGGTTATACTAAAAAAAAAACCTAACCAACCCTCCTTGAGTCAGCCTATCTTCATAAAATGTGCTATCACTGTTATTTCAAATTTTAGGCTTCATTACTAGTATTTTAAAAGGTGATATAAGCACTTTTAATATGGCAGTCTTGGCTTCTTTTTTAACTTTAAGAAAACAATTTTTTTCCCTTCTTAGATGAGCCCATTGTTTGGTATATGAGAACTTGCTTTTTCAGCAACTACACAATAGAGACTGCATTCTGAAAGACCTTGAATATACTTGCAAGTTTTAAGAAGCTGGGAAACAGTAACGTAGCCCATAAATTTGCCACCTGTGGAATGTTATTTAGAATATTTTCTGTTGTTCAAGTATCACATGTAATCAATGTCTTTTATTGTATCATATATACCAAATTTACGTATCATTTGTTTCTGTACCCTGCAAAAGAACTTGGCCCTCCTTAAGTGTTCATTGTCTTTCAATGCTATTAATCATGATATTATTCTAGATCAGCTTAGGAGTAGGGGCCACAGTTTTTTGATAGGTTTCCTCTTTTCTCCATGTTCGGCTGCAGTCAGTGTTGATGGAGTGCCTGAGGGCTCTATATTCTCCACTCTCATCTACCTGCATGAAGTTGCTGAGACAAGTTAAGCATCAGCATAGGGTGCAGTATCATCAGTATGCTGATGGTACATCTCCACCCCTGGCTGTCCTGGTAGAGCTAACAAGGTTCTGTCCCAGAATAAACATTTCAAGAATGTTTACAATACAATTGCACATATAGCAATACCACTTAGACTTACATACTGCTTTGTAGTGTTTTACAGCCTCCCTAATCCCCCAACAATCTGGGTCCTCATTTTACCCACCTCAGAAGGATGGAAGACCGAGTCAACCTTGAGCCTGGTGGGATTTGAGCTGCCGGTGGTACTGCACTCTAACCACTGTGCCATCATACATATATATACATGAACTGTTAATACCACTTTATTATGTCTTGTTAAGACCACACTTGGAATACTGCAAGAGTTGGACTAAAATACACACATGATTGGAAAAACTGATTAAACAACATATAGATCTGAAACCTGAAATATTCCTATTAGGAATGGTACCAGAAGGTTATAGTAAAAAAAAAGATTTACTTAATTATACATGTTCTAACAGTGGCTAGGATTGTATTTGCTCAAAATTGGAAAAGTGATAAAATACCGATAGAGGGAAAAATAATTGAAAAAATATTTGAATGTGCAGAAATGAATAGATTGACACTAGAAATTAAAGAAAAAGAAGAAACTGAATATTACAAGGTATGGAATATGTTTTATAATGGATAGAGAATAGAACAACCTAAAAAAGATTTGATGTTTTTAAAGAGCAATTAGAAAATTTTAAACAAAGTGATAATGTGTGATATGTATATGTATATGGGAATATATACAAGAACATTGATGTATTGTTAGATTTGATAAGAAGAATATCATTTATAATGTTCAAATAATTGATTTATGTGCCTAATTTGATGCACGATTGAAATAAATTGTTTTTGTATATAAAAAAACAATTAAAATTTTTAATAATAATAAAAAAAGGAATTTAAGCATGAAAAAAAGGAATACTGCAAGAGAATAGAGTCTGGTTCCTATTTATTCCAATACCATCCAATTGAATATCTTATAAATGTGCTACATTTGTTTCAAACATACAAACTCAGATTTGTAAATAAAGTGATTGTAATTGTGATTGACAACCCTTGATATATATTTATTTATTTAAAAAATATCAAGTTAAAAAAAAGAAAGAATGCTGTTACATTCCCTTGAATAAATACTATCAAGACTGAAATGTAATATTTTTTTAATTAGGATAAAGATCGGAGTAGCATAGTGGTAAAGATACTGAACTAGAGACAGGTAGATTAAGATTTTCCTTTCAGCCTTGGAAGCTCATTAGATGATCTACAGCGGGGTTAGGCAATTAATTTTCCCAAGACTCCACATGAAAAACTGGGACAATTATGGATGGCCAAGCCAACAGGGTTGTGAAAGTGCATAGGCACGCATGCACACATAAACATAAATTTTAAAAAACAGCACTCACCTTCAAAATAAAAGCAATGGAGCTCTACTGCATGCACAGTGTACACTAATTTACATTTGATTTCTAGTTTCCAACTGACCTCACATGAGCTGGACAGGGGCAGCCAAAGGGCTGGATGAGGCCTTGGAAGCCATAAAATACTCAGGTTTGATCTAGAGTCAATGACTGCCTTACCACACATATCATTACAGCCAATCACTCTCTTTCAGTCTATCCTAGCCTTCAGATTTGTTTTTGTGAGGAAAAACTGGTGGAAAGGAATACAGTACATATCACCTAGGCTTCTGGAGAAGAGACAGATGCAACATTATACGTTAAATGGAAAAGTAAAATAATAAAATAACATGTATATATAATCGCTCTTTTTTGAAGGAAGGGAATATATTTTCAGTCACTGACTGGGTCATTCAAGTTCCCAGTTTATATATAATTCTAGTTTTTCACTGACCACTGTTACATCATAACAACGCATTAGGAAACTGTATTTTCTCCAGAATGAAACAATTTCATAAAACCTGAACAAAAGAGTAAACACATTAGAACAATTATAATAACGTGCACCAAACACACACTTTGGGCAGGCACAGAGTGTAAGCCTGCACTTTCCTGGTCACTTCAGCAGCTGCCACGTGGCACTTTTCTGTGCCGCACAAAGCAGCTGTGCTTCAAAAGCAGAAGATAAGTGAGTACGGGAGCCCGGGGCGCATGGGTGGGACCAACAGCAGAGCAGCGGAGAGAACTGCTACTTGGCAGAACGGGGCCAAACCGGTAGAATACCACCACTGCCTCTGCTGCTTTGCTTTAAAAGACAGGCTGATAAAGACATTTAAAGTAAAGAAAGAAGATATAATGCATACAAAAATTCAGGGAATTCAGGACAGCAGATCAAGAAACTGAGTATTAAAGAAGCTACTAGAATGCACACATGAGAAAGGCAGTGTCCCAAGCTGTTTTTTATAATAATTATTAAATTTCAAAGAATTATTCAGACAGTTCATTGAGCGTCAAAGTAGCATCGGTAGGGTTAGCAAATCCTTATTGCACTTGAACCTCCTTGAAATAACTGCTGTCCAAACTTTCTCAGTCTGTTCACCAATAGAAGTAGTTCAATAAGTTGATTCCTTGAAGAGAATCTCTTGAGAAACTTATAAGGAGGACAGATGCAATGGCCCACTTAATAATTATAGAATGTATAACAAATGCCTTCACATGCATGGTTAATTTTGTTTTGTCCTAGGTCCTTGGCCTTAAGTGAGAAGGTCAAGAAATGAACTTGGATAGCACATTGCAAATCATTGGTGATATTTATTATAAAATCTGTTATAGATTTGTACTGTCCTCTCCTTCAGTACAAATTATAGCCTTCAGCAGCCAAGAATATATTGAATCAGCTACAGTTTTATGATTTGCTATAGATAAAAAAACCTCCTGATATCCAAGGTTTCTGTAAGCAGTTAATATGGAGCTGTCAGATTTAAAATCCGGATATGAATAAAATGACACCTATCAGCAAAAAAAAATTATGTTATTAATATATAAATAAACAAATCCCACAATTTCATATTCCTGTTTTTCCCCCAGTAATTTTTCTAGCAAACTAATCAGCATATGATAATCAATATATATTTGTTCCCTGACATTCACATTCTGCAGGTAAGAGCAGCCATCAGTTCAGATGGATTTGAAAGGAACTTAGATAGAGACTAAGTGGTTATATGATATTTCCAGGATCAGGCACAATATTATACCGATTGTTGCTAATGTAGGGAGATTGTTACTCTGCCTATGGATTTCCTGGGGCATTTCGCTGTTCTTTCTGAAAAACAGAATAGTGAATTAAATAGAAATCTAACACAGCAAGGTTTCCTTACCTTTCTTCAGATTGGTACTAAATAAGCTTGATAAAAGAACAAGCATTTCTCCAGGTGTAGTTTGGAGGGGGAAGTATTATGTACCCTAAGATCCTGAAGGAAAAAAACAAGCTATATGGTATATTGAAGAATCAAATAAATAAATGAGTGACATAGGACAAAAGGAGATGGACGAAATTGGGTTAATATTAATGGTTAAATTAATTGTTTTATTTAAGTTTTTAGGATTTAGCTTTTTTTACATATTTTAATAGAAGGCAATGAATTCAGGTTCCTAAATTGATGACAATGATGATAAAGATAATGACTGTAGAGGTGATGATGGTGATATTTTCCACATTCTTAAGATTTCCTTGTGATTTGGAAGGCAAACTAAGGACAATCTTCTCTCCATTTAATTTTCTTCAACGTTTAGCTCTTCGGTGTGGCTAACTCACTGCTTTCATTTTAAATAATCTGCAACCAATTTCCACGATCCCCAAATGGCAGAAAATCAAATGCCTTGCTCAAGTGTCTGTTCCACACCAAGGAACACCCTCTACAGTTGACACACCATTTTATTTCATGTCACCAGCTCATTTAGCACAATGTCCTTTTATTTCACTGATATGAATTACTTACACAGCAGTTACCAGAGAGTATTTTTAGAACTTTCTGCAAAAGTGCTTTTACTAGTGAGCACTCAGGTTAGAGACGATGAAGAGGGAGAAAGAGACAGAGTGATAAACTTTTTAATAAGTGCTGAGAAAGAAGGTTAAGCTTTCATGGGCATCAGTCAAATACTGTCCTTTGCTTAGATTAATTGCTAATTTCCAATACTTCCAACTTTCTCTATAATCTTTGAATAGGGATTACTTAGCATTTCAAAGTCCTGGGTGAAAATTTTAATTTGCCTTCTCAAAACATTGTAAAGGCACAGATCCATCATTCTACAGATAATGCTCAATTTTCAGCCACAACAGAACCTAGAACTGTGATGGCGGACCTATGGCGTGCATGCCAAAGGTGGCATGTAGAGCCATTTGTGCAAGCATGCGAGCCCCAGGCAAACTTAATTCACTGTGCATGTGCACACCTCCCAGCTGATTTTCAGGCCTTTTTCGGCCTTCTAGAGCAGTAGTCCCCAACCATTTTTGTGCCACGGCCCAGTACCGGCATCATAAAATGATCCGCGGACCGGTACCGGCATCAGTGCGCATGACCAAGGCAAGGCGAGCCGAACGACCGGCCAGCCAGCCGTCCCCCGCTTCTCCCCGCCACCTTCAACTCCTCCTTTGTACCTTTGTCGATGGGCTTCGCTTCGGGATGGCTTTGGGACAGTCACTTGGCTCGCCTTGCCTTGGGTACTGAAAGAATCCTTGCGCCTTAGTTTCGTTCGAAGCCCCCCCCTTCGATGAAACTAAGGTGCGAGGATTCCTTCAGGACCCAAACGCTGCTTTCCAACCAGAAAAGCTCACCTGGAAGCACTTTCTCATCAAACAAGATGGCGACGCCCAGCAAACCGGCGGCCCGGTAGGAAATGTTCCATGGACTGGTACCGTTCCATGGCCCGGTGGTTGGGGACCCCTGTTCTAGAGGCTTGAGGGAAGGCTCGTTTTGTCGCTTCTGGTATTTCCAGAAATGGGCCCATTTTCGGCCTGCAAAACCTGCAGAGGCATCCTTCAAACCTCTGGCAGGCCGAAAAAGGCCTCAAATGGGCTGAAAATCAGCTGGGAGGCACACCCATGCACAGTGAGGTAAGTTTGCCTGGGGTTCATGTGCCCGCACAAATGGCTCTGCATGCCACCTGTGGCACACGTGCCATAGGTTCGCCATCACAGTAAGGGGGCGGTGGCAGGGGGAAATCACGTGCGCATGTGCAAGGAGCATGGTCCCCCCACGTGCATTGCCTTCTAGGTACTGGCACGTGAGCACGCAAGTGCAAGCACACATGCAATTTTTGGCACAATTATGAAATTATGAACACTATATCACCCCTGTGGTCACATGATTATATTTTGGGCACTTGGCAACCATCTCCCATTTATGATCAGTTGCAGTGTCTCATGATAGAACGTGATAGCATTTGGTGATGTTTTTGGCATTTCCTGGCAAACACCACCACCCCCGCTGCCTCATTGGATATCCTTTTTTTCTCTAATATTTCTGTTTAGCACTTCCAAGGTTACACAAACAACAAAGGTGACAGTGGGCACCTTTGTCTTGTTCCTTTTCTTATATCAATAGAGTCTGTCAGTTCTCCCTCTATCATTAACTTTGCCGTTTGCTTATGATATATAGCTTCTATTGCTTGAATAGATTTTCTAGCAAAGCCCATCTGTTCCAGCAGTAACAACATGAATCACCAATTCACATTATCAAATGCCTTCTGTGCATCTAGAAATATCAAGGCCATTTGTTTTTCAGGATGTGCCTCGTAATATTCCAAAGTGTCCAAAATTACTCTCATATTGTCTTTAATTTGACTCTTTGGCAAAAATCCATTTTGATCAGGATGAATAAAATTATTTAGGTATTTTTAAAGTCTTTCTGCCAATATTGTAGCAAAAATTTTATAATCTGCATTTAGTAGGGAAATAGGTCTATAGTTCTTGATTTGTAATGCGTCGGTGTCCTCTTTTGGGACAAGTGTAATATAAGCTTCTGACCATGGTTTAGGTATCCTCTTCTTCAACATAACTTCATTCATAACTTCTAGCAATGGAAGATTCAACGATTCTTGTAGTGTTTTGTAAAATTCCGCCAGAAGTCCATCTGGGCCTGGTGCCCTTCCATTATTTTGCTTCTTAAGTGCTTCAGTTAACTCCATCATTGTCATATTGCTTTCTAACATTATTTCAAACTCTTTAGGTATCTGGGGTAGATTAGCATTCTCTAAGTACTGTTTAACTCTTCCATCGTCAATATTCTCTTGTGTGTATAGTTTCCCATAATAGTTTTGTATAATTTTCTTCTCCTCTTTACTTCCATAACACACTTGGCCTTGATCATCTATTAATTGCAATAGTTTCCTTGATTCTTTCTCCTTTCTCAGTTTATATGCTAACCATCTACCTGGTTTCCTTGCATCTTCAAAATAGTTCTGTTTCACACCTCTGATTTTCTGTGCTAATTCTTCTTTTTCCATTAATCCTATTTCATGTTTAATTATATCCATTTTTAACGTAATGTCCTTTTTCTGTGGCTTTTTCTGTAACTCTTTTTCAAGTCCTTTATACTCATCCTCTGATGTCTTAGAGGCTAATCTTTTCATGGTATTTCTTTTCCTCGTATAGTCTATTATTGAGCCTCTGGCATATGCCTTCATTGTACATATGCATATACAATGCATATACATTCTGCATTGACGTGTCTTCTTTTTTATTTTCTTTAACGAAAAAAGCCAGTTCTTCTCCATCCTCTGTACAAAGTCTTTTTCTTAGGATAGTATTATTTAACGTCCATCTAGATTTTCTTCTTTGTCCTTTCCATTTAAGTGTCATTGGATTACGATCTGCTTGGACCTTGGAAGTCTTCTAGTCCAATCCCCTGCTAAAGCAGGAGGCCCCCCATTTCAGATAAATGGTTGTCCAGTCCCTTCTTAAAAGCCTCCAATGTTGGAGTGCCCACAACTTCTGAAGGCAAGTTGTTCCACTGGTTAATTGTTCTAACTGTCAGGAAATTTCTCCTTAGTTCTAGGTTGCTTCTCTCTGTATAACTCCAAACTGATCTTTTTAGGCCTCTTCCCCTCACCCGCTCCAAAATCTGATTCACAAAAATTCAAAAGGATAATTTGGGCCTTTGTTTATGTTCTTATTAGTTCCCTCAAGTAAAACTGTCCAGAAGCACTGCTGGTCTCTGCTGCCTAAACTCAGCCTGGCAGTTGGCCAGTCCTATCAAAAGTCCTCGCCATCTGTCTTTTGTCTGCCAGGGAAGGACAAACAGTGAAAAAAAAAATCCTATTTAAAACTATCTTTTATTTCCCACTTCACCTTTTGCCCTTGTGTTTGGAATGCCTTTTCTTGACTAGCCAAACTGGGTACCTTCAGAACCCAGCACTGAAAGGACTTGAATTAGAAACAGAGATGACTTCCACCATCTGGCTCAAAGCCTGGGTTTATGAACCATTCATTCTTAAACTGCTTAAAGAGAGGAGTAAAAGGTTGAGCTTCTTATCAGCTTCTTAAGATGGCCAGACATCAGCTTAAAGGAAATAGGAACAGAGGAGAGAGGTGATTGGGAAGGAGGAGGCAGAACTACCCACATACTATTTCTCAGACAACCCATTTAAATAGCCTGTTTACTTCCTAACTGACTTTCAAAAGCTGCTTTTTCTTCTATTTTGAATCAAAGTATGTCAGCACACTAGACAATCCAGAGTAAGCTTTTGAGCCAACTCGCTATGTTTAGGAGAACTATCTTCTCCATACTGGAACTTTATTGTTGCCCTACAAACTCAGATTATGCCAGTCTCTAGTCTGGAGACCATCAGGAAAAACTTCAAAAGCAGCCTCAAAACCCTTGGGGAAAAATGTAATTGGAATAGGGGTTGCTTTTTATTTCCAATGTCCCATACATTCCAAAGTATCCTTCTCTTCCCTATAACCATTTTGTTGGATCTAGTTCTTCACTTTTCCAAAATTTCTAGCATGATAGTTTGCTGAACAGACTTCCAAGTAAGCTTGCATCATTAGTTAATCAGATTGATGTGATTTAGTCTGCTGATCAACAATATAATGCATTCAGCTCCATGGTCATCTTTGTGTTTTATAGCTGTGATTTATACTGCTTTACATTTAAAATAACACTATTCATTAATTTGCACTTTAATTGTTATTCTGTGCAAATAAATTAAAATCATATTAGAATTTGTTCAATTTCTCAAAAGAAATAATTAGAGTGGGCTTATTACTTGCTCAATACTCTAGAAATAATTGTCTGAATATTTGCACTCTGGTGTATTTCTAACCCTAAGAGAGAAAATTGGCCCATTTTGTCTCAAATGAAACAGAAAAGTCTGCAGAAAAATTGTCACAAAAGTTAAGAAGTGCTCAATCTATATCTATACTAATACTAAATATTGGCAGGTGAGATTATTTCTAAAGTCCTTGTATAAGCTGAAATTAGAGCAGCTGGTGGTAAAGTTTAGATTTCAATAAAATTATACTTATAAAAATTGTAAAACATAAACAGCAACAGCAGGCAGAGGTTGCAAGATTTTTTAAAATATGCTTGCTCTAGAATGCACTCAGTTAAATGTCAAAATGAATATAGCTTTTTTCCAAAACAAGCCGATTTTGCATTGTTACGAGGATCATATTATTTAAAAAAAAACAGAGCCAGGCATAAATCACCTACGTCACAGTTTTCTATTAAACAAATATTTCAAAATGGTCAAATGTCTAAGGTGAATTTCTAAAAAAAAAGTTTAGAATTTAAAAAAAAACAGAGAAAGGGATGATGAATGTTATGGTGGAATGTAGAAGATAAATATTGAGGCTCATCGCTTATTTTAATCTTATGGTTTTAGATAAGCTCAATTATCAGGCCTGTCTACTTGGGTTAATTTCAAATCTGTTTTTGGCAAAGAAAAAGGTATGTAGTGATTTTTGGTGGAATCAGTAGTGATTTTTACTATTGGTTCAGGTGAACCGGGCCGAACCGGTAGCATACCACCACTGATTCAGGGCTGCAGGGGACAGATTTCAGAATTAAGATGATTGTTTGGATTTTGGAGGCCTTGGCTAACTCGGGTTCTGTTTCTATTTCCATTCATACATACATCCTAAACCAGCCAAGTAATTAACTGTTAATTGGATATGATTTACAACGGAGCACTGAGAACAGGCATTGACAATGTGTGGGAATTAATTACGGGGTGGCTATTATACCTGTCAATAAAAAGCTACAGGTAGTTCCCATGGCCAGGTTTACCAAATGAAAGCTTCTGGATTCAGGAGTGCTGGCTTTGTTCTATTGACACAGAAAGTCAAAAGTGATTGCTGCTGTTCCTGGAACTGTTGGCTCAAACTGGATAGAAGGGTTTGGATGGCAAAGGCATATACACTAAAGCATGAACAGAGATCAACAGGATGGAGAGATGACAGAAATTAGAGTAACTGGAGGGTCGGCTTTTGCATACATGCTAGATTATTCAAGGCTGCCTGAAAATCATAATCTTATGACATGAAAAGGACCATCTAGTACAGAGGTCTCCAAACTTGGCAACTTTAAGACTTGTGGACTTTAACTCCCAGAATTCCTTGTTGAGGAATTCTGGGAGTTGAAGTCCACAAATCTTAAAGTTGCCAACTTTGCGGGGCTCTGATCTAGTAGAACAGAATTACAGAACAGAATAACAAAATTAAAAGAGACCAATTCTAGTCCAATCTGATGCTCAGACAGGAAACCGTCTACCATTTCAGACAAATGGTTGTCCAATCTCTTCTTAAAATCTTCCAGTTGTTGGAGCACTCACAACTTCCAGAAGCAAGGTGTTCCACTGATTAATTATTCTAACTGTGAGGTAATTTCTCCATAGTTCTAGGTTGTTTCTCTCCTTGATTAGTTTCCATCCATTGCTTCTTGTCCTGCCTTCAGAGTTAATTCCCTCTTCTTTATGGCAACCCCTTTGATATTGGAACACTATCATGACATCCCTAGTCCTTCTTTTCATTAAACTAGGCATACCTGTACCCAATTTAATGCACCAAACATTTTCTTGATTTTCTTACTTGTTTTTTACATGTTGAAAGAAGGGGTTTTGTTGTTGTTATTTTTGACTTTTGTCGCAAGCCTTCGTTCATTCTGAGTGTTAGCTTTCTTCATTTCATCTTTGCAGGCTTTCTCGTTGTCTCAGATATGAGGGTCACAAGGAGGTATGCACACATATAAGGGAGATTTAGGAGAATTATGCCTCAGAGTCACTGCTGTGATCACAGCCTCTATAGGGTGACCCAATTCTTTTTGCAGTTGTTGATTAAGTCAGCGTGAAATGAGAAAGGAAGAATAATTGGTGCTGGACTTGTGGGTCACCAAGGGCACTACATAAGGGGAGTTAAAGTCTTGAAGATTTGGAGGAAAATTAGTATCTTTGTGACTTGGCCTTAAGTTCTTCTGGGAATCAATAAATGATAAAAAGGATAGAAATGCAATTGAGGAATCTGGGATAATTTGAACATTGCAACGTTATGACTATCAAAGATATATGGTTAGTTGTTACACCAAGAAAGTAAATAAATAAGTATATCATACAAGTTACTAAATATTACACAAATCAATATGCATAAATGAACATGCAAATTAATACCTGAATGTGCCCTTTTGTTGGTCCTTGAATTCTAGTGATCCAAACAGCTGGCAAAATTGAGCCTGCAGTTCACTTTACTGCAAGCTGTTCTAGATCTTGTCGATTCAAAAGCTAAGGTTGCAGGACCATTTGGTACTTAATCATTGGCACAGGGTTTCCTCAAAAGTTCTATCTTGCCCCTTAGATTATTCAAAATAAACATGAAATCATTGTATCATCCTGAATTTTGGAGTGAGCACAGCTTTGAATTTGCTGTCACAACTCCAATAATACAATCAATATCCTTCCTGGATATGAACAAATGGAGATTAATTTGAACATGTTGAAAGTGCTGTTGGTTAATAGAAAAACAGACTTTAGATCTGGAATTCTGCCTGGTCTGGAAGAGAGGCTTTTTTCAGAAATATATCCTTTATACCTGGTCAATGTTTTGTGGCAATAACCTCTTCAAAGATGCCACTTAACAAAGGTTGGGAATTCTCCATGTCTGGAAGTTTTTAAAAAAAACAGATTTTAAAAACATTTTTTAAAAAACAGTTCTTGAGGATGATTTAACTGGTTTTTCTGCACAATCTATAATGTCAAATTAGATGAGCTTTCCAACCACATAATTCCATGATTCATTGGTCAGAAAAAAAACCCTGCAGGGTACTGCATTTACCCTGTGGTAAGATGGGTCACAATACATTTTACAAATAAGTAATTAAAAAAAATACTTCCAGCAGGCAGAACTATGAAAAACTGACTTATTGAAAAAGGCATTTTAAATTTTGAAGAACTTTCTCTAAATGAAAAGAAAACCCCTAAGTAGATACATGTATGAAAATGTCACTTTTTCTTCCTTTAAAAAGAAAATATTCAGATCTTGTATACAGTTTGGCTTGTTTGTTTGAGCTACCTAAAAGTAATGTTGCTGCTTCCTGTTAGCTTTTGGCACAGTGGGATCTATATAGTGCAAGCTGATTAATGAAAAACTGTTAAGTATTTACATGGTCATATCTTGAATGAGCAAGGCACTCTTGGACATTTTCCAACTGTACAATCTACAAAACATTGCATAAATCATTCTGAGTTATGAAAACAAACTGGGTGAAAGCAAAACTGAGACCTTCCACTAGATACAAATTAATGCAAGATGCACTGATGTCTAGTCTGGTATTATAATTATTTTATAAAGGCGATGTGCCTAAGAATATAACGAAGTAGAAGAGATGGCATTAATAGTAATAATACATATAGTCTTCTAACTGCAATTTCTCTTCTCTGTAAACAGAGCAAAGATACGGTAATTTAATTCTACAAGGGATCATGACATTTACAAATTACTCTAATACAAAATGAGATTACAGTCAATGTAATGGCTGTGGGGGGATATTTTATTTTAAAATGAGAACAGAACTTCTCCATTTTGATTTGACATGTAGTTGACAAAGTTTATTTGTTTATTCATTTGTCTGATTTATTTATTTGAATTATGTACACAAGCTGCCCATCTTACATATATGACTCTGAGCAGCTTCCAAAATTAAAACATTAAAAAATACCAGACCCCTTGCCAAATAAAGTGATACAACTATTAAAATAGCAAAACAATATAAATATGTTTTTTTAAAAAAATACAGTATATTCAACAGGAAAACACAGTTAATTCAGGAAAAGTACAGTTATTTTATAGATTCTGCACAATATTCTTTGAATTCTAGGCCAGATGGCAAAGCCATGACTTCTGGCTTTTCCATAGCACTCTCCAAGATTCCCTCTGCAAAGATGTTAGCCAAAGTTTTTGTACAACATGTGTATAGGTTGCATGGTGCGCCTGAGCACATTATTTAAAATACAGGAGTGCAGTTTACATCACAGTTTTGGCAGGGATTTTTGAAGCTGTTGTGAACAGCCCAGGGCTTAAGCTCCTCCCACCACCCCCAAACTAATGGAATGTGTAAGATAACCAACTCAGTCCTGGAACAGTACCTCAGGTGCTATATTAATTACCAACAGGACAATTGGGCTGGCCTTTTGCAGAAATAGCATATAACAATTCTGTGCATACTAGCAGAGGGTTCACCCCATTTAAGGAGGCTTCTGGTCAGGACTTGTAGCTCTGCCAGAGCTGCCTCAAGAGAAACCACACATACCCTCCTTAGTGTAGTGGGTAGCCCAACTGCAGAACATTTGGCTAGTTGCCCATAAGGCATTGGAGGAGGCACATCAAGCACACAAGAAACAAGCTGACAAAAATGTGTGAAGTCAAAAGATTTTAAAATAGGTGATACAGTTTACCTCTCCACAAAGTACTTACAGTCCACCCAACCATCTAAGAAACTGGGTCCTAAATATGTGGGTCCATTCCCAATTGTTAAAGTAATTAACCCAGTCACTGTACAACTGGAGTGTGGGGCCATAGGATGGGTGTAGCAGACTAGTGGGATTCAAATATTTTTACCACTGGTTCGGTGGGTGTAGCTTGGTGGCCGCGCTTTGCACAGGCACAGTGGCATTTGCACAGGTGCAGAAGCCTTCTAACTCACCTCCTGCAAGCCTGCACTCTCCTGGTCACTTCAGTAGTTGCTGCGCAGCAATCTGCTGTGCCGCGCAAAGCAGCTGCGCTTCAAATTCAAAAGATAAAAGTGAGTATGGGAGCCCAGGCAGGCAGGTGGGCACAACAGCAGAGAAGTAGAGAGAACCGGTTTGGTCTCCCCTGCTCATTGCTGCTATCGGCTCGACAGAACCGGGCTGAACCAATAAAATACCACCACTGGTGCAGCAGCAGGAAAGGTTGTTCTCCAAGTGACATTCCCTAATGGACAGAATCTTCTATTGGACCTGTTGGGGATATAAGCTTTATATGACAGCAAACTTCCAGTATTACTCTAACATCTGTCCTGCTTGTCTTATATGTTAGCTTACAGAATTATATCTTATCAATATTTCATGCTTTGAAATCTCAGTGGCTTTGTTGTTTCCTCTGTCATAACATACAAATCTTTCAGCTATATCTTATTTCACAGCTGTTTCAAAAAAAACAAACAAATCTACAGTGTGAAGGAAAGTTTTAGAAGAGAATTATTCACCATTACCTCTTAAACTTTGCTGTTGAAAGTAGCCCAAGGCGAAAAGCAAACAAACTGTGAACTAAATCCTGTCACCAGCTAAAAATGACCCTTTTAATTAAAATGTCTAGCATTATCTTTCAAAATTCAGTTAACTGCTTAGCTAGGTCAGTTTTATCTATCACTGGGAATCCTCAATTATTCTCATGAAGTCCTCAATAATACAGAATCCAACATTGGCCCAGTTATAAATTTGAATGAAGAATAAAGAAGCAGAAGGAATGAAATTATACTTAAAGACAATCCAGGTCACACAGGTTCTAACTTAAATCATTCCCAATCTTGGCTCTTTCACAGCAGAATAAAGTTCTCAAAAACAGTAACAATAATAAGCCCAAATTAAAATTTAGTTTTAATGAAGTGTTAGGTACTTGGGTATATATCAAAATCCTGGTAGAGAAGAATATTACTATCACAGGTACATTCAGAATGAAGGTTCTTTATCTATAAGGCACCTAAGTCAAAAACTGAGAGTTGCTAATGTTGTTTGTATAGGTTTTCTTCCAGCATGGTGAGCATGGGATCTTGGAGTTTTAATGGACAACCAATTAAATATGAGCCAACAGTGTGTGGCGGCAGCCAAAAAAGCCAATGCAGCCTTAACTTGCATTAACAGAGGGATACAATCAAGATCAAGTGAGGTACTAATACCACTCTATAAAGCCTTAATAAAACCACAGCTAGAGTACTGCATCCAGTTTTGGTCACCACACTATAAAAAAGATGTTGAGACTCTAGAAAGAGTGCAGAGAAGAGCAACCAAGATGATTAAGGGACTGGAGGCTAAATGGATGAATGGTTACAGGAACTGGGCATGGCTAGTCTAGTGAAGAGAAGGACCAGGGGAGATATGATAGGAGTCTTCCAATATTTGAGGGGCTGCCACAGGAAGTCAATCTATTTTCCAAAGCACCTGAAGGCCAGACAAGGGATAATGGATGGAAACAGAAGAAGGAGAGATTCAACCTGGAAATAAGGAGAAACTTTCTGACAGTGAGTACAATCAACCAATGGAACAGCTTGCCTTCAGGAGTTGTGGGAGCTTCATCACTGGAAGCTTTCAAGAAGAGACTGGACTGCCATCTGTCAAAAATGGTGTAGGGTCTGCTTGGGTGAGGGGTTGGACTAGATGACCTAAAAGATCCCTTCCAACTCTGTTAATCTGTTATCATATTCTGGAGAATCCCTTTTCTAGCTCAGTACGGATCCTGTTACTTGCTGAGTCTGCTGAAGAGATCCCAGCAAAGCCGAACATAGTAGAAGTGAAATGAAATAAAAAGCATACCTAGAAAATAACATTGCTAAACAGTAGTGAAGCAAGGATAACCATTTAAAATATGATTTTAATTAGTTGGAAAAGATACTTCCCTGCACAACTTGCCAATAATATATATAAAAGGAAGAAAATGTGTTTATAAACTTGAATAATCTATCTTTATTGGAAAAAAATGGGTCAATTAAAAAAAAAAGCAGACGTGCACATATGTAATGTACGTCTCACAGATTGTTAACATACATCTCACAGTTTATTAGTCTCCAGTCATAAATGCTAAATGCTGCACTAATTATCCTATTGAAGAAAGTTATCGATACTGATTGCACTGGAAGCTACAGAATACACATGAAACCAAACAGAAGGTTCAAAATATTTTCCCTCATTTCTTCCATGAAACTTTTGCAGTCGCTTATTGGATTTGTTCAAAACATGCTAAGTTTGCTGACTTGGTCCAAATCCAGTATGCTGGACCAAAGCCAGAATCAATATAGAGAATACATGACAGCAATGATAAGTTGGCCACTAACCCTTTTAGGCAAATGATGTGATTACTCAAGCCTATTCAAAGATGACATTGTGGTATCTATATACAGTAGTTAGTAGACAGAGAGGTTTGAACACTAATGTATGCAGCTTTCTCTGAAATATAGGTAGTCCTCAAATTACAACAGTTCATTTAGTGACCATTCAAAGTTACATGACTGAAAAAAGTGACTTATGACTGTTTTCATTTTTCACACTTACAACCAGAGCTGGTATTCAGCTGGTTCAGATTGGCTCTGGCATACCAGTAGCAGAAATGTTGACCAGTTCAGGGAATTAGCAAATACTACCTCTGGATGGGCCCTCCCTCCCACCTCTGCTCTTTACCATTCCTTATTGCACTGATTTTTAGTTCAGCTGATTCGCGCAGCAGAGCGGATTATCGCACCTCAGCTGAGCTAAAAAACAGCTCAACTCACCAAGGTCATTTTTTTAAGTCCTGCGCACGCGCTCAAAGCATGCATTGGGCGGGCACATCCTTTATTCCATTGATTTTTAGCTCAGCTGATTCGCAGAGGAGAGTGGATTGCTGTGCCTCAGCTGAGCTAAAAAACAGCTCAACTCAACAAGGTCAATCTTTAAGTCCTGCGCATGTGCATGAAGGACACATTAGGTGGGTGCGTCCTTTATTCCATTGATTTTTAGCTCAGCTAATTCTCATGGCAGAGCAGATTGCCACACCCCAACTGAGCTGAAAAACAGCTCAGTTAATCTTTGAGTGCTGCGCGAACCGGTAGCACACAGAACCGGTAGTGCACAATTTTGAATCCCACCACTGCTTATAACCATTACAGCTTCCCCATGGTCATGTGGTCAAAATTCAGACACTTGGCAACTGATTCATATTTATGACAGTTGCAGTATCTTGGAGTCATGTCACCACCTTTTGCAACCTTCTGACAAGCAAAGTCAATGGGGATTCCAGATTCATTCAACAACCGTGTTTCACTTAACAAATGTGGCAAGAAAGGTTGTAAAATGGGACAAAACTTACTTAACAAATATCTCACTTAGCAATAGAAATTTGGGGCTCAATTATGTTTGCAAGTCGAGTACTATCTGTATATGGAGCACGATACATCCAATCCACACTTGAAAAATCTATTTTAAATGTATACACCTTTTCAATATCTTTAGAATGTGACTGAAATAGAGAAACAGGGAATAGAGTAACCTGCTTAATTATGACACATGATTTTAAAATGCATATTTCCAATATCAGCAACAGTTCATATCAGAGAGCAGATGGAACTATATTCATGCACAGGTGGAAAAAAATGAAAAATCTGGGTCTAGAGATTTATCTTTTTAGAATTAGGTAAAATATCACAAAAACTGAAAAATTTTCAAATTTTCTCAGCTTTTGCCCTTAACTTTAATGGTATATATAGACAAATTCTGGCATCTGGCCTGCTCAATTCCTGGCAAACAGATGGGGAAGGAATGGAGGTACTGGCAGATTTTTTTTTTCCTGGGCTCCAAGATCACCGCAGATGGGGACTGCAGCCAAGACAAAAGACGCTTGCTCCTGGAGAGGAAAGCTATGGCAAATCTAGACAGCATACTAAAAAGCAGAGATACCACTCTGCCAACAAAAGGGTGTATAGTCAAGGCTATGGTTTTCCCAGTTGCAATGTATGGCTGTGAAAGTTGGACCATAAGGAAGGCTGAGCGCCAAAGCATGGAGGCCTTTGAACTCTGGTACTGGAGAAGACTCCTGCGAGGCCCTTGGACTGCAAAGCGATCAAACCAGTCAGTCCTAGAGGAGATCAACCCTGACTGCTATTTAGAAAGCCAGATCCTGAAGATGCAACTCAAATACTTTGGCCACCTCATGAGAAGGAAGGACTCACCGGAGAAGAGCCTAATATTGAGAAAGATTGAGGGAAAAAGAAGAAGGGGACGACAGAGAATGAGGTGGATGGATGGAGTCACTGAAGCAGTCGATGTGAGCTTAAATGGACTCCGGAAGATGGTAGAGGACAGGAAGGCCTGGAGGAACGTTGTCCATGGGGTCACAATGGGTCGGACATGACTTCACAACTAACAACAACATAAACAAATTCATCCAATTGTGACTATTCCTCCAAGACATAATTATCATTAAGGAAATAAATCATTGGGTAAACTAGATTGTCAGAAAAGCTATTAAAATATTTTGTATAACTGTTTTTACACCAGGGAAAAAAAATTCTTTCCAAGATAGTGCTTTCAGCTCTGCTCCCTCCTGATCAACTTTGTGCCTCCATTTTATTTTATTTTTAAGCTTTTTTTTAAGCTTTTAAGCTTCGCACATGTTCCTTTCCATCCAGAGCTCAAAAAATGAATTACCGCTGCTCTGCTGTGCTGGAGAAAGGTAAGCCTTTATGTGTAGCTGCCAAAACGAGGAATTTCTCATTGTTGATGAAGTGATAGGGAATGAAGTAAGGAGGTAGATTCCCAGAAGGGAGCAAGTGCATTCCAGAGGATTAAAAGGCAACTTAATTCAGATATTACGTGTGAAAGAAAGAAGGTGAAGACAGCTGCTCTCTCTGGCAAGTTTATGCCTATAGGTGTGAAATAATAAAGAACTCAATTTGGAAGAATCGCTACATATTCTTGTTAGGGGCCTGTCAGTAATCTTATGGTGAATGAAACTATGTTAAATGCAGCAATGACAGGAAATTTTCTTCTACTCAGTACAAACATTAAATCAAATGCAGATATTTGTATATCTGATTCACTACTCTTTTCATGGCATGGGCACCAGGGGTGGATTCAAATTTTTTAACAACCGGTTCTGTGGGCATGGCTTAGGTGGTGGGCGTGGCTTGGTGGTCATGTGACTGGGTGGACATGGCTTGGTGGACATGTTATTGCCTGGGTGTGGCCAACTCAACATCACTCACATCAAGGCACGCATCACCTCGCCTGGCCTCTCATGACTGTGGGGATGCTGCAGTAGTCATAAGTGTGAAAAATGGTCATAAGTCACTTTTTTCAGTGCCATTGTAAGTTTGAATGGTCACTCCACACAAGCAAAGAACCAGCAAAGGAGGGGGAAAAAAACTCAAGAAAAGTTCCAGAGACAGGAAGTCCAGTCCTGCCAAGAATGTAATAAGGGTTAACGGAGAGGCAGTTTCTGTAAGCAACACCAGATTGTTTCCTTCCTGCCTTCCTTACAGGATTAGGCCAGTAATTTCTTCTAACAACCAGTTCTTCGAACTGCTTAGAATGTTAACAATCGGTTCTAGCAAATGTGTGAACTGCTAGAATAGCATCCCTGATGGGCACTATGTTACTTATGGAGGAAATATTTGAATATTTCACTAGACCAGGGGTCTTCAAACTTGACAGCTTTAAGACCTATGAACTTCAACTCCCAGAATTCCTCCCCCAGTCATGTTACCTCAGGAATTCTGGGAGTTGAAGTCCACAAGTCTTAAACTTGCCAAGTTTGAAGACCCTTGCACTAGACTATTATTGTATGTCACATAGTTAGCCAAGCTGTTCAGACAGCATTTGGCATTTTTGCCTACCTATCAAGTCTTTCCCAAGCATCTGGGATAGACAGAGATAGATGTTTGACAGTATTATATAGATATCATTGCAGGGATAGAAGCTATTCCAAATAAAGGCACCTTTTGCAATTGACTGATGGTGAATTTGTTTCTTAGTCTATATTTGGTACATGTGTAATTTGGGTCATACATAGGCATAAGCACATACATGGAATATATTTTGCAAATCACAACAGTGACACTCTATTTCCATGATTATGTTTCTTTTCACTAGTTCAATTAAGGATTAAATTTTTTTAAACTTTATAAAGTTTAAAAGATTTTTCCAAAAAATGAAAAAATTCTAAATTAATTTTTTTTTAATTCTGAAACTCCATTTAAAAATATCAAAATTTAAACATGTCCAGTTTTTAAATTTACATTTATTCAAAATTTCAAAAAAAATGAAAATAAAATAAAATTCTGGAAGCTCTTCTAAAAATTATAATATTCAAACATTTCCAAAATTTGGAAGAATTTCCCATGAGTCCATTCTGTTCTTTGGTCTTTCTTGTAGGTCACTGTCCTTCAGATATTCTTCCAATGCTCTTTCTTCTTCTTCAACCATCTGATGCAATTTTCCTTGGTAGGTAGAATTGGTCTGTGTTGCTGTGTGGATGAAGGGCATGATTCATTGTCATTATTTTTCTGGTCTTCCTATCCAGGAGTTTTAGTTCTACTTGAGTCATTGTTGTTGTTATATGTTTAGTGGTATATGGCACCAATTTAGGAAGCACCAAATTTAAATACCTACCAACTCTAAAGCAAACACCTTCAATAAATAGTTCGGATTTCTAAATCTTCAAGTTTTTTTTTAATGTATTCATTCTCAGCCGCCTGTGCACAGGTTAATTTGATAGAACCAATAAACTAAATAAACTAAATAATCCTGAATTTACATATAAATATATCAATATCAATCTATGTAGATGTTTAGCTGGTAGTATAGCCAATGAACTCATTAGGACATGCTGTTAAGCAAAGCAGACATAGGATTATATTGCAATTTATCATTCCAATTTTTAGTAACCAATATATTGTATCCAGATGGAAATCATGATATAATCACTGCCATCTAAGAGTGTTTGTCGTTTTCAATAAGTCACAATTTCAAATATTGATGGAGTCTATGAATCAGGATTTTTCTTTACTTGGTTGAATCAGTGTAACTCATTGGTCCTGATGCAAATAACCACTAAAACCCCCAAAACCCAGTAAAAACCCAAACACACGAAGAGCTTCATATAAACAGTATGGTTTCTTTCACTTTCAGAGTCTGTGAACAAATAGTCTAATCCAATCTATCATCCCTCCTACTCAGAGACAAATAAAAGGAAGGGAAGGGAAAGGAAAGGAAAAGAAAGGAAAGGAAAGGAAAGGAAAGGAAAGGAAAGGAAAGGAAAGGAAAGGAAAGGAAAGGAAAGGAAGGAAAGCGAAGGAAAGGAAAGGAAAGGAAGGAAAGGAAAGGAAAGGAAAGGAAAGGAAAGGAAAAGAAGGAAAGGAAAGGAAAGAAAGGAAAGGAAAGGAAAAGGAAAGGAAAGGAAAGGAAAAGAAGGAAAGGAAAGGAAGGAAAGGAAAGGAAAGGAAAGAAGGAAAGGAAAGGAAAGGAAAGGAAAGGAAAGGAAAGGAAAGGAAAGAAGAAAGGAATGCACACTGGTCACCTGTTCTTCCGGTTTCTGGCATGTATGCGTGCATATGAACAGGGACTGCTCTTCTGGTTTCCGGTACTCCCGTACGCATGAAGATCACTGGCCAGTGCACATGCATGTGCCAGAACCCGGAAGATCAATGGGCAATGGCTGGCGTGCCCAGAGAGATGACTCTGCATGATACTTCTGGCACTCATGCCATAGTTCGCCATCATGGTTCTATTCTATTCTTAAAAAAGGCTTCATACCACAATGGAGCTCACTATGCCAACCCCCACCACACACAAATATATGTGCTCTCTCTCACACACACACACACACAAATTCTTCCTGGCCTTCCTTAAGAGCCCTTTATTATGTGAGTAAAATTAACAGACAGGATGATCTTTCCTCTAGAAAAAAAAATACGTTAATTTATGCATTTAATCTCAAGTAAAGATATAGAAAAGAAAATCCTATAGCATACAATAACCTGAAATATGATCCAAGTATAATATGAACAAGAACGATAGCTGCACTGAAAGAAAAGATTGTGCTACCATACAGGTAGTCCTCGACTTACAACAGTTCATTTAGTGATGATTCAAAGTTACAATGGCACAAAACGAAGTCACTTGTGACCATTTTTCACACTCAACACCATTGCAGCCGCCCCTTGGTCACATGATCGAAATTCAGGCACTTGGCAACTGACTCATATTTATGACGGTTGCAGTATCCTAAGGTCATGTCCCCTTTTGTGAGCCCCCCAAGCAAAGTCAATGAGGAAACCAGATTCACTTAACAACCAGATTACTAACTTACCAACTGCCATGATTCGTTTAACAATTATGGCTAGAAAATTCATAAAATGGGGCAAAATTCTTTTAACAGCTGTCTTGCTAAGCAACAGGAATTTGGGGCGCAATTGTGGTCACAAGTCCAGGATTAGCTGTAGTCTGATAATAACTGTTCTATTCCTGTGGTATACACAAGATAGGACACTTGAATGCATTACACCACTAAAAATGCACGCTGAGCTTTAAATAAAGAAAAATGGAATACATGCTAGTTTCAAAAACCTTCAATAGGTTTGGAAAGCAAATGCTACCACCCACCATTCCCAAGCATACAACCACAGGTAGTCCTTGACTTACGACCACAATTGTGCCCAAAATTTCTGTTGTTAAGTGAGACATTTGTTAAGTAAGTTTTCCCCCGTTTCACAATCTTTTTTGCCACAGTTGTTAAGTGAATTGCTACCGTTCATAACTTAGTAAACCGGCTGTTGAGTGAATCTTTGCTTGTCAAAAGGTTGCAAAAGTTGACCATGGGACAAAGCAACCGTCGTAAATATAAACATTTTATTTTTAAGAAAAATAAAATAAAGAAGCAAACAGCAAAGCTAGAGAAATATATTGGTAGCAGAGGTGGTATTCAGCAGGTTCTGGCCAGTTCTGGAGAACCTGTAGCAGAAATTTTGAGTAGTTCAGAAAACCGGCAAATCCCACCTCTGACTGGCCCTGCCTCTATCTATTCTCTGCCTCCCGAGTCCCAGCTGATCGGCTGGGACTTCTTTTGTTGCCCTGCACAGGAGAATGGAGCTGGAAAGCAGGTTAGTGGGGTGGGGAGGTAATGGGGATTTTGCAGTAACCTTCCCCTGCCATGCCCACCAAACCACGCCCACCAAGCCACACCACACCCACAGAACTGGTAGTAAAAAAAATTGAATCCCACCACTGTATATTGGTCTTGCAACATAACCTTAAATCACTAAAAATACATTTTTCTGATGGAAAGAAAGAAAATTCAGTTGCAAAGCAGTAAAAAACTCATCTAAAATAGCTAAGCTGTCTTCACTTCCTTCTGCCAATTGCTTGGACTTCTTTGGGAAAAGGGACATGACAACTGGCGAAGTAGAAATAAGTGTTTAAATTCAGACACAGATTCATAACTTTTGAAATCTACCTCAGAGCAATGTTCAACATAAGCTATCCAACTCTCTACCAATTCCATGTGTGTATCTCTAACTTCACCCGATTAGTTGCCATAAATACACAGTTTTAATATTACCCTATTTATAGCAAATATCTCTGCTTCCATTCATATTCAGGGCGGGGGGAGGGGGGAAGGACAACGGTAATTTGAACTAAAGGAAGATCTGGCAGATGGCATTTTTCAGAGCATAGCAGTCACCAACATCAAATGTTTAGTTGGCATATTTGAGTGTGAGAGAAAGAGAAGAGAGAAGAAAAAATAATCACGTAATTAATTCACAACAGTGTCAGACCAGGGTCTCCCTAAGATACAGTGGCCAACAATTTCACGAGTATGGGACAATGGCTAAATTTACAAAAGTGGCTGAGAATTACATCAAATTTCATCACTGGAGTATAAAGCCCCATGCTGCAGTTTCTACGTGTCACTGCATTTCGCATAGTAGATGTTCTTTGCATCATCCAGCCCTCATTATCTGTATAACACCATCATTCCTTGGCTAGCAGCCATCTTTTCTGTTCTGCCCAGAAGAGGATCACAAATACAACTCTGCAACAGAGTGGTCAATGTCTGGAATGTCTCTACCTGACTGTGGTTTCTTCCCCAAACCCCCAAAACTTTAAACTTAGGCTGTCTACTATTGACCTCATCCCTTTCCTAAGAGGTCTGTTGGCTTATGCTGTTGCATAAGCGCACCAACATGCCTACTGTCACTGTCCTATTGTTTCTTTTCTTTTCTTTTTATTTTTCTTATATGTATCCATGTATTCATAACTATGTTTTTATTTATACCTATTATCTTGTAAGCAATTGACAAAAATAAATAAATAAATAAAAGGTTCTCCAGAACAGAATATAGTAATTTTGCTAAACTTTCTATCCTTTGTCATCAATATTCAAAACATTTTTTTTTAAAAAAAAATTCTCATTTCCTCATGCTTCTTTATGTGGGGAGGATGCACTGACTAAAATAAGTAGAGCTGGGCAGGGTATTTATTTTTACAGCTTGTGGCTACAGCAAACCAGTTGGATGGAGATGATTCTTAATTTTACTCAAAGTAGAAAGTGACACCTGTCGTTAAAATTAATATGTAAAAGTGTTCACACCAGGGAATAATACTTTAAGCAATAAATCTTATGGTTTTGGTTATACAGGTAGTCCTCAACTCAATTGAGTCCAAAATTTCTGTTGCTAAGTAAGACATATGTTAAGTGAATTTTGCCCCATTATCAACTTCTCTTGCCATAGTTGTTAAGTGAACCACTCAGTGGTGGGATTCAAAATTTTTTACTACCAGTTCTGTGGGCATGGCTTGGTGGACATGACGTGGCTTAGTGAGCATGGTGTGGCTTGGTGGGTATGGCTTGGTGGGCATGACAGGGGAAGGATACTGCAAAATCTCCATTCCTTCCCCACCCCACTAACCTGCTTTCCAGTTCCGTTCTCCTGTACAGGGCAACAAAAGAAGACCCAACCAATCAGCTGAGACTTGGGAGGCAGAGAATGATGGGGGTGGGGCCAGTCAGAGGTGGTATTTGCCAGTTCTCTGAACTGTTCAAAATGTCCACTACGGGTTCTCCAGAACTGGTCAGAACCTGCTGTATACCACCTCTGGAACCATTGCAGTTGTTAAGTTAGTAACCTGGTTGTTAAATGAATCTGGCTTCCCCATTGATGGGTGGCAAAAGATGTAATCACGATTACATGACACTGGGACCATCTTAAATATGGGTCAGTTACCAAGCATCTGAATTTCGATCATGTGACCACGTGGTTGCTGCAACAGTCATAAGTGTGAAAAATGGTCATAAGTCACTTTTTTCAGTGTCATAACTGAGCTGTTGTAAGTTGAGGACTACCTATATCACATAGAGAGCATTTGATGTTACTGTAAACCTACAGAAAGAGATTAGGTTTGCCAGACTTTCTTGAATATATTCAGATTTAAAGAAATTGGAATAAGTAATAAATTATACTCATTTGTGAAAAAAGGAATGTTCTGTCAAAGGAGTTGTAACACAAGTAGAAACGTCATCAGATATATTAGGAAGTAGTAACAGAACTGAGAAATATACAATTTCATAATATAGACACCATTCTAGAACAGTTTAACTGTTTTAGCCTAATATAAAATAAATCATCTTGTGGCTTAATGAAATATGCAAATAAAGTCACTTTCCAACCACGCCATTTTGAAAGTCTGAGATCGGTTGCTGGAATTGGGTGTGTTAAGTTTATGAGTATGTCACAATCTAAAATGAATATGTGTATGATTAATCAATTTATATAAGATTGTTATAAAATAAGAAAAATACATATTGAAATAAGATAATAATGAAAGATTATAACTTAATAAAACAACTGTACTATTATTAGAATTATATAACTTGTCAAACGTAAATATAATGAATACTTTTTTATTTGGAATAAATAAGTTGTAAAATGTGATTAGAAAGGGGGTATTTTTAAAATATAATAGTGGCATAGTTAAAAATCAGAAAGGGGATAAATAATGGAAAATTATAACCCCATATAAATTGGTGAATTATTATTAAAGTTATATAAGTCTGTTAAACACCACAAATATGATTAATAATATTTTATTTGCAATTAAAAGAAGGATATTCAGAATATGGAGAATTGACACAAAAATATGGTATTGAAACGGTGAATAATCAAAGAATGAAAGTTTACAATTTAACAAAATATGTGTATTAATATTAAGATTGTCAACTGTATTAAATATGAAGAATATTGTCATATTAGTTTTGCAATGTAAGACACTCTGGTGCCACACTGTTCACACAATGACATGTTTGTAAAAAACAAGAAAAAAAAGTTTATGAGTATGTCAACCAAAAGGACCAGACGTGGCATGATAGCAGTGTTCCAGTATTTAAGGGGCTGCCACAAAGAAGTGGGAGTCAAGCTATTCTCCAAAGCACCTGAGGGCAGGACAAGAAGCAATGGGTGGAAACTAATCAAGGAGAGAAGCAACATAGAACTAAGGAGTTTTCTTTACAATTAATCAATCAATGGAATAACTTGCCTCCAGAAGTTGTGAATGCTTTAACACTGGAAGTTTTTAAGAAGAGATTGGACAGCCATTTGTCTGAAAAGGTATAGGGTTTCCTGTCTGAGCAAGGGGTTGGACTAGAAGACCTCCAAGGTCCCTTCCAACTCTGTTATTCTGCTATTATCTCTTCCTTATGGAAAGTTCTGTCAAGCTCAGAAACAACTTCCACCACGAGCCTTCCCTAACTTCTTTCCCATTCAAAGCCAGGAGACACTGAGCAGTTTTCCAAACAAAATTAAATTAATTTCTGGTACATAATTAATAAAAGCTTGTGTCTACTGCAGTGTGGAATAAAATGTATTTCACGTCCAATTTCCAATTCTATTTCATGGCAAATAGAAGCAGAATAAATCTTCGCTACATAATTACATTATCAGAATGATGTAAAAAAAAAAAAGTCATCTAGATATGTTGTACATAAAGTATTTACTTCGCACTTTGGAGTTTTCATCCTTTATCCCAGGAATTCCTATAGCAAAGAAAAACCATGTTTTGTGCATCTAGCCAAAATTAAGTATAGTGAAGGGCACACAAAATATGTATAAAAATATACTCATGGTGTAATAGTATGGAATTTAATGAACTTAAGAGCAAAATAATCACTTCAGTTGTCGTCGTTCTGATTCATAGTTCATAATCTTTTAACTACCCTCTTAACAAAGCTTTTAGGTGAAGTAGTTGGTAGCATACTTGACAGTGAATAATAATCTGAACTATGGGAAACTTCACTTCTCCTTTATAAAGAGGGTTTCTTACACAGGTGTTGTAATGACGAGGCAGTCGACTTGTTTGATCATGAACAACTGAATCATGATGATCTTTATTGGAGTCTATTCTTGCATTTATACACATTTTTAGTTATCCTCCATCACTGGTTAACTTTGGTTACTGCTTAACTTTCGTTACTGTTTAGCACAGTAATTAATTATCTCTAGTTAAAGTCTAACGTATGTTTACTTCCTCTCTCTAATCCTCCTTTAGATTAGTGACTTTGTTTACCTGAGTTGTATTTGCTTGGAAAAATTCTTTATCTGAGGTTTGCCATCCGAGATTGGAACATTCCTGCAATTACAACTCTACACACAGGATACTAAGAGATGATGTGTTTCAACATGATTCACCAAATAAGTCATATATTCGCCAAAATATAACTTTGTTATGAAGTTGGTGGTTTAGTTCATACATTAACCTGAGTTAAAATCAGACATATTACGTAAAGCAGTCTGTAGAGCCTCAGCTAAATTATGTTAAAATTGTAACATAATCACTTTAGTGTTTTTAGCCAAATGGCTAATTCAATCCTGATACTAGATAATGCCTAAATGCAGGTACCTCTGGTCATTAAGACGTCTACTGTTACTGCATTTAGGGAAACAACAGGATGCGAATTTTAAAAGCTGCTGTTTGTCATGTAACAAAAGGACGAATGTTATCTATCCCTTGATAGGATAATCTGAGCTGGCCAGGTTTTAAATTAATGAGCATCAGGTAATGTGGATATGTTCAATCAAAGGCTCTGCATGCATATTTAATTTTGATTTTAATATAAATAAAGAAATTATGTAAAGAAGGAATTACAAATAGCACTAGCAATACTACTTAGACTCATATACCGCTTCACAGTTCTTTACAGCCCTCTCTAAGCAGTTTCCAGAGTCAGCATATTGCCCCCAACAATCTGGGTCTTCATTTTACCGACCTCGGAAGGATGAAAGGCTGAGTCAACCTTGAACAGGTGAGACCTGAACTGCCAAACTGATGGCAGTTGGCAGTCAGCAGAAGTAGCCTGCAGTACTGCATTCTAACCACTGAGCCATCACGGCTCCACAAAGGTAGTATAGTAGACATGTTTCTACCACCTTGTCTGCTATTGATTAGGGTAAAAAAAAACAACAGCTGGCCACAGACAGATGCAATGACCCCTGGAAATTGAGATAGTCCTTGACTTACAACCAATTGAGCCCAAAATTTATGTTGCTCAGAAATTCATTATGTCAGTTTTGCCCCATTTTATGACTTTTCTTGCCACATTTGTTAAGTCAATCACTGCAGTTGTTAAATTAGTAACACGGTTGTTAAGTGAATCTGGCTATCCAATTGACTTTCCTTGTCAGAAGTTCGTAAAAGAGGAAGAGATCACATGACTGTGGGACACTGCAATGGTTGTAAATGTGAGTCGATTGTCAAGCATCTGATGTGCCATGGTCATAAGTGTGGGAAATGGTCATAAGTTACTTTTTTCAGTGATGTTGTAACTTCAAGCAGCCACCAAGCAAACTGTTGTAAGTCAGCCCCTGTTGGAATTGATTCCGAGGAGGAGGCCGAGCAGCTGACAGGAAGTGGGAGTGTGGCTCTGGTGGCTGTGGAGGAAAATGGGGAAGGGCACAGTCCAGCTGGGTATTCAGAGGAAGACCCGGGCCCACCCCCACTTCATCCTAGGGCACGCAGAGAGGAACGGAGAAAGGAGCAACATGAGTTATAAGGGTTACGGGGGAGAAAAGGGCCCTGATTCCCTTCATTAGCTGCAGCTGGGAAAACAGGATTTAAAAAGGGTGTTTGCACACAGCACCTTGCTGGAAGCAAAGCGTGAATTATTTTAGTTTGTCAAGTCTTATCTGGGTTCTGGCATCCTCCCAACTGTGTGTGTTTGTTATCTTTTGAAGTCTTCAATTCCTTATCCTGCCCTGTCTCATTAATTGCTTCAGCTGTTTTGTGTTGGTTTTTATTTATAATTTATATGTACTTTGGGTTCAGACTGAATTTCTTCCCTTTAAAAACTGTTCTTGGGAGAGTTTTTTGTCCAGGCAATGGTAACTGGACATTGGGAACCAAGTTGGAGATATTAAAGGGACTTTATCTACTTTTGTGACTTTGTTGCTTTTGTACCATGCCCTGTGTCATCACAGTCACAGTGTATTAATTTTTTACTGAATTGCACCATTATTCCAATGATTACTTTGGGGGGGGGGGGTGTTAAGCAAAAAAATTCCAGAGAAACCACAATGAATTCACATTCAGTGAAAAATTTAGTGCTATTGTTTTTATAGCTTACGTATCATTTCTACAGCCTCTTTATTTAATAAAATGGAACGTTCTGTGCATCTCATAACACAAAGGAATACTTCCTATGATTCATTCAACCGCTATGTCAGATGTATAAATATCAGAATAAAACATGGGAATACTGCAGTTACTGAGGATGAAGGTTGATCATAATTTTAAAAAAGTCTCAATTTCTTTTAAAAAGCATTGCACAGAGAATACGTTTTATTTCCTTAAATATCTGCAAGTACAGTACATCATCCCTAAACCGGTGCCTTCCCAATGATTACAACCCCAGCTAAGAGCTACCTGCAAGGAGGACATCAAAGAAAGATCAAGATAGTAATTCTGATCACCTAATCAAAGGCTTGTCCATTTTTAACATGTTGCAATGCACAGCACTCATATTATAAAGGGGTGATGCTACAATTGCATTCCCATAACTGCCATCTTGCTCATTTAGCCAGCCAGGAGATGGCCCTGTTCTGACAATAAATGGAAGTTGTGGTTCAAAAACTGTTGGATATCGGGATGAGAAAGGCAAAAAAAAAAGAGGTATTTTGAATTATCGATTTTGCTAAAATTAAATCCAGAAGGAAGAACTTCAGTTCATGATTTCTATACCTAGATATCTTTTTTAAATTATTATATATTATAACTAGCTCTATACCCGTGCTTCGCTACGAAACTATGTGATTGGGCTTAGTTTTGGGGGAGGAAAATAAGGGGGGGGGGAGGAAAATAAGTGGGGGGAGAAATTGTGCCTCTGCCTACCAGCATCCATCAGTATTCATCTGGCTAGCGTCCTGTCAGTTTGTGAGAGAGTTGAAGACTGTTTGGAAACTGAAACGGTATTTGCTGTGTGAGCAAGAAGGAGACAGCAAGGAGCCTGGGCGTGGCTTAGCTCAACTGTTCTGTACTAAAGCTGGTTGCTGCTATGAAACTTAAATTGAAACTCCTCTCCTGTGCTTGTGTTTTGCATTTGGAAGAGATTTCTTTTCAGGTGGGGAGGGGAAGTAGAACTCCTTAGCATCAGAGCGTGTTAATAATAATATAGGAAATACTAATGCTCTGATGATCATGCTTCCTTAGTGAGCACCTAGAAGCCAAGAGGAACATACGTGCCAAATTTCAAGTTTGTAGATTTTGTGATGATGCATGAGTGGTATTTCACTTTTATATATAGATAGATTATTATTAGCCACCTAGAGTAGCCCCATAACAAGATAGGCAGCAAATAA
Organism: Pseudonaja textilis; assembly: GCF_049901715.1. Taxonomy (NCBI): domain Eukaryota; kingdom Metazoa; phylum Chordata; class Lepidosauria; order Squamata; family Elapidae; genus Pseudonaja; species Pseudonaja textilis. Next base: position 30,675,287 of record NC_141997.1, read on the forward strand.
ATGTAAAAAATAAAATAAATATCAGAAATAAAACAATACTGCCACAGCTCTCTTAATTTTTTTTCCAGATAATTTTATTGTAGTTTTCAATTAACTAATTAAAAAAAACTGATTCAAACCAAAATAAAAGAAAAAAACGGAAAATAAAATTTCAGACGGTGCAGAAAAAAGAAAGAAAAAAGTAGAAGAGGAAAACAAAGAACAAGAAAGACAATAATGAAAGGTTGGCTTCAGGGGTGAGATTCAATTTTTTTAACAACCGGTTCTGTGGGCGTGGCTTAGTTGGTGGGCGTGGTTTGGTGGTCATGTAACTGGTACTCAACATCATTCACATCGAGGCACGCATCTCCTCACCTGGCCTCTCGTGACTGTGGGGATGCTGCAATAGTCATAAGTGTGAAAAATGGTTATGCCATTGTAAGTTTGAATGGTCATTCCACACAAGCAAAGTACCAGCAAAGGAGGGGGAAAAAAACTCCAGAGAAGTTCCAGAGACAGGAAGTCTAGTCCTGCCAAGAATGTCATAAGGGTTAACGGAGAGGCAGTTTCTGTAAGCAACACCAGAATGTTTCCTCCCTGCCTTCCTTACAGGATTAGGCCAGTAATTTCTTCTAACAACCGGTTCTCCAAACTGCTTAGAATGTTAACAACCGGTTCTAGGGAATAGGTGCAAACCTGTAGAATCCCACCCCTGGTTGGCTTCCAACTTTCATTGCATCAGGCATATGTTAATATAGTAACTTTTCACCCTCCTTTAAAGTTACAGGTTAAAAAAAAAAACTCTCCTCTGGAACAAGGATCCTCCCCAAGAATTGTATGGCACTCATTCTGCCATTGTATAGAAGAACCATGAAGACGTGACTCTTCACCCTCCCTTTGGCAAGAGAGAATCCTTCATGGTTTTTCCATCTTTCGTTTGTTTTATTGATGTTATTGTAATTTCTTTGATTGTTGTGAGCTGCGCAGAGTCATTGAAAGTTGGGTGACATACAGGTTTAATAAATCATTATCCTTCCAAAAGCAGTGTGTGGGACTCTCGTCTATTGGAGAGGATAATATTTAAAAAGATGGAAGCAATTATCAAATGCTTCCATCTTTTTAAATATTAAAATCTCATAAGACAGGTCTCTTATTGCCAAACCAAATTATCAGATGCTCACCTTAACCCCTTCGCCAATCATTGCATTATCAGATTCTGCAGTAAAAATATTACCCCCCAAAAAATAGTTGCCCAAGGAATGTTCTACTGCAACTAAATCACATGATACCATTACCAGATAGAAAAAAAGATTTAGTCTAGAAATCTATCTTTGCTAAATTTCAAATTTAGTAAAAAGGGGCTGTAAACTACATAATAGGAAATAATGAAGGTGCAAGAATTCTCTTCAATAATATGTCCTAGTAGCTACAGTCAAGATCACAGTCAAATTATTTGGGAAAAGCAACCTTCAGCTTTATTTCTCTCTACGAGCAAGAAGGAAGTTATCTGCCAGGTAACTATTAGATAATAAGCTCCATGTACTAAATCCAATTCTTAAAATACTTTTCCTGTTGCATTGTAGTTAATAGGCATACATTTCATTTCAAATAGTTTCTTTTTGCAGCTTGTCAGTGGAATAATGTCTTGTCATTTCAATATTATCAGCCTTCCAGAAAAAGCTGAAGACAAGAGATTTTCTGAAGGGCTTTTGAAACCTCATCCCATATACTATATTTGAGTTTTGTCATTTCTCTTGCATTTCTCTATTTTATTGTATTTCCTCACAAAGCTGCTGAGAATCTTTTGATTGTGGCAGGTTCAGATTTGATTAATAAATAAATAGTTTTGAAGACTGTTTTGTGTGCTTTGAGATTTCCAATCGTGGAATTGCAGTTATGGAGTACTCCAGCTCCACACCTCTTTGGATGTATTTCGGTAAGCTTTAATTTTCTTTTTTTAATAAACAGACTGATTAGTGGAAGTGGCTTGAACAGATGCAAAGTGTAGTGATTAGTACAATTAGAAAGTAGGACCCTTTTGTTGTAAACTTTATTTGCATAATTAGATGGCAGAGGTATTAGGTTTATATGTTTAAAATATTTTGCATGCCTAACATGCATCCATACAAAGACTTACAAAGACATTAACTTAATACATTTTAATGAAGGTATCAATCATCAGTTTTAAATTGTTGGAACCTGAATGAAAATAGGATCTGTTGTGCTATTTTCCATGTCCTACCATCTTGAAGAGATAGAAAGAACCACTATTTAAAGCCAGGATACTCCTGAGAATTATAACTTCTCTAAATCTGTGGATTATTTAATAAACAGACTGATTGGTGGAAGTGGCTTGAACAGATGCAATCTGTAACGATTAGTACAATTAGAAAGTAGGTCTGCTTTGTTGTAAACCCTATCTGCATAATTAGATGGCAGAGGTATTAGGTTTATATGTTTAAAATTAAAACTTACCTCAGCAATGAATACCTAAAACAAAAGAAAGAGAAGCTCTAGGGCAATGAGGCCATTCCTGTTTTTCCTTGAGCCAGGCACATGAACCTATTTACACAGCCCCATATGGGTGTCAAAGCTGCTGAAAATAAACCGTGTATTTTCACAGCCACAAAATAATGATTCACAGAAGCAAAGTACAGATTCTTAGGCAGTCAACCCAAGTCTTCTGTACTGGAAATTATCTAAAACGTAATTGCAATAGCCTCCAGGTAGTCCTTGACTTATGACCACAGTTGAGCCCAAACTTTCTGTGGCTAAGCAAGCTGGTTGTTAAGCAAGTTTAGCCCAGTTGTATGATATTTTGTATGCCACAATTGTTAAGCAAATCACTGCAGTTGCTAAGGGAGTCATGCGGACATTATGTGAATCTGGCCTACCCTGCCCCCGCATTGACTGAGCTTGTCAGAATCCAGCTGAGAAGGTTACAAATGGTGATCACATGACCCCAGGACAGTACAGCTGTCATAAATACATGTCAGTTACCAAGCCCCAAATTTTGATTGAGTGACCATGGGGATGCTGCAAGTCCAGTGGTGGGATTCAATTTTTTTTACTACCAGATCTGTGGGTGTGGCTTGGTGGGCATGGCAGGGGAAGGATACTGTAAAATCTCCAGTCAGAGGCAGTATTTGCCAGTCTGAACTACTCAAAATTTCTGCTACTGGTTCTCCAGAACTGGTCAGAACCACCTCTGAATACCACCTCTGGCTGCAGCGGTCTTAAGTGTGAAAAATGGCCATAAATCACTTTTTTCAGTGCCATTGTACAAATAGTCTGTGATGACCCAGGGCATGGCACAAAGGCAACACAGTCAAATAAGCAAGAAGGACCCCTTTATTGTCTCCAACTTAGCCCCCAACGTCCAGGTTACCTACGTCTGGAGAAAAACTCTCCCAGGAACAGCCTTTAATTGGAGAAAATTCAGTCCAAAACAAGGTACAAACAGACTGTAACTAAAAATCCAAACAAACAAAGCTGCAGTAATTAACTTGGCAGGGTAGGAGAAAGACTTTCAGACTTGAAATCACGGCAACACTCACACAGTTGGGAAGACGCCAGGAACACAGATAAGCCACGATGGTACCAGATAAATTCACAATTTGTTCCCAACAAATTGTTGCACGCAGCTTCCCTTTTTGAACACTTGTGTTCCCAGCTGCAGCTAATGAAGGGAATCAGGGCCTTTCTTCCCCCATAAGCCACGCAACTCACATTGCTCCCTTCTCCGTTCCTCCCTGCGTGCTCTAGGATGAAGAGGGGGTGGGCCTGGGTCTTCCTCTGAATTCCCTCTCCCCTGCTTTACCTCTCCCCTGCTCTGCCCAGCCAGACTGTGCCCTTCCCCAGTTTCTTCCACAGCCAGCAGAGCCACACTCCCACTCCCTGTCAGCTGCTCAGCCTCGCCCTCCGAATCAGATTCCGACAGGGGCATGACACAGTCACTAAATGAAGAGTTGTAAGTCTGGTCTCTAAATGAAGAGTTGTAGATCAAGGACTACCTGTATTATCAAACATACTTCTAAATATAATAATAAGAAGCATCCAAAACATGCAGAATCAACAGAAATACACAATGTGTGCCTACTTCTTTTCAGCCAGTGAAAGACATATGGACAGACATTAGGTTATTTCACATAATCACTTAATCCCATTGCTTAAAATAAAATAACCTATGTTACTAAACTCAAATGAACTACAGTCTGCTGCTGATTCCAAAATCTTTCAAAATTTGATCTTTTAATTTGTACCATTAGGTGAGGTTTTTTTGTTCTAGCTTCCAACTCCTGATTTAATAAGGAAGCAAAACTGAGCTTCATTGAGCAAATACAATTTACTGAATTCAATGAAAACATTAACCTGCAAAGCAGCACAAACATATGTGTCCTTCCAATAGTGTTCTCTTTTTATTTTTTTTAAAGCTTATGTGAATTAATTCTTTGGAATTTGATAGGTGAGAACAACTATTGTTATGCTACTGGTTAAGGTGCAGTTTGATTTTATGAAAAGAAGTAACTTTGCTAAATTTCACTAGTTTGCCAAGAGGATCAGAAAGGCTAGGGAAATTATATTACTTAGCAAAAATTGTCTGAATTTTCAAGCACAATGAAAGTGATTACTTCCCTGGCAACACTAGAAATTCTATAATCCGACAATATAAGTCACTGAAGAATAATCATAAAATTAAACACCAATAAAAGAGGGTAAAAATTCATATGCACTAATGTTATTCTAATCCTCCAACAGGACTCAAGATCAGAACTCAAAATAATGTCCTTAAATATGTCTACACTGATCCACTAAACCATTGACTATTATTATATCTCAACCCTCTCTACAACTGATTCTAGCTGAGATAGAATCTCTGATATAGAGATTCTCTAACTCATAACCCCAAGCAACAATCACTGCACTTGTACTGTACCTGATGCGTATACAAAAATCATTTTTAATGATGCATATTTTGCATGCCTAACAGACCCGCTCGTCCCTGTGATGGAATACAAAGAGCTATAAATTAACTTAATGCATTTTAATGAAGGTATTAATCATCGGTTTTAAATTGTTGGAACCGGAATGACAATGTGATCTGTTGTGTTATTTTCCATGCCCTACCATCTTTAAGAGACAGAAAGAGCCACTATTAAAGCCAGGATTCTCTTGAAAATTATAACCGCTCTAAATCCATGGATTATTATAGTTCATCTACTAATACAAATAAGCCCATAAACGTTAGAAACAGAGAACTCTTTAAAATATATAGTTCAGCATCTGAGTGTCAAAGAACTCAAAGTATTTTCTGTACACAAGTCTATTCTTTGGCACCCATCAGGAATCGTGTTCTGCCACTGAATCAGCCAAACTGTGGCTCTATGCCAAGCTTCCGGGTGAAGAACAAAGTGAGTTTGAAACAGGAGATGTTGCCATACTAGACTTCATTCAGACATAAAACACTCCAAATGAGTCTTCCTTTTCATCCATAATCTATACAAATGTATAGCATTAAATATGAAGAGGGAACATGAAAAAGGATGGAATAAAGATATTGGGGTATTTTCTTTTGAAGCCCACTAAAAGGAATATGCTACTGATAGCTTACTCCAAATACAGGCCTCCAAGATACAGGTCACACCAAATTCTTAGATAAGTAAGTGTGTACTAAATTATAGCTGTAACTATCTATGTCAAGAGGTACATGTCTCAAACATTTTGATTATGTAATGCTCTCAAATGAAATAATAATAATTGAAGAAAGAGAAAGAGGGGTTAATTCAGGTTTGCACAAGACCAAATGGGTACAAAGCCAGAACTGAGAAGACAACAACAGACAGCAAATGCCACCTCTGCAAAGAAGCTGAAGAAACAGTGGACCAGTTAGCTGCTGCAAGAAGATTATAAGACTGACTATAAACAAAGGCATGACAGATATTCCAGTGCACCAAAGCTGTACTGGAATATCTGCAAGATATACAATTTGCCCAGGGCTGGGATTCAATTTTTTTAACAACCAGTTCTGTGAGCGTGGCTTAGTTGGTGGGCATGTGACTGGCTGGGCGTGGCCAACTCAACATCACTCACATTGTGGCACGCATCTCCTCGCCTAGCCTCTCCTGACTGTGGGGGATGCTGCAACAGTCGTAAGTATGAAAAATGGTCATGTCACTTTTTTCAGTGCCATTGTAACTTTGAATGGTCATTCCACACAAGCAAAGTACCAGCAAAGGAGGAGAAAAAAACTCCAGAGAAGTTCCTGAGACAGGAAGTCTAGTCCTACCAAGAATGTAATAAGGGTTAACGGGGAGGCAGTTTCTGTAAGCAACACCAGAATGTTTCCTTCCTGCCTTCCTTACAGGATTAGGCCAGTAATTTCTTCTAACAACCAGTTCTCCGAATTGCTTAGAATGTTAACAACCAGTTCTAGCCAGTTCCCCCCCAATTTGCCTGCAAACAACAATTGGTGGGACCACAAAATAGACAAAGTAATAGCAAGTGAAGAAGCTAAGTGGTCTGTGACTTTAGAATTCAGACAGACAAGCACCTACCACATAACAGTCCAGACTTAACAATTGTCAATAAGAAAGACAAAGAAATGTGGGTAGTGGACATTGCAGTATCTGGAGATGACAGAAGAGAAGAGAATGAATTGGACAAGATATCAAAATGCAAAGACCTGCAAATAGAACTAGAACAATGATGGCCAAAGGAAACAAAGATAGCACCAATACTGATAGATACATTGTGTGCAATCCCAAAATATCTGGAGCACTATTGGGATACCATTAATGTTGATAAAATCACCATCAGTCAACTGCAAAAGGCAATTTAACCCAGAAGGGTTCATATTTTGCCATGATACCTTTAACACCATAAAAAAAATCTGCCTATCCTAGGTCCTTGGAAAGGACTCAATATATGGATAAAAAAGCCAAATCCAGTCTAAACACCTGGCTAACTATGCAATGAACCAGTTGGAACCACAATGCAATTCGCCCTGCCCCCTGCACATGCATGTGCAACACTCCCGCCCCACCCCACCTTACCTGCACTGCGTATGCGCGTGCCTCCCAGCTGATTTTCGGCCTGTTGGAGGCCGTTTTCACCCTCCCGGAGGCTTGAGGGAAGTCTCTGCATCCTCAGGAGGCTGAAAACAGACCCATTTCGGCACTTCCGGTATTTCCAGAAAGCCCATTTTTCAGCCTTCCGAGGCTGCAGAGGCTTCCCTCGAGCCTCCAGGAGGGCAAAAATGTCCCCAAACAGGCCAAAAATCAGTTGGGAGGCACGCACATGCGCAGTGCAGGTAAGGTGGCTGGGGCTCGTGTGCCTGCACAAATGGCTCTGCGTGCCACCTGTAGCATGCGTGCCATAGGTTTGCCATCACAGACTTAAAGCATGTGTTCGGACATTCGAAAAGAATTTATCCAGACTCAATTATCATCAAATGATTAGCAAATCAAAGGAGATTCATTGCAAGAAATAAAATATCAAGGGAAGTAGAATGGGAAGAGATTCAGAATAATTGTGAAAATGAAAGACCCCAAAACAATAGTATAATGGTAGAAGAAACTTGGATAAGAGCAATTGGAAATACAAAAGAAACAACTGATTTGAACAACACAAATGATAACTTAGAAGAAGTAATAAAAACAGAACCAATACTAAAGCAACCATGAACTGACTCACTTGACAAGAAGAATTAAAACAGAATATTATGGCACATGCAGAATTACCAGTAGACAAAGATTGCCAGCATTGAAACTAGTACCACCCCCCCACCCCCGTCAAAAAAAAGACCTGGCATAAAGAAGAATGTGAATAAGGTACTTGTAAGGATTAAAGTTATATCTATTGAACATTTCAATGAGGTTGCCTGTAGGACAGAAGTGATGGTTACAGAACAACTGGGTATCAAAATTAGAAAAAACGAAAACAAAATCATATTCAGTCCCAAAATGGGAGATTTGATTAGAGGCCAAGATAAAGATCAGATGCAAATAATTTAAGAAACATGAAAGAGCAAACACTGAAAAATGTATGGATCATGACAAGTCTAATTAAAAAACGTTGGCTTAACACCAGAAAAATTGAAGAAGCTTTGGAAATCATAAAGCAACAAATAACAGGGGAGAAACTTGAATGCTATGAGGCACAAATCATACAAGCAAATTGTCTGTTACAATTGGACAGGAGGCCACTCTACCAAAGTATAAATGGCAATAGACATTATGAAAATTGAAAACAAAACAAAAAAAGAGACAACCCCAGCGTTGGAAAGATCTGTGAGAAACTTACAAAGATGATAATAAAAATGCAAAAAGATCATAATAAAAACGCTGGATGGATAAAAGGATTTGAAGATGAATTTTTAAAAAAATCAAATGGAAAGCCTAATAACAACAGCAAAACTAGCTAAAAAACCAAGTGAAAAAGATTAAAAACTGAATATCTGGAAATAATTGATTGAATGGTTTTTGACTCAAATATATGTGTAACTCATATTTAATAGATTGAATTGTTTAGCTAAACAGCGTAATGTAGTACTGCCTAAAAGAGACATCAGATACTAGATAATAACTGGTAAAATATAACTAAAAGCAACAACACTAGAAACTATAGAGCAATAACACACTAGGCTACAATATTTAAATTACTCACAGGCATTATAACAGATAACATCCAAGGTAATTTAGAAGAAAATTACATTTTCCCAGTAGGACAGAAAGGAAATAAAAGGAAATGCAAAAGTACAAAAGATCAATTTCTGATTAATAAAGTGCTTCTGGAGAACTGCAAATGCCAAAAAAAATGGTCTGGATTAATTATAAAAACTTGTTTGATTCATTACCACATAGCTGGGTCATCAAATGTTTGGAAAAAAAGATGCCAGTAAAATCATTAGAACCGCTATAGAAAAAATAAGGAAGCAATGGAAGACAGAATTAGTGGTTGGAAATGAAAAAAAAATGGGCTTTTTAACATTAGAAGATGCATCTTCCAAGATGACCCATTATCATCTTTACTATTTTTCATTGACATGTTCCAATTTCCCGTGATTTTAAATAAAAAAAAAATTGGCTATCAAATGGTAAAAATGCTAATGAAATCTCACCTTTGCTTTATATGGATGATCTGAAGCTTTATGGAAAATCATAAATACATCCAAAGAGTAAGGAAATTGCTAAAGGCAAAATTGAACAGTGGAAACACCATCAAAGCCACCAATACTTGTGATAAAATACTCTGCTGGAATTATTAACTGGACACAAGCTGAAATGGACTGTTTGGACCAAAAAACAAAAAAATCAATGACTACTCTGTTCACTATACATTACATCCCCATAATGATATTGGTAGAGCTTTACTTCAGGTCAAACAAATTGTCAAAGAAGAAAAGTTTGCATTGGCTGATTATGTAAAAGACAGCCAAAAAAGCATTGATGCAGGTTAAAAATTGGAACTTACTAAATGTCCAGCAAACAAAAAGTGAATATCAAAATAATATGGCAATAGCATTTAGATTGATATCTCTCTCCATCAATGGTGGGATTCAATTTTTTTTTACTATACTGGTTCTTTGGGTGTGGCTTGGTGGGTGGGGCAGGAGAAGGATACTGTAAAATCTCCAGTCAGAAGTGGTATTTGCTGGTTCTCTGAACTACTCAAAATTTCCGCTATTGGTTCTCCAGAACTGGTCAGAACCTGCTGAATGCCACCTCTTTTCTCCATAGTGCTTTACAGCACTCTCTGAGCAGTTTACAATGTCAGCATATTGCCCACAACAATTTGAGTCCTCATTTTAACAAGCTTAGGAGATTGGTAGGCTGAGTTAACCTCAATCCCCATCCAAATTGAATTCTAGGCTGTGGGCAGAGTTTGCCTACAATACTGTATACTAACCACTGCGCCACCAGTGCTCCTAAGATAATAAAAACATAAATAGAAAGCTGGCAAGGAAAAGCAGTCTACATAGTCAATTTGTACAAAAGATCCAGTGGAAAATGGGTAAACATAAAATCTGTCAATGGCTTACAGCTGGAACATTAAAAAAAAAGGAAAGAAACTGAAGGCTTGACTTTGGCTGCTCAAGAGCAAGCTATTGGAACTAGTACAATCAAGGCCAGAATTGAAAAATCATCAAATGATTCAAAGTGCAAACTATGCAATGAAGAAGAAACACATACTCATGAAGAAGATCATAAACTCAGCTTGTGCAAGAAGAGTGCACAAACTGGTTGTAAACAATATCATAAGACAGTCACCAAAATATCACTGGAACATCTATAAAAATTATGTACCAGTAATGAAAAATTAGAGGAAACATATAATTGGAAAAAGTGAGCTAATTGGAAAATAAACAGGTTAAAATATTGGGAGATTTGTGAATACAGCTTATTGTCTTGGCTCACAACATACCAGATATAATTGTGGTTGAAAAGAAGAAAGTGTGAATAATTGATGTGGCAATTCCAGGGGATGATAGAAGAAAAAGAATTGGAGGAGAGCACTAAGATCTGATAATTGAAACTCAATGATTATGGCATAAACTGACTGTGGGAGACCCAGTGTTTATTGGAACACTTTAATGTCATAACAAAAAATATTGGACAAAACTTAAGAAATGTATGCATTTACAACGTTTCCATCTGTCAATTTCAAAAGACCAACCTGCTTGGATCTATACATACATACACGGATATATGATGACATCCTAGGTTCTTGGGAATAATTGGATGCATATGAAAATTAAAGAACTGACAGTTGTGATTTCACATGGTTGTTAACAGAATAGTAATAGGTGGATAAAAATGCCAAATCAGGTCTTAACTGACTGTGATGAACTATAATAACACAGTTATTTCTATCATGAATTAAAATTTACATTTTTTAAGCTAGAGCATACTGTATATTAAGTGAGAACTATTGAATTCTCAGTTTAAAATGACATACAATTTTTTTCACTTGGTTGCTCCAACCTGGGAATGGAAGCATTTCAAATATATTCAGCAATTACTTCCATTTCTTTCTTCTCCCAAAAGCAGTTTTTCATTCTTGGTTTTTCATTTAAAAATGCATTATAATGCATTAGAAGAAATTTCTCTTTTGCAATTGTAATACTATGAGTAACTAACATTTTTAAATGCTCTTTATCTAGGGTTTAGACAAAGGATACCAAAAGTGTTAAAAGTGATACAGTCTCCTCAAAAATAAACAATCTGAAAGTTATTGATTTCCATTGCAGATTTAAAAGGTGGGTACAAATTACTGCATTGCAGTAAATATAGAAAATAGATCTATTTTCAGATCTATCAAATGGTGAAACATAGTAAACAGCCCAACCAAACAATCTACAAGGCCACCCCTACCAACACTGACAGGCAAGCCATTAGAATTTAAACTGACAGCAAACATCACTTCTTACTGGCACTGATGTTACCTAGTTTGGGTAATGAAACATCTGCAAGAAAACAAGCAAATTCAGAGAGAACCAAGGACCCCCTGATGAAATATAGTAAAGCCAATTTGACCTTTGGATTAAGTACAATCTTCTATATATATAAAAGCGAAATACCACTCATGCATCATCACAAAATCTCCAGAACCGTAAAGCCTACAAACATGAAATTTGTCACATATGTTCCTCTTGGCTTCTAGGTGCTCACTAAGATAGCATGATCATCAGAGCATTAGTATTTCCTATATTATTATTAAAACGCTCTGATGCTAAGGAGTTCTACTCCCCCTCCCCACCTGAAAAGAAATCTCTTCCAAATGCAAAACACAAGCACAGGAGAGGAGTTTCAATTTAAGTTTCATAGCAGCAACCAGCTTTAGCACAGAACAGTTGAGCTAAGCCATGCCCAGGCTCCTTGCTGTCTCCTTCTTGCTCACACAGCAAATACTGTTTCAATTTCCAAACAGCACTCAACTCTCTCACACTGAGGACGCTAGCCAGATGAATACCGATGGATGCTGGTAAGCGGAGACACAATTTCCCCCCCTTATTTTCCTCCCAAAAACCTAAGCCCAATCACATCATTTCATAGCAAAACATGGGTATAAAGCTAGTTTTTTTATTTAAAAAAGGCAGAAGAGGCATGAAGAATCCAGAGGCATGGAGAATCCATCCCAGGTGTCAAACTCGATCACGTCATGTGACATCACATGACATATTGCAAAGATTTTGCCTTTGCAGAGCTGGGATGGGTATGGCCTGCACATGATGCATCTGGCCCATGGGTCATCAGTTTGCAACCCCTGATTTACATTGTCCAGTTGTTAAACATAGTATAGGTCATTGTAAAAACATATATTTTAAAGAAGTATTATCTTTATTACTATCTTCAATAAAATGCTGGCTTTGACAGTCCTTTTCTATGCAAATGTAATGGAGTTGAATAAATTTTAAATATTATTTTTTTTTTGTAAGTCATAATTTGAAATCCATTGGCAATCTTGTTATAGAAGTTAGGACAATGTGGGAACCTGTAATTCTTTATTCCACTCATTTCTTAGTATCGGCACATCAAATTGGTTTAGTGATTACAAATATCTATAAAAAGCTAATAATAAGGGTGTTTTTTTAATTTAATTTTAAAATGATTTAACAAATTGTTCTAGTGTCTCAGGTGTCTGAGAGGTTGAAAACGCTGCTAGTCCAAAAAATGTTAACTAATGTTGTAGCTATGAATAATGTCTGGCCTTTGATAAATTGTTCAACATTCCTGCCTCTGAGCCCTGAACTAAATCATCTAGACAATCTGGACAGTTTAGGACATCTGCTTGCAAAATGCACCTCTTTCCACAAGTATGACTCTTTTTTTTTTTTTGGTGCTTCAGAATAAAAGACATCTTGATAGGCAATCCAAAATAAAATATATTGACCTTTTGTGCCTTGGTACAACTTCTTCCAGACAGAAAGTAAAAAAATCTGTTAGGTCCAACCTGCTTTTTTTTTTAGCTTTGAAGCCACCATGGATGAGCTCATTCTGAATTTCAACTAATAACCCCCTCTTTAAACTGTCCATTCAAAACTCTTTTATTCCAACCTACATTGAACTAACAACTTCCAATCGGCAAAATAATTCTGAACATAGCACTTACAAGCACTTGGCATTCACTTGTGTTGATGGGATTCTCAAAAGTAGCCCTTGCCAGTAACATCAAATGACTTCAGTAACCCAACTTTTGGTGTTTCTGCAACAGGAGAGTGATTGCCCATTGTTGGGTTTCTATAAAAAGACTAATAACAAATCCAACACACAATCAATACGTGGGAAAGTTTGAAAGATGCATTAGTCACACTAAATAATGAAGAGAGTGGCTTTGTTAGGATTCTTGTTGTATTTGTTGGATAAGGAAGCAAGTTGCCACAAAGAAGGCAAGAAATAATGGATGGAAACCAATCAAGGAGAGAAGCAATCTAGAACTAAGGAAAAACTTCCTAACAATGAGAACAATTAACCAGTGGAACATCTTGCCTTCAGAAGTTGTAGGTGCTTCATCACTGGAGGTTTTTAAGAAAAGATTGATCAGCCACCTGTCTGGAGTAGTATAGAGTCTCCTACTTGAGCAGGGGATTGGGCTAGAAGACCTTCAAGATCTCTTCCAGCTCTATTCTGATTGGACAGATGTTCATCAACAAAATGCTGTTGCTGTTCTCAGTGTTGGGTCCGAGACAGAAGGACAGGGGAATCACCAGTAGAGATAATCCTATCCAATTTCTTGGTTCATCCTCTGGGTTACTATGGGTTTTGCTGCTGGAACAAGATATTGGCAACCTGATCCATATCTTCCAATGGATTGGAAGAAGATTGGAAAGTGAGATTTAATCCTATAGTCTGGTTTGCGTGTTCTTATGTGAAGATGAATGTAGCCATAGCTTCCCTAAAGGCATGTTAGCACATGTGCCTAGAAACTCGACAAGTACTTGGGAACTAGCAAGAACAAAGCTTAGATGGGTTGCTTTCGTTACAAATACAAAAAGCCCCTATAACAGAGATCAGGTACTATATATTCTAGCGCAGATAAACATGGCTGGCTGGGGAATTCTAGGAGTTGAAGTCCACAAGTCTTAAAGTTGCCAAGTTTGAAGACCCCTGCAGATTGCTGCCTAGGGATTTCTGGGAGTTGAAGCCCGTAAGTCTTAAAGTTGCCAAGGCTGGAGACAGCTGTTTATAACAATCCAAGGGTTTATTCCCACATTTTTCTGCCATGATAGGGTAATAGATTTATTGCCAATCAGGCTCAGATACAAAGGATACCTGCACCATATTTTAATGCTGTCTCGGGTTCTTTGTTTCAACATAGCAACTCCAGCCCTCACAGGAAGAATATAAAAACTGAATTTGTCATATGCATCACAAAAACAACAGAATAATAAAATGGGAAAGGCCACCAAATCTAAGCTTCTGTTCAATTCAGAAATCCAAATTAAAACACTTACAACAGATGGCTGTCCAGCTTTGCTTGATCCTATCCAGCAAAGGGGAATTCAGTGCCTTCTTGGTTCTGCTGTTGAACTAATATAAGCATTAAGAAGTCTTCCTTTAACATTCAACCCACAATCTGATTGCCTGTAATTTATGGCATGTCTTGAATTCCACATTGATCAGAGTTGTCTTCCTGACACACCTTTTCAGGTTTTAGAGGAGACTTCTCAGATCTTCTCAGATCTTGTTTCCAAACAATCTTGGACTGTTGAGTTGGTTAAGAGATATTGGCCAACTTCAGAATAGCAGAATAGGAAGGGAGTTAGAGGTCTTCTAGACCAACCACCTGCTCAAGCAGGAAACCTTAGACCATTTCAGGAAAAAAAGTTTTCCAATCTCTTCATAAAAACCTTCAGTGTTGGAGCATTTATAACTTTTGATATTATTAAACATCACTGCTGTCATGTCTCCCCTAGTCCTTTTCATTAAACTAGAATACCCAATTCCTGCAACCATTCTTCATATGTTTTAGCCTCCAGTCCCCTAATCCTCTTTATTTCTCTTCTTTGCATTCTTTCTAAAGCCTCAAAATCTTTTTTTATATATCATGGCAACCAAAACAGGATGAAATATTCCAACTGTGGTCTTACCAAGGTATTATAAAGTGGTACTAACACTTCACGTGATCTTGATTCTATCCTTCTGTTAATGCCTCTAGGACAGCATTGACTTTTTTTGGCAGCTGCATATTTAAGTGATTGTCCACTAGGACTTGGGCTTCTCGCAGTTAACTACAATTGAGCCAGGTATTATATATTGTGGTTTGGTTTGAAATAGTATGCTGCATATATCCAGCCAATGCTTTAGTTTATTATAAAAAGACTTTACAGGAAGCATCAGTGTGATAACGTGCTTATAATCGTAATCTTAAAAACTAAGAAAGATGTGCACTAGTAGAATATTTAACAGGGTGAGCAATAAGAATGCAATTATCTGTTGAAAAGAAGATAAAGATCATTTAGATGCTTTTTTTTAACGTTTGCTTTTTGTTTCCTTGCACTTTTTTCTTTTTTTCCCTTTGGTTTGTTATTATTATATGAACATTTTGATAAATTTAGAAAATCTTAATCTCTGTTTAAGCCACATTAACATATTGATTTAATGGATTCTATCTCAGCTATTTCAGGATGCAATTTTTATTTTGTGCTTTATGGAGAACTCTCTTGAAAAGACAAAGGGCCAAGTGTCCTGGAAAATTGACCTTTTTAAAATATTGACATTTCCAATGTATATTGTTTTGTACAAAAACTGATCAGTTTGTCCAATTTGAAATATAATATGACACTGCTAAAATACGATGTCCTGGAGTTCATCGCATTGTAACTGACCAGGTGTTTGAATTCTTGATTTCGTATTTGACATTATTAGGCCTTTGTAATCCAAAATAGTTATGGAACAATTGATATCTCGGTCTGCTAAATGTTGATTCCTGTATCTGTGTCACTGTAATATCACTGTGTACTAACTATTAATTTTGAATAGCAGCTATTTAAAGTTTTATGCTATTCTTAGAACAAGCATTAATGTGGATGACTTTCCGTAAATGTGCATCATTCAATTAAATATAAGATTATGCGTGATCTATTGAGAGGCAAGTCCAGAAGCATTCAATGTGGCTCCATAATAGGAAGCACAATAATAAGAATACATTTCTTGGCAAATTAAAGGAATCTCGCTGCACCTCTTTTTGACTGCTGTTTTAATACAGACTCCTTCCCTTTTTAATTGTAAATTTTAGTGAGACTGTAATGATGGATTCATCATGCTGGCATGACTTTGATAATTATCTGGCAATGAGGTCCTGTGGAAACAGATTCTTTTTGGTGTACTTCACTGGAAAGAAGGTAATGCTCATCATATAGCGAATCCCAACAAACAATTACCTTTAATAAGGGCTTGATAAGGATTCAGTACTGATGACATTAGTCACCTTTAACATTCTTGTTAAAGATGGACAACAATGTGTATGTACTGTACTTTACCTATTAAATCCCAATGAGACCAGAGGGATTGTAGGAACCTATTTACTGCAATCAATAACACAATAAGACAAGGGATTACTTCCTTTCATTAGAACAAAAATGGGAGGGTGGGCTTACAATACACAATACAATAACCTGCCCAGCTTCAGCAAGTTTAGACTTTTCATTAATGGCATGGTTTGCATATTAAACACTGAAAGGAACCTTTAAAAAAATTTTTAAAAGTTACACAGTCTAGATCAGAGGTGTCAAACTCAAGCCCCTCAGGTTGGATCCAGCCCGCAGGGTGCTTAGGTCTGGCCCACTGGGCTACCCTAGAAACAGTGAAGGACCAGTCTGCAGTGCCTTGGCCCGGCCCAGGCCAACCGGGTGTTGTTCTACAACCTGTTGGCATGCTGTAGGAGATGGCAGCCAAAAATGGATCTGCCCTGCCCAGGTCACCACAGACAGCCTAATACGAGTGACATTGAGCTGGCCATGACCACCCTGGCCACACCAACCCTAGCGATACCCACCTCGCCCGCTGAGGTCATACACAACCCTGATGTGGCCTCAATGAAATCGAGTTTGGCACCCCTGATCTAGATGCTGAACAGGGTTGCCATGAGGAGATTTTGAATGAGAAGAAGTCATGAGCCTGTTCTTCATTTCAGAACGGCATCATATTAAATTCTACAATTATAGTTAAGCCACATATTATGTCAGGACATAATGAAGTGGAGAAAAGGTAGCCAACTTTGCATCAGCAAGAAGATTTCCCCTATTATTCACCTCCACAAGAATAGAAGTTGAACTCACCTAAAGCATTGTCCTGAAATCTGGATCCAGATTTAGGCTACAGTGGTTTTTTTCTATCTCCTCAGAATAATGCAGGACTTCTAAATAGTCCTGCGTACATTTTTATTGCCGATATTCTACAGATGTGCTTGCTCGAGTCAAGCTACCTGTAGAAGTCAGAATTATGGAACCATAGCATTGGGAGGTAACCTAAAAACTATCTAGAGCAGAGTTCCCCAACCATCCAGCTTCGTGGACCAGCGAGGTGGGGGGAGAGAAGGGATGGTTCCTCATGAACAGATGGCAAGCACATCCATGAAGCTCCATTTAGTAAGTGGTATGCACGTGCGCCCACTTCTCACACAAGTGGGGATGTGCCAGTGGTGGGATTCAAAAATCTTTACTACCGGTTCCATGGGCATGGCTTGGTGGGCATGGCACGGCTTGGTGGGTATGGTTTGGTAGGTGTAGCAGGGGAAGGATACTGTAAAATCTCCATTCCCTCCCCACTCCTGGGGGAAAGTTACCACCAGTTCTCTGAACTACTCAAAATTTCTGCTACCGGTTCTCCAGAACTGATCAGAACTTGCTGAATAACACCTCTGGGATGTGCATGTGCTCACCTGATGTTTCCATGACCTGGTTGCAAACACGTCATCAGGGGTGGGATACGACAGGGTTAACTACTGGTTTGAGATTTATGAGTTTCCCTGCACGCTGGGAGTCATGCACCTGTAAATCGTCATCAGCAGAGAAGCAGCCTTTGAAACAGCCCTCTTTTCCTGCTTTTTTAACTGCAGCTGTGCCTCGTTCGACAGCTGAAGTTTAAAAATCAGGAAATACAGATCGGGTAAGAGCCCGGGTGGGCGGGTCGGCAAAAACATCAGCAGACATAGAACCGGTTCTATGTCTGCCGCTCTTCAGAGCTACCGGTTTTACAGAGGTAGACAGAACCGGTAGAAACCCACCCCTGCACGTCATGGTCCACTAGTGAGCCATGGCCCAGAGATTGGGCACCCCTGATCTACAGCATCTTGCTCAGTATAGGCTCCACTGTAGCATCTCTCACAAATTACCTTCCAGGCACTGAAGGCCTCTAGTAAAAATAGCAATCTAGACAGGTCACAGAAGACTGTCATCTAAGCTGCCTCACAGATATATGACTTATATTGTGACTGTGCCTTCAGATATAATACCACATTAAAACCTCCATATTTTCTGATAGCACTTCACACACAATGCCTTTTAGTGAAGCAATTTCCCCATATTCAGATAACCGTCATCGGATGCACAGTGCTGAAGCATGTAGAAATCAAGCATGAATCAAGTTTTTGTCACTGAGAAATGAATCACAATAATTCTATTGTACAAATGTTATCAACCTGAATTTGCAAGGCATTTTAGTACTTTCTTATACATCTGATTGCTTCTTGAAAATGTTTTAAAGGAATTTTCTTTAAAGAAAATCTCAGCAGCAAAGTACGTGCTTAAGCACACTTCAGAAATTCAGATTCCTGAACCTCTCCAAATATTCAGGGCTGCCTTTGAATATGGAAAATAAACAATTAAAATATGATACTCAGATATTTAAATTATATTAGATGTTTCCTTCTCAGTTCATTAGAGGGCATTCTCAACTTACGATGACAATTGAAACCAGAATTTTAGTCCCTAAATAATGTGGTTGTTGAGTCATCATGTGACCAGAATCAATTTTTAAATCATTTTTATTGTGTTAAGTGAATCATATGGTTGTTAAATGAATCATGCAAATAATTAAGCAAATTCACCTTCCCCAATTGATTTTGCTTGTTGGAAGCTCGTTGAGAAGATCACAAATCATGATCATGTGACAGCAAGACACTTGCAACTGTTGTAAAAGTCAGTCAGTTACCAAGAGCTCAAATGGCGATCACATGACCATGAAGATGGTACAACAACTTTAATTTTAAGGATGGCTTGTAAATCACTTTTTCCAAAACTGTATAACTTTGAACCATCATTAAAAACAGTTGTAATTCGAAATTACCTATATGTGCAGCATAATTATGTACAGTACCACTAAATTTAACAGGACTTGTTTCTGGCTAATTATGCACAAGATAGCTGCCTCAGGAATACAGGAAAATTGAAAACCATCATGACCATTAAAATATCATGTTTCCCTGAAAATATGACCTACTCAGAAAGTAAGTCCTAGCTTGATTTGACACATGCACCCAATATAAGCCCTACACCCCCCAAAATAAGCCCTAATTAAGACCCCACTCACTCCAGGGTGCACGGGTAAAAATTCAGCTAGGGTGGGGATGGGATGATGGAGCTGCCTGCCCTACTACTTACTTTTGGATAGTTGCAGCCAGGCCTTGCACACCTTGACCCATTTCTTCCGCAGCCAGCAAGGTTTTCCTGAAAGCCTCTGTAGCTGATAGCAGAGCTCTGAATTGAGCTGGCTGCAAAAGAAATGGGATGAGGTATGCGAGGCCTGATTGCATCTATCCAAAGCTGAAGAGGTTCCTGAAGGCTGGGGTGGCACACGCCATGAGGTGAATCAGTGGACAACATCTCTCCCCCCAAAATAAGACCTGGTTCCTTTTTTGGTGTCAAAAAAATATAAGACAGGGTATTATATTCAGGGAAAGGTGAGTATACATACAATAGTAGTGCTGAACTGCACTCCAAAATGAAATTGCATGTGGGAAAGTAACTCTAAAGTTAGTGGGGCTTCCTTCTAGATAAACATGTACAAATATATTGGATCATCTCTGATGTTGTGCATAAATTTTTATGTACTCAATAATTAATTGCCCTCAAATCCAATTTCTTTATTAAAATATCTGTATTTTTAAAATGTAGACATTTTATCTATTACTTTAATCATATATATAGATGGGCTATTCTGAGAGGGTTTATATTAAAACGGTGACATTTGAAAATATAGAGGACTAATTTCTCCCAAATGCCAGCCATTCTCTTCCACAGTATGTTTATGCTTAGCTATTTGGAACTTCAACCACTACATATTCTTCAAAGAAAGCCCAAAGTATTAAAATCCAACTAACATTGATGATTATCAGTAAATATATCCCAGACACAATCATAAGCAAGAAAATGTTCCAACCATTAAGAAGTGCAACATATATTCATTTACAGAAATTTAGAATTTTGTACTATATGTTGACAAGTGCTTCATCAAGCAAAAAAAAAAAAACACAACTCTATCAGACCTGGGATGCAAAAATCCAGACAATCATGGAGAAGCAAACAAAGATATACTTAAAACTCTACTTCTGTTGATTTTTAATGGTCATCCAGGTTTCTGAACCAAATATGGTAGCTTTCCAGTGAGATCCATGTAAACAGAACAATTTTCATTGAGAAGAATATACCAACAACTATCAATACATTTAGGACAGATAGCTTGCCATACATAGATAGTTATTCCCTGGCATACATATCAGATGTTCTCATGAAATATAATTGACACATATGCATATTTCTTTGTCTTCTTTTAGCAATATGTGAAATATATTTCTCCTGAATGGGAATTTGCCAAATTCAGACTCTGGGAGATTTCCTGCATCTTTAATGCTTAAATAGGAGAACATACTTTTGCCAGGAATGCTTTTTTTGTGCCATAAAACATTGTTGGAAGAAACCAAAAGTACTAACATTTTATTTTCTACGTGCCTTCTAATATTATAGGAACTCTCAAGTAACAGTTTGTTTTTTTCTGCAGGATTTTGATTTTGTGCAGGATTCTGATGCTTAAACAAGATTTTTATACAGGATTCTCATTTACAGGATTGATAAGGAGAGTTTCCTTTAAAAAAAAACTTTTTAACATCAAAGCAGAGTCCCCTAACTTTCTGATCTCCCAATAAGATGTAACAATATTCAACCACCACATTTACAATTATTGATTTCAGGTGCAAAAATTCAGATGACAAGAAAGAGGTACAAGAAAACTGAACTCTTATTCAAATTTTTGTAGTCTAGATGTCAGCTTTGGAAGCCATATTGCCACCGTGAGAAAATGCCTGTCTCAGATGGTTTTGCTGGAATGCTGACATTAGATGTGGTTACTGTTATGTCCTGAGAACTCTAGGAGTTCTCACTCAGGTCCACTCACTTTGTGTGGGCGTTATTCCCCCATTCCCATTGGTTGGTTCTCTCCAGCAGCCAGCTATAAAAGCAGGCTGCGGGGTCCAACCAGTTGCTGATTGCTGCGAGCCAGTTCCAGGCGTGGCAAGCATGGTCAGCCCTTTATTGTAAAATAAAGTATTGTTGCACTCATGCTCTGGTTCAGCCTCTCATTGCTCAAACATAACACTGGCGACGAGGATGGGATGGCTACCAGAAGCACCATGCAACCGCTGAGTCACTAGCCACCGATCCGCAGCCCAGAGAGAGCGATCGGCTGGCGATAAGGAAACGCTGATCCGCAGCCAGAGAGAGCGGTCAGCCAACAGAACGAGCGATCAAAAAGAGCAAACGCTGATCCGCAGCCAGAGAAAGCGGTCTGGTTCAAAAAGTTAGAAGCGTCTGTAGCCGCTTGTTAGCCCCGCTACGGGGAAAGTGAAGCGCTGCAAGCCGCAGACGCTCTGTATTTGGCGCGGAATTCAAACGGGTGTCATTTGAATTTCGAGCCAGTAGGAGACACAGCACAGCGCTGTAGGAAGTCACTAACGCCCACTTTTGGCGCGAATCAAGACACCTCCAACGGCTAGCAGCCAACGTGGTAACCCAGAGAGAGAAAGAGAGGGTAGCAAAAAACCTCTCCAGAGCTGATATCACTAGTAACTCACGAGCGCCCGTTGTCCCAGAGAGATTTTTCCGCAGGTAGCCCAGCCGTCCAGCACCATGAGTTCCAACCCAGTATTCCGGCGTTTAAACCAGACGAAGAGAAGTGGGAATCATATAAGAACCGCTTCAATCATTACATCGATGCGGTCGGCCTGGCGGATGCGGAGAGCATCGGAAAAATCCTATTTCCTAATCTACTGCGGAGCCACCGTTTACGATACCGCCGCAGCACTCGTGGCGCCGAGAGAATTGAAAAAGCGTTCCGTGGTCCGAGTTGCTTGAGATCCTCACTAACCACTACGCTCCCAGGCCTTCACAAATCGCCAGGAGGTTCACATTCCGTATGAGGAAGCAATCAAGTAAGGAGACCATCAATCAATATATGGCCGCCCTCAGAACAGCAGCCCTGCACTGCGGGTTTGGAACATACCTGGAGGACATGCTCCTCGATCAATTAGTTTGTGGGGTCAAGGATCTCAACCTACAGAGGCGCCTGCTAGCAAAAAGACCTCAACCTCGCGCAAGCGGTCGAGGAGGCCCTAGCAGCCGAGCTAGCAACGAACTCAGCCACCGAAATTCAGGGCCCAAGTGCCAAGTTGGCATCGTTCCCAGTCCATTCCAAGAGGTGGAAGCGGAGGAAACCCACAATGATGAAAACGGCGTCCACCGCCCGCCAACGACAGACGGTCGCAGGTAGGGGCCAAACAAGAATACACCGGTCCACCCAAGCACATCACACTGTGCCTAGCCTGTGGGGATCGCATCAAAGGGCCACCTGCAAGTTTAAAGGAGCCACTTGCAACAACTGCCATAAGAGGGGCACATCGCGAGAGTCTGCCAAGCCCCTCAAAGCGCTGCACACAGACCCCGTCCTCGCACTCGGGACCACAGAGGCAAGTATTAAACTGTCGCACGCACCGCCTTGCCAGGCGTACTTGCCACACTGTTAGTAAAATTTCTCTCCGTTTCCCTAGAAGGTAAACCGTGCCACATGGAGGTTGACACTGGGTCAGCGCTCTCAATAATCTCGTGGAGCACCCTCAAGAGACTCCATCCCAGCCTATCTACTACCCGGCTTCAGAGATGCCAGTTCGGTCTGAAGGACTACCAGGGAAGGCCATTCCGTGATTGGCAGAGGCAAGTTCTTTGTCAGTTTTAGAGCTTTTAAAGGCCACCTACCTCTAGTGGTAGTTAACGGCAATCTACCCACCTTATTGGGGCTCGATTGGTTTCCCCACCTCGGCCTAGGGCTAACAGGAGTCCATGCTGTCTCAACCTCAGACACTGACTCCTTATTCGCTGACTACGCAGATGTGTTCAGCGAGGAGCTGGGGTGTTATAATGGAACCCCATCTCGTTCACCGTTGACCCCCAGGCAGTCCCAATCAGATTAAAACCACGTAGAGTTCCATTTGCTATTAGACCAAAACTAGGCTGAATTGGATAAACTACTAAAACAAGGGGTCATTGAGCCAACAGATTTCGCCAAGTGGGAGACGCCCATTGTCACACCCTTAAAAAGATGGTAGCCTGAGAATTTGCTCGGACTACAAGACAACATTCAATAAATATTTACAAGTTAGCGCCTACCCTGTGCCCGTCATTCAGCACTTATTACACACATTCGAGCCGGGCAGTATTTTTGCTAAATTGGACATGTCTCAAGCATATCAGCAGTTCCCTGTTGATAACCAAACAGCGGAACTTCAGACCATCGTCACTCACAGGGGTGCCTTCCGATGCAAGCGTCTCCAATTTGTGTTGGCCCGGGTATTTTTCAATCCCTCATGGAGCGGATTTTACAGGGCCTCCTGGTGTAGTACCCTACTTCGACGACATCTTGGTCTCGGCCAGGGACAGACCCCAACTCTTCCAGAGAGTGCGAGCAGTGTTAGAGAGGTTCAGACAGCATGGCCTCAAGTTAAAAAAAGAAAAATGCGCCATTGCCACTAGACAGGTGGACTTTCTGGGTTATAAAATTGACGCCTCTGGCATTCACCCCTGAGTCCAAGGTTAGGGCAATCCACGAAGCTCCCACACCAACCTCCAAAGCGGAGCTACAAGCTTTCTTGGGGCTGCTGAACTTTTATGCATCCTTCTTGCCCCATAAAGCCTCAGTAGCCGAACCCCTACACAGATTACTAGACAAAAAGTCACCGTGGCACTGGGGGCACAAAGAAGACCAGGCGTTTAACGCCGTCAAATCACTACTTACGTCAGAGGCAGTGCTCATCCAATTCGACCCCAACCTTCCTTTAGTACTGGCAGCAGACGCATCCCCTTTTGGAATTGGGGCGGTCCTTAGTCACAGACTCCCCAATGGCGCCGAGGCCCCATCGCCTTTTTCTCCAGGACGCTCTCGGCCACGGAGCGAAACTACAGCCAAATAGACAAGGAAGCCCTAGCAGCTGTTGCGGCCGTGAAAAAGTTTCACGAATTCCTTTTTGGCCACTTCTTGAACTGGTCACCGACCATAAGCCCCTCCTGGGCCTACTGGCGCGACAAACAGACACCTCAAGTCCTTTCCCCTAGGATGACAAGGTGGACACTTTTCCTAGCAGCCTACTCATACAAACTTATTCTTATGCTCGACTGGGTGAGGAGGGGTGGCCGGGAGGCAACGTTGATAACAAATTCGCACCCTTTAAGACTCGCATGCAGGAGCTGTCCAGTTTGCAGGGTTGTCTACTGTGGGGCACTCGGTGGTCATTCCGACCTCGCTGCGTGCCGAGTCCTGGAGCGTTGCACGAGGGACATCCCGGCATCGTGAGAATGAAGTCATTAGCACGCAGCTACGTGTGGTGGCGGGTCTAGACGAGGACATTGTCAATTGGGTAAGTTCCTGCAGCATTTGCCAGGAATCCCGTCCTGCTCCCCCATCGCCACCCCTACCAGATGGGAGCGCCAGCGCCCTGGTCTAGAATCCATATCGATCTGGCCGGCCCGTGCATGGAAAGATGTTCCTAGTGGTCGTGGACGCTTATTCCAAATGGATAGGCGTGGCACAGCTATCCACGACCACCACACTAGCAATCACCAGCGTGTTAACGCGCCTGTTCGTTACACATGGACTACCCGACTCCATTGTCTCCGATAATGGCCCACAGTTCGCATCAGTAGAATTCAGCCGTTTTGCTGCCAACCTGGGCATTCGCCACATTTTCACAGCCCCATTTCACCCTGCCAGTAATGGGTTGGCTGAAAGCGCCGTCAGGACCACCAAAGAGGCCCTCGCTAGGTTTGGCAGGGATGACTGGCACCACAAACTCGCACGGTTCCTGATGAGCCAGCACTCGACCCCCTGTACAGTCACCAATAAGTCCCCAGCGGAACTTCTGATGGGCGGCGCCTGAGGACTGTATTGGACAGACTGCACCCTCAATACTGCCCTGACTCTCCCCTCGCTTCTACTTGGGGTTAGACATTTTATGTTACAGGAGCCAGTATTCGCAAGGAATTTCGCTGGGGACCCACTTTGGATTCCAGGCGAGGTCATCGCCGTCACCGGGCCGAGATCGTATAGGGTCAGGCTGGAGGATGGTCGCGTCTGGAGGAGACACATAGACCAACTTAGAAGGCGCCTCAGCACCCTTGCCAACAAGAATCCAGAGTCTCCAGTCGAAGAGGAACCACCTCATCCGCCGCCCAGCCACATCGCACCCAACGACCAGTCTGCACCAGCGGTCGCTCCGGTCAGCAAACTCGGACAACAGCACCCAGAGAGTTGACCAGCCTGATCCAACCACGAGAGCTCGACCCCAGTAACCAACCCGGTGGTTTCCGAGGATGCCCAGTCCGGAGGAGGCGTTGGCGACACTATGCCGGCTCAACCGTCACAGACTGATACCGAACAGACAGACAATGTTCCCGAGCTGCGCCGTTCGGGCGCCAACACAAACCCCGTCTACCTCAAGGACTATGCATGTTCGCATCTGGGGAAGGGGTGTTATGTCCTGAGAACTCTAGGAGTTCTCACTCAGGTCCACTCACTTTGTGTGGGCGTTATTCCCCCATTCCCATTGGTTGGTTCTCTCCAGCAGCCAGCTATAAAAGCAGGCTGCGGGGTCCAACCAGTTGCTGATTGCTGCGAGCCAGTTCCAGGCGTGGCAAGCACGGTCAGCCCTTTATTGTAAAATAAAGTATTGTTGCACTCATGCTCTGGTTCAGCCTCTCATTGCTCAAACATAACAGTTACCTTTAATTCCACTATATTTTAAGAGTATCAAATTAGAGAAAGACGCTTTAAAAACTAATCATTTTAACTAAACATTTCAGGAACTTGAAAATAGGATTTCTATACTGTACTGTTCAGCAAAATTCTTTCCCTTCTGACTTTCTTAAAACAGATTTAATAAGAAATGAAATATTTTAAGTTAATCCGGTTTTAAAAGTATGAAAGACTATTCTCTGGCATAAAATTGGTAAGCAATTATGAACTTTCACAGATGTTTCTCTTTAGAGATAAGTTCGGAGGGAATTTTCTGCAAGGATAAGCCATTCACCAAAATCCTTCCTGGAAAACTTTACTTACTTAACTATTTGCTTAGATGAAAGACAAGCACTGGTCTGAGACAACCAACCTGACCCCAGTGTGATATGGGCCACTGACCACTTTTAACAGCTGGAGATCCTGTCCTATTTGTCTGATATGCTTCATTTCATTGTAGACACATTCATATATTCCACCATGCTTTTTAAAAACAATCTACTGAAATGGCAAAGGCTGCATTTAAAAAAAGAATGAATTCAGTGAAATGGCTTTTTTTTCCTCAAAAAAGTAAAATTGACAAGCATTCTAACACTTCCTTCTAGTTCAAATGACAGGAAGACTGGTATGACCCAGTGTTTTCTTTTCCTTGGTTTATCTGTGTCAGCCTCATTACCACACCAGGAAATCAATTCCCCAGGAAAGTTGGAGCCATTTTTTAACTGAGATGACAGAATTTTGCAAATCTGATTGTGTTTTGCCTCTTCCTCCTTCTTGTAGTTTAGTGAATTACAGAGCGTCTGTTTGAGCCACTACCAGAATGTGACATTTTGAATATATTTTAAGAAAGTTTCAATATCTTTCGCCTAGGCAACAGCTTCTGTATATCTCTGTCAAGGTTATTATCCAGGCCCAGTGATCACTCCAGAGGGTACCAGGGAGCAACTGATAGAAAAGGGAATCCCATACTCTCAAAGTCCCATCCACAAAATGAAAGGGATTTGTGCTTGCTTCCCTGGCACATATATGAGAAGAGTAAATAAGCAAAGGAATCCATTGATCAGAGGAAAAGGTAAATGCAGAGTGGACAGACTGTTGGGTCATCATTATGGCTGAAGCAGAGGAAGGGTTGAAATCCAGAAAGATATTTAACAGATAACAGATAATCAGAGTTGGAAGGGACCTTATAGGTCATCTAGTCAAACCCCGCCACCCAAGCGGGAGACCCTACACCATTTCTGACAAATGGCACTGCAATTTGTTAAGATTTATTCATTTGTAGCGAGATTCCACATGATAGTCAATCAACTTAAGACTTGGCATGAGGGAAAGCCCATAAACTCCCTGTTTTCCAACAGTAACTTATAATAACTGACATTTTTGAGAATTGACATTCTCCGCCGCATTCGTTTTCATGGCAATGTTTCATTATTTTTCCCATTCTTTAATCATGATTGCTATATGTATTTTCTTTCCTCTTTTATGAGGCCATTGCAAGGGAAAGGAAACACACTAAATGCTAAAAAGTCCTTACAAAGACTTATAAATCCCACATATGAATTGTTTTAATGCCATTTGGTATCCCAGCAGTAGCCTGAACACAGGAAGGAGAGGATGGAGTCATATATCCCACCATGACTCCTGTCTGTTTTAATCTTATTCTAAAATGCAGCATCACTGGCAGAAAACTTCGTATTGGTAAGGCTAGTCTCTAATCCCAGTAGGATATTAGAAGACAATGAGCCCAGAACTTTTTGTTTTTTTTTTCTATTCGTTTTGTCTTTCCTGTATTAAATAGTTAAAAATAGTTGGTTCGGGCACTAGGCCATATTTAATAAAATTTGCTGATTACTAGCACAGCAATAGGTCCACCAAATGTATCTTTCTGTCGTCAAAGATTCCTGAACTGCTGCTCAGAACTATACAAAATGTCAAAAGTTCCAAATTACAGGAGAAGTGAAGTGCTCTTTTTTTTTTAAACCCAAATGTATTGCTAAATGTGAGATTACTAAATGAATTATTCTGCTAACTTTGAGCAACAGAAAACCACAAAATGCCCCTTAAAAAACATGAGGCAATTTTGAGCTGGCAATATTTAGGGTTCTGCTGTAAAGTGTCCTTACTCTAAGGCTGTTCCCCTCTCAGTGTCCCATTTTACAAGTGACGTAGTATTCATATTTGTACATACCACTTTGCCTTCTTGACCGAGTGAGATCATAATGATCAATATATATTTTCTTGGATTGCAGCTGAGTTTAAAATGTTGAGTAAATTACTGATCCTGTTCCTTGTCTTTCGCACATACCCTGGCCATCAAAAAAAACCAAACACTAGTATAAAATAAACTGCAGAAAATTCGGGCCCTGGGCCTTCCCCCCACTGAGAAATTCCTCTTGTTAGAATATCATATTGGCCATTATTATTTTTTTTACTGCTTGCCTCCAGCTTTCATTTTATACCACAGTCCAAAGAGAAGCCCTATAGATGTATACAATTTGCAAAGATGGGAAGAAAGCTGGGGTAAGGCAAGACAGAAATAAATCACATTGGGGATGATTTAAAAAAAAAAAACATACAGGTTGCATCGTTACCTCAGTTTCCGGTGTTTGACTATTTATTACTATTCCATGAATTGCCTATTGCTCCATTAATATTTAATTAGCAAGAAATGCTAAAAATTCCCAGTTGGATGACTGGAACTCAAAATGGCTGGCAGAAGACATATAGGTTTATCCAAGCTACACAATACATTATGGGTATCTTCAACACGTTCATTTTAAATTATAGTTAATTGACTTCCAGCCTCTGCTATGACTTGAGATTGAAAGACTACACCTTTGTCAAGTCTCTCATCCCCTATCTAAATCAAATATTTGCCCCAGATAACAAACTGCAAACCCATTGCTGTTTCACACTTGGGGAAAATAGCAGCTTTTGCAAAGTAATTTCTTTAGGGACTCTGGCATTATGTGCTTCTTTCGGTATGTGTGCTACGGTCCTACAAAGGAGTTTAAAGTTAGAGGCTGTAGAATCCTAATGCAAAAAAGATATTAACATTCACAAGTACATTGGGTCCTTAAATATAGATCACGGATATATTTTGTCACCCACACATTAAGGAAGAACATGCATAAGAGTTGGTTGGGACTCAGGATGTTGGATTTGGATATAAGACCTTTATGGCCTTTGTCAAGTCAATTTTTGTGTCTGAATGAATGCAAAGGGATGGGGGAGAACACAGCTTCAGCAAACTTACCACAGAACTATGTGTAAAGACTTTTTCCATCAGAAAGTCCACTATAAACTAGAAATGCACCTACCATTCCTAACTTCTCTTCCCTCACCCACATATCACAAACCAGTGACTCCCGTGTTACATTTTATTTTCCCCATTTGGGTAAAACAAGTTCACAGAATCAGATAACAGATAATCACAGTTAGAAGGGACCTTGTAGGTCATCTAGTCCAACCCCCCCGCCCAAGCGGGAGACCTTACACCATTTCTGACAAATGGCAGTCCAATCTCTTCTTGAAAGTCTCAAGTGATGACACTTCCACAACCTCCAAAGGCAAGCTGTTCCATTGGTTGATTGTTCTCACTGTCAGAAAGTTTCTCCTTATTTCCAGGTTAAATCTCTCCTTGTTCGGTTTCCATCCATTATTCCTTGTCCGGCCTACAGGTGCTTTAGAAAATGGCAGCCCCTCAATAAATCTAATTTATTAAGCCTATTCATATCATAGATTAGAACTGACTTTTAATACAGGGCCACAAACCAAAAATGTACACCAAGCTAAAACAAGGTAAGTTTATTTCCTTAGCCATTTGGAGTTCAAAAGCCCTCCAACAGAATCTTTATTCTTTGTAAGTTAGCTACTGTAGCTGGCAAACATAACATTGTCTCTCATCCTGATATTGTCCATAACAAATCTGCTAATACATATCTGCCTTTTCCTTTGTAGTGAACGTGGAAGACAACTGCCCTACCAGCACCATCCTTATGTACGGTGCAAGGAGGACCTCCACAATCACTAAATCTGTTAGAAATTAGTCCTCTTTCCTGTTTCCACTTCAGATTACATTTCTCTCTCCGTTTGTGTACATGCTTTAGAAGGTAAAAATTGTACCTTTCTGAACTAAACCCAATACTAGACTATCTGCAAGTGAGGCATTTCTGGATTTGTGACAAATGAAAGTAAGACTTATTTTTGCAAATGTGTACATTCCAACCCCATGCAGTTCAGGTTAATTTCTATATTCAAGGCAGAAACAATGCATTAGCAAGATACAACCAGACAGCAAATTTGCACTGGCAAATGTCAATATTCTTTTGTGTTTTACCAGAAGATACCAAGATGCAACAATTGGGATTATGCACAAATATACGTTGGCTGTGAGTTACTGTAGATCCCAGCAGCATTTCAAGACATTCAAAATCATCATGCAGAAAGTTCCTTAATAAGATAGCAAACCTAGGCCTGATTAAACATCAAATTACAGTTTTCCCTTTCCTCTGAAAATGCTTAAGGGCAAAATGAAGAACAACAAAGCATAATATGATGGCAGAAATTGAAGGACCGAGGCAAACAGCTTTAATAATGACATACAATTATGACATACAAACTTGATATTCTGTGTTTTTTTCCCCCTCATTAAAATACTAAGGGACAAATCCCAAAGAGTTTTCCCTTAAATATACACTAATAAAATTCGAAGTATCTATACCTTTTTCTCAAGACTCACATTTGACAGTCAAAATTAGAAAGAGACAAGCTGAACATTTCTATTATTATTGTGGTGCAAAGTGTTCCATTAGTTATTCTCTTCTAAAATTAAATCAGTGTCTCGTGTCAACTATTTGAAGTGTTACAAAGAGGGCTGAATAAGAAATTAAAGGAAACTCATGATGTAAGTGGAAGGAAACAAATATGAAAGAAAAGTTGGACAAAAATCTATATATAAATCATGTGCCATATCAAATTAGAACAACTCCGAGCACAAATCGTTCAATATTCCATTAAGATACATTTTCATTCATATTTAAAATTTGACAATCATTCCATAGATTAGCATAGATTCATTTTACTGTACAGTCAAGAATATTTATCTTGCATGATGGACCAAAAATTTAGAAGCTATAAAATCATTTGCCTTCATAAAATAAGGACATTTTGTAACAATACGTCTGCTTGTAATACACAAGTGAATTAAGTTGAATACAAGATAACCATACAAAGTACAGTTTAAAAAAATCATTTTCAGAATCTCACAGCTACATGCAATAATATGTACTCCTCTGAAAAAGAAGTGATGATTGGTCCATGGTACACTGCAAGTTCAGTAAACGCACTGAATCCCTGCTTCATAGAACTCCTTGGCATTTATCCAAAATTCTTTTTGAAAAAGCAAGGAACTGCTTCAGTTCTCAGTTTTATAGCCAATCACAGCACAGCACCGCAAAAGAAAATTGAGCAAAAAGAAAACGTTGCTTTCAAAACACATTTTAGTCATCATTAACATTGATTGCATTCTGACTCTGGCAAACATTCCAGTTGGTTCCTAAAGATGGTATTTGTCCTATATGGTTTGATTTTCCTCAGAAGTTGTAGCATCTCAAAACTTTACAACATGGTCAGTCCTTTGGCATGCTACAAAACTAAAAGTATCAAAGTGTCCATCTCTGTAGCCATTCCATATACAATAATGCCCATTCTTTCTACCTCCATATACAATCATGCCCATTCTTTCTACCTCCATTTTAAGGACCTATTGAAATCCTTCTGAAACATAGTCATCCAAATATGATAGATCACATTCAAACTACACCTTAAATCTCCTTTGTATTTGGGGACAGCTTAATTATCTACTTCATGCTGATTGATCCATATCCTTCAGAAGTATAGATTTATTGCACTATACCTGAGAAGTTGCTATTAAGACAGAAGGTGGGAGTCAGAGAAAAAACACATTATCAAAAATGAGAGCTGGACAGGTGGAGGAATGAAAGTTTTTTGTAGGACAGAAAGGGAGACAAGAGAAATTCAACAAATTTGGGGAAAGCAGTAGCCTGAAAATATCCATCCTCCCTCGCATTGCCTTGCAAATTCTGTAAGGCTTTGTCAGACTTAATTCAAAGTAATCCAGATTTCCTTCATCTCCTTTAGCCAAAAGCTTAACCAAAACTGTTTTGTAATGGCATAACAAAATAAAAATAAAATAATAATAAAACTGTTTTATAATGGCACCCGTTAGGCATCAGTCAAACCAGGTCTACATTTCCCTTAGGAAAGACACAGCGAACGATACATGCAGGGAAGCAAATAGAGAGGCCAGAGTTAGGAACCTTAAAGGCCTGTGACAAGCAGTTCCACCTCACTCTTTCAGGCAGTCTGTCATGACAGTAAAGCTGCAACAGCAGCTCAGGATACCCACAGGGGTGGCTCCAAAACCAGCCTCCAACCATCACTGAAGTATCAGAAATAAGCCAAGAACAAGGAGCATTGTTCTGGGAAGAAGCCCTAAAGTAATCCAAACAATAATATTGTGAAGAAGTGCCTGGAGGGGGAATTTAAGGAGCAGG
The DNA here is from genome assembly GCF_049901715.1 of Pseudonaja textilis. Taxonomy (NCBI): domain Eukaryota; kingdom Metazoa; phylum Chordata; class Lepidosauria; order Squamata; family Elapidae; genus Pseudonaja; species Pseudonaja textilis. The sequence continues at coordinate 30,708,114 of NC_141997.1, forward strand.
AAACAGTCATGAATTCGCATCCCACTCCCACCCCAGCACAGTGCCTTCTCTCAGAAAAAGGAAATGCTTTGCCTCTTCCCCGCCTCCCAAACCTACAAGATTTTGTTTGTTTGTTTCAGACATCTCCAGAGAAGACCCCAAAAGTTTATTTGGGACAAGCTGTCATCCTCATTCCAAAGATGAGCTGGTGAGGGCAGAAGCTGTGAGGGGGGGGCGGGGGCTTTATTTTTTCCCTGGAATATCTTCTCCACAAAGTAGCTCTGCGCCTTTGGCAAAGTTGCCTGCCACCAGCATGCGTCCCTCAGACCGCAGTGCTTGGCAGTGGGGGAGGGAGGGTGTCTTCCGGTCTCGAGAAGCACAGCCCACCGAACCCCGACTCTACCCCGCCAGTGTCGATCCTGCAGGGAAGCATTTCGTGCCTCAGGCTCCTGGGCTCTTCTTGTGGGGTTGGGGCATTCTGGCCTCCCCCAATTTTCTGGGAAGGAGCTTCCTTGTTGCAGCAGTCATGAAAACTACTAGTGAGGGGGGAGGGAGTAGACAAAGGGAAGAAAAGCTTTCTCGGGAAGCAGAGTTTGTCTCTTTGGCATCACTCCAGTCCCGAGAAGGCAAGTAAGAAAGCTCTGGTGTGACTGTCCCAAACTCTGGTAGGCCTCAGCTTTCCCAATCCTGCTGCAGCTTGTTGATGCTGGGTGACAATGCAATGCATGCTAGTGATGTACTACACTGCAGTACCAGCATCCAGGAACCTCTTGCTTAAAAGCTTCCACTGCAGGGCAGGCAATAGGACAAGCACACATACTGTGGACAGAGGCACATAACAAATGCATGCAAGGGCTTAAGCAGTCTTTCCCTTCTCCTTGATTTTGTAGGCGTACCAAACGCTTTGGAGATGCTTCTCTCCAAAGAATGCAAGTGACTGCAGATACTCCAACTGACATCCCAGAGAGGCATCCCATCCCACAACTGAAAAGTCTGAGTCGGGGGCGGGGGGGCTGGCAGGAGGGGGGGGATCTTGCTTCCCCGCCAGCACAAGCCTTCGCCCGCTGGTCAGTGCTGTTCCCTTCCTTTCCTTCTCTTCTGTTGACAGCAAAGAACAAAACGGAAAAGCGAAGGGTTGGAGGAGAAAGTGAGCTGTAGGGCACCAGCATTTCCTCTTTCAGTGTCCTGCAAGTTCTTTCTTGGAGTTGCCTGGGACTGACCGCATGACTGTTACGCAGAAAGCGAACAGACAGGCTGGCGTTCAAAGGGCCCCCTCCCTGTACCTGAGTGGCAAGGCAAAGAGGAAACCTATCAAGGCACATTCACACATGCAGACACACACCCCTCTGCTACACTCTTGATAAGCAGGTGGACTTTTCTTCCGTTCCTTCTACAGGCACAGGCTCCCTGAAAAGCAGCTCCTTTGACCAGCTAGGGATGGAGGAAAGGGGCTTGCTTGAAGAGCGCACAGCTGGGATGGCAAGCCATCACTTCACATACTTTTGAAACACAAACCTTGTTGGAAAAGTTGTGCCAAAAGTCCCTTGGAGCCACCTACAAGCCACAGGCGTGTAAGAGTGCAGCCACAGGCGTGTAAGAGTGCAAGGCCTTGAGATCTCTTCTGGAAGCTAACTGCACCCATGGGCTGTGGGGGAGTTTCAATTCAGCAGCATGCTACAATTTCATCTTCTAGTGATCTAAATTTCTCCATTTCTGGCTTCAACACAGTCCAAACAGATCTGTCTAGTCGTGTCCAGCCTGACCCTTGCTTGTTTCCATACAATGGGAACCACACATGCAAGTCGACACTGGCCTAACTCCATTTCCCTCAGTTTCCCCTCAACAGGACTGCAGATCTGCCTTCGGCGAGCAACAGACAGTAATACAAAGGAAAAAAAAACAACGTGATGTAATGTATTGCTTACCAGTTGGGTTCTTGTTTTTCTTAAGACTCTTGCCACAAAGACACTGCAGCATATGCGATCCTTTGCTGAAAATGTTCCAAAGAAACCACATTGATTTGGGCGAAAAGCAATCCAGCGCTTATACACCCTGAGATAGATGAGACCCTTGTGGTTGTTGCATAATAATAAATTGAGATCAGTTCTCCTCAAAAGGTGCACCAGTTTTATCATAGACAACAACAAAGGGGGAAAAAAAATAATAATAAATTTGCTCTCCCAGGGTTTTCCCCCCCCTTTTCCCCTCACGTGGTTTCTTTCTTTCAGACTTCTCAACGGATGCGTTTTTCAGCCAGAGTGAATGGTTATTCCCCCTCCAGAATGACGGTGGATTATCACCCAAAACTGTGGAAGGAAAAAAAAGACATAGATCCTCTCCTTTCTGTCTGTTTCTTCCCTTTCAGATCGAAGCCAACCAAGACATGAGGCGATGAGATTCCAGCCAAGGCCAAAAACTAACCCGAGACCACAGTGAAAAAGAGAAGATCCCCAAAGAAGACACCATTGCCTGTTACTTGATGGTTAGGTGGATGGGTGGATCTGCAGAACAAAGCCAAAACAGGATGCATCCTACCAAAAGATAAGCATGGTGCAGCTCCTGGAAGAGAGAACACGCAGCCAGTACCACCACTACCATCTACCTGAAGTCTGATGGATGAAAGCAGGCGCTCCACTCGGAAAGTGCTGATTTTTACCATCAAATCATCTCAGTGACATATGCAATTGTGTGGCACCTGCAGTTCCCAGTCAGGCTGCACAACAGATGCAAAGCTTAGCCCTTAGCACGCAGGCAAACATACACATCACGGAGGCAGCTCTCTTCTCTTTCCTTCTCTCTCTCTCTCTCTCTCTGTGCTTCGCCCAAGACCCAGCTTGCATTAGGAATTTCTCTATCTTCCCTGCACATGCAGAGAGAGAGAGAGAGAGAGAGGGAGAGAAAGATACATGCACACACACACGCTCACTCTCTCTCTCTCACACACACACACACACACACGCACACGCACTCACACTCACACAAACTGGATTTTGCTCCTGAGCCTTGGATATGAGTTACAGGCATTCAACTGGGAGTAGGAGGAGTTGAAATTTGCATCAAGAGACTGGCTTTCATGACGTAGCCACGTGCTTCCAGGCCTGTCACCAGTGAGATGCTTCAGCCAGCCCAGGGAAAGCAGTGTCACTGCAGTCTCTCCCTCCCCTCCCTTCTTCTCCCCCCCCCTCCTCCATTCCTTTCACCAAGCATGCTGCAGCTTAAAATACTGGACAGAGACCGCCACTTGTAACCTCCGAGGAACTACATCCCTGCATGCTAACAAGACCTCAGACCCACCACTCGACACATAGACTTGCCTGAGACTTTCCTTTGAAAACTCTTTACTGTTCGTGAGAAGAGAAAAAATCTAATTACAGACTGAACCATAGGGTCACAAAGAAGAAATGAACTTTCCCCTTTTTCCTGAAGAGCCAGGAGTCCACCCAATGATCCCACTTTCCATCTACACAGTCTCCTCCTCAAAAGAACTACGTCAGCAACAAGAAGGAACTAACAGGAACACGTTGCCTCTTCTTCTCTGCACACCTCCTGAGAAACAAATAGACTTTCTTCCAAATTCTGAACTGAAAAAACTGACATCTGTCCATCCAGGAGAAAAAGTGCTGATTTTGGAACTGAAAAGAACCTCAGCTGTCACCCCAGTTTAAATGATTGACAGATCTTGCTCAGGACTCTATCTGTAAAATGAGAATAAAAATGAGCTATGTTGCTTTATTCTTATGCCAAAAAGCAAGGTTAATACAGAAAAATATCCAATATATTTTTATAAAAATTTGAGTTTGTTATTTAAAATGCCGAGAAACCCATTTCCTTATTGATACAGACCTGTACATCTCTTTACAATCACATATTATCTCCATCTACCCCATTCCTTCATTCAGGCAAGAATGTCCCAAAATTGTTCCAGGAGCAATGAATTTAATATCTGCTATGTTCTCGGATCTTTATTATTACCAATTTAGCACCTCCATTTTACTAAAAGGAAACCTACCCATAAAACTGATTTTAAAATGCGATTATTTTTTTTCTTTAGAAGGAAGATGTTCCTTGTTGCTCGCATTCAAAGACTCTTTATCTGACGTGTAAAAGTATTAGACACACTATTTCCAAACTGGAGAAAGGATATTAATTTAAAATATCTTTGGTAAACCCTCTCTTACAAGAGTTCTTCAAGAAATGGTAAATATGAGAGATTGCAACTAGTTGGGCTGAACTAGTTGGCCATATCACATGGGGGGATTTAGCAAAGAAAGCCATTATGTTGGGAAGAGTTAGCAGTAAAAGGAAAGCAGGCCTCCAAAGAACATGGTGGCTGGACACCTTCACAAAGCTGACACCAACCAGAGCACAAAAAAAGCTCAAAGAAACAGTGCAAGATTGGAAGATGTAAAGAGACCTGGCCCTCGAATCACCAAGAGTTATGGCTGACTGAATAACATCATTATCAGAACTCAGTCTCCTCGAGCCTATGCAACAAACAAGGGTTGACCCTTCGACCAAGGTTTTCTTCTTTCAGACCAGACTTAGGGAGAAAAAGAAAGGAAAGTGCTTTGGATCTTCCTTCTAGAAGCTCAGTAACAGCATAGCCAAAAAGGCATTAAGAGTTGTTAACCAAATTTTGCGGAGCTTCTTCTCCAGTAACATTGAACTGTAAACCAGGGCATACAAAACCTTCACCAGACCAATTCTCGAATGCAGCTGGAATCCACACTGTATAACGGACATTAATACAATTGAACAAGTCCAGAGGTATTTCATGAGAAGAGTACCCCACTCCTCAGCTCGCCATAGAATATCTTATGCCACCAGGCTTGAAATTTTGGACCTAGACTATTCAGAACTACGCCACTTAAGGTCTGACCTAAGCTTAGTATGCAAAATTGTCTGCTACAATGTCCTTCCTGTCAATGACTACTTCAGCTTCAACCACAATAACACACAGGCAAACAATATATACAAACTCAAAGTAAACTGCTCCAAACTCAATTGCAGAAAATATGACTTCAGCAACAGAGTGGTCAATGCCTGAACTCACTACCTGACTTTGTTGTTACATCCTCAAACCCCCAAAACTTTAACCTTAAACTGTTTACCGTGGACCTCACTCCATTCCTAAGAGGTCTGTAAGGGGGCGTGCATAAGTGCACCAGCGTACCTACCACCCCTGTCCTACTATTCCTATTTATTCAGACTCATTTATATACTTATACCAGTTTATACTTATATGTTTATATGTTACGTTCATACTTATACCTGTCTTCTCATACATGCTTGACAAATTAACTAAATAAAATAAATAAGTAAATAGAAATAGAAAAATCTGAGCCAAGCTTGAAACAGAAAAGGTAGCTATACGATTCTGTAGTCTTCAATGTGGGGAAGCTTCTAATATAAATATTCTTATTAAACCAATGTAATTAAATCTCTAGATGTAAAAGGGAGCTTACCAAGAAAAGGATTATAGGAACAATTTATAGGAATACAGGGAATATAAGGGAATACAATGACCATTGCATTTTGCATTTCAAAATGGGTTCAGAATTCAATACAAAGTGACAAGAGATGATATTAGCTTCCTACTTGTATGTTGTTGTACTTTCTTTACCTCTTCCCTTTCTCTTCCTGCACTGTCCTAAGTTTATAACATATAGAGTAGGGGTCTTCAAACTTGACAGCTTTAAGACTTGTGGACTTCAACTCCCAGAATTCCTTCTCCAGTCATGTTAGCTCAAGAATTCTGGGAGTTGAAGTCCATAAGTCTTAAACTTGCCAAGCTTGAGGACCCTTGATACAGAGGATAGGAGAAACCATATTCTTTTGAGTGACTGGGTGGTGCTTTGTTCAGTTATGCAAAAGAGAAATTTTCCAGTAGTTGGATCCATCTGCCTAACAACACTTAGTAAAATAATAAAGGTGCAATCCAGTAGTGGGATTCAAACTTTTTTACTACCAGTTCTGTGGGCATGGCTTGGTGGGCGTGGCTTGGTGGGCATGGCAGGGGAAGGTTACTGCAAAATCTCCATTTCCGCTCCACTCCAGAGGAAGGATATTGCAAAATCCTATTCCCTCCCCACCCTACTAACCTGCTATCTAGCTCCATTCTCCTGGATAGCGTAACCAAAGAAGACCCAGCCGATCAGCTGGGACTCAGGAGGCAGAGACTAGATGGGGGTGGGGCCAATCAGAGGTGGTATTTGTGGGTCCTCTGAACTACTCAAATTTTCCACTACCGGTTCTCCAGAACTGGTCAGAACCTGCTGAATACCACCTCTGCTGCAATCTAATTTTCACTAGTTGTAGCACTGTATTGTATACATGATAAGTGTGACTTTTTACTGCTTGTACTAAACTTAGTACTGTTGTTTAAAAGAGGACGTTTTTATGACCTTTACCCGTCATACAGAAAGCCCAGCATCTAATATTAAAAGTTGTAAGAAACCCAGTGTCAGTAAAAATACTTTTCTTTTCCAGTTTCCTATTCTTTTTTCCTTTTTTAATTGCTTGTAAATCTGCAAATATCCATTCAGGTTACTTGTGAGGCTGCCTCTCCCTAAGATTATATACCTGTTCTCCTAGGTTATATAGAGTGAATGAGCTTTGGGTTCCCTGCCTTAAATGTTGTCATTTGGTGGGCCTTTGGAAGTGGGCCTTTTTGATGGCTGTCCCAGTTCTCTGGAATAGCCTCCCACTTTGAGATTAAAGAGATTTCCACCCTTTCACCCTTCCAGAGGGCTGGAAGGGAAGGGTATTTTTTTATCATTGTTTTACGTGTTGTGAGCTGCCTAGGGTCATTGTAGGAGATTGGCAGTCTTATAAGTCCTCTAAATAAATACATTCAGGCCATTCTGAATTTCTGCTAAGCATTTTATTGGGACTATGTAATCAAGAAATCAAAAGATGCTTGCTCCTGGGGAGGAAAGCTATGCCAAATCTAGACAGCATACTAAAAAGCAAAGACATCATCCTGCCAACAAAAGGGTGTATAATCAAGGCTATGGTTTTCCCAGTTGCGATGTATGGCTGTGAAAGTTGGACTATAAGGAAGGCTGCACACCAAAGCATGGAGGCCTTTGAACTCTGGTACTGGAGAAGACTCCTGCGAGTCCCTTGGACTGCAAGGTGATCAAACTGGTCAGTCCTAGAGGAGATCAACCCTGACTGCTATTTAGAAGGCCAGATCCTGAAGATGCAACTCAAATACTTTGGCCACCTCATGAGAAGGAAGGACTCACTGGAGAAGAGCCTAATGTTGAGAAAGATTGAGGGAAAAAGAAGAAGGGGACAATAGAGAATGGGGTGGCTGGATGGAGTCACTGAAGCAATCAGCGTGAGCTTAAATGGACTCCGGAAGATGGTAGAAGACAGGAAGGCCTGGAGGAACATTGTCCATGAGGTCGTGATGGGTGGGACATGACTTCGCAACAAGCAACAACAACAACAAAAATACTCTTGGGGACATAATTCAGGTGTTCAACGAAAGGAAAAAAGGGACCAAATAAGAGGTTGTGCATTTCTATTGATGTCTTGTTCTAAAACAGGAGTCCCCAACCACCAGGCCACATGCCACTACCAGGCCACAGATATGATGACCCAGAGTATCTCAGAAATATAACCAAAAACAAAATGTAAATAAAAGTCCTTTAATGCCTTCAACTTGGCTTCATTGTTTAATTGTTCACAGTGGAGGACTAAACTATTTTCAAAATAACATTTCAAAAGCAAGAAACACAGTTCACGTTCAAAGAGCCGATAACGAAGCAAAAACCAAAAACAAACCTCACTGAATAAAGTTCCTCGACAGACCAGGATAGTTAATTGCCAATTTCAGAAAGATAACCAGGGACAGTCCATTGGAAGAACAACAACCAAGATAAACCTTCTTTAGAAATAAAAGACTAATTTGTCTCCAGCATCTGTTAGCACACAGGTCCAACCTTTTATACAGATCTCACACCTGCAACCCATGAAGAGGATTGTGGCCCTCTCCTCCCAAGTAGACCACGTTTTACCCTGATCCTCTCCTCCCTGTGTGCCCTAGGATGGATAGAGGATGGGCCTGGGTCCTCCTCTGACTGCTCAGCCAGTCTCTGCCCTTCCCCAGCCTCCTCCATAGCCTCTGGAGCCACACTTCCACTCCCTGTTGTCTGTTCTTCCTCTTCCTCAGAGTCAGTCTCCACCAGGGGCATGACAGCTGGCCACTATCAGGCCATGACCACTTCAGAACAGGGCCGCATGAGAGGAGGGCCAGTGCACATGTGCAGCTTCACTCAACATGAGTGGCAGACCAGGGCACACAGTCATGCACGCACAGCGTCACTCATGTGAACAGAGCCCGTACCCAGTTCCATTCTCCCCACCCCCGCAAGCCAAGCTACCAAGCTGCAAAGTTTGGGGATCGCTGTTCAAATGAACCCTGAATTCACATAATTCAGAAGTGCGTGATTCTGTTGCAGGTCTTTCTGACTAAGCAAATTATTTATCCCTGTTAAGTGGGGGCAAAAATAAACAAGATGAAGATAAAAAGAAAGCTGATGACTAAGTGATGGTAATGTCATCTGGATTCTTCATAAAATTATCCCATTTAACTATGCAGATTGTTCATTGAAAAGATCTGGAAGCAAACTTGCCATGTGGCAGCGTCATATGTCTATGATTTTAAACTTGTTCATCTCTTCACAGATGATATTGCAGTCAAAGAGTCTACATCAGTAGTTTCCTGTTGAAATATTCAGTCCTGGATCTGGTATTCTTCAACATTTTTATTATTAATGTCATGGAGGAAGAAGTTACATTTGAGAATGAGGCAAATTTGGGTGGCCAATCTAATATAACAATTTTCCTACTGATGGAAGTTAAAACCCACCCCTCTCTTAGAAAAATGAAATATTTTAGGATATATTTAAAAGGCAGAATATTTCCCCTAAAAGAGAAGTAGAAACTCAGAGAGGCAGAAACTCACCCCCCCACACACACTTTGCTAATGGGCCGTTAAAGCCTGGGTCAGTCTATTTTACATAACAAAGATCTATCTCCTTCAGGCAGTCCCATAATCGGAATTGCCCAAAGCCCTTTCGTTACATCATCATCCAGCAATGCTCAACCAAGCCTGGGGCTCAGGACAGCCTACAGAGTTGCCCCCGCATGGCCCCATGGGAGTCTGACAACCAATCAGAATACAAGCTCAAATTCAATTCCAACAGAGGATGTAAAACCCAGGGACTCTTGGCATCTTTTTCCTTTTTTCGCTCAGGAGCTCCAGGTCATGTGATCCTGTCCACCATTAAACCATCTTTCCAAACAGCCTCCAAGTTTCCAGTGTCTTTTTCCCCATTTGGCATTGAACCCAGAAGGATATTTCTTCCAACGTTACTTTGGACATATTATGCAAAGCCTTAGGTCTCTGGAGAAGGGTCTATTGCTGAGAGAAGTGGAAGGAAAAAGAAGATGACCAGCAGCAAAATGGATGGACTCAGTTACAATGGCAATGTGCGCACAGTTAGAATATGATCGAGTTAGGGACAGACTGTCACAGACAAAAATCTGTCTATGTGCTCACTCAGAGTTGACAACAATTTGATGCCACAAATCAATCATTGTAATATTAAAGAAGACAGAAATAAAATTCAGTGCCATCCTGATAGGTTCATGAAAGTTTAATGTAGCAGAATGAAAAATAAAGAGACAAATGGAAAATTGCTCATGTGAGAACCAGAAGACAAAACGCAAAACTTTGTTAGGAGACTGGAAGATTTAGCCTCGGGAAGACAATTCTTGAGAAAAAGAGGAGGACTGTTCAGAGATTGTCACAAAAAAAGAAGGTCAGGACCTGTGCTATCTTCTTGCACAAATTGCAGGCATGCAATAATGGACCTAAATTGCAAAAAGGCAGACTCTAAATGAATATTGTGTGACAATGGAATCAATTACTCAAAGATGTTGTAGGTGTCCCTTACTAAATGTATTCATGTGGAAGATAAACATCTGAGATGTTTTGATATATATATTCCTTCAATGAGCAAAGGATTGGACCCAATTACTTAAATGACCCTTTTCAACTACTGTATATTATTTATTCTGTGCCATTTGGCACTTGAACTGAAAATGAAAAAAAACCTAAAGCAGAGAAGAACAAAATGTTCAAATGGCTAACAAATGTTGCTTTAAGAGAAGGTCTACATGAGGGGAAGTGAGATGAAAGTGAAAAATTCTCAATAATCTTTCAAATACAGACTATGAAGGTTTACTCAGGAGTAAGTCTCAATTATTTTACTGAGATTTATTGTCAGAGAAGTGTATAGAAAATCTCATCCTTTATCTGCAATATTATTTCAGTTACACTCCTAACTGATTATTTTGTGGTGTTCAGTAATAGTTTCGGAAATGCTTTTTTTATAAACTTCTACACTTTAATTTTAGAGATATTTGCAGCTTTTCTTTGTGTTGCTTTACAGAAATTGCCTAGGTGATCGGATTTTAGATAGTTGCTGGGTTGCAGCAAACTAGTCAAATACTGTACTGTAAGTATCTTATCAAAAAGATGACCTGTTTTAAGGTGGCAAAAAGTTGGATGGAGAAGAACCTGTGAAAGTAGAAATCTATCAATGTCATACAGGATACTGAAAAATGCAAATCTGCACTCTTTTTCCCATTGTGCTCCTTGCTCTATCAATATTTTCACAAAGCCTGCCTAGTCTACCAGTTTCTCCTAGGAGGTTAAAAATATTTTTTTTGTCAGAAAAGGTTTTTTAAAAAAGTCAGATGATGAATTTAACCACATGGTCATGGCTGCCATTTTGATTTTTTTAAAATTGCTCATAGGGACCTGGTGGCAGGTAAGAAGCAATGGACCTGTATCATTTTTACTTGTTTCTAAACGTATTACTTTTGTTCAGAGACTCCTAACGTAAAATCAAATTTTTATTTATTTATATCCCGCTTTATTACTTTTATAAGTAACTTAAGGTGGCAAACATACCTAATCCTCCTTCCTCCTCCTATTTCCCTACTGCCACAACGCTGTGAGGTAGGTTGGACTGAGAAAAGGTGATTGGTCCAAGATCATAATATTAAAAACATGATATTAAAAAAAAACCTTTCAAATACTTCAACTACCTCCTCCTCCCCTCCCCTTCCTTCTTTTTCTGCTTCTGCTTCTTCCATATCTGTCATTGGCGATCATGTTGGCGATCCTATTTTTATCAACAGCCACATGAAAAAGTGTTGTTGAGTTTTGTCCAAAACAGTCCCTTAGATTTTTGAAGCCATGATGTTCCTCTGCCTGGACCTCGTTTGCCTTCAAAGTTTCCTTTCAACTGCATAAGAAACTGTAATGATATGTAGAAAGACTGTCAGTGTTTTCAGCATGACTACTATTGTGAGACAACCCAGGAGCACAACACAGGACACAGAGACTTTGCCTTTTAACAGTGGTTTATATACAAGACTACTATATACATTAATATTAATACATTATACATCTTAGGCACATACCAGACAAGCAATCATTCTTCATTACTCTGCACAGAGAACTACAATGGAGATAGAACACAAGGAAAGAGAGAGAGATGCCCTCTCATGGCCGCCTTTATATAGACAGCTTCTTAAAGTGCCAATAACTCTGCTGACCCAACCTCAGTCTTAAAGTGGCAATACCCTGCTGACTCATTTTCATTTCATCAGTATTTACACCCTTACAACAGCTGGTCAGCTATTAAATTGTCATTACCTTAACAAAGATTTTGGGAGATGGGGCAAAGAGATGATACCTTATGCTACGCCATGTTTATTGTAATCATAATTTGCACTTCTTTAAGTCAGAAAGTGCAGGATTTGTAGACCCACAATGTCTAGGATCACTTAACAAAAGCTAAGCAAAACATTTTGGCGTGACACAACAGTTTCTGAAAGGAGATAACTATGTGTTCAGTGGGAATGGAGTGGTAAATTTTACACTTTGAGGTAAGAGGCATAAAAATAATGAACAAATAATCTTTTGTGTTTTCAGACACCACATGTGATATAATTGTGGAAAGCCTGGGATTAATTCAGTGGGTTGCAATTTGATGCACCTAATAATGAAAGGGGTGAAATGAGCAGGGTTTAATAAAGTATGATTTGGTGAAGGAAATACTGTGAAATGTGTGCTATATTTGAAATTAATTCCAGTCCTTCACTACTGTTAGGTAGTACCCAGATAGTTTTTCCATAATGGCTTCCTCGTGTATTTTTTTATTATTATTGGATTTATTTGATTCACATCTCATTTATTGCTGAATACTGATTTCCAGCTTTGATGAATAATGGATAGCCACGATTTACTTTGCTTCATTATCTTGTAAAATTTGTCCCAGTTAATACCAGAAAAAGAAATCATGCATATACAAGTAATCCTTGTTCATTTAGTGACCATTTGAAGTTATAACGGCACTGAAAAAAGTGACTTGGGACCATTTTTCACACTTATGACTGTTGCACCATCATGTGATTTACATTCAGATACTTGAAAACTGACTCACGTTTATGACGGTTGCCCTGTCCTGGAGTCATGTGATTTGCTTTGGCAACCTTCTGACAAGCAAAGACAGCAGGGAAACCAAATTTACTTAACAACCGGGTTACTAATTTAAAAATTGCAGTGATTCCCTTAACAGATATGGCAAGAAAAGTTGTAAAATGGGGCAAAACTCACTTCACAAATTTCTCACTTAGCAACATAAATTGAATTGAATTGAATTCTTTATTGTCATTGTACGTATATACACAGTATACATACAACGAAATTCACATAACATCCAGAGACCAGACTCAACATGCACACACACATGATAAACCCCAAACACCTCCCCACCCACTAAAATTTCCCGCCTCCTAAAAAACACACAAGCACCCACACAACAGACAGTAATACTGTCCAACAGCTCACTGATGGTGGTCCTTAAGTTCATTGTTAAGTGCAATTATAGTTCTGGGATAAAAACTATTCAGAAAACGTGTGGCCCAAGTTTTAATTGTTCTGTATCTTCTGCCAGTTCATAAAGATTGTAAGCAGGATGGGAAGAGTCTCTGAGAATGTTGTGCAACTTCCTCAAACAGTGAGATGCGAAGATGTCGTCCAGGGCTGGTAGCTGGAGCCCAATGATATTCTGGGCCATTTTAATGATTCTCTGTAGGGATTTTTTGTCCACTACAGAGTTGCTCCCATACCATACAAGAACACAGTGTGTCAGAACACTCTCAATGGTACTGCGGCAGTAAGACAGAAGTAGATACTGAGATAGATTTATCTTCCTGAGCATTCTCAGGAAGGACAGTCTCTTCTGTGCCTTCTTTACAAGCATGTTAGCATTCATAGTCCATGATAGGTCCTCTGAGATAAAAGTGCCCAGAAATTTAAAACTATCAACTCTCTCCACCTCCTCACCATTTATGTACAATGGTAAATGTACATCTCTCTTCCTCTTGAAGTCAATTATAAGTTCAATTATTATAAATTTTGGGCTCAATTGTGGTCGTAAGTCAAAGGCTACCTCTATCACTTTTGCACTTCTGAACAGCAGAGTTCAGAATTTGTATAAACTACTCCAAAAATATGCCAGCAGACTTTTTAAGCCAAAGTCTCTTCTGTGTAACCTGAGGAATGTTATCCAGTGCACAGTTCTAATCTCATTTATCTTCTATAACAGCAGTCGCCAAGCGGTGGGCCGCGGCCCACTGGTGGGTCATAAGAAAATTTTGGTGGGCCAAAGAGAAATCTCACCCCCAGAGCACCCCCCCAAAAGCAATTAATCCAGGCTGCGCAGAAACATAAGGCTGGGCCGCCCACATGGCCCATGGGAATCCTCCCTGCCCATTCAATCCTTACCCGGCAAACTTGCCTGCTAAATTTCTATTTTTCCTTTTTCCGACCATCATCTGTTCTGCTGTGTTGAGAGATTTAGATTAGCTAGGAAGCAGGAAATGGTTGGATTTCTTGCTTTCTAGCTAGTCTTTAGATCTTTGGCTCTGCTTTTAAGGACAGCCGAACCTCCCTTAGGACTGAAGGTTCTATTATTCAGTACAGACTCATGGCAAGCAAATTTGAGAGACTGAGCTAGCCGATGGCAGATAGATCGATCACTGAATGATTCTGTGAGCAACTCAATTTTCCTGCCTGCTTTGCCTGATTTGGGGTAAAAGTTGTTCCTTTTTTAATAAAAAATTCAATATTTGCATACATGGTGTGTTGTGAGTTAATTTTATGAGTTTGCTTGCAAGCAGATTTTATGTGACAGACTGAGCTAGCCAATGGCAGATAGATAGATTTCTGAATGAATCTGTGATTCTGTGAGCAACTCAATCTGCCTGCCTGCTTTACCTGATTTTGAGTAGAAGTTGCTCTTTTTTATAAAAAATTCAATATTTATATAAATATTTATAATATTTACATACAAGCCATGTCCAGCCAGTCACATGACCACCAAGCCACACCCACAAATTAGGCCACACCCACAGAACCTGGCGACCCCTGTTCTATATTATATGGTGGAAACAAACAACAGCCAGTGCTTAATATTTTTCCCTATAACACATCTTTGAAAATAAAAGTTGATGATAAAATATCCCTCAAAATAAATAGCTCTATATTGTCCAAATGCTTTCATAACTGGATCACAGGCTGCTTTATGCTGTAATGGTTTGTCTGAGTTTGGTTTAATGTGTGATATGAACCTATGCATTGTGTATAATAATTAGAGTTAAATGGGTGCATATATATGTGAATCCATTTATTTTGTAATTCAAATGCTTCAATGCACTATCACCGTGCTTCTGTGGTTCTGCTTCTTTTGATAACATGTATGTTAATAAATCTATTAAAATGTTTGTATAAGGACCAAGTACCTAAAGTTTTGTCTAACTTAGACGTGATATACTGAAGCATATGAATGAGACCAGGATCTGCTGACCAAAGTACTGAAGCAAATAAGTTATTCCTGTTACTTGCAGCCACTGCTACTTTATAGATGTATTTTACAGGTTTTAATTTCTTGTTAATTTTTTTTTAAAGTATTGCATGTCTTTCTTAATTAAAGTCTTAAATCAATATAGCCACTTTTCTTCCAGAGGCTGAAAAAACATTATGCATTGCAAACTGTATACCCATGAAGCATAACTCTTGTCCATTGCCAGCAAAATCTTTACTACCAAGATTGGTATGGAAATTTGATCCTCAAACTTGTACAGAAGGGATTAACCTTCTGGTCTAAAGCAACGTTCTTGCTGATGAAACAAAGCTTCTTGCAATTCTTGTTTTGCCATGATACAGAGGTAACAGTGTTGAATATCTCTCAGCAATTTTGCACTTTAAAGTTATTTATTTATTTTTAAACAAGCAATTGATTTTCAAAAGAAGGCCAGAGCTCCTGTCATAACCTTATTATGCAAAGCTTCTTCTCCAGCAACATTGAATCGTTAACTAGGGCATACAAAAACTTTGCCAGGCCAATTCTCAAATACACCTCGTCCACTTGGAACCCTCGCTGTATATTGAATATTAACACAATTGAGCGAGTTCAGTGGTATTTCTCAAGAAAAGTTCTCCACTCCTCCATTCACAATAGAATTCCCTATTCCTCCAGGCTCGAAATTTTGGGCCTGGATAATCTGGAATTGCGCCACCTGCGGTCCGATCTAAGCACAGTACACAAAATTGTCTGTTACAACACCTTGTCTGTCAATGACTTCTTCAGTCTCAATCACAACAATACACAGGCAAACAACCGATACAAACTCAAGGTAAACCGCTCCAAACTTGATTGCAGAAAATATGATGTCAGCAACAGAGTGGTCAACGCCTGGAACACCCTACCCGACTCCGTTGTTACAGCCTCAACCCCTCACAGCTTCAACCACAAACTGTGGACTTCACCCCATGCCTAAGAGTTCCTTAAAGGGGGAGTGCATAAGCACACCAGCGTGCCTACTGTCCCTGTCTTACTGTCCCCATTTATCTGTATTTACTCCCTTTGTTCTTATTTATATTTATATTTTGTTCTTGGTCATATTTATACTTGTTATCTTGTACATGTTTGACAAACAAATAAATCAAATAAATAAAATTATTGATGCTGGCTTCAATTGTACAAAAGTTGGGATCTCATAGTACTCAAGGCCAGAAAATTGCCCATTCCTGGGTTTGTATGTTTGGGTTGGTAAACTCATTTCCATAAACCTATAGATTTTTCTAATAGCATATTTTTATTTTGGCATGTCCAGATATAGAGTTAATTTGGTTTGCTTATCATCCATATAAATAAGTAAATATATTTTCATAGACACGTACTTATATATATATGTACATGACTATGAAAATGCTTATCTATGAGAGCCAGTGTAGTAGCTAAAGGCTCTAGGCAAGAAATCAAGAGGCCAGGAGTTCCAATCTTAATTTAGGAAACTCTAAGATTTAGGTAATTGCAAACCACTAAAAAATGCTGACAAAAACATGATCTTCTCCATCATCTTGGCAGGAGTCAAAATAACTTGAAGGTACACACACACACACACACACACACACACTTGTGCCATAACCAACAGTAATAGAGCATTGCCAAATCTCAGCTAGTTGGTTGCCATAACTGACCCAGCTGAGTTTCAGCACCTCTCTATTATTTTCCATAGGATTACATTAGTTATTAACTAAGATTACTTCAGTAATGTAATATCATTTCCTTTCCTGCTATAACGCTGTACAAAATATTCAAGAATCCTTGGTACAGAGCTCTCGTTGCCATATTCTAGCATATTCATTCATTCCTGAATTTCTTTTATATCAGCAGTTGTCTCACAATGGAGAGTGATTTTTTTGGATAAGTGAGACTTGAATGTGTGAATTGACTCAACTCAGAACATAAAATGAAGCAATATAAAGCTTGTATGATGATAGATTCACTTGTGGAAAAGATTATTTACAGTCTTTCCGTATCTGTGTTTAAATCAGGTCCATTTCCTCAAGTTTGTGTGAAAAAGGCTTTAAAACTGAAACCCAGTTTCCCGATCTTAGATCTCTCCTGGACTTCTGAAGGCAGTCAGGATGTAATTCTTCACCTACCAAATTTAAATTCCTAGTGGATTTTCTTCTTTTCTTTAATTCTGTCCCTGGCAATATGCACTAACCACCTGAATGACACACTGTAACAGTAAATGAAATGTAAATTCTTGCAGGTTATCCAGCACATCTCTAGGTCAGTTGCATTTCACTTGTCTACAATATGCCTAACAAATACCATTCTGTCAAGGTCCCCATTTGACAAAAATGATCCAGCCTGCTATGCTTTGGATCAGATACTAAGAATAAAGCAATTTCTCTGACAGTGAAACAAACTAGATCTAAATCAGTTGCTAAAAATATAACATTGAAAGCCTCTCATACAATTCCAAACCATATTATGTCATCCTAGAAGAATTCAAAAATGTGTCTTTTACTGTGTGCCATATTTTCCCCCCTAAATTGCTGGTAATAAGTGCCAAATGAAAAAGCTTAAAATCAATATTTATGACACCTCTAGAGTAAATAGATACTAAGATGTGAGAAAGAACTTAATTGAAGATAACTAAGATAACCAATCAGTGTCTTGTTATGTTCCCAGATCTGTTTGCATAAATCCCTGAAACAAGTTGATTGTATTTGTTATATACTACACAAAATGACATAGTACCAAAAAGTAGGTTGCATGTTAAGTGTTTCATCAGATGTACATAGATCATCTTTTAACACATTTTTTAGAGAAGCTACAGTTCTGAAAAGCATCACTGAATATAAAGGAATTCACTTATTCCTAAACATATTTTGGATTGTGCTGCAGGGTTGGCACTCAAAAGGATGTGTTGCTAGTTACCATTCAAAAGTAATTTGCCTCTCTTCTTTCTCGAGGAAATAACTAGTAATCCAAAATATTTCAAATAACCTCATGCTGTAAATCTTCACTCTATTTTACTGTTCATGCTTCTAATATATATAGCGCATGAATTATATTACTATGCAAAGTTGAAATCAGCCAGTGGGTTTCCTATTTTCATGGCAATCATGCATCTTTGATGATGATGATGATGATGATGATGATGATGATGATGATATAATTTGTATTATGTGTGTCTGTTACAAATGAACTTTTTGCCCCAAAGGTGCTTTTTTCAAGAGGCAACTGGACTTTCTGGTTTTTCTTTGAAGATGTTTTGCTTCTCATCCAAGAAGCTTCTTCAGCTGGTGGGAAATGGAAGGAATTATACTCTTTGCAGGCAGCTGGTCATTTGCATCCTTTTAGCAGGTCATTAAGGTCATCTGTGTCATCAGGGTCACCTGTGTGGTGCAAATGGGTGTGGAGCCTTCTTGGAACTTCAAATGTTCAGCTGTCTGCAAGGAGTATAAATCCTTCCTTTCCCAGTCAGAGCTGAAGAAGCTTCTTGGATAAGAAGTGAAATGTCTTCAAAGAAAAACCAAAAAGTCCAGTTGCCTCACCTTTGGGGCAACCATGACTTGGATGACTGAGAATCTCAATAGACAAATGAACTTTTTATTGTAGTATATTACAGTGCTGAAGCCACTAAAAAACTCTGGACTAGAGGCCAAAAATGTGTGAGAACTAATGCCACCTTATGGATGGAAGCTATCTGGTCACCTTGGACCAGGGATGGGTTTCTACTGGTTCTGTCCACTTCTGTAGAACTGGTAGCTCTGAAGAGCAACAGATATAGAACCAGTTCTATGTCTGCTGATGTTTTTGCCCATCTGCCCACCTAGGCTCTTACCTGATCTTTATTTCCTGATTTTTCCACTTCAGCTGCCGAATGAGGCACAGATGCAGTTTAAAAAGCAGGAAAAGAGGGCTGTTTCAAAGACTGCTTCTCTGCATGAAGCATACTGATGACGATTTACAGGCACGTGGCTCGCAGCATGCAGGGAAGCTCGTAAATCCCGAACTGGTAGTTAACCCTGTCATATCCCACCCCTGTCTTGGACCATTGTTACTCAGTTGTAGGAAATGACAGTGGAAATCCATTTCCAAAAATATTTCCTGAAGTCACCAGTAGTCAAGACTAATTCATAGAAGAGAATGTTATTATTTATTTATTTATATTTTATTTTATTTATTTATTAGATTTGTCAAATTCTTACAATATAATATAAATAAGAATAAAGATAAGTATAAATATATGAAATAGGTGCGAATAATTGGGGACAATAGGACAGGGATGGTAGGCACAATTGTGCACTTATGCACACCCCTTACAGACCTCTTAGGAATGGGGTGAGGTCAAAAGGTTTGAGGGTAAAGGAGTGGGGGTTTGAGCAGGTGACAACAGAATCAGGTAGTGAGTTCCAGACATTGACCACTCTGTTGCTGAAATCGTACTTCCTGCAATCGAGTTTGGAGTGGTTTACATTTAGTTTATATCTGTTGTGTGCTCTTGTGTTGCTGTGGTTAAAGCTGAAATATTCATTAACTGGTAAGACATTGTAACTTATGATTTTATGTACTATGCTTAAGTCCAATCTTAGTTGGCGTAGTTCAAGGTTGTCTAAGCCTAGAATCTCAAGTCTGGTGGTGTAGGGTATTCTGTTGCAAACAGAGGAATGTAGTATTCTTCGAGTAAAATACTTCTGGACTCACTCAATTGTATTAATGTCTGATAGACAGTGCAGATTCCAGATTCAAATTCAAACACACACACACACACACACATGCAGGGGTGGGTTTCTACCAGTTTGCACCTATTCACTAGAACCGGTTGTTAACATTCTAAGCAGTTCGGAGAACCGGTTGTTAGAAGAAATTACTGGCCTAAATCCTGTAAGGAAGGCAGGAAGGAAACATTCTGGTGTTGCTTACAGAAACTGCCTCTCCATTAACCCTTATTACATTCTTGGCAGGACTAGACTTCCTGTCTCTGGAATTTCTCTGGAGTTTTTTTCCCCTCCTTTGCTGGTACTTTGCTTGTATGGAGTGACCATTCAAAGTTACAATGGCATTGAAAAAAGTGACATCACCATTTTTCACACTTACAACTGTTGCAGCATCCCCACAGTCATGAGAGGCCAGGAGAGGAGATACGTGCCTCAATTTGAGTGATGTTGAGTTGGCCACACCCAGCCAGTCACATGACCACCAAGCCACACCCACCAACTAAGCCATGCTCACAGAACCGGTTGTTTAAAAATTTGAATCCCACCCCTGGACATAGCGGATGTACAGGGATGCACTTGTATTGAATTTTGGGGATGCACGCATGCGCCTGCTTTCGGCAATCGGTGCCGAAAAGGTTAACCATCACTAGTATGGGGTCTCTTGCCCAATGCTGTAGTTCAGGGGTTCCCAACCTGTGAGCTGCCACCACCAGGCCATGGCCTATTCACAACAGGGCCACATGAGTGGGGGGCTGGTGCTTGCAATCCCACCTGTGTGAACATCAGGTCCCGGCGTTCGCAACCTCATTCATGCAAGCAGCAGGTGTGTGGAAGTGGGGGGGGCGCATGTGCCCGTCTGACACAAATGAAGCTGTGTGCCCACACATGAATGTGCACCTGCCCCTCACACAAAATCATCCTCTCTTCCCTCTCACCTCCTCATGCTGGTCCACCAACCCCAAAAGATAGAGGACTTTTTTTTTTTAGAGCTGCTGGATCTTAAGAATCGTTTGGAAGGCTTTAGCTGGTTTGTGTGCTACGGTGATGCAATGTGATAGTCTTTTGGTGGTTTCTGAGATGTTTTTGACATATATTGGGTTGGGTGGGCAGGCATTTTTTTCATAAAGTTGATGGACAATTCCCTAATCAAGAACTACCAAGGAGAAAACCACATAAGCAGGGTATAAACCAGGGGTGAGATTCAAATTTTTTAACAACCGGTTCTGTGGGCGTGGCTTAGGTGGTGGGCATTGCTTAGTGGTCATGTGACTGGGTGGGCGTGGCTTGATGGTCATGTGACTGGCTGGGTGTGGCCAATTCAATATCACTCACATTGAGGCACGCATCTCCTCGCCTGGCCTCTCATGTCTGTGGGGATGCTGCAACAGTCGAAAGTGTGAAAAATGGTCATAAGTCACTTTTTTCAGTGCCATTGTAACTTTGAATGGCCACTCCACACAAGCAAAGTACCAACAAAGCAGGGGGAAAAAAACTCCAGAGATGTTCCTGAGACAGGAAGTCTAGTCCTGCCAAGAATGTAATAAGGGTTAACGGAGAGGCAGTTTCTATAAGCAACACCAGAATGTTTCCTTCCTGCTTTCCTTACAGGATTAGGCTAGTAATTTCTTCTAACAACCGGTCCTCCGAACTGCTTAGAATGTTAACAACAAATAGGTGCAAACTGGTAGGATCCCACCCCTGGTGTAAACCCACATTCCCTAGCACTGATGATATTACCTAGTTGGGTAATGAAACGAAGCTCAGACAGCACCAAAAACACCAGTCCTGAGATTGGAGATTAACATTTCTTTAAACTTTCTGATCTTTTGCTGACCAGTCCAGTGGTAGGGTCAATCTTATTCCAAAAGCATTGAAGACAGTGGCAAAAGAATTGCATCAATCTTCCAGCATTTCATGTTTCAAGTGAGAATAAGGTGTAAACTACCGTATGGCATTGGGACAACATTCTCCCTAACTTGACGTGTGATATTTTTAGTTAGCATTTGAGATCAGTTTTATCTCTGAAAACCACCCCATATCAGGTGGCTCTGTGAAAATAACATGTCAATTGTTGCTATAATTTATTCTGTTCAAAATTAAATCAGACTGTTTATGAAAGGAATAAACAGCGTGGAAAAACCCTGTGTTTTGCCTAAATTTGTAGTAGGCCAATTATAGATTCAGGGTTGAAATGTATAATTGTGACCAAACCATTTTTTGTAACCTAGCAATGGTGTGTTTCTGGTCCCATTCATAACTATTTTATTCTACAAAATATACAAATTTGACTTTTTTTTCTGGAAGCTGTATTGCTTCCACGTATTGCTTAACAATTGAAGTATAAAATACAATTCTTTATTCGTCCCTGGATTGGGAATCCTCCGCATGGGAAGCTGTATTGCAAAAATACAAGAATTTGGAATTTGGAAGGAGGGAAGAAACCAATTGGAGAGCTTTTGAGTGAGAGAAGTAATTCCAAGCATCCATCTGGATTAACCGGCTCTCACTGTAGGCTTCCTGATCTGTTGTTCAGACATAATTATCTCTGACAACCACACAGTTGCGCAACGAGAGAAATGTTACCATGCCAGTTTTTGCTCCATCTATAACCATCTGTTATCAAACAGTTTGGCAAAGTTTGGCAAAGTCTAAAATGATTATTCATGCTCTGCTTGGATCTGGAAGAGGGCTCTTGTTTTTGGAAAGCAATAAAGAAATCAGAACTGAATCTGTTTAAAAGGCTGTTGGAAGTAACGTCCATCTGGGCTCAGTTCCAAGTGGGGAGAAAGACACTGGAAACATGGAGGCTGTTTGGGAAGATGGTTTAATGGTGGATAGAATCACATGCCTTGGAGCTCTTTGGCAAAGAAAAGGGGAGAGATGCTGAGAGTCCCTGGGTTTTATACCCTCTCTGGCTTTGAACTTCCTGAGGCACAGGAAGAGGATTCTGATTGGTTGCTGTCAGATGTCATAACTAGCTTTGTAGGTTGTCTGTGAGCTAAGTTTGGTTGAAACTTGGTGGGTGGTGCAATGAAGGGCAATTAAATGGCTCTGCCTGAAGGAAGTAGATCTTTGTTATGTAGAATAGACTGGCCCAGGCCTTAATGGCCCAGTAGCAAAAGGAGGGCTGAGTTTCTGCCTCTCTTGAGTTTCTACTTCTCTTTTAGGGGAAATATTCTGCCTTTTTAGTATATCCTAAAATATTTTATTTTTCTAGGAGAGGGGTGGGTTTTAATTTCCAACAAGGTTTTACTGTTAAAGATAGTTGCAGACAGGTCATTAGAATCCAAAAGCACAAGAGCACGTCTGATTTACTTTGGCCATCTCTGGTGTGCAAATTAATTGGAGAAGTCAATGATAGAAATGGTTAGAGGAAGAAGAAGAAGGAGTAAGCAAAGAACACACTGGCTTGATAACATAAAAACTGATGCAAACATGAACATCCAACAACTGAAAGAAGCTGTACTTCACAAGGTAACATGGAGAGCACTTGCCTATAATGTTGCTAAGAATCGGATTTGACTGAATGGTTAAAACAACAATAATCAGGATGCCAACATGTCAACATTTGAACAGAATCTTTAATGGTTCACATTTCTGCCTTTTAGTCAAAGTCTGGAAGTTAAGCCATGGCAACTGTATTTCTTTTTGGTTTGAAATGTTTTGCTTATCTGAGAAGCTTCTTCACTTTTAGTCAAAGTATTTCTAATGATTTTTTTCTCTAACACACTCATTGGTTCATTCATTCATTCACAGATATATACATGCACACACAAATACACATTTACATTTTTGCATGAGCTGTTCATTTAAATAACTTTTTGTTTCCTTTTCCTCTTTAAGTGCAGTAAATTAGGCCTGAGGACTTGGTAAGCTGGTTTTATATTGATGTCTACAGGTTTGATAGTCAATCATTTGTGTACTGAAATGGAACTTTCTCAAACAAGAGTCAATATATCACTCTACCAGTTGAAAAATGTAGCAAAGGGTATAGCAAAGCATTACATATATTATGTTTATTATACCTTTCTATGTCTCCATCATGAGACATTAGGAAGAAAATGTTTCACCAGACAATTCATTTCTAGCTCCTTATTAATAACACATAAATTGCACATTCAGAAAAGAATAAAAAGCTTTTGCTTGTCACAGACTTAGGACAACTTTACAAATAATTCCTGGTAGACGGAACCTGGATTTCCACAAATAACAGCATCAGGTCGGGAATTTTTTGCTTGCTGATACTTACTTTCAAGCATCTCTCATGTAAGCACTGTACATTGTTCTAAAGGTAAAATATAAATACAGTATAATCAATCAATCAACGAACTGCCAGCAGGATGATAGCAATGCCACCAGATTTTTAAAGGGATGATTGCAATGAGGATTTGACAGCATAAGTCATTTTATGAGGAAAAAAATACTGCTCAGCTTGAATTTCTGGAATTTGACGGATTGGTAAAACCAAGACTGTGTCAGGACAAAGACATATGTCATCAGCCATTTACCCATCACTTTAACATCCTATGTGTTGACAGCATTATTAGCAACAAATACAAATTAACAGCTCTCTTATGCTAAAGAGCATTTTATTTCAGAATTTGCGCCTGGTATAATATAAGTTTTGTTAACGACAGGTTCGGTGTGTATCAGTTGCATGAAGATTGCCTATTGATTGTATTTATTTACTTATGGTCTTTCAGAGCCAGATTTAATATTCCCCCATCAGCACTCCTTCAGGGCAGGTATAAGAAAACACCAATAACAGTACAGGTATGTATATGTGGTAAAGGAGAAGTTGAAGATATCTCACTTGTTTTATTGTACTGTGAGTTATACAGAGTTTATAGGTCATTGTAGATTCTCTCCTTAGTAGAGAGATTGCCAGGGAGGGCAAACAATTTTTATGTAGACTTTCTCCTCCAGGATTCAAATCCAGCTATTACATGTGCTGTGGCAAAATTCTGTGTTGCTGCAATGTCTACTAGAAAAAAATTGGTTACAGAATTATAACTGTCAATTTGTGACAATTTTGGGAGATAGAACAAACTTTGGAAAATGATATTTACACACATACTTATTGGCTCTCCACTCATATAAACCAGGGTGTGCCCCTAACTGTTTGAGAACATATATTTTCTTAACAGATATTTTTATCCACTATTAATGTATTATAATGTGTTAGTATATTTTATATATATTGTAAATAGTGATGTCTATTGCTGGTCTAAGACCTTAATAAAATTATATTCTATTCTTCTACTTATGGTCTAAGACCAAGTCATAAAATTTAAAATACAGCTCACATGTCATGCCCCTGTAAGAATCTGATTCCTAGGGGGAGATTGAGCAGCTAATAGTGGGTGGAGTGTGGCTCCGGTGGCTGTAGAAGAAACTGGAGAAGGGCATAGTCTGGCTGGGCATTCAGAGGAAGACCCAGGGCTACCCCCTCTTCATCCTGGGACACATAGGGAGGAACAGAGAAGGGAGCAACGTGAGTTACATGGGTTACGGGGGAGAAAAGGGCCCTGATTCCCTTCATTAGCTACAGCTGGGAAAGTAGGATTTAAAAAGGATGTTTGTGCACAGCACCTTGCTGGAAGTATTTGTCAAGTCTTATCTGGGTTCTGGTGTCCTCCAAACTGTCTATGTTTCATTAACTCTTGAAGTCTTCAATTCCTTATCCTGCCCTGTCTCGTTAATTGCTGCAGAGTGGTTTGTGTTGGTTTTTATTTATAATTTATAAGTACTTTGGGTTCGGACTGAATTTCTTCTCTTTAAAAACTGTTCTTGGAATTGGAAAAATGATAAAATATCTATGCAGGAGGAAGTTATTAAGAAAATTTTGGACTGTGCTGAAATGAGTAAATTGACATTTGAAATTAGAGAACAAGAAGATAAACAATTTTATATGATATGGGATTTGTTTTATCAATGGTTGGACAAAAAGACATGGTAATGTAATAGATTAGATAATTTTGTAATAGAAGTTTAATAGATTGATATAAAATATAATATAGACATATATACCATTGGATGAAAGTATAATATAAATTTTAAAACAAAATTTGGAATATCTTGTATAAAATGATGGAATAAATAGTTTAGTCATGGATGATTAATAACTGATAAATATATAAGCATAAGTTAGTTTGACAATGTGAAAATTGATATAAACTGTGAGTAATGACTGCAAAAGGATAGCACAAAAGATTTGTAACCAACTGACACACTGTATGTATATAAAATGGAAGATGGTTTTATGTTTTTATGTTTTGTTTGTATATGTTTGTGTTAAAAAATAAAAACTTTTTTGAAAAACTGTTCTTAGGAGAGTTTTTTCTCCAGCAGATGGTAACTGGAGATTGGGGGTCATGTTGGAGTTATTAAAGGGACTTTACCTACTTTTGTGACTTTGTTGCTTTTGTTGCTTTGTGTCACACCCTGGGCCACCATCATATCACATTTAATACACACACACACACACACACACACACATATATATATATGGTATTCAGCTTTGTTTGGTTATTTTACCACGTCATTGTAGTTGTGCTTTTAAAGTTGTAGCAACGTTTCAGCAGAATCTCATCTGCCATCATCAGGCTTGAATGCCATACATGTAAGTACCCGCGAAAACTTAAGAAAACATATATATATATATATATAAAACAATGTGTACAAGGAAAATGTATAAAAGGAAACAATGTATAAAAGGAAAAAACCCTATAAAATTAAGGGCATGAAAATTGAGGGCATGAAATAATTTCTATATGCTAAGGCTAAATAAAAAACCTGCTAATTCTTTTGATACCCTGGGTATCATTTAGTAAAAATACCTCAATCTCATCATTAGTAGAGTTGACCAGATTCAAGAGTGGTGAATTAGCTCCACTCGCCAATGTGGGCACTTTAAATGAAAGACACTGGATGTCTATGTATAGGTAGCCCTCGACGTATGTCCACAATTGACCACAAAATTTCTGCTGTTAAGGGAGACATTTGTTAAGTGAGTTTTGCCCCATGGTGTGACCATTCTTACCTCAGTTATTAAGGGAATCACTGCAGTTGCTAAGTTAGTAACCCACTTGTTAAGCGAATCCGATTTCCCTTTGACTTCGCCCGTCAGAAGGTCGCAAAAGGTCATCATGAGATTGGAACACAGCAACGGTCATAAATATGAATCAGTTGCCAAGCATCTGAAATTTGATCCCATGATCATGCGGATGCTGCAAAGATCGTAACTGTGAAAAAAACCGGTCATAAGATACTTTTTTCAGTGCCGTTGTAACTTTGAATGGTCACTAAATGAACTGTTGTAAGTCAAGGACTACCGGTATTGTATGTGCAAATACATACGTATGGTAGTTTGGCAAAACATCCAGCTGTCACCCTAGTGTGGAGAACATCTATATGGGCCAGGGAAAAGAGCCTTCCATGTAGTCAGGGTGTACAGCAGGGATTCCAAACTTGGCAACTTTGAGACTTGTGGATTTCAACTCCCAGAATTCCCCTGCTGGCATGGCTGGTTGAGGAATTCTGGGAGTTGCAGTCCACAAGTCTTAAAGTTACCAAGTGTTGAGACCTCTAGTGCAGTGGCCCCCAACCTTTTTTGTGCCACGGCCTGGTACCGGCATCACAAAATGATCCATGGCCCAGTACCGGCATCAGCACGCATGACAAGGCAAGGCAAGCCGAGTGACTGGCCAGCCAGCTGTCCCCTGCTTCTCCCCGCCACCTTCAACTCCTCCTTTGTACCTTTGTCGATGGGCTTCGCTTCGGGACGACTTTGGGACAGTCGCTCGGCTCGGCTTGCCTTGGGTGCTGAAAGAATCCTCGCGCCTTAGTTTCATTCAAAGCCCCCCCCTTCGATGAAACTAAGGCGCGAGGATTCTTTCAGCACCCATATGCCGCTTTCCAACCGGAAAAGCTCACTCGGAAGCACTTTCTCGTCAAACAAGATGGCGGCACCCAGCAAACCGGCGGCCTGGTAGGAAATGTTCCACAGACCGGGACCGGTCCGTGGCCCGGTGGTTGGGACCCCTGCTCTGGTGGACAGGATCTTATAGAAGCAATGGGAGGAGCTTCCAAGGGGAGAGAGCAATTTGTCCAGTAAGAGAGAGGGTGAAGTTACTTCTGTCTCCCTGAATGTCTAAGACCCAC
This sequence comes from Pseudonaja textilis, assembly GCF_049901715.1. NCBI lineage: Eukaryota > Metazoa > Chordata > Lepidosauria > Squamata > Elapidae > Pseudonaja > Pseudonaja textilis. The sequence goes on from NC_141997.1 coordinate 30,735,934, forward strand.
ACTCTCTTCTTCAGTTCAACCAAGGTTTTGCAATAGTGGCGAATATCTGTAGCTTGGGTGTAGGATGGGGGTGAGGGTTCGTTCTCCAAGTTTGTAGGTTGGTTTCCAAACATTTAATTACCAGGCTAGGTAACATCTTCAGCAGAGTTTAGGCAGGGGTGCGCAATGCCCACCCACCCCTGCTGCCCCCTTACTTGCAGTGCGCCTCACAGCTGATTTTCAGCTGGTTTGGGGCCTTTTTCGGTCTCCCTGAGGCTTCAGGGAGGCTTCTGCAGGGTTCTGCAGAAGGCTTTGCAGGCTGAAAACTAGCCTCGTTTTGTCACTTCTGGTATTTTTGGAAAAACAGGAAGTGACAAAACGGGGCTAGTTTTCGGCCTGCAAAGCCTTCTGCAGAAGCCTTCCTCAAGCCTTTGGGAGGCCGAAAAAGGCATCAAACTGGCCGAAAATCAGCTGTGAAGTGCACACATGTGCAGTGAGGTAAGTTTGCCTGCAGCTTGTGTGTTGGCACAAATGGCTCTGCATGCCACCTGTGGCATGCAAGCCATAGATTCACCATCATGGGTATAGGGTTTCCTGCCTGAGCAGGGGGTTGGACTAGAAGACCTCCAAGGTCCCTTCCAATTCTGATATTCTATTAATTTTAGTTAGTGTTCCGGAAAACACTAAGTAGGAAAGCACTTTGTAGAGGATAAGAAGATAGCTTTTACAGCTGTGTTTAAATGTTGGAACTCAGCTTGCACCTGTAGTATTTTTCAACAGATAGTAACTGTGGCGTTCGGAAAAGACTGAGCTGCTCTGGCTAATTGGATTTCCCTGAATTTCTGCTGCTGGAAGTGCTGATAGTTCAGCAGCTTGAGACTCTTCAATTGCTAATTTAAGGGTTAAATCCCCTTTAGCCAATAGACGCCTTTGTAGCCTGAAATCCCTGACTCCATAAACTAGTTGGTCTAATAACATGTCTTCCAGATAGTCTCTAAACCCACAATGCAAAGGCAGCTGTTCATAGGGCAGCCATGTACCCACTAATAGTCTCTCCCTCAGCCTGAATCCATCTCCTAAAAGCATGACACCTGGCAATTCGAAATGGCTTAGGGGAATAGTGGTTGGAAAGAATTTCCTGCAATTCTTCCCATGGAACAGTCTTAATTGAACATGGAGCCAATAATGCTGTAGCAGTGTCAAACACTGTGGCTCCGCAAAAACTTAAAAAGTAGGACTTTTTCCTATGGTCAGAAATGTCAGCGAGGTCTATGGCATCTAGGAAACAGTCAAATCGGTTTCTGTAGGATTCCCAAGTTTCTGCTGTCGGTCTGAAAGGCGGGAATTCAGGGTTCGAAGTCATCTCGACTCAGCGGTGCCGGATCTTCTGAGGAAAGTTGAAATTCACGCTCGCGAATAGTGACAGTAAGCTCTTAAAGTGACATTTAGCTCAGTAGTGACTTCAGCTCTTTTTGTAGTGACTTCGCTTAGCAATTCTTTGCCCAGTTGCCACTTATATGTATCCCATTCTTGTCGCCAGTGTTGTAGAGCGGCGGAATAACCCGAGGCAAACACAGAGCAAACTTCAGGTTTACTTTATTGTAACAATAAAGGGTTGCCGCGGCTGCCGCGCTAACAAAGCAGCCAGCTGGCGGACAACAGCTGATGCCATTTGACAGCTCCCTTTTATAGCCGGCTGTCAAATGGCATCAGCCAATAGGAACAGTCCGTGTTTCCAGCGGGAGTGAAGACTTCAGCTCAGTCTTTTCCGAACGCCACAGTAATGACCTTTTTGTTTAATGGCTTGTAAATAAATGCTTTACTAAACTGTTTTAATAGACTCTGAGGTTTGCAGTTGAATTCTTGCAAATTATTTTAGTGGGTTTTTTTGCCAGTTCCAATATTTAGCACTTTGTTTCAAGGGATGTCCAAATTGCTAATTGAATGGAATTTGTTAAGTGCCTATAGCAATTTGGAGTTAAAATGGAATGTGGACATTCCAAACAAATGGTTTCTCAGTGCCATTAATCAACAAGCATTATGCAGCTATTCTATCATTTTTCTCTCCATGGATTTTGTTTTGCTAAGAACAAGCATGGAATAAGCATTTCAAGGAAAGTTACAAGTACAAGTTAACAATTTCTAGCTCAAGGTTAACTCGGCCTTCCATCCTTCTGAGGTCGGTAAAATGAGGATTCAGATCATTGAGGACAATATGCTGACTCTGTAAACATCTTAGAGAGGGCTGTAAAGCACTGTGAAGCGGTATATAAGTCTAAGTGCTATTGCTATAATTGAACACAAGCTAGAGCTAGATTAGAGTCTACCTCATGGTTTAAAGGTGGCAAAACATAATCCAATTCAAGGTGCTGAGTATCACTTTTAAAGCTCTTCATGGCTTGGGACCAGGTTACCTGAGATACCATCTTCTCTTCCAGTCATTTCTATCTGTCCAATCCAATCTGACACAATGGACATGCTCCACATCAACTGGCCAATACCAGGAGGTATGCCTTTTCTGCCATAGCGCATACTCCCTGGACAGTGGTGGATTAAGGCTCACTGGTGCCCTAAACACTGACAAATCTTGGTGCCCCCTCCTTTGTACATATTGTACAAACGAAGCCATATTCTCAACTTGGTGGTGCCCTTTTGGGACTGGTGCCCTAAGCACATCCTTAGTCTGGTTAATGGTTAATACACCACTGTCCTTGGAACACTCGCTCTCCCTTTTCCCAGTTACGCTGAAACCAATAAATTATGATATTACTTGGCTGATGCATATCTTTACATTTTTTGTACCATGCATTGTTTTTACGATTGCTGGCCATTCAGAGTCATTGATTTGAGATGAGCAGCTATATAAATTTTATTTGTTTATATCCCACTTTTCTTATTTTTATAAACAACTCAAGGTAGAGAACATAACTAACTCCATCTTCCTCCTATTTTCCTCACAGCAACCTTGTGAGATTAGTTGGGCTGAAAGAGAGTGGTAGGCCCAAGCTCATCAGGCTGACCTTCATGGCTAAGATGAAACTAGAATTCAGGGTCTCCAGGTTTCTAGCCTGTTGGCTTAACCCCATGATGGTGAACCTATGGCATGTGTGCCAGAAGTGGCGCGCAGAGCCATTACTGCTGGCATACGAGCCCTCGTCCAGAGCAGGTCTACTGCGCATGCCCATGCACCGCCCACCCTGCCATGCCCACCCGCCAGCTGATTGTCAGGTATCTGGTGCGCAGTGGGTGGGGTGTGTGGGAGACATGCAGTGCATGCAGGAGAATGTCGTGCACATGTGGAGATGCATGGCGTGTGGGGACATCACGTGTGCATGCGCAGAGACTCATGACAAACATGGGGGGGTCGTGCATACATGCGTTGGGGGCGCACGTGCATTGCCTTCTGCGTGCTGGCACGTGAGCGTGTTTACAATTTTCAGCACAGGACCCCAAAAAGGTTAGCCACCACTGGTTTAGCCATTAGACCAGGGGTGTCAAACTCACGACAACACATTGTCGTTCACATGACATATTGCAACTTTTCCCCCCTTCGTTAAAACGAGTGGGCGTGGCAGTGCACGACGCGTCTGGGCCATGGTCTGTGAGTTTGACATTCCTGCACTAGACCAAACTGGCTCTCTTCAATCAATTGAATGAATAATTTAATAGTATTAAATTCTGGGATTCAATAGCCAGCCAGACATACTTTCTCCTCAGGTGTGTTGAATGTGCCTCAAAATGTAATTATTATCTCTGTAGAATAGATTCCATGACAGGTAAGGATTGTAAAGTTGCTGTCTCCCTGCCCTTGTGGTTCCCCAACCTTTAGAAAACAGTTGTACATTTGGCATAATCAGTCACATCCTTGCCATCCAGTCCAGTTAATATTCTGCCTTACTGGACTGACTGTACCTAACCCTATGTGTCCATTTGGGTGTTGTCATTCCCAAGCTTGTTGTGCTTATGAAACTTTCTTGGCAGAACATCCTGGGTTGGACCAGCTTTCCCTGGGATTTGTATGGGTCCTTGATCCACTTGGACTGCTTCCTAGTTTCCACTTGATGCCATTACTACAAGGGTCTTCAAACTTGGCAAGTTTAAGACTTGTGGACTTCAACTCCCAGAATTCCTCAGCTAACATGACTGGAGGAGGAATTCTGGGAGTTGAAGTCCACAAGTCTTGAAGCTGTCAAGTTTGAAGACTCCTGCATTACTACTATCATACAGTAAAATGGCTAAGTTCATATGATAGCAGGCTGGAGTTCTCAAATTACTCCCATAAGCCGTTAAACCCATGTCCATGTTCCCATTGCCATCACCTATTTTTCAGCCAGTGCCTTATTTGGGTATCCTTCCCCAGATCAATTATGTAACAGAGGTTAGGGCAGGGGTCTTCAAACTTGACAGTTTTAAGACTTGTGGACTTCAACTCCCAGAATTCCTCCTCCCATCATGTTAGCTCAGGATTTTGGGGAGTTGAAGTCCACAAGTCTTAAATTTGCCAAGTTTGAAGATCCTTGGGTTAAGGCTTTGTGCTGTCTATCTAGGGGTTAAATAGTAAAAATGCAAAGAACTGAAATAACTTCAGTACTGCAATCTCCTAGCCATGTAGCATAAGTAGGAGTAAACAGATTATCTGGACTTTCTTGCCTTCGCCAAATATAAAATTAAACTGCATTTAAAAATAAGAAATATAAAATGTAAATCCTTTTTTAGCTTTAAATACTGAAAGGCCAACTAGCCAATGTTGGTGGAAATAAATGTTAAGAGTGCTTAGTTGGCAATGATATAGCTGGAAACTTTAAAAGGCAATTCAAAAAGAAAATATAGCTTGCTAGGAAGACCACAAGATGGCATTTTCTGCTCAAACAGGGCGTTTTCTTGTCAGACAGAAAACGTTGCAACTTGATATTGTAGACTACAAGGCTATAAAAACCGGTATCTTCATGACAAATCTGCAAAATGGATCACAGCTGCAATCACATTTCAGTCAATACTTTGCACACAGAAATTAAAAAACGATTATGCAAATTAAACTTAGCATACTTTCGGGATGAAGACCTTTATCTATTCCTAAAGAGGTAAAAGACCTTAAAGAGTTATTCCCCTGCTTCAATTGCTTGCTCTAGAATCAGGGATGTCAAACTCAAGGCCCGTGGGTGGATCTGGCCTGTGGGGTACTTTGATCTGACCTGCAGGGCCGCCCTGGGAACAACAAAGGACCGGCCTGTGGTGCCTCCGCCAGCGAAAACGGAGCTTGGGAGGGCCACGTATGGCCCGCCCGAGCTCTATTTTCATTGGCAGAGCACCGCAGGCCGTTGCAGCTGAAAAAGGAAGCCAGAAGGGCCGCACGCAGAGTTCTAGAAAAACAAACTAATAGCAAAAGTGGCATTTGATCACATGAGTGGCATCAAGCTGGCCACGCCCACCCTGGCCACGCCCACCCTGGCCATGCCCACCCCCCGGCCTCCCCAGGTCAAACACAACCCCGATGAATTGAATGAAATTGAGTTTGACACCCCTGTTCTGGATGGTTTTGAAATGCTCACAAAAATTACAAAGAGAAATTTAGAACCCGCTTTCCAGTCTCAACCCAGCAAAGTCTATCCTTAAGTTTCCCTTTTCGAGTTTCCCTTTGGTTTTTAAAGTCTCCCATCAGGTAGTGGGAGACACTGCGGTAATTTGATTCTGAATTATTCAAAGAGTCATTCCCCCATTTATGGATATGGGTATGAATTTATGCTTTCTGGCATTTCAACTGGCTGGTTGTGAATGTCAGAGCCTGAAGCCCATCATCCACATTGTGGGTGCATACAAGCACACACATAAATACACTTACTGGGTAAAGGGTAAACAAACCTGAGATTGCTGCATGTACTGTATGTGTATAGTGGTTTCCAGGAGTCAAATGAAGAACTCAAATAGAATCTCTATCTTGCACAATCAGATCTAACTTAGGTAGTTTTCGACACCAAAATCAGCATCTGCCAGTATTTTTATTATTAATTATATAGCCAGAAAGATAAAGAGTTTTCTTCCACATTTAACAGTTGCACAGAATTGAAACCAAAGATTTGATCTGTTTGTGGAAACTACATCTGCAGATATCCGTTCTGCAAAATAATTGTTAAAGTTATAGGAGTCCAGCTCTCTTCAACTGCTTGTGGCAGAAATAGCTTAGGAAGAACCATACTGCTGCAGAGGAGATGTTTAATAGTCTTCCAAAACTGCACATAAATAATTAATCAGGACTTTATTGCTTTTACCACTCACAACAGGAAAGAACTTCTCCCTGGAGAAAGTTAGAGGAAGCAATCATTTAAAAATTATTAATTAAATGTTGACAGGCAACAGAGGCCAAATTTAGAAGAGCAGAGATTGCTATTTAAATTTAAGGATATAGGGCAGAGAGATAATGATGTGGCAAAGCCAGGTAGTGAATTTTAGATTCCCAAATTAATAGCCTTACGAAGGAAGGGGGTAAAATCTCCCTGTGGAAAGCCATATGTATTACCTAGAAATAAACCTAAGTGTGTTTGTAGAAAACAATGTGGTTTAAATAATAATATTGTAACAATGATAAAAATAGGTGTGGTATAAGAAAGCAAAAGTAGTGTGGCAAAAGAAAGCAAAGGTAGTACTAATAGTAATAGGCACTTTAGATACAATCCAAAGGTGGTATTCAGCAGGTTCTGACCAGTTCTGGACAACCAGTAGCAGAAATTTTGAGTAGTTCGGAGAACCGGTAGCGGCAATGTTGAGTAGTTTGGAGTAGTTTGGACTCTGACTGCCCCCATCCCATCTATTCTCTGCCTCCCGAGTCCCAGCTGATTGGCCGGGTCTTCTGTTGCTCTGCACAGGAGAACGGAGCTGGAAAGCAGGTTAGTGGGGTGGGGAGGGAATGGGATTTTGCAGTAACCTTCCCCCTGGACTGGAGTGGGAATGGAGATTTTACAGTATCCTTCTCCTGCCACGCCCACCAAGCCACACCCACCAAGCCATGCCCACAGAACCAGTAGTAAAACAATTTGAATCCCACCACTGGTACAATCCCAAAGCAACTGGAGCATCACTTGAACACCACTGGCATTGGCAAATTCACCATCAGTCAATTGCAAACGGCAGCTTTAATTGGAAGAGCTTACGTCCTGAGACGGTAACTGTAACACCATCAAATATCCATATCTGCTTACCCCGGGTCCTTGGGAAGGACTCGATAGGTGGACAAAAATACCAAATCCAGTCTGAACATCTAGTTGACTTTACATTGAAGCATAATAAAATAGAGATCGCTATTTAAATGTAAGGGGATAGAGAAGAGAGATAATGGTGTGGCAAAGTTAGGTAGTAGGTTTTAAATTCCAAAATTAATGGTCTTAGGAAGGAAGGGGGTAAAATCTCCCTCTAGAAAGCCATATGTTACACCTAAGCTTGTGGTAGAAAATAGTGTGGTTAAATAAGTAAGTAAGTGAGTGAGTGAGTAATAACAACAAGAGCAGAACAGAAGAGAAAGAACTGAAGAAGCTAACAAAATACAAAGAACTACAAACAGAAATAGAACGACCATGGCAAAATAAAGCCAAGGTAGTACCAATAGTAGAAGGTGCCTCGGGTGCCATCCCGAAACAACTGGAGCACCACTTGAACACCATCGGCATTGACAAAATCACTATCAGTCAATTCCAAAAGGCAGCTTTATTCAGAACAGCCTACCTCCTGCAACGATACCTTTAATACCACGAAACATCCAACACCTGCCTATCCTAGGTCTTTGGGAAGGACTCAGTAGGTTGATAAAAATGCCAAATCCAGTTTAAATATCTGGTTGGCTGTGCCCTTAACATTCTCAACCCCCCATTTCCTCTGCTCAATTTGCCAGAGGCAGATTCACCCGTTGGGGTAGAGAAATGCCTACCACACTAGTAATATATCAGAGGAATTGATATGAATTCTATAAATATTGTTGGATAACCTCACACCTCTGTAATGTTTCCACTTTCCTGCCTTTGGTACCAAAATTATCAAGAACCAATTTGTGCTTCGATGGAATTGTGTCCCCATCTCAGCTCTAATGCACCTCATGGGGGCGGGGGGATTCTTCACGCATAGATGAAATCTGAACCTATGCCCATCAATTGAAAGAATATCTTTACTATCTTTACTGTATACAAGTGATTCCAATGAGCAATATTTGAGATCAACAAAGTATTTCATGGCAGGCAGGAAAGACACAGAGTAGGATTTTGTTCTTTCAGATTACTGAAAAAGTTATATGTGAAATTATATGTGAAAAAAGAGAAGGGTGTCATGCTTCCCAAGCAGAGTCTGAATCCAAGAAGGAAGACAAACAGCTGACAGGGAGCGGTAAAGTGGGTCCGTTGGCTATGGAGGAAACCAGGGAAAGGCAAAGTCAGGCTGGGCAGAGCAGGAGAGAGGTAGAACAAGGGAGAGGGGGTTCAGAGGAAGACCAAGGCCCACTGCCTCTTCATCCTAGGGCTCGCAGGGAAGAATGGAGAAGAGAGCAAGGTGGGTTGCGTGGCTTACAAGGGAGGAGAGGGCCCTGATTCCCTTCAAAAGGCACACCTGGGGAGGGAGTATAAAGGAGAGGCAGTTTACAAGCTGCATTTGCTGGAAACAAATGTTGAACAATATTTATCTAAATGTTGTCTGCTGTTATCTGCGTTCCTGGCATCCCCCCAACTGATTTGATTTTACTGCCATGTTACATCATTTCTGGAATTCCTTATTATGCCCTGCTGGATTTATTGCCTGATCTTGCTTTTCTGGATTTATAGTTTGCAGTTTTGTTTACAATGTTTTAGACTGGAATATCTGCAGCCAAAGGCTGTTGCAGGTTCCTGGGAGAGTTTTTCTCCAAACCAGAAGGTAACTGGCACATTGGGGGCAAATAAAGGGACCCCTACTTATTATCTGGCTGGGTTGTCTTTGTGCCACAGCCCGGGTCATCACAGAGGAAGAAAGGAGAGAGAGGAAAAGCTCATTGCTTTAAGATCCTTGCAGCAAAAAGGGTGGCAAACATTTAATTAAAAAAACTTAAAAGTAAATAAATCACAATCCATATTAAAATCATATAAACTCTTCAGTTATATTCATTTAAAATGTGATTAGAAAAAAAGGAAAATCTAAAGCCTTGTGTTGTTTTACACAATATAAGAAAGCATGTTTTGCACACACAAAAGTCTTATAATCAGGGGTGGGATTCTACCAGTTCGGACCAGTTCTGTAAAACTGGTTGTTATGATTCTGCACAGTTCGGAGAACCAGCAAATCATGCCGCTGGCTGGCCCCACCCCTCTCCACCCACTCCTCCCTTCCCCGCCCAGTCAGTCCTTAGCATGCATGCGCAACATGTGCGCATGCCCGACATCGCTGACTGCGTTCTCCCCCGCCCAGTCACTGCTTAAGGTATTTCTTGTCTTTTTCCCTCCCAACAATCAGCTGTTCCTATGATCGGCTGTGCTGGGATGCCTCTCACTGTCTTACTTCTTCGCCCAGGAGGCTTCCCTGAGGCCCCCCACGCTCCATTTTCTGCCTTCCTGGGCCCCAGGGAAGCTTCCTGAGAGCAAAAATGCCCCCCCCCCGAAGCTTCCCTGAGGCCCAGAAGGCCCCAAAATGGGAGCGTGGGGGGTGCTGCAAAAAAAGCCACACCCACCCAGTCAAATGGCCATGCCCACCTGGCCACACCCACAAACCGGTTAACAAATTTGAATCCCACCCCTGCTTATAATGCTTATTTTGTCAATGCTGTATTCATATCTAGAATTTACAGCCCTGCCTCCCATTATAGAAATGAAAGATTTCCTCTTTTAGAATCGAATAACAGAGTTGGAAGGGACCTTGGAGATCTTCTAGTCCAACCCCGTTCAGGCAGGAAACCCAAAATATACACTGCTCAAAAAAATAAAGGGAACACTTAAACAATACAATGTAACTCCAAGTCAATCACACTTCTGTGAAATCAAACTGTCCACTTAGGTAGCAACACTGATTGACAATCAAGTTCACATGCTGTTGTGCAAATGGAATAGACAACAGGTGGAAAGCAGAGGCAGTTAGCAAGACATCCCCAATAAAGGAGTGGTTCTGCAGGTGGTGACCACAGACCACTTCTCAGTTCTTATGCTTTCTGGCTTTTGAATGCTGGTGGTGCTTTCACTCTAGTGGTAAGCATGAGACGGAGTCTACAACCCACACAAGTGGCTCAGGTAGTGCAGCTCATCCAGGATGGCATATCAATGTGAGCTGTGGCAAGGTTTGCTGTGTCTGTCAGCATAGTGTCCAGAGCATGGAGGCGCTACCAGGAGACAGGCCAGTACATTAGGAGATGTGGAGGCCGTAGGAGGGCAACAACCCAGCATCAGGACTGCTACCTCCACCTTTGTGCAAGGAGGGACAGGAGGACCACTGCCAGAGCCCTGCAAAATGACCTCCGGCAGGCCACAAATATGCATGTGGCTGCTCAAATGGTCAGAAACAGACTCCATGAGGGTGGTATGAGGGCCTGATGTCCACAGGTGGTGGTTGTGCTTACAGCCCAACACCGTGCAGGACATTTGGCATTTGCCAGAGAACACCAAGACTGGCAAGTTTGCCACTGGCGCCCTGTGCTCTTCACAGATGAAAGCAGGTTCACACTGAGCACATCCGACAGACATGACAGGGTCTGGAGACGCCGTGGAGAGTGTTCTGCTGCCTGCAACATCCTCCAGCATGACCGGTTTGGCAGTAATGGTGTGGGGTGGCATTTCTTTAGGGGGCCGCACAGCCCTCCATGTGCTCACCAGAGATAGCCTGACTGCCATTAGGTACCAATATGAGATCCTCAGACCCCTTGTGAGACCATATGCTGGTGCGGTTGGCCCTGGGTTCCCCCTAATGCAAGATGAAGGCATTGATGCTATGGACTGGCCCGCCCATTCCCCAGACCTGAATCCAACTGAGCACATCTGGGACATCATGTCTCGCTCCACCCACCAACGCCACGTTGCACCAGACTGTCCAGGAGTTGGGGGATGCTTTAGTCCAGGTGTGGGAGACCACCTGCCACCTCATCAGGAGCATGCCCAGGCATTGTAGAGAGGCCATACAGGCACGTGGAGGCCACACATGCTACTGAGCCTCATTTTGACTTGTTTTAAGGACATTACATCAAAGTTGGATCAGCCTGTAGTGTTTTTTTCCACTTTAATTTTGAGTGTAACTCCAAATCCAGACCTCCATGGGTTGCTAAATTTGATTTCCATTGATAATTTTTGTGTGAGTTTGTTGTCAGCACATTCAACTATGTAATGAACAAAGTATTTAATAAGAATATTTCATTCATTCAGATCTAGGATGTCTTATTTTTGTGTTCCCTTTATTTTTTTGAGCAGTGTATATCATTTCAGACCAATGGTTGTCCAATCCGTTCTTTAAAACTTCCGGTATTGGAGCATTCACAACTTCTGGAGGCAGGAAGGAAAGAACAAATTCAAATGACCAAGCCAATGTTTTGAACAAACATCTGATTGATTCATCTTTAGTCACCACACCACAATAATATAACAGCCATTGTCCAGAACTCTTAAATGGCCATAGAACTGCTCTGAAAGCCTTATCTCTTACCATCTATTCCAATTACAGTATATGGTGGCATTTAAAGTGCTCTAAAGGAACTGCAGAACAGCTTTTAGAAATTTTGACTGTACAGGCTTAGGATGTAAAGTCAGAAAAAAAAAACCTGCATGTTTACAATCTCACTTTTCTGAAAAGTTTTTTTTTCCAATTCTTTTTATTATTACTATTCTTTGCACTCTTTACTGTTTCTTAAAGTTACTAAGACAGAAATATTTTTAAAAAGTAACTTCAAATGATATACATTTCTTACTGTAACGAGGGATAAGGGTTATGATTCAAAAATGGTGTTCTATTTTTAAATGAAAAAAGATACACCTGGAGGAACAAAATTATACAGTGGAGCAAAGATAATTACATTAAATACTATGGAGGGAGGAGGAAGAGGAGAGGCAGGGTAAGAATGTATCTTTAGCAATCAGATTGATGGTAGGTATTCTTTTTAGTCCTATTAGAGATTGTAATCATTGAATAACATGATATATTTTATTTCTTTGCTTAATAAAAGTGTTTGTACTTTGTTTTGTAGCCCAGAACTGGTAGTTCATTTACAACAGTTGATTTAGTGACCATTCAAAGTTGCAACAGCACTGAAAAAAGTGACTTTTCACACTGTGATGATCTGGACCGTGGCACAAAGGCAAACACAGTCAAATAAGCAAGAAGTGTCCCTTTATTATCTCCAACTTTGCCCCCAATGTCCAGGTTACCTTTAGCTGGAGAAAAACTCTCCCAGGAACAGCCTTTAAGTTGAGGAAATTCAGTCCGAAAATGAAGTACATAGAAACTGTAACTAAAAATCCACACAAACCACACTGCAGTTATTAAATTGACAGGACAGGACAGAAGGAATTGCAGACTTGAAAGCATAACTAAACACACACAGTTGGGAAGACGCCAGGAACAGAGATAAGCCTTGACAATATCAGATAATTCACAATTTGCTCCCCAAAAGTTGCTGTGCGCAGCTTCCCTTTTTAAACACTGTTCCCAGCTGCAGCTAATGAAGGGAATCAGGGCCCTTTCCTCCCCCGTAAGCCATGCAACTCACATTGCTCGCTTCTCCGTTCCTCCCTGCATGCCCTAGGATGAAGAGGGGGTGATCTGGGTCTTCCTCTGAATTCCCTCTCTTGCTCTATCTCTATCCTGCTCTGCCCAGCCAGACTGTGCCCTTCCCCAGTTTCTTCCACAGCCAACAGAGCCACATTCCCACTCCCTGTCAGCTGCTCAGCCTCCCCCTTCAAATCAGATTCCGACAGGGGCATGATACACACTTACAACCGTTGCAGAATCCTCATGATGTGGTCAGAATTCAGATGCTTGGCAACTGGTTGATATTTATAACCATTGCAGTGTCCTGGGGACAAGTGATCCCCTTTTGCAACCTTCTGACAAGCAAAGCAAATAGGGAAGCCAGGTTCATTTAACAACCATTTTAGTAACTTAACAGCTGTAGTGATTCAGTTAACAATGGAGGCAAGAAAGTTCATAAAACAGGGCAAAACTCACTTAGCAAATGCCTTGTTTAACTGTAGAAATTTTGGGTTCCGTTTTGGTCCCAAGTCGAGGACTACCTTGTATATTTGACTTTTTCTACTCGAACTGAAATGGCTCCTCCATTTCTACTACAAGTAGTGGGGTAAGCCGGAATAAAAAGGAGCACTGTACTAGCTTAGCAGCGCCCAATGGATGTCCACATCTTGCAGTTGGGTCTCTTTAGTAGTCATCCTTTTCCAGCGCATTCCTGGCAATTCTGGGATTTGAAATCCTCCAGGCTTAAAGTTGCCAAGGTTGGAGACCCCTGCTCTAAACCATCAACATCAGAGGTCCCCAAACTTGGCAACTTATGGACTTCAACTTCCAGAATTCTCCAGCAAGCATAGCTAGCTGAGGAATTCTGGGAGTTGAAGTCCACAAGTCTTAAAGTTGCCAAGTTTGAGAATCCCTGGACTAGACAGTCGCTTATCTGAGATGGCGTAAGATAGGTTCTCCTGCTCGAGCAGGGGGCTGGACTAGAAGACCTCCAAGGTCCCTTCCAGCTCGATTCCTATTCTTGCTATTGTTATTGCATTCCATTCTATCGAAGCCACCACTATCTCCGTCCCACAACCAGCGAACAAACAGCATGAAGATCTCGCGTTGTTTGAAACAAGACGAAGCCACGCAAGTAGGAAAGGCGGGAAGAAGTGGCGGAAGAGGGCCCAAAGTATGATTAATTAATCTGCTATCCCTTTAAGAAAGCCTCTCCCTTTCTCATTGGTCCACTACAGCAAGAGCCAACCGCGCTGTAATTCGAGAGGCTGCTCCGAGCAAAGCCAGGCGCGATCAAATCTCCCTCGCCGGCTGAGAGCGCCCGTGACGTAGCGCCCCCCCGCTGGGCCGCGCTGATTGTTCCTATTGGCTGGAACGGCGGCGCATGCGTTCAGAGGGAAAAGAAGCCTGCGCCCTCCCCCTTTTTTTTCCTTCTTTCCTTCTAGAGCGTTTCTTTCTTAGGAGAGCCGTTGCGTCACCTCGGGCTGCGCGGCCACTTCTTGTCTTTCCGTGTCGGCTGCGTGTCTGGCGTCTCCTTTAACCTCTCCTTCCCTCTCCCTTGTTTGCAACATGGCGGCGTCGGCTGGAGACGAGCAGTTCCCGTTTCAAGGGCTTCTGCCCAAGAAGGAAACCGGAGCTACCGCCTTCCTTTCCCGGTACCCGGAATATGATGGACGGGGTGTTCTCTTGGCCATTTTAGACACGGGTGTGGATCCCGGCGCTCCGGGCATGGAGGTGAGATGCCAATGGAGGTCTCTCCCTAGCTTTAAATTGTATCATCATTATTATTATTTTCCCCTCTCTTCTTCCCGCTACAGGTAGTCCTCATTTTACGACCACAATCGAGCCCAAAATTTCTGTGGCTAAGCGAGACATTCGGTTAGTAAAGCAGTTCTTGGCTTCCCCGTTGCTTGTCGGAAGGTCACCAAAGGGGATGGGGTGACCCTGGGATGCTGCAACTGTCATAAATTAGAGTCTGTTAAAGCATCCAAATGTAAATCACATGACCACGGGATGCTGCAAGGGTCGTAAGTGTGGAAAATGGTCATACGTCAGTTTGTCCAGTGCCATTGTAACTTCAGTCACTAAGTGAACCGTTGTAAATCGAGGACCAGCTGCAGTTCATACTTTGGATTGAATAAGAGTGTAAGATTTGTTTTTCCCAGCATTTCTTCCCCCCTGTTGCTCTTCAGCTGACAAACCGCCCAGTACCAGGCTTTGTAGTTCAGTGCATGGAAAAGCTTAGATAATAGGCACCCTTTCTTGGTGTAAAAGGGTCTTCAAACTTGGCAAGTTTAAGGTTTGTGGACTTCCAATTCGCAGAATTCCTGATTATACTACCTGAGACTTCTCAGAAAACAACAACTGAATGAAAAACTGCTGGTGACTTTCTACCGCTGCACCTTAACTTACTGCACCTCTGTATGGTTTGCCAATTGCACAGGGGCAGATAGGACATCACTCCAGAGGTTAACGTCATTGCCCAGAAGATCACTGGTTGCCCTCTCCCCACTTTGGAAGAGCTTTATAGCTCCCGCTGCCTTAAGAACGTTCAAAAACATTTTCAAAGATCCATCTCATCCTGGGCACCTTTTTTTTTTTTTAACTATCTGGCAGACGGTACAGAACCATCTGGCAGACAGTACAGAATAATAAAATAATAAAAACAAGAACAAATGGGCTGAAAAAACAGCTTCTATTTCAGGGCAATAGCTCTGTTGAAATTCTACTGTATAGTGCTATGTTGATGCGATGTCAGGGGTTTTCAAGTCGATGTGTGGCATGTGAAAGATGTGTGTTTGTGTTTATTTTCATGGTCATGATGTGCACTGAAGATGGTGTTTGATATCGTTGTACGAGGTGCAATGACAGTAAACTAAACTAAACTAACATGACTGGAAGAGGAATTCTGAGAGTTGAAGTCCACAAGTCTTAAAGCTGTCAAGTTTGAAGACCCCTGGTGTAGGTGTCCTCGGGGATTAAGGGACTGATACCTTTGGAGAAGCTCAAGGAGAAAGTTTTAATTCAAAAGGGAACTGCTTATTGGGATAGGAGAGACACAACCTACTTTTCCATTCTTGGGATTTTGGGTCAGGCAACTTTAGAATGATGGGATTTTTTATTGTTATTTGGAATGGAATTGGAATTTATTGTTATTATTTATGGCCTCTAATGACTTCTTTAAAATTTCCCCATAAGACCTTAAAGTAGCAGAAGGCAAATAAACATATATTCTCTGTGTATGGTAGTTTTGAAGCAGGTAAAGTAAAAATAATCTCAAGATAAAGTCAGATGATTAACTGTATATCCATGCACAGATAGTCCTCAACTTACAACAGTTCATTTATTGACCATTCAAAATTACAATGGCACTGAAAAAAGGGACTTACAAGAGCACTTTTCACACTTATGACAGTTGCAGCATTCCCATGGTTCATGTGATTTATATTCAGAGGCCTGACAAGTGGCTCATATTTATGATGGTTACAGTGTCCCAGGAAGCCAAATTCACTTCATAACCGTGTTACTAACTTAACAACTGCACCGATTCATTTAAAAATTGTGGTAAGAAAGGTTATAAAATAACCTCAATAAATCAATAAATGTTTCACTTAGCAACATAAAATTTTGGGCTCCATTGTGGTTGTAAATTGAGGGCTACCTGTATTCCCAAAGATGATTTTCCAAAAAGGCAACTGGGTTTTCTTAGATTTTCTTGAAAATGTTTTACTTCTCATCCAAGAAGCTTCAATAATAACTGAATGGTGGAAGAATGGACACATTTATATTCTTTGCAGTCATTAGGGTTGTTACCATTCAGGTGACTGCAAAGAATATAAATCCTTCTATTCCCCCACCATTCAGTTTGAATTTAAGAAGCTCTCAATCTCCATAGACATGTATCCATGCAATTTATTACTGTCTTCTGAGGGTTTTTTTTTCAAACTTCCTACTTTACTGTGCAGTGTTAGGATTCCTTAGTAGTCTTCCACCCAAGTATGAATGATGACCTGAAGGATACAACATTTTTCCTTACAAACCTAGTAATATGATTTTTTTTTCATAAAATGTACAGTACATTATAAGAATTCAGTGATACCTTAAAAGGTATATTTTGTAAAAGTGTAAAAGGCATTTGAAAGGGAAGCCCTAATTTCACATGTCTCTTAAATGTTAAAATAGTTACATCTTTGTAAGGCTTGTTTGTATTCCCACATACTTCTTTCACTAATAGTCCCAGTGGAAGTTTTCTTTGTACATAAACATCTGTACAAATCTTTGGCAAAAACTGAGACTGCTTCAGTGTTTCAAAGAGTGGCTTTGTGTCACATTAACAAATGTTGTGAAGAAACTTTCAGATGTTTTGCCCAGCCTTAATGTTTGTAGTTTGAGTTTCCTTCACATGTTGTTATCCTATGCAGTGGATGTTATATGCATTTGTATTGAAGTAAAGAGAAATGGGGTTGTAAGTGTAGTACAGTATCATTAAAAGTTTTCAGTCATCTTTATAAATTAGCAAGATTGTTACTATAAGCTATAATATTGAACTCTTTAAAACTCTCTGTTATATATAAAATACTATGTTATTAAATGAAGTTGCTTCACGTATACAAAATATAATTGAGAAATATGTGTAATCCTCTTAAAACTGGCTTAAGTTGCAAATGGGATTGTGAAAACGGTGTCAAATTTCAGGAAAAAACAAAGTCAGGTATATTATTAAATGTTTTATATACTTGTAATTAATTCCTCATATGTGGGAGAGGGAAAAGCCCAAACTAGTTCTGCCATGCCAACGATTGTGCAATATTCTGTAACTATAATTGTGTTTATTGAGAAATTTATGAAAGGCGTATTAACCAACATAGTTCCTTAACAGCTATAGTTTTAAAATTCTTGTATTGTCAAACTGCAATCTTTTCTCCTGTTAAGTACAGGAAGCAATTTGATTCAGGTTATGGTTTCTTTCAGCTTTATTTTCAGTTAAAAGCCATTTTCACTTAAAAGGTCATCTTTTCTTCCATTGATTTTTTTAATTGTTTAGTATAATATTTGAGAGAGAGAGAGAGTGATGAATATATCATATTTGTGTGTTCATAATATTTTACAATTCATATATTCATTAATGGAATATGTGCATTTATATTTTTTCTTAATTGTCTAGAAAGTTTGGTAAAGATGTTTAGTTATTTTTGGATCCAATATTTAACTATGCATAAATCCAAATGACACAAAAAAAACATTTTCTTGGATATTTGGAAAACCTTGTGAAATCTCTTTAACTTTTATGGAGAACAGCCATGTACCCTAGAATATAATTTAAGAAACATTGAATATAAAGATAGAATTAAACCTAGTGTAACTGTTATATAAATTTTGTAACATTTAAAAATTCAGAATATCGACCCTAAATTTCTGTTTTAGAAATAAAACCAAAAATGAAATGTTTTTCAAAATATAACGCATTTGTTATGCTTTTGGAAAGTACGGTCATTATGCAAATGAATTCACAATGTAAATTTTGTTGAAAAAATAGCTAGTAAGAGTTATTTGAGAGCAAGTTAGGTCCAGTGGTATGGAAAAATGTGGGTTTTGTTGTACCTTAGTCATGGAAACTATTTGGATGACTACAGACTTTGTGCCAATTACCCTGTCTCAACTCTAGGAAGAAGGTAGTGGGCACTTAAAATATTGCCAAGAAAACTAAACAAGGTTTTCCATGTATCAAACTTGAAAGCACACCCCAAAAATGCCACCTTCATTGTTGCCCTCCTAAAATTTAAAATTTTAAATCTAGTTCATTACTTTGGGGCTAAATTTTGTTAGCTCTGCTTTTGCCTTAGTCTGCCACTTGAGATCTGTTAAGCTGATCAGAGTCCAATGGTAGGCAGCATACAGATTGTTCTAATAAAAACAAAAAATAAATAATTGATTGCATTAAGCTTGACATGAAAGCAATTGTATTTAGTTTTGAATTAGGACAGTTTACTACTGCATTTTGCTTTGATGTTAAAGCTGCTTTTCAAATGAATTTTGCATCATTGTTTTATCTGGCCAATAAAGATCTGTCTCTGCTTTCCTGTATCCTTCCAGTTGATTTTCCATCCTGCCGTCTTTGTGACAGTATCCAATTTATCTGTTTCCTCTTATGTAATTTGAATTTCTATTCCTCCCACTCTTTATAGGATGCATATTTATAAGCTCTACTGTACCAAGTGTTACCTTTGATTGTTATGTTTATGTTTCAAACTCTAAAATGCATGTGTTATGGCCATTATAAGAACAATTTGTATTAAATGGCTAACATTGCCATGACTGGAGAGGGTTGTCTTAATAGTTGTACCAAAATTTTGATATTCTCTGTTGTGAGAGTCTCATAATCCCACAATAGTTTGTGAAATAATGAAGACCTTTTTCAGAAAGGTTTGGGCGGGAATAAATTAAATGTAGGTCATCCTCAGATTATGATGGCAATTAGGACCAAAATTGCTATTGCTAAGTGACATTATTGTAAAGTGTAATGTCACATGACAGCATTGTTTGGCAACAGCAATTCAGGCCATCCTGATTGCCGTCATTAAGCAAGGACTATGTGGTTCATTAAGCAACAACCTCATGTGACTGCAGATAGTATGATGTGAATTTTGTTTGTTCTAAGTCTCTCTTTTTTATTCTTCATACCCTGATGAATTGGCATAGGCCAATTAAATATAATTCTCACTTAATTGTGAGCTTTGCTTCTGTTGAATATATGCTCATCTTGCTGTTTTAACATGTGCTGTTAATTTGAACTTTATGGATTTTGTTTATGTTGTGAATCAGCTTGGATTTAAAAAAGGCTGAATTACATTTATTCAACTAAATTTAGGTGGTGTCTGCTGTAACAGGCAGATAGTATTATTCCAATGCATGTAGCAGTTTTATTTACGTTATAAAATAAAATATTCATGTATCATATGTGCTTTTATTTATTGTCTTTAGTTCACAACTGACGGAAAACCCAAGATAGTTGACATAATTGATACAACTGGTAGTGGGGATGTAAATACTTCAACTGTTACAGAAGCAAAAAATGGAGAAATTACTGGTCTTTCAGGAAGAATTTTAAAGGTAATAGTATTTGGCATTAAATTGTGATTTCTTCTTTTGAAACAAAACTTTAAGATATTGTCCTGCTGTTTATGCATTGAGATGACTAGTTATGAGAAATTACCTTGAGTCTATTTAAAAACATAGTTGCATTCATATTTACCTTTACTTAGGTCATAATGTCTAAAAGCAAAGGATTTTTTTAAAAAAACTACCATAAATATTTGTCTATTAAATATATGTTTGATGGTAATAGTATTTACAGTCATCTGATGTTTTGTAGCCTTATGTTTATTTGCAATAGGCTATGCAACGCTTTGTATCTGGGGACAAAACAGTGCTTTGGAACCTGTGAAGGGTACATTCATAACACCTCTCTGCAAGATCTCAAAGAAAATATACATCTTTTCTTGAAAATTCACAAAATTTAGTTTAAAGAATTGCAGAAAATTGTACCCCCACATTTTTCAAAGGGCCTATTTACCTTTCAAAGAAAAGCATTTCATAGTATTTGTTTGCAATTTAATTGAAAGGGGTTCTCAACATAATATACCAAGGCTTATCTGCAGCTTCAGTTATATATAGTACATACGGACAGTCCTCTATTTACAAACTTTGTGGTTACAGACTTTAGCCCCATGATGGCGAACCTATGGCACGCATGCCGGAAGTGGCACGCAGAGCCATTTCTGCTGGCATACGAGCCGTCACCCAGAACAGATCCACTACACATGCATGCGTGCCCCACCAGCCAGCTGATTGTTGGGTATCTGCCACACATACTTGGGGGCAGACGCACACAGGAAGTGCATGCGCATGTGCAAGAAGGCAGGGCGTGCATGTGGGGGTCACGTACACATGCACAGGGGGCGGGGTGTCGCACGCACATTGCTTTATGGGTGCAGGCACACGCACACTTTCGGCATGCAACGACGAAAAGGTTAGCCATCACTGCTTTGGCCAAAAGTCACTAACCTGTCTCGATCTCCAACCTAAAAGATGGGAAATGATTCTTTTACAGTGCACTGAGAGCCTCCCATCAAGAACAATAGTTGCATACGGTAGTTGTATACGGTAGATAGAATACCTTGGCTGAGTGGAAGCAGGCGAGGCCCCACTCAGAGAGAGTCCAAGCACCCCAAGTGGGGAGAGGGTCACGGTGAGGATCAGTTCTTGTGAATAGGCTACATTCCAAGAGGAAAGGTTTTGTTAAGTAAGTCCAACCAAGTACAAAAAAAGAATGCATAGTGCAGTTCTTATCTTACCTAAGTTACATTTTTTTCTTTTCCACCCATTTGACCATAGATGTCATATTGTAGAGCTTTTGTGTGAGGAGTTTACATAATAGTGCAGTCGTTTACAAGCAGAACATACCTAAAAGAAGAAAACAACTCAAATATTACTTTGCATATAAATTGAAAACTTAGTGCCATGTATTTCTGCAATTTAGGCATTCCTTCTAAGGTGAGCAAACAAATGTTGAACTTGTGAGTATATATACGCATTGAAATCAATTGTAGCTAGGGTTAATAGTTCAATTATAAATAGCTCAATGATTGCTTGAGGTGTACGAACCAAATATAATTTATGAATCTCTTTTTTTTTTTTAGATTCCTGATGACTGGGTAAATCCTTCAGGACAATATCACATTGGCTTAAAAAATGGTTATGAATTCTATCCCAAAGCTCTGAAAGAGAGAATACAGGTATTATTTTATACTCTTTATCCTAACTTAGATTACATTTGAAGTAATTTTGAACCACAAGAAAGAAAGAAAATACGTTTAGGTTGTATGTATTTTATTTTGTATGTGTGTATGTTTAATTTAGTTTCTAATTCTATAAGTCTTAAGTGCTATTTCTATTCCAATTCTGCTATGCTTTATTATTCTTCACCCTCTGGCAAACTATTTTTTCCCGTCCCCAAGATTTCTGATTTAAATAAATAGAAGGGCGCTTTATAAGCAAGGGTGTAAAATACCATTTTACTATTTTATTTTATTTTTTGTTAAATGAGATTTTGTAGATCGTTTTGTTTTTTCAACAGAAGAAGCTGGAGAAAAGCCTATGGGTTTCCATCCAATTTTTGATACTGTTGGAATGCATTGAAAGCCTGGATACTTCAGAAGTATTTTACTTCCTTTGGAGAATCATGGTTCCATGATTGGTCCTTTCCAAAGGAGAATAAAAAAGAATAAAATAATTCCAATTTACATTTCCCTCCCATCAGCATCTTTTTGTATGTGCACATTGATCAGTTGACCATGCAACATTGCATAGCCACCTGACCACTGCAAAGAGAATTTAAACAGTGTTGTGATGCCTTCCATTATCAGCAAGAGCACATGAGAAGTGTTCTGAAGTAAAGTTACTACAAAGGTAGTTGGTGATCTTCCCTTTTCCTTTCAATATCAGAAGCAGCCCTGATACAGGTAGTATCACAACCAGTAAACTCACAACCAGAATTGAGACCAGAATCTTCAGTCGTTGAGTGAAGCAGTCATTAAAGAAGACACTGTTTCACCCAGTGAGCACAATCCCAGTGTCCTTGGTGTGGTTATTAAGTGTTCTTCCAGCTTGTTAAAGGGATGGAGCAAAGGAGCTGCCTGCCAGAGGTTTCTGCCCATATGAGGTTGAAACCCTCAGCTGGGCAGCCCTTTCACTGTCAAAGAGCTGCCTGCCAGAAGGACTTTGCCCTGCATGGGACCAGAACCCTCCAGAGGCTGGCTGAAAAAGGTCTGTCCTGAAATCCAAGCAGGATTTGGGTATAGAGTGCTTTTCAGTGGTGGGATTCAATTCTTTTTTACTACCGGTTCTGTGGGCATGGCTTGGTGGGCATGGCAGGAGAAGGATACTGTAAAATCTCCATTCCCACCCCACTACAGGGGAAGGTTACTGAAAAATCCCCATTCCCTCCCCACCCCACTAACCTGCTTTCCAGCTCCATTCTCCTCTGCAGGGCAACAAAAGAAGATCCAGGCAATAAGCTGGGACTCAGGAGGCAGAGAATAGATGGAGGCAGGGCCAGTCAGAGGTGGTATTTGCCAGTCCTCCGAATTACTCAAAATTTCCGCTAGTGGTTCTCCAGAACTGGTCAGAACCTGCTGAATGCCACCTCTAGTACTTTTGCAGCATGAGGCATTTGCAGCCAGTCTCCAGAGACAAGAAGACTCCCATCTTGTTTCTAGAGTCTGATTGCAAAAGCCCCATGCTTCACTCCATGCCAAAATCCCGCTTGGATTTCAGGACAGACCTTTTTCAGCAAGGCCCCAGAGACGAGAGGGAGTCCTCTGGGCGGGCAGAAATTCTTGCAATCTTCTGGGGAAGGTGCCAAAGAAAATTGCAAATGGGGCACTTGGCAACCAGTCGTAAGTGCAAATGGGCTTCCAAGTGCCCCCGATCGCAATCACATGACTGTGGGCATTGCAACAACCATAACTTGGGGCACAGATGTTCAGGATTTCGAATGGCTTCCGAATGAATTAGAATTCTTTATTGGCCAAGTGTGATTAGACAACACAAGGAATTTGTCTCCGGTGCATAAGCTCTCAGTGTACATAACAACAGTAGTGATAAATCATTATCATAGTCATTGTAAAAATACATTCACATTCTAAAATATTAGATACAATACTTGGTGATAGTAATGGATACTAAATAAGCCATCAACATAAATCATACGAGGATACTAATTAAACAATTTAAATTCTAAAATGCAAGCAACAAAGTTATAGTTATAAGAAGATAAGGTGATAGGTAATGGGGAAGATGAGAATAATGATGGTAATACTGCCTTTTTAGGCAGTTTGACAGTATTGTGGGAATTAATTGTTTAGCAGAGTGATGGCATGGAGGAAAAACTGACCTTGTCTATTTGTTCTAATGTGCAGCGCTCTATGACATCGTTACAGTGAATGTTCCTTAAGGAGTGCTTATGCTAATATCTGTTGTTTGATGTGTTTGAGTTTAATTCCCTTGGAATTAAGAGAAAACACTAACTTCTTTTTTAGCACTACCCTTGCAGCAGGACTTTAAGCATTCTGGGAGTTTATTTCTACTTGTCTGTATTGATAAAGTATTCTAAAATTGAAAATATTGCAGGTAAAAAGCAAGAATGAGACAGTTGGTTCGTTTCAAAGTTTACACCTGAGATGAGATATTTAATTTATTGCAGTAAAACACAGTACAGAGTTTTGATTTAAAAAAATCTGTTGCTATTTATTTATTTCAGAAAGAACGCAAGGAAAAACTTTGGGATCCTATCCACAGATTAGCACTAGCAGAAGCATGTAGGAAGCAAGAAGAATTTGAAGCTTCTCAGCCCCCTCCATCACAGGTTTGTGTATTGGTATCCATTTTAGAAGAAAAAGCTTGAAGCTGTTTAAATGGTTATAATAGTCAGTAAAGTTACTAGCAAGATCCACATATGGAAGATTACTTTTCCGTAACAAAATTACACATGGCAATTTGTCTTAAAAACAAACTGAAGGTTGGCTTCATCTTACGAATGCTTTCCTTAAATTACTTACACTTTAAAATTATTTATTAAAATGAGCTGATAACATTTTAGTCTGAAAGGATATTCAGGTTAACTTTCTCAGTGCCATTGAATATTTGGAATTGCCTTGTATCATCAGCAAAGTGAGCACCCAGATGACTCTGTGTTGGAGTTTTAATAGCTTCAGACTGTAGGCACATAGAATATTTAAGTTTAATTTGTTTTCCGTGGAGTCATAATTACAGAACTTATTCTGTAAAAGCCCAGGCTGTAATTAGGCTCAAATGCAAAGGACTTTCAATACGTGTAGGATAATACTTTTTTAAAAAAATTATTCACAGCATTTATATCTCTTTCTACAATTGAAAAAAGCTTCTAGGCTTACTTACAGATTAATTTGAAAAAGACAGTCCCTTCCCCCAGGGTTGTAATTTAAAGTGACATCGCCCAAAATAAAATATATAGGTGAGAAGAAGAGACAAAATTATATAACATTTGCCTCCTCCCTTCTGGCCTTTAGAAAGATTAGAAAAATTAGTTATTTCATCAAACCTTAGGGCCAATGCTGCTGGAGGGTTTTCTTTAGTCTGGAAAGTTAATACCCATTTTATATGATTGTTTTATAAATTACATTTAATTTTAGTCCTAATTATTTAATCTGTTTTTAATCCAAACAATGGATTTAGGGAGTTTTATACAGTACCATTCAGATTTGATTGTTTAGAGCAGCCTATAAGCCCCGTAAAGGAGAAAGAAAGAAAGAAATATGAATGTAACAATTGCAATGCAGCTGAAGGAACAGGTAGTCCTCAACTTAAGGACCACAGTTGAGCCCAAATTTTCTGTTGCTCAGTGAGAAATGTGTTAAGGGAGTTTTGCCCCCTTTTTTGACTTTTCCTGCTACATTTGTTAAACGCACCACTGCAGTTGTTAAATTAGGAACACAGTTAAGTGAAATCTGGCTTCCCCACTGACTTGGCTTGTCAGAAGGTCGCAAAAGGGGATCACATAACCCCGGGGCACTGCAAACGTCATAAATATGAGTCAGTTGCCAAGCCTCTGAATTTCGATCACGAGACCACGGGGATGCTGCAATGGTCATAAGTGTGAAAAACGGTCATAAGTCACTTTTTTCACTGCCGTTGTCACCAAATGAACTGTTGTAAGTCGATTGCAACCTGTAATTATCCCAATTAACATACAGCAAAATATTGAAATATGAGTTGCTTATATCAGAGTAAGTAAAATATCTGATTCAATGTTCATAAGAAAGACAAGTTTGGGCAAAGGTAGCTTCTGCATGAGGCACATAGTGTATATGGCATAAGCAATAAATACTGTATATATATCTTAACTGGGTCCAGTAACTATAAAACAATGGGTGAAAATGTCTGCATCTTATAGAGCAGGGTTCTCAAACACAATTTACCTGGGGGCCACTGGAGGCAGAGTCTGAGTGAGGCTGGGCCACATAATATACTTTATATTATACTTTATATTATACACTAATATTATACTTTCATATCACGGTGGAGGCTACAGGATATCGTCCTGCGGGCCTCAATTGGCCCGCGGGCTGCGAGAATGAGACCTTTGTTATAGAGGGAATATTATGGTGATATGTGTGTGTTGGTACAGCGCCAATTAGCTGTTCTAGGCAGCGGGGATCACTGCTGCCCATTTGCCGGCAAACAGGCCGTGGCAATCTCCGCCACCTAGAACAGCTAATCAGCAGTATGCCGGGAGGTAAATCCAATCAGCCCTGATGAGCAACATGCTGTGGCTGCGATAATGTGCTGAAGATGACCAGGCTCTTTGCTGCAAGGACGCTAGCCAGATGAATACCGGATGGATGCTGGGAGGCGGAGGCAGAGGCAGATTTGTTTTCCTTGTTTTCCTCCTCAAAAGCTAACGTGCGTCATATAGTCTGAAAGATATGGTATATTTTCATGACTGTTGCAGACCTCTAATGTATGTAAACCTGCCTGTTAATGAGCAGATGATTTCAGGCAGCAGGAATGGAGAGTCAAATGAACATTCCAATTGATGCAGATAAGTAATGGGCGAATTGCTATTGGGTGCAGTATAACGCTACTGCGCTGTAATTTTTGTTGCAATGAGAGAGGCGCGTATCATTTTTTTTCTCTGTAGTGGGGGTGTCCACTTTAGCATGCTTTTTCACGAGACACTTTATTTTCCAGGAAAACAAATTAATGAAGGAAGAGCTTCAGAGTCGAGTGGAACTGCTAAACTCTTTTGAGAAAAAATATAATGATCCTGGCCCTGTGTATGACTGCTTGGTGTGGCACGATGGTGAAACTTGGAGGTATTTTTTTTCCTTATATTAAAAATACCAATTCATTTTTTAATTAGACTCTAACTGTAAAAAAAAAAAAGAAGAGAGAGAGCTAAAGAAAAAATAAGGGTGGTGTAACTTTCACCTTTACCGTAATACATTTGTTGCTCCGGTGTCTGGCAATTAAGCGGAAGATGGCATTCTAATCCAATGTTGGCTGATCTTTTTGGACTCCTGTGCTAAAAATTGCATACACATTAGCACGCGCGGACTCACGTGCCCATACCCAGAATGAATGCGCACCCCACACACACTCCTGCCACCCCCTTACGTGCACTGCACCTCACAGCTGACTTTTCGGCCTCTCAGAGGCTTGGAAAAAGCTTCTGCAAGGCATTTCAGGATGAATACTATGCCCATTTCGTCACTTCCTGTACTATAGGAAATAACGAAACAGGCCTATTTGTCCTGAAAAGCCTTGCAGAGGCTTTTTTCAAGCCTCTGGGAGGCCGAAAAAGGCCTGAAACCAGCAGAAAAATCAGCTGTGAGGCACACGCATGCGCAGTGAGGTAAGTTTGCCTGTGGCTCGCGTGCCATAGGTTCGCCATCACGGTTCTAATCCATAGACTCCTTCAGTGAATGAGACAGAACTAAGAAAATGCCTTCCAGAAGGGTGCTGTTGTCATTTGTGTCTGGGTTCTTTCTGTCCTGTAGATCTTAGCAAGATGAAAAAAAATATCAAATGAAGGTCCTTTTTTCTTACATAAGACTTCTAAGAAGTAAAGTGACAGTAGGCTACCATTGGTGCACAACCTTGCAGCAGAACAGAAAGCATGGTAATCCAAAACCATTTGTTGCCCAACTTCCTGTATTTGAGATTGAGAAAGTGAGGATATAAATTAAATTGGAAACTAAATAAATATTATTCTAAGCCAAATACACACACAAAAAAGAGGTGTGCCAGAAGATGCAGCCAGATATGGATATTTTGCTTGGAACCAGAATAAAGACTTTCCATTTGGTCCTTTCTGTTCTGTTTTCATGCTTATGAAAATTAGGAACAACTGTTTGCTCTTTGGAAGTGGAAGATAGTGAGCCATTTGTGTCTCATGTTGCTTTCCTGTTCTCAGTGTAGGAAATCGAAGCTAGTTAGGTTTCATGTATTGATGGTAATTTACTGATCAAATAATGGACTGACAGCTTTTCCTGAATTTTACCTCTATGAACACATTTATTTATTTGTTTGTTTGTTTGTTTGTTTATATTGGGCTTTTTCAATTTACACACATCTTTAACATTTTTGACAGCACTGTGGCACCGCTGTTACATATATAAGCATCTCCACATTCATATACATCTGTGATGGCAAACCTATGGCATGCATGCCAAAGGTGGCATTCGTGCAGGCACGCGAGCCCCAGCCAAACTTACCTGGACTGCGCATGCGTGCGCCTCCCAGCTGATTTTCGGCCCATTTGAGGCCATTTCCAGCCTCCCTGAGACTTGAGGGAAGGCTCTGCAGCCTTGTGAGGCCGAAAAACGGGCTTTCCTGAAGTGCCTGTTTTCAGCAATTTTTGGCACGGGAGCCCAAAAAGATTAGCCACCACTGATATACATTAATCCTTATTTCTGCTTTTTAGCCAATTGTACCATTTGTCCCAGACCGCATAATATTCTGAACACCCTTATTTAAAGAGGGTAAAGAGTTTCCATTTCAGTTTTTGTGTGTGATGAGCCCTGTTGCTTAGTTACAGTGTAAGTCGCGTATTAGTCTCTTAGATTATTTGCTGTTTTTATAATATGCTTCTAAATAAATGTAATACTATCTTAGGTTACATTGTCATATCAAAAGGAAATTGTTGCAGGCAAGGAATTTTTGCCCTGTTGGGATTTTTGAATGAGAAAGTCCATTAATCCAGCCACTGCGTTAAGGACTTTGAATCAGCAGTAGAAAGTGGCGACAGGGAGACATTGCTGAGGAGAGACTGAGATTCTGGGTATTGATGCCTTCCAGTATATTACTCAGATGTCTGCATGGCTCAGTTTTGTTTTGTGTATGTGGAGAAAAATGCCATCACACCTTGCAGCTCTTCGAACCATCAACCCAGTGCAATCCGCCCTGCCCGACCCACTTCCCAGCTTCGTATCTTTTAGTTATCCAGAGACCCAGGCTGGCAGCTTGAGACTGAGACATCCAAAGTCCCTTCCAACTCTATTCTCTAATAATAACAGCCCCTTTGTATAGTTATCACAGAACACAAAAATGGTTCCTCTGCACCTTCCACACTGTGTTATCGGTTGTTACATTTTGCAAGTGAGTGTGTATGTTCATCTTTTCTGGTTAAAATTAGCCAAACTACTTGTCTTAACTTTTAGAAAAAGCAAAACTGACGTATGGTTCTAAAAGGTTGTTCTTCCTGTATTCCAGGGTTATTTCAAAAATTCAATTACAAAAAAACCTTTTAGAAAAGTAAACAAAACATGCTCTTACTTTAAAAGAAGCTTTTTTCCCCCACTTGCATTTATGGCCCTTTTTTAAAAAACTCCACCAAAAAAATTAAAACGTTATTAGGCCTTTATTTATTTTGTAATGTAAACAGGATTTACTTATAAACAGTGGGGGGGCTGCAAGCAGTTTAACAATTGCTGGGTGAGCACGTGCAGTGTTCAAAAACCACCCATTTTAAGCTTAAAAACTTACCTTCTATGTCAGCGCTGGTGAGTAAAACAGCTGAGGCGCGGTGCAGTGTGGAGAACAGCTGAGGCAGGGCAATCTGCTGTGCTGCGCGAATATAGCTGAGTTAAAAAACAGGGAAATACATTACAAGAAAGGGCAGGGGTAGGAGGATGGGGCCAACTGCTCACCGGAACTACCGCTCCAAGCCGGTAGCAGCCCACCACTGCTTATAAAGTACAATGAAGCCTAAAGTTCTGTTAATTATTCATTTGTAGTTCTTATTTGAATCCATGTAGCCCATAAAGAGCTATGTATAAAGAGCTATGTTTAGGATTAATTTAATCATTCCCTGCAGAATTGGCTATTAGGGTTTGTTTGGGTTTTTTTTGCATTGGGTTAACCCAATGCATTGGGTTTTGCATTGGGTCATATCCAGTAGGTGTCATGATCTGGTAATAAAGGCATTATATAGATTTTGTTTACTTTGAGGATCTCACTGAAACTATATATTCTCATTAAAATTAGTAAATTCTATTACTTCTGTGGGTGGTCAATAAATTATATCTTGCTCTAGAGTCTAGACAATTATTATATAGTAATAATGAAAGTAATGATAAAGTTGCATAATGAAATTATTCTACCTTGAAAGCAATTGAAGGAAAATAAAATCTAAAATTTGATTTAGTGTATTTGCTAATTCAAATCTGAGCCTAATTGTATGAGGGATTGTTACAGATTGGGAGTATACTCATGTTTTTAAAAAAGCAGTTTTTGTTTGCACGGCTAAAGTCAGCTTTGAATTTAGTCAGATCGCGAGGCTTAAAATTGTGAGCAGGATCACATTAGCAATTGCTGTTGTGACTAAATGGCAAACAATAATTCAGAGGAAAGGAGAACTTAGAATCAATCTCTCTTTATGCACTCTCTTCTCCACAGAGCTTGCTTAGATTCCACTGAAACTGGTGACCTTTGTAATTGCCCTGATCTGCGGAACTACAAGGAAGGTCGAGAATATGGATCTATCGGAACATCAGAAATGTTAAATTACTCTGTCAATATTTATGATGAAGGCAATTTGCTTTCAATTGTGACAAGTGGAGGTAAGACTTTACAAAATTCTAAAATTTATGTACTAAATATGTAGTTTGTCTTAATCTGAAAGAAAACTCTGTTGTCTTAACTTTTAATGGCAAATGAATATTTGATAACAGCAAAATACAGTTACGAATTTACAGTATAGCAATGTTTTAATCATAGGATAAGTATCTAGGAAGATTGAAAACATTAGTTTAATGACCGTTTGCTTGGGTTGCATAAAAGATATGTAATATACAGTAAGGATATGTAATATGCAGTATATATAATACATAATGTACTATATAATTTCATAATTATTAGCATTATGTAGTTGTATTTATAAGCTTTTTTTAAAGAAACTGATCATTAAAAGAGAAATACAAACATAAGAAAAAAAAACCAGAAAGAGAAAATAGTACAATAATGTATTACCATGCTTGGAATAAATCCATTTTTAAAAGATCAATATTAAACCTTGATTGATCAGTTTTTTTCACTGATAGAAATACCATTCAAAAATAAAGAGTGAAACCATATTGGAAGGACTGTGTAACCCAGATTTATAGATTAGCAGATGAATGTTCAATAAATTTCTATATAATGTTTAAATTAACAGAATAATAGAGTTGGACGGGGCCTTGAAGGTCTTCTAGTCCCTTACCATTTCAGATAAATGGTTGCCAGTCTCTTTTTAAAAGCCTCTAGTGATGGGACACTCACAACTTCTGAAGGCAAGCCACTCCACTGGTTTATTGTTCTCACAATCAGGAAATTTCTCCTTACTGATAGTTCTAGGTTGTTTCTCTCCTTGGTTAGTTTCCAACCACTTATTCTTGTTTTACCTTCTGGTGCTTTGGAAAATAGGTTGAGCCCCCCTCTTCTTTATGGCAGCCCCTCAAATGCTGGAACATTCCTATCATGTTGTCCCTAATCCTGTTTTTCACTAGACTAGACATACTCAATTCCTAAACTGTTGTTCATATGTTTTAGCCCCCTTCCCCGTAATCATCTTTGTTGCTCTTCTCTGCGCTCTTTCCAGAGACACAACATATTTCTTACATTGTAGTGACAAAACCTGGATTCGGTATTCCAAGTGTGGTTTTGCCAAGGCCTTTAAAATGGTACTAACACTTCATGAGATCTTGATTCTATCTCTCAGTTAATGCAGCCTAGGATTGTGTTGGCTTTTTTTGTGGATGCAGCACACTGCTGGCTCATATTTAAGTGATTTGAACTTCTCTGGGGTGGACAGGTGTTCTCTTACCATTTTCTTGCCTATTTTAATTCAAATTCCCTATTTATGTCTTTTAAGGTTCTGTTTTTGTTAGGTTGAGCTCTTTTTTCTTTTTATGTGAAGACAGATGCAAACAAAGAATTAAGCAGCTTTGCTTTCTCCCTGCTGCTGCCTGTCACTTCCTTGCGATCTTCTCCCTTAGTGGACTGATGGTTTTTTTGACTTTTTTCTTTCTTTTATATCCTGAAAGAAACATGTTTTATTATTTTTGACCTCCACTGCAAGTCTTAATTCATTCTGAGCTTTAGCTTTCCTACCTTCATTTTTGCAGATTTGAGCTGTATGTGGGTGTTCTACTTATGTATCCCTCTTTCCATTTTTTTATAGTTATCCTTTTTGTCTTTCAGTTGATCACAGACTTCTTTGTGCAACCATGGCAGTTTCTTCTTGGATTTCTTATTTTTCTTTTTCAGTGG
The DNA here is from genome assembly GCF_049901715.1 of Pseudonaja textilis. NCBI lineage: Eukaryota > Metazoa > Chordata > Lepidosauria > Squamata > Elapidae > Pseudonaja > Pseudonaja textilis. The sequence goes on from NC_141997.1 coordinate 30,767,926, forward strand.
TATTGTGTTGAACTGGGCTTTTATAATCATATTTTTCAGAGTTTCCCAACCTTCTTGAGTTGTTTTCCTCTTTAAAGATTTTCAACCATGGAATCCTTCCCAAGCTCTCTCTGAGTTCATTAAAATCAGCTCTTTTAAAGTTGAAGCCACTGGTTTTGATTATGTTCTATTGTTTGTGTCCGTATTACGTTGAATTCTAATATAACATGATCACTCTCCCCACAAAATTACTGCAACTTCAACCCAGAGATGGGATCTGACTGGTATAACTACTGATTCTGTCTATTAGCATCGCACGAGTGCAATTTACAACCTGCTGAGCTGCCCAGACAGCTGAGCAGTGCTGCGTGCAAGTGCGCAGAGGTTAGAAAAGCCCTTTTTTCCTGCTTTTTCAACTGCAGCTGTGTTGTGCAAAGCAGCTGCAGTTGAAAAAGCAGGAAATAAAGCTCAGGTAAGAGCCCGGGCGGGTGGGTGGGCTACAACAGCAGCTGCTCTTCGGAGCAACCGGTTCTACAGAGGTGGACAGAACCGGTAGAAACCCACCCCTGCTTCAACCCCCTCTATAATTTCTTCTCTGTTAGTAAGAATTGGGTCCAGTATAGTTGTCCCTCTAGTCCCCTCTATCTTTTGGATGACAAAGTTGTCAGGAACCTGTTTAATTTCCCACTTGATGCAGAGTTTGTCTCCCAATTGATGTCAGACTAGTTAAAGTCCCCCATTTCTGTGGTGTGTTTTTTACATACATTTGTTAACTGATTAGCAAAAAGTTCATCTATTATTTCTGCTTCGTTGTGTGGCCTGTAGTATACACTTATAGCAATGTTGTTATATTTTTCTCTCAAGTGTGAATCCCTATGCCTTCAAGGAGGTTTTCATTCTTGCTTTTATGCATTTCTGTAGAGATGTAGTGATTTACATATAATGCAGCTCCATCTCCCTTTTGTTAGATCTTGTTTCTTTTGAACAGTTTATGTCCGTCCATTATTACATTTCAGTCATGGGTTCCATCCCACCAAGTTTCGGTATCATACTTACTGTCTTGTACAAGTTCACCCTATTAGTTCCCCATATTTTGAGCATTGTTGTATAGGCATATGAGTTCTTTATAGCTGACCCTGGCTATGCTTCCTACATCTCCTAGCTCCATGATAGCGAACCTATGGCACGTGTGCCAGAAGTGGCACACAGAGCCATTTCTGCTGGCACGTGAGAGGTCGCCTGGAAGAGCCCCACTGCGCATGCACACGCACCGCCCGCCAGCCAGCTGATTGTTGGGTATCTGCCATGCAAGCTCAGGGAGAGATGCGAACCCAGAGGTGTGCGGGGGAGGTTGCGTGCTCAGAGGCATGCAGTGGGGGGGGTTGCCCATGCATGCGCAAACGCGTGCAGTGGGCACACAGGTGGATGCAGGGGCAGGGGGAGTCAGGCACGCCTTGCATCATGGGTGCAGGCATGCACGCGCACACTTTTGGCAAGTAACGTGGAAAAGGTTCGCCATCATGGTCCTAGCTTGTATCTGAGTTTTTCTTACTTCCATCCCTCTCTACCTCCTTGTTTGATTGGCTGTCATTTGTTTAGTCCAGGCCCTTTTTTTTTATCTAGGTCTAGACCTTGTGTGGAGAATAGATCATGGTTTAGGTCATATTTATGCAGAAATACTGAAAATTCAAAAGGGTTGACAATTTTTTAAAATAGAACTGTAGGTGAAAATCTTCATGGAATTGAATGGCCTTTGAAACTAAAGCCATCCCATCTTGCTGGGCTTCAGAACATCTAAACCAGGGGTGTCCAACCTTGGCAACTTTAAGACTTGTGGACTTCAACTCCCAGAATTCCTCAGCCAGCTGCTGGCTGAGGAATTCTGGGAGTTGAAGTCCACAAGTCTTAAAGTTGCCAAGGTTGGACACCCCTAATCTAAACCCTAATGGGCACCAGGATGACCCTTTGATGACAACTTGCTGCCTTGAGGTTCAGATGTAAAATTGGGTCTTATCTGCATTCTGATGATACTTAATCCACATTGGTTGATGATTTATCTACAATTAATGTATATATTAAATATGGGAAAGCTGGGAGGCATCCCACAACAGAGAGCTCAAAGTTCCAATCTCTCTAGCCCAACCTGTGGAGGCAGTGGAAAAGGATATTATGAGAAATCAAATAATATTAGAAGGGTTGCAGTCATCTCTTTTGGTCTCTTCAGAGGTTATCCATAAGCATCATCAATATAGCCTCAGAGAATGAGAGGATCGGAGACTAATCAATGATTAGCCAGAATTTCTGGGTTTAGTGATGATTTCCCAAGGAAAGGTATATGACTACCTTTATGGCACTCTTACTACCATCCTGGAGACCTCCCATCAGCAAAAAAGAGCAGTGATGCTGAGTAGAAAGTGGCAGTTGATGTAATATTCATTTTACTTTAATCTAATAAATGTATCGCCCTATCAGTCACAATTGATGCAAACTGAGTGGACAGGTATGAAATGTGGCAAGTTATGGATCTCATGAATAACCACTTTTCATAACAGTACACATAACTGTATGTTTTTTTTTAAAGTGAATTCACCTTTTTTTCAGGTGCACACGGAACACATGTTGCTAGTATAGCTGCTGGGTATTTTCCTGAAGAGCCAGATAGAAATGGTATAGCCCCTGGTGCACAAATACTTGCTATTAAGGTTGGTGATACAAGATTAAGCACTATGGAAACCGGGACTGGTCTTATAAGAGCAGTAAGTATTGGCAAAATCATTTCACAGAAAATCTAATCATAAACCATGCCTTTATTTATGTTTCCTGAATAGTACCCTAAAATGTTCTTGGGCTTCCTTGCTGTCTCTTCTGAAATATGAATAAATGCCTTTCTTAGAATGCTTTCAGAGTTGGCACTAAATATACACAACAGTGTTTTTCTGTAGTTGCTATATTAGCAAATGAATGGTTGAGAAGTATAGGAGGGCCAAGTAGTTCATCCTGGCATGCCAGATTTTCTCAAGTCAATATGATGAGGGTAAATTTATTATTTACACATGCTCGGTCTAGCCTCATATGAAACTTCTGCATATTCACCTAAAGACAAGGCCATAGCAATAGTTCTTTGACAATTAGGAAGGATGTGCACTTCTGGCTGAAACTTCCAGTATTTTGCCTGAGGTAAGAGCATTGGATACATATTTGGTTGGAAATTCTGTGGGTGTAACTATTTTTTGTCTTCCTTTTTCTAGTTAGGCTGCAATCATGCAATCATATTATTTTTATTTAATAAAAACGAAGAATAACAGAATGCAATAACAGAGTTGGAAGGGAGCTTGGAGGTCTTCTAGACCAACCTCTTGCTCAAGCAGGAAACCCTATAATATTTCAGACAAATGGTTGTCCAATCTCTTCTTAAAAACCTCCAGTGTTGGAGCGCCTACAGCTTCTGGAGGCAAGTTGTTCCACTGATTAATTGTTTTAACCATCAGGAAATGTCTCCTTAGTTCTAGGTTGCTTCTCTCCTTGATTAGTTCCATCCATTGCTTTTTTGTCCTGCCTTCAGGTGCTTTGGAGAATAGGTTGACCCCCTCTTTTTTGTGGCAGTCCCTAAAATATTGGAACACTGCTATCATCTCACCCCTAGTCCTTCTTTTCATTAAACTAGACCATTCCTGCAACCTTTATTCGTATGTTTTAGCCTCCGGTCCCCTAATCAGCTTTGCTGCTCTTTGCACTCTTTCTAGAGTCTCAACATCTTTTTTTATATTGTGACAACCAAAACTGGATGCAGTATTCCAATTGTGGTCTTACCAAGGCATTATAAAGTGGTACTAACACTTCACATGATCTTGATTCTATTCCTTTGTTAATGCAGCCTAAGACTGCATTGACTTTTTTGTTGGCAACTGCAGCACACTGCTGGTTCATATTTAGGTGACTGTCCACTAGGACTCTAAAATCTGTCTTGCCACTATTGAGCGAACTACTACCTATTCTGTACTGGTGCATTCAGTTTTTCTTGCCTGAATACTTTTTCACTATGGAATAAGATAAGATAAAATAAAACTAAAATAATATGTTAATAATTTTAACAAAACAAGAGAATTACATAGGAAAGTCTAGCCTCACAGTTTAGTTTAGTCTGAAGTTGCAGTGTCGTGTAGGGCAGTGCTTCTTGAGAGTTGTCAATTATTTGCAAAGCTCCCATGGTATATTTTCATAATGCTAGGATGAAATGTCAGAAGTGCAGCTGCAATAGCACAATTTTAAAAAAAAGATAATGTGAAAAACTAAGTTGAAAGAATAACTGTTGGAATGAAATTTATAGAAACTAAACTAAGGAATGACCATCATTTTATAAGTGAATTTTGAAGGAGCTGAGTTTTCTTTTTGCAAATCCACTTTGTTTACTATCAGATTGCTTTTATGATGGGCAGAGCTTTAAATTGTGTTCTTGTAACTATAATAGGAAATGCAAGAGGTCTATTACTTTCTAAAATTTTATTTTTTGCTTCTGATTAAAATAACAATTAGCTACAAATAAAAGATCTTGTTTATGCAGTGCTTTGAGCCTTAAACTTTTTTTTTTTTTTACTTTGACAGATGATAGAAACAATAAAATATAAATGTGACCTTGTCAACTACAGTTATGGGGAGGCCACTCACTGGCCAAATGCTGGGTAAGGAGATTATATATTTATGAGTATTACTTTGCTCTGTGCCAGCAGTGGCAAACTCATTTAATTTAAAATAATGAATTAATCAAGAATAGAACTGTTGTGTTATGAATTACTGAAGTATTCTGTGTTCATATCCTAAAAATCATAGACAGTTGGAATGACTGTAGAGAGCCAATGCCACAGTAGGGAATTTCAGCAATAAATTCCTAATAGGGAATAGCAGGAAAGTGTGGTTGTGGTAGGCCAAATGGGCAGATTCCATCTCCCTTTCCACTTTTTCATGGGAAGCTTTATTCATTTTGTGTAATGTACTGATGCCGATCGATGCTTTGTGTGCCAAGAGGAAGGCAATCCAGAAAGGTGGTGATAGCATGAGTAGATGCAGCTTGTAGGAATCTATACAATAAAGGTTATCTCTGACATAAATGAAAAAAGAAGTGAAGTAAGTGAAAAAGCCCTTTCTCAGTTTGTGATGTTTTTTGTCTCTTTTAGGAGAATGTGTGAAGTTATTAATGAAGCAGTATGGAAACACAATGTAATTTATGTTTCAAGCGCTGGGAACAATGGTCCCTGTTTGTCTACTGTTGGATGCCCAGGGGGAACTACATCTAGTGTGATTGGCAAGTATTCACAATTATAGCAATAGCAATACCACTTCAACTTATATACCAGTGGTGGCTAACCCTTTTGGGCTCCTGTGCCAAAAATTGTGCACACACTTTTGCGCTCGCGTACCAACACCAGAAGGCAATGCATGAGGGCTCCCCCCGCCCCCTGCGAATGCATGCTTGATCCCCCCACCACACCCTTACCTGCACTGCTCCTACCAGCTGATTTCCAGCCTCCCAGCGGCTTGAGGGAAGCCTCTGCAGCCTTTGCAGGCCAAAAAATGGGACCATTTTGTCACTTCCGGTATTTCCGGAAATACAGGAAGTGATGAAACAGGCCTATTTTTCAGCCTCCAAAGGCTGCAGAGGGTTCCCTCAAGCCTTTGAGAGGCCAAAAAAGGCCCGAAAATCAGCTGGGAGGTGCGTGCATGCAAAGTGAGGTAAGTTTGCCTGGGGTTTGCGAGCCTGCACAAATGGCTCTGCATGCCACCTGTGGCACGTGTGCCATAGGTTCGCTATCACGGTTATATACCACTCAATTTACAGCACTCTCTAAGCGATTTACAATATCAGCATTTTTCCCCCAACAATCTGGGTCCTCATTTTACCGACTTTGGAAGGATAAGCCTGTCAGAATCAAACTCCAGACTGTGCAAAGTTAGAATGCCTGCAATACTACATTCTAACCGCCGTGCCACCATTATACTAATTATGAAAATAGTTTCTTAAGAATTGAAAGGAGCTTTGAAATGTTTATTAAGGCTGAAAGTAGACTAAAATGATAAATAAGAACTTATATTATTCTTTATTTGTCTCCAGAATGATTGGGGATTTTTTTACAGTTTTTCATTAATATTAGTTCCTCTTCATTTAGCCAAGCTTTGTAATCTCAGAAACAACATAGTTATCCCATGTCTATTTTCTAATCTAATCTTGTAAGAATTAGCTATTCTACAGAGCAGAACATAGATACCCAGGACATACACAAACCCAGGCTATTTTATTCCCCATCTACTGGAGACATGCTTTAAAGCTACAGTTGGAACTGTGTAGGATTCTGTATAACAGAATCATGTAGATTATTTTCTTAGTCTCTCTACATATGAAGATCTGCCTTGTCTGGTTTTTCTTGAAGCAGATGTAAATCTGATTTGTGAAAAAGCTCATGTCAGAGGGAGCATTTTCTAATTACAAATCTATACAAAATGCCAAAGGTAAATGAGATGGGGAATTAAAAGTAGCTTAAATGCAGTAGAAGCTTTTGCCTTCTGTTCTCCAGTATTTGAATTTTGGAGTTTATTCATTCTGATCTAGAAGTTAATACAAAAACGTTGACTAATGTCTAATCATAGCCTTATCCGCCATGATTTTATCTAATCCATTTTTAAGTTTCCCAAATCTACAACTACACATTGATGAAGTATGTTTAATTCACATGAATTTAATCATTTAACTTTATTGGACATTATTGAATGAGCGGGGATGTATTTAAAGCATTAGATCATGTAGGAGTTAACTCCATCTTGAACTATTTTTCAAAAATGTCACTATTTTTCATCCCATACAATTTCATGGGGTTATTGCTGAGAACAACTGGAAGAGGAGTAATATGCATGTCAGCCTCTTTTACATCCTAGAGGAAAAGTGAGACATAAATCAATAGTATCGAACTATACAGAAATGGATGTATTATGTTTATGCATCCTATCCAACTGCTAGTATGTGCATGCCTAGGTTCTGAATAATTTGTAAAGCAAATACTGCATACATTTTGACATGTTGATTGGTTCATTTGAGTGGAGACTGAAGTAATAATATTTAAAAAACCGAAAAACTTCTAGTTTCTAGTATAAATATGTTGCTATGTTGAAAGATTTTAAAAAAAATATTTTCTAAAAAAATACCATTACCAACTTAACAATGATTAGTATTTAACGTAAACATAATTTAAATCAATAAAGAGAACTAATGGTACACTTGAACTTATGTCAATTAATTCTAAAGGTGTTGGTGCTTATGTATCACCTGATATGATGGTTGCCGAGTACTCATTACGAGAGAAATTACCTGCAAATCAGTACACATGGTCATCTCGAGGACCAAGGTAAGTGATAAATTAATTCATGAGTTAAATCCTGGTGTTTCCATAATCCATTTAGAACTTTCATTTTAATATAGCAGAAGATAATTTGAAAGTGCAACTCAGATTTCCAACACAATTAAAGACACAAACTTCTGAAGAATAGAACTGATTTTCAAGAATTTGAGATAAATATTTTGTAATTATTTCAAGGTGAATATGAGTAGGAAGAGAAAGGTTTTAAGGGTTTTTTAAATGTAAATCTGCTTTAATTTCTGTTTTCTTAACTAACCCCTCGTGTTGCAGCAGGGATACTTACATTCTGTGATATAAGAGCTGTATATATTAATATATATATTAAAAAGAAGCAAATATAAATGTAGGTTACCAAAAATAGTAAAAAATAATATTAGTATAGGGAAAAGGTTGCAAAAACACTTAACATAAACCATGTCTGCACACTAAATTAGGAATGATTTTCAGGTATTGTCAGACTGCTTATGATACTCAAATTTATATCTCCACCCGATGATCCAAATGATTCTCTTCTGTTCTCTATGACAGTTCGCTGCAAACAACTCGCCAGGACCCAATTCACCATGGCCAACTTGCTGCGGGACAAGAGTTACCCTAATATAAAAAAAAAAATGGCAGAATAGAATAATTAAGGAAAGGATGCAAAAGGAGGGACAAAATGAAATGTGAATGACAAAACTTAAAATAATTTTTATTTATTTTAATAATTAAATAGAATTGTTAAATTGTCCCACAGCGAGTTGGCCATGGCAAGTGGTCCTGCACACAGTGAGTCTGGCTGTGGCAAGTTGTCTCATTGCCCTCTGGCAGTGCCTGGAGGCTGTCCAGGCTTCGAATGAGCTCTGGCAAGACCGATTGAAGAAACGCACAATAGTTGTTCGTATAATTTTATAGGATAATTTATAGAAGATAACTCCTGAAGTCATTATATGCACATCTACATTAGTTCCTCATTGGTAGACATAAATTATAAATCCATTTGTTAGACATACTGAACCAAAGATCAAATTAAATGTAATGCACTTAAAACCCAGCCATCTATTAAAAAGAATACGTTAGTACAGACAAAAAGGAATGTTTTGTGATACCGTCTAAAGGAGGACTATTTGATAGCCTAAGGAAAAAAATGGGATTTTTGCTATTTTGACATTTCTGTATTAATTTCAGTATTGATGGAGCCCTGGGAGTGAGTATCAGCGCACCTGGTGGTGCTATTGCCTCTGTCCCTAACTGGACATTACGTGGTACACAACTCATGAATGGCACCTCAATGTCTTCACCCAATGCTTGTGGTGGCATTGCTTTAATACTCTCAGGTAAAATGGAATGCTGCTCTCCTTTTAAAACAAATTGCATTTTGTTGACTGTGAGAAGTGTATTGATGAGACACATTTTTATCTGCTTTACTCTTCCTTTGATTACAGGACTCAAAGCTAATGATGTAAATTATACTGTTCACTCAGTCAAAAGAGCATTAGAAAATACCGCAGTGAAGGTGGAAAATACACATCTGTTTGCTCAAGGACATGGTATTATTCAGGTAATTACTCTGAAAGAACAAAATCCAATATATATAAGGTATTGATGGAAAAAATATTTTAATGACAGTATTCCTAATGTTGCGTTCAAGGATTTATTGTTTTCTACTTTTCCCCTTGCCCCCCTATGCATAATAGTTAATTTGGGGGTGGGGTTGTTTCCTCTTTGTTTTTATATAGTTATAATGATACTCTAGCTTATTAGCACAGATATTATTAAGAATTTTTCCCCTATATTATTGAAATAGATAGTTCCGTATAATCTTAGTCCTATTTTTCTTGTGTTATAGTCTGTTTAAGAAATGAATTGTGAACCCTTTAATGGCTGTTAATTGTACTAACTCAATGGGACCTATTTCTGATTTATACAATTATGTAATGTGATCATATTTTGGGGGGTTTTTTTATGACTGCACTGCAAATTCTCTTTTCCCAAAAGTTTTTTAAAAACACCTCTTTTTAACTTGGCATTCTAAAAAAAGGTGAAGATTTTCGCTTGCTGAGTTTTTGGAGGATAGGTGGACAGAAATGTTAGCTGTATTGTCCTTGATGGTTATGGTTTTATGTTTAGAGTTGAGAATCTGGTTTTTATTATTCCATTATCTAACAATATTGTATAAATTTTGCTTTGCTATGATGAGCATGATGTATGTGGGTAGCACACAAAAATTGTAAAATAGATGGATGAATAAATAAGTCGGTTACTCCAACTTGACTACACATAGAAGATCTGTAATGGAAATTTAGATTTTAATTTCTGAAAATGATCAGTATAAATAATGAAAAAGATTAAAAAGAGTTAAATGAGAATTTACAAAGAAGTAACTGTGATGAAGATTTTGTCTCTGCTGGTTAAATTCTTTATGAAAATGGTACCTGTATTCATTTTTCATTTAAGAAATATTAACATTTACCCTGTAATATAATTATTAGTAAGCTTTCTTTCTTCAGAGCAACAATGACATTTTTAAATCACTTCCAAAGGTAACAGTTGAAAGACAGATTTACTTTACTGAACTAAATAATCTTTTTTCAGTAATACATCAGCTGAAGTACGAGACCTTTAGATATTACTTAAGAATTTATTTGGACCAAGCTGGAGGAAACTTTGCTCCATGGAACTACTGTCAATCAGTATTATTTGGAGGCAGATGTAAACATGAATTTCATACTGAAGAAACTCTTGGTTAATTTTGATTTATTTTTTAATTTATTTTCCTCTAGGTTGATAAAGCCTATGACTACCTCATTCAGAATAAATCATTTGTGAACAACATAGGTTTTACTATTACTGTTGGTTGCAAGCGTGGAATCTACCTCAGAGAGCCTTTTCAAGTAGCTGTACCTTTTGATCATGGTGTTGGAATAGAACCTTTATTTCCTGAGAATACAGGTAGAAATAAGCTATTTACATTGAATATTTTCAAAGATAGATATTGGGAAGATTTCGGAGTTACTGCTATGAGATGGGTCACTTTGTAAATTGTTTAAATTAATAAATAATTTAAAAATACATAGAAATAAATGATACTATGAAGTAAGAATAAGCTTAAGTTATTGTAGCAGCCTGTTGGTTGGGGAAAAAGATCTAGGGCAGGGGTGTCAGACTTGATTTCATTGAGGGGCCAAACACAACCCTGATGTGGCCCTCAATGAAATCGATTTTGACACCTCTGGTCTAGGGGTAAAGCAAATCTAGGGAAATTGGATTCCAACTTCTAGCAAGATAGGACAGTGTTGGCTATGGGGATATATCCATTCCTTTTCTGTTTAAATCCTTTAAATTTAAATTCTAAATTTAAAGGGATTAAAAATTAAAAGCTGCATGTTCTTATTTCAGAAAATAATGAGAGGATATCGCTGCAGCTTCATTTAGCTCTAACATCAAACGTTTCCTGGGTTCAGTGTCCTACTCATTTGGAGCTCATGAATCAGTGCAGACATATTACCATTCGTGTGGATCCACGTGGCCTACGAGAAGGAGTTCATTATACAGAGGTATTGGTTTTGGTTCTTTTAGACCTTATCTTTGACACCAAAGTGTTTCAGGATTTGGCTCTCATCAGAAATATCCTGATCATGCTACCTCTTCTTTTAGATCAAGTTATTTGTCTCAGATTCCCACTTAAATCAGTTTATGGTAGGATTGTGGGGGAGAGATAGGGCTGAAAAAATAGTCTCTTTCATTGTTTTACAGTGTTGAAGTGGAAGGGAAAAATGAAAAATGAGCATTAAGGAAATAGGCAGTGACTCATCATCTGCCCATCAGCACCTACATCAACAAATAAAAACTCTCATACAACCACATAAATGCTACATGTAAAATAGCCCAAAGCACACATTCTGATAGAGGGAAGTTCGCTGAGAATAGCTCCAACACAAGCCTGAAAGTTTGGAAGACTAAATTTCTGGTCCCGGTGACCAATCCAGATTGGATCCTACAACATTACCTTGGGACACATATATCTTCATTCGTGAGAGATATGGGCAGCTCGCGCTTCAAACAGTTCGGCTTTGGGAATCCTTCACAACACACAAAGCGTCCACTTACGAACAAGTACATTTCTTATACCGAGGCACTCGGGAAGAGGTCATTCCATGCAGCCCATGATACCGATCACCCTCCGTCCCCTCAGATCTATTGTAACACTATGAGATACCCTTACCTGCAACCTGGCTAAACGGCTGGCATATCGCATAAACTTCCTGACCCCATCCTCGAATAGCACAGTCATATCATCAGTACAATTTTTGACAAAACTACAGACAAGATTATGGTCTGCTTTGGTGAAGTGTCCCTATTTATATTAATCCCTCCCTACTTGGCGTACGAAGTAATAGATAAAAACTAGATGAAGAGTACAACACAGATCAGAGCAACCTAACCAGGACATAAATTATGAAGCTGCTCCAGTACTGTCAATATACTTCTTCATGTTCAAAATATAAATGTATGAGAAAATAAAAGGGACGCCTATGGGATCCCCAGTATCAGTAGTCATTTCAGAAACTGTCCTGCATGGACTACAATATCCATGCATTTCAAAACTACACACCTAAATTTTGGTGCCGCTATATGTCATCAAAAGAAATGCACTGAAAGACTTTCAAAACGTACTGAACTCCATCTTCCCAAACATATAATTCACAATGGAGGAAGAAATAGCTAGACAATTACTGTTTTTAGATGTGCCTTTGTCAATAGGCAAGAAGATAGAAACCTTGAAATCACAGTTTATCGCAAGACCACCAACACTGCATGTTCTTAATTTCAACAGTAACCATCCATTGTCCATTGACACAGTTGTGTCAGAACACTGTATGATAGGGTGAGAACCCACGACTGTAAGTGGCAAACTAAACAATTGGAGAGCAGATACCTATGTGAACAGTTCAGACAGAATGGGTACAAACATTACAAGATGCCTGTTAAACACACAAGGGAGAGAAAGGAAGAAAGAAGGTACAAGAAGACCAACTATATGGTATACCTTGCCATACATTTTGGAAGCAATAGAACGCAGGTTCTGAGATCGGCAAGTGGGCATGGCACACCACCCAGAGGCTACCATACAAAGACATATGCATTGCAAAGATCGCTTGGAGGTGGGCGATCCTTCTAATGTAATCCACCAGATCTCCTGCATGGATTGCCTCAGTGACTGCGTAGGACAGACAGGGAGGAAAGCTATAGCCACCTGATTGCAAGAACACAAGCGAGTGGTCAGACGAGGAGACCCAAACTCATTGGTAGCCTCACATTGCAATGAACAAAACATTCAGTTTTGCAGCTTACTAAGATTGTTGGCCATGTAGGTATAAAGATAGCCAGGAAAATGATTGAAGCCTGGGAAACAGGCCCCTTGTCAGTCAGAAGGAGTGCTAATTTACCACCAGCTAGCTTATGTACTTAGCAATCAAGTACTTGGCAACACAAGGAAACAACTGCCTATAACTTAATTACTGGCCATCAACATCTTAATCAACAAATAAAAAGCCACGCACAACTAGGCACCATATAAATACTATGCATGGAATAGCCCAAAAGCACACATTCTGGTAGACAGAAATTCCCTGAGGATGGACTCCAAGTCTGAAATCTTGGAAGACTAAGCCTCTGGTCCCAGTAACCACCAACTAGATAGGATCCTGCATTAAGGAAACATACTGCTTAAATTGAACTAATAATTCCTAGGACAGTATGCCAGGTAAGGATAGTAGCTCACAGTGAAGATTAAAATAAATTGGGGGGGACGGGACTTTCTCAGAATATTTAAATTGAGTTATAATGCTCAGTGTATAGGTTAAGAGTTTCAGGAAACTTCATTTGTAAACCATTAATATTAAAGGCTTAAAGTGCCTTTTAAAGATTGAAAGATTATTAAACGTGACAATTTGTGTTCATTTCACTCCTTTAGGTGTGTGGTTATGAAATAACAATGCCCAACGCAGGACCTTTGTTCCGAGTTCCTATAACTGTTGTTATACCAACAAGGTACATGGATTTTTACTCTTGTCAGAAAATTTGTAGCAATGTTTATAAAAAGCAATGTAGATTTGATTTTTATTTTTGTTGTTTGATATAGATTCCATATGTGTGTGTGTAAATATATAAACAATAATACACATACATGTATGGACCACATGGATAAACCTTTTACATTCCTGAGTATTTTTTTTTAAATTTCAATAGTAAAATATTGCAGTTACAAGTGCTCAGCAATCTTGTTTTCAATTGTAGCCATAGTTGCTTTGGGAAGTGTTTGTCTTAATATTTGTTCTGTAATAGAAAGGAAACTTTTTAATTTTTCTGTACAGCCAATTTTGTTTTTTGCTTGTTTAAAAATGGTATCAAGAGCCAGAATCGTTTATAATCCTATCAACTTATTTTTGTAAAAAAAAAACAAACAATTTTTAGTCAAAGACAGTATTTTATTATTGAAATTATTTTAAATATTTTTGAACCACCATAAAGGGCAAAATTCTCCCTATGCTTAAGTGCTTTTTAGATATATTAGACTACAACTTCTATACTATTATTATCATTCTAAATCTCTGGAACTACTTGGGAGGGGGAGATTGTTCAGAGACTGGTTTTGTGTGTGTGTGTTACCACTTGCTTGGGCAGGTTCTATAATTTTGTTGGTAAGATTTCAGAACTCTCAGCTTCCTAGGGCTGATAGAGGTACTGGCCCAAGTTCACCCAGCTGGCTGTGAGCCTCAGGTGAGATTAGAACCCACCATCCCCTGATTTGTAGCTGGTACTTTTTTAACTATACCAAGTGTATAGTTGGTGTTCAGAGGTGTAATTCAAAATATTAACAACTATTCTCAATTAGATACTACGATCAAAGCCAGCTACTTTAAAAAAATATTTTAATATAGTTAAGAATGACAGGAATACTTGTTCTTTTGGACTTATTAAAACAATATTCCAATCTGTATTGATAGTTTAAAGTGAGCTTTCTACAATTTAAAAAATACATTTTTTTTTAATCACAGGGTAGATGAAACCTCAAACTATGATCTCAAATTTACTAATGTTCATTTTAAACCTGGACAAATTCAGAGACACTTTATTGAAGTTCCATCTGGAGCAACCTGGGCTGGTAAGGTGAATCTATTGGATTCCTCTTGAAATCCATGAAGATTTTAGTATTGGAGGATGTTTTATTAAATATCTGAAATCTATCTGTAGCATTAAATGTTCACATTAAAAATGTTTTTCATCAGTGTAATGTTAGAATTTTTTTATTGTTTTAATAATAATGAACATATTTACTGCTAAGGAGTTGAAATGCTGTGAAACAAAATTTATCATTATTTTTTCTGAATACATATTTGCCTCATAGAAAGGAGCCAGAAAAGTCTGTATAATATTAATATTAAAGTCATGCCTTTTCTTATTTAGAAATCTCCGTCTGTTCATCATCATCTGATATAACTGCCAAGTTTATTCTCCATGCGATTCAGTTAGTAAAACAAAAGGCATATCGAAGCCATGAGTTCTACAAGTTCTGCTCAATACCAGAAAAAGGATCCATCACTGAAGCATTTTCAGTATTAGTGAGTTCATTGAATTAAGAATAGAGTTAATAGCTGTAATTTACATATATGCTACATTGATATGTGATAAATGTCGATCATAATGTGCTCAGCTTGAGTGACTTATCTGAGTTCTATAGAATAGTCTTTCAACTAAGATTCTTATTTAAATATTGTAAATACTGGTAGCCTGTTACATTTTCATTGGGAAAATCCTACATGTCAACTACAGAATGCCTTAATAGTGAAACTAATATAAAGACAATGATTCTCATTATTACAGATTTTTATGTGTCAATCAAGAGCTTGTTTCTCGGCTGCAGAGACCTTTCCTGAGGGCCTCTGACAGCAAAAGGAGGTGGGCGGGGGGGGTACCACATGCATCAAACTAGAGCACGTTTCTCAGTTGCAGAGGCCTTTCCTGAAGGCCTCTGACAGCAAAACGGAGGCTGGGGGCAAAGCGCATGTCAATCCAGAGCTTATTTATTGGTCTCAGAGGCCTTTCCTGAACGCCTCTAATATCAAAATGGAGTCCAGGGGCAATGCATGCGAGCAGAAGCAAGCCGCTGCAGAAGAACTTGGGCCGGCAGTAGACAAACGGGTTCCTACTGGGTGGGGCTATCAGTGCCGTGAGGTGAGGTAGTGGAATACGTTCCCCCAAAATAAGACCTAGTTCCTTTTTTTGGAGGCTATATATATATATATAAGACCCGGTCTTATTTTCGGGAAAACACGGTAGTAAGGAGAGCACTCCTTACTAGCACTGATGATTTTACCTAGTTAGGATAATGAAACGTCTGCAAGAAAACAAGTTCAGAGAATACCAAGGATTTCCTCATTTCAACCCTGAGCTACAAATATTCTTTATTTGAGGTAAACTTGAATCGTTTGGTTTAGTCATCGCTAAGAATTGCAAGTTAGTTATACTTCAGTATTTGTATTCTCCTTGGTTTATGACTATTTTTGCTAAGAGCTGGGATGCAAAATGTTCATACCCTGGGATGAGGAGATGAGGCTTAAAGGGGAGGAAGATTTGAAATACATTTCTTTTTCTTTTCCTCCCAACAGGAGGGAAGAACAATTGAAATTTGTATTGCCCGATGGTGGGCAAGCCTCAGTGATGTCAGTATTGATTATTCCATTTCTTTCCATGGCATAGTTTGCACTACATCTCAGTTGAATTTTGTAAGTATCATAATTTGCTTCTTTTGAAATTCTGTTCATTTTTAAAATGTAACATTGTTAAAATCATAAGTTAGTAGTATTACTAAATGCCCAGCCAAATTGCATGGAGGCATAGGTGAATTTTTTTCTTCATTAAAAATGATTGATATCACACTAAATTTCAGCAATCTTACTCCAGTGAGATGATTAGAGTTAAATAATATTGCATAGCATTGATCAGTTTTATAAGGTTAATCATTTTAAATGGGTAAAAGGGGCCTTGAAGTTTTATGGCATTTATCTAGGGCAGTGATGGCTAACCTTTTCAGCACCAAGTGCCCAAAAAGGGTGCACAAACCCCAAAATGCAATGCACACACATCCCCATGCATGCGCTCCACCCTGTGCATGTATGCGTATCCCCACACATGCACCCCTCGTGCATGCACACACATCCCCTACATGCACCCCACTCCCCGCGCATGCATGGAAGAGACCCGAAGACCAGCTGGCCGGCAGGAGGCATACATGGCAGAGCTGAGCTCGGGTGATGGCTTGCGTGCCCGCAGAGAAGGCTCTGTGTGCCACCTCTAGTGCACATGCCATAGGTTCACCATCAAGGATGTACGGCATCAAACCTGCCCCAACTAGATCCCTAGAAAAGAAAGACTCTTGACTCTATTTGGTTGAAATGATAGGTTCTTTTACAAAGGATTAGTGGTTGCAGCAAAAACAAGGCTAGATCTGAATATTCCCCACAAACATACAAAGTATTCTCATTTGTGGCCTTCCCCATGACCGGACCATCAGTGTCCAGTCACTGGACTCCAGTGGCAATCCAGCTTGATGTTTTGGGAACCGCTTTCATTGTAGGCGCGTTTCAGAGAAGCTTCACATTCTTTCCCAGGTTAGGTGTCCTTGAGGCAGTGGAATCTCTATACTTGACAATATCCTCCCTCCTCCCTTACACACCTCTTCACACAACCTGCATAATCTCCCTAGCTTCCTCTGTCTCCCTCCCTCCATTTATGGCAGGATGCCAACAAGCTTAGCGATGCATAGTGAAGACGGCAGAGATGACATATGGTGTATTGCCAGCTCTTAAGGAGAAGCACCTTGGAAAAGCATGACTTTTAAATATATATATTGTTGGCCTAACATTAATCTGAAATTCATTTCAAATAAACTTTTTCACTCTTTGATTATAGCATGCTTCAGAAGGCATTGTGCGTTTTGATGTTCGGGCAACACTGAAATACGAAGATATTGTGCCTTGCATAAATCTCAAATGCTGGGTTCAAACACTAAGGTACTACAAGAAATTTAGATTTAAATAAGGGATTATTGTGATTGGTAAAATTGGTAAAATTAAACAACTTTTTGTCATGCTGAATATTATAATGAAGTAAATTTAACATTTGAGAAAGATATTCCCTGTTTATTTTAAGTATGTAATCATTAGAAGTCTGTTGAATGTTTAAATAGAGATTTAATTAATGGTTTAATGATAATGTTTAATGAGTTAATTAAAAAACTAAAAGTTGAATTACAGCTTACCATCAAGTTACCTAATTTGTATTTGAGGCAGATTGTTTTGGTCTTAATATTTTTGAAATAATCCAAAGAACCTGGTTCATGTTGAAGATGAGAAGTTATGTCCCTGAATTTGAAATATTTTGCCCTGTGAGTCTGGGTTTTGCGTTATCTGAATTTCTCAGAGTTGCCTCAAACTGCAAGATGGGTGACATATAAATTTAATCAATCAAATAAAAATAAACAAATGAAAATTAGATTGTTAAATTGTGTTTAACATAATTAAATGTGTGCACAAATTACATTGGTAAGTGTACCTGTTTTTATGTACAAGTTTTAAAAATGAATTGTACAAGAAACAATGGATGGAAACTAATCGAGAGAAACAACCTAGAACTAAGGAGAAATTTCCTAACAGAACAATTAATAAGTGGAATGATTTACCTCAAGAAGTTTGGGCACTTCAACATTGGAGATTTGAGATTGAACAACCATTTTTCTTAAACGGTATAGGATTTCCTGCTTGATTTCCTGCTTAGTCCCAAGACCTCCAAAATCCCTTTCAACTCTGTTAATCTGTTATTCTTTGAAACCTTACCCTTGTTTTTCTCCTAATGCGTATTGTTGTATTCCTGAATTGCAGACCAGTGAGTGCTAAAATAAAACCTTTAGGATCCCGAGACGTATTGCCAAATAATCGACAATTGTATGAGATGATTTTGACATATAATTTTCACCAAGTAAGTCTGGGTTATATAACTGGATCTACTCAATAAAATGATTTCTTTAGGAATATTGTAAGTCACCCGGAGTCACTTGGTGGGGATATAAATTTGTTTAATAAATAAATTTAATAACAAACTATAAACTATCTGGGGTTATTTAGTCATATGGCAAGCAAGTTTAATAAATGACCATGATCAGTATCAATAATATTACCATCATTTAATTTTGTTTTTAAATACTTTTATCATTTAATTTTTCTTCAGCCCAAAAGTGGAGAAGTTACTCCAAGTTGTCCCTTGCTCTGTGAACTCTTATATGAATCAGAATTTGACAGTCAATTATGGATTGTCTTTGACCAGAATAAAAAACTAATGGGATCCGGTGATGCTTATCCTAACCAGGTACGCCAATATGTTTGAAGTTATTTTTTATGTGATTCCATAGTCTCTTTAGGTTTAGTATGTAGTGCTTGCCCTGTTTATGCAAATAAATACTTAAAAATTAGGCATTAATTTCCATTAATTTATACACTATTCATTTCTTATGCAAATACCCCTACTTGTAAATATTATGGAGAATAACTTAATATTGTTCTGATAAATAAAGCTGCTTCTTGAAAAAGTTACAACAGTTAAATATTTTTCAAATTCATTATAAATTTGATTAATTTATAGCTTGCCATTAGGAAATAGCTTTTATCTACTAAACTGGGAAAAGATGGGTAGATAAATAGATTAGATGTTGGATGGATGGACCGACCGACTGACTGACCGACTGATGGACAACCCTTCCTGAATTCCATGCATGCCAGTGTATCAGTTTTGCAGGGTAGTAATAAGCTTTTAGAGATCCTTAAAACTGAGATAATCATTTAATGCATGGTTTAACCATGTGCAACTAATGAAAAGGATTGACGCATCCCTGAAAAATTAAGAATCTACTTGAAATATATATAGCCTTCTATTCTTGTTTGGGCACAAATGCCTACCTAGCTTCTTCTAATGCATGGACAGTGATAACATCCTGAAGAACGGTGTAAGGATAGAACAAGTCACAGCTTATGTTATAAGTGATAGAAACATAATTTCTGTGAAACCACAATCCCATGTTAGGCTATTCTATAAATGGATAGGGTAGTATTTCAACCATTAATAATGGTCAGGCTGTTCTACGATTCTAAAAGGTTGATGATCCAAATAAATGAACAAAATTATTTATTAGCGAGACTCTTAACTAATTCGTCTACAAAGCATAAAGCTTCAAGATTTTATGTATTAATCTTGCTTACCCGGTATGAACCATTTTCTCCTAAAGCCATATAAATACTATTAAACAGATGAAATGAGAATTTCTTGGCCCCAGCATTTGCCATTAAATCACTCACAGAAGCCTTCTGATGGACTTGGGCATGGAGGACGGTCCTACATCCGTTTGTAGTTGTAACTTCAGAGATTAATAGTACTGAGGGAACTTCTAGAATTGCAAGGCAAAAAGGGCAAGGATCTGCAAAAATCAAATCTCCAGCTGGAACTCCTAATAGATTTTAGTCCCTTTTACAGATAGGAAGAGCCTTCTATGTTTATGTAAGGAATGTTCAGGATCCAGTTAAGTCAAATATAAGGTTATACAGCATACGAATTTACCTTTTATAAACAGATATTCAACAGAAAATATGCATCGTAAAATTTGATACTATAATTCAAGCATATAACTTCATATTCAAACCTAAACATATATTTATGTTCATGCTGGCAAATCTGTAGTTTAATTTGATGAAGCCTTGGAAAAGACCTCCCCTGTAATGTTAGAAAAAGAATTTAGAATTTAAGGCTGGAAATATGATTTACCTTGTGATTGGAAGGGATTTGAGTAACTTTTCTTGTTAGATTTTTCTCCCAAAGAAATTAGTAACAGATCTCTCTCTAGCCCTCAAACATGTAACAAATGTCCAGATTTAAGTTTTGCATACTTAGAAGTGACATGTTTTTGAAAATATTCTTCTTCAATTAGAAAGGAGTTGTGTAAGTAGAACTGAAGGAATTTTTATTGTGTGTTAATCATCTTCATCAAATATGTATGAGTCTAGTTACTAAAGAATTGCTCCTTTCCCTAGTATTCCCTGAAACTGGAGAAAGGAGATTATACCGTGCGGCTACAGATCCGTCATGAGCACAGCAGTGAGCTGGATCGCATCAAAGACCTTCCATTTATTGTCTCCCACAGACTGTCTAATGTACTGAGTTTAGATATATATGATACCCACAGTCAGGCTCTCTTAGGGAAGAAGAAAGCAAACAGTATATCTCTGCCACCAAATCGCACCCTGCCATACTTTGTTACTTCTTTGCCAGATGACAAGTAAGTTACGTCTTTTTTTGTGGCACATAGCAAGCAACACTTCGATTAGTAACTCTTCTGAACTTTCAAACTTGAGTAATAAAGAAAAATAGTTCTGTCTATTTATTTCTATTCTGTGGCTGCAGGCACTTAGCATCCACTGAAATATGGCTCCCTTTCCTCTCCAGTGCCCATATTTCTACATATTTTCTTAATATGTCTTTCCTTAGTGTATTAAATCTAGAGCAGTCCATTTTTTTTTACTAATAGTTAGAATTTGTTTCCTTATGGAATAGCTGCCAAGGGAGGCCTTCCACTGAATGTCTATGACAGGCCTATCAAACTGGCAGCCCGGATGCATCACATGCAGGCAATGCCCACCCCGGTTCCACAAGGGCAAAAAAAGTCACAATACATCATGTGACACCATTGAGTTTGACACCAGTGTTCTATGATGATTTGCTGCAGCCGACTCACCATGGACAACTCTCCACAAGACAATTCACTGCGGGACAAGTGTTACCCTAATATCAAGGAAATGGTGGAATAGACTCATTAAAGAAAGGATGCAAAAGGAGAGACAGGATGAAATGTGAATGGCAGAAATGTAAATAGTTTATTTATTTTAAATAATTAAACGGAATTGTCCCACAGTGGATTGTCCCACAGCGAGTTGGCCGTAAAAAGTTGTACCACAACAAGTTGGCCATAGTGAGTTGGCCACGGCAAGTTGTCCCATTCTGTGCCACTGCGGTTACTGGAATGAGTAGAGCTGGGGTTTTTTAAAATCTCTTTGAGTTGGATCAAGATAAAAATAAGTAGCTTCCAGAGTCGTCCTATTCCCATTCTCAACCTTAGCCCTCTTCATTTGAATGTATTGGGCTTGACATTGTATTGTTGAAATTAAGTTCAATTTGCAGTTGAATTAAACATTTTTTTTCAATGGGAATGTGAGCATGAATATAAAGCATGTTTCGCTTGTTCATTTGTTAGAGTACCTAAAGGAGCAGGTCCTGGATGTTATCTTACAGGATCATTGACACTTTCAAAGACAGAACTTGTAAAGAAAGTGGTAAGTAAAAGAAAAGCGTAAACTCAAAAAAATATTTTTTTAAAGGTAATTGAAAAGACAAATTTGTATGAAAATGATTTTGAAAAGAGTAATCCAGATTTTGGGAAGTTTTTTTTTTCCCTGAAGTCTCTTTCAAATACTAAATGCCAGTTTTCTTCATTGTTTAAATACAACTGCCTTTCAACGTTCTGTTCAGACTTGAATTTTTGCTATTTTGTGGTAAATTCCAGTTCCTTGTTGCAGATTGTATGTTAACATGCTACATTGCCTTTAATAAGTTATGTAATATTATTTTATCCAACTGCATACCTTGGAGTTTCATTTCAATCTAAAAAATATAGTGTTAGTTGTTCAGGTTCTATTAAAATAGTTGCTTTCAAGCTCCATTTGCTGACTAGGAAGTACTTCCTTATTTTAGACCAAGCTTTTGTTGATCATATACTTCATAAAGTTTCATTTTGCAATCAGTAGAAGTAGCCTCCAACATTGCATTCTAACCACTGTGCCACCATGGCTCTATAAAACTATTGTTCTAAATAAAACATGCAAGTATTTGTTACCAAGTAAACATTTGTTTACCAATAGTGCATCCTCAAAGTAATTCCTTTGTTATTCAGTTATATTTTAAAAAATATGGATCATATTAAAACATTATAGTCAAGCTAAATGTATCTTCCACACTAGGAGTATAGGGAATATGTCTGATCAGTGAGTTTCCAAAACAATTGGGCTTAATATAATCGATAAGGTTTAGGAATTTATTTTACCAGACTTAATAATTCATCCTAAAAAAGTGTCCACCATTCATATATTGGTTATTTTCCAACTGAAAATGTTTTTAATCTAGATTTGTGGTACAAGTAAATTAAATAATTGTATTTGAAATTGTAATTCTTGTCAGTTAGACCAGGGGTCTCCAACCTTGGCAACTTTAAGACTTGTGGACAAAGCTGGCTAAGGAACTCTGGGAGTTAAGGTCCACAAGTCTTAAAGTTGCCAAGGTTGGAGACCCCTGAATTAGACCATTAGCCTATTCAGTTTGGCAAAATAAGTGGTAACTGTATACATACTGAAGAAAGGTTTTAGCAGTGGTTAAAATAATTATGGTTTTTTTCCCCCTGTTCTGCCCCTTGGAGGGAGGTAATGTTATTCTTAGAATACTGCATTCCTGATGTTTCTTCTGCCTGCTCATTATAGAGGAGATTATTATTATTAATTTAGTTAGAGAATATTTCCATGGCTCTTAGTTTCGTTTTGCTTTAAATATTTCACAAACCATGGACGATTTTGGTGCAGTGCAGCTAAGATGAAAATATGTCAGAGTCTAGTATATTTTTTAAATGTAGAAGACCATCTCTAGCATGCTTCTGTTCAAAAATTAATCACTGACCATTTAAAACCTAGTTTCTAGCTTGTACTAAGTCCAATATATTTAACAAATAATATTTGTTAAAACCAAGTGATATTTCTATACATTTTTTGATTTTCATGTGAAAGAAATAGGGTAATTTCACTAATATAACAACAGTGTTGTGTATAGTGAAGCTGTGATCTAGAACAACGGCCCTCAACCTTTTGAGCACTAGGGATCAAGAAGGTTTTTCCGCCGACCAGAGGGGTATGTGGTTTTGTGTGCTGCCTGCACCCTGTGGGTGGGGCTTCGCTTGTTTGCGTAGCTCAATTTCTGGCATGGCATACCCCAGTGCCAGTCCGCAGACAGGGAGTTGGGAACCCCTGAAAAATTAATTGTAGCATTGTACTATAAACAAGTCAGGGTATATATAGGGAAAAAAACCTAAAATTGGCTTGAATGATTGATAATTCTTCAAAGTTATATGGTAGAGTTTTTAATGCTTCTCTTTCCATGAGACCTACCCCAATGTTGTATTACCTCTAAATTCAATGAAAATGGAAAGATTAAGAGAGCCATTTCAGTTCATTGAATTTTAAATGGGAATGAGTACAAACAGTATAAGTGAGTTACGTACTCTATTGTTGGGTTTCAAAATATTGGGATTGATTTAAATCAAGAAGATTTAAATCAAATCCCTAAATAGCATAACGCTTGTGCTTTATATTTTTTAAAGCTAAAATATTGGGCTTTCTTTGAAGTATGCTTTAAAGGGATCAAGACATTTAGTGTTCTTCAGTAGTGAATAAAAACTTGATAGGTAGTGTCTCCATTCTATAGAGTTTTGTGGATACTTTCTTACAGTATGTTGTTCTAACTCCCAGGGGCAGTCTTCAACAAAGCGACAAGGAAAGGTTAAAAAGGTACTGAATGCCAGTTTTTGAAAGATGTATATAAGTATTTTTGCCTATCATTTAAAGCAATATACTTAGTTATTTCTATCTTTGGTTACCTTTATGCAGCTTAATTATTCATATCTTTGAACAGTAAAATTGCATTAGAATAGCAGACTATTAGTTTAGTTTGAAAGTAATGTGTGATTGGAACATTTAATATTATTACACCAGTATCTTACTCTACAAAATTATTTTTCTTTTTTTTTTAAATTATGCATAGCTCTTACATACTATTGCCATATGAAAACCGCAGATTGTAAGATTGGACAGGATAAGAAATATTAGTACAGTATCATGGTAAAAGAATTCTCTTTGCTTGCCAGTGGTTTCTTCCTTCAGAGGGTATAACCTCATTAGAAACAACAAGGGCCAATGAAACTGTATTTGCATCAGGGGCCCTTGTAGCAAAGAGCTTGTATATTTTGTTTATTTTGCTATTTTTAATATTGTAGTGTTAAAGGTTGAGATAATTGAAAGGTTGAAAAATCAATATACCACTCTAGCCAAATGGTGGCTGCTCTAACCAGTGAAGCTGTTCGTGGTTTAAGGACAGAATTTATTGGAGATTGATTTTAAAAGCTTTGAAATTAGTCACTATCTCAAATAATAGAAATATAATCCCACCTTGCCTCATAAATTGTTGAAATCTATAAGTGGTGTCTTCTGGATAGTATCTGAGAAATGGTGCTGCATTTCTCAGATAGCATCTGAATTTTCCCTTCACATACCCACCCTCTTTGACTTAGGAATGGGGTAGGATGTATAATCAGCAAGATTCAGGCATTATTTTGGTGCAATGGTTTGCCATTCGTTGGCATACAATTTTAAGTGTTTATTTCCTATAATAATTGACAATCACCTGCTGAGTCAAATTAGAATTGCTGGTCTAAGCCAGATGCAGTGTAGGCTTGTGAAAGAGGAATCTAGAATGTCAAACTCATGGCATCATCACTTGACATATCGAGACTTTTTTCCCCTTTGCTAACACGGCCAGCGCGTGACACATCCCATCTGCAAGCTGGGAGTTTGACAGCCCTGATCTAGAGCATTAATTCCTGCCATAATATGTGTGTTTATATTTATATAGCTTAGTTTATCTACATGTTTTATGGATGGAATTATTTAAGAATTATTGAAGGATTGAAGGAGGTGATTGAAAGATTCCAGTAGAGAAGCAAATTTTTTTAACATGTTTTACTCATTTGAGACAGCTCCATGCTAAAATAAAGTTAACTGTGGGGAGGTTTTTTTCCCCTGTAATAGTTAATAAAACATTATTTGTGTACTTAAGCACCTTTTGCTAAAATGTTTGCTTCTAAGGCAGGCAGGATAAAGGAACTGTGATGTAATGACTTGTATTTTAGACACTTTTCTTTCACTGATTATTGAGTTCAGTCTAACTGGGAATGGAAGGAACTAAAACACTAATAGGAAAGAAAGAATTCACAGAGATGCCTTACTGCCCATAAAGCATTTAATAATATATCCCCATTCAGCCTTTTTATGTTTTAGAACAAGGGTCTTCAAACTTGGCAAGTTTAAGACTTGTGGACTTCAACTCCCAGAATTCCTGAGCTAACATGACAGGAGGAGGAATTCTGGGAGTTGAAGTCCACAAGTCTTAAATCTGTCAAGTTTGAAGCCCCCTGGTTTAGAAGCTGCCCCAATTTTGCTACCAACTTCTTTGGTTTGTTATAGATACATCTATTACTGAAAGTATTAGTAAAACTCTAAACCACTATTTCTTTTTTTTATATTGTGTCAAAATGCTTAAGTGGCTTAAAAAGAGAAATATGGAAGACTTTGGGGAAAGTTTGACTACTATTTCATCTTCTAGGATTGGATCAGATAGCTTTACAATATAATGATGAATTGTAATTTATCTTTAATACTTTGTTGGGATATGTCAATTATATAGATCAGGGTTCCCCAAACTTCAGCTCATTGATTCTCTCAATTAGTTTCAGATTTGTATCAATCCCCAAACATCTATTATATTAAAAATAACTCAATAAACACTACTTTAACAGTAGTAAATAATCATAACAATATCAATCCCTTGAATAGTTCCATGAATCCGTAGGTCAATATTGACCACTTTGGAGAGCACTGATATAGATATAGATTTGATATAAAAATAGAGGAAATCAGCCTGATGGGAACAAATTGTGTGCATTTTTATTTTCTTCCACAGTTGAGTTTATAAGGTCATTTGTGAGCAACCTTATAAATAAGGGTATTTTTATATGTTATATATTTGTATAATGCATGTTTGAGTATTTTGTTATTGTAAAGCACATTAAATTCAATTACCAACTCTGGGACAAATCAGGATTCAAACAACTGAAGCTGTGATATACTATCCTCGCTTTTTCTGAAGACAGTAGCCATATTTTCTTGTTGAATAAAATGAGAAGGGAGGAGGCTAAGAGAGTAGATATACAGGCAGATGTCTTAATTATATTTTGACTTATTAAGTGAAGATACTGGCCAAAAGCTGCCACTGAGTCTTTCATAACATGGTTAGCTTTTTATTCAGTGTGGGTATTATTTAAGGCAAATAACCTCTTCCTTATATTAGATACCATTGACCGTATGATATAGTTTTTCAAGATTCTAGGAAATTCCTCCAAATGTTCCTCTTCTCCTGGATTTCATTTTTTAGGTCTTCGTTCAGTTTTTTTCTCAAGTAATTTTACTTTTATTTTAAAAACTCTTTAAAAGTTTGCTTTTTTCTTCTCTCTCTCTCTCTCTTTCCTTTTCTGTTTTCTCTTTTTAATATCACCATAAAAAAAATCTTCCAAGAAGACGACACAGAAATTCAGACTTGTAGGACAAAAGGCAGCAAGTACCTTTTGCTGTCAAAGTAGGGACAAAATGAAATGTGACTAACCAAAAAAAAAAAAAATATTTTAAATAATTGAATTGTCCTGCAGCAAGTTGGACGTGGCAAGTTGTTCCGTGGCGAGCTGGCTGTGGCGAATTGGCCATGGCAAATTGGCTGCGTCGAGTTGTCTCACTCTGTCTCAAACTATTTAATTGCAAGAAATTTCCCTGGGAAAAACTTTCAGTTCCTGTGTTTTAGCCATAGCCTTGCAAATTAATATTATCTCAGTCTGTTTTTATAGACTTTGTAGATTCTCATTTTCATATGCCACCATGATGTCCACAGATATACTGAGACATGTGTAAATTGTAAAGTGTAATATAGAATAGTACATAGGGCAACAGAGAAATATTTGCAGCATTTTTTTAAAGGTTTTGTCAAATATTCACATTTCTAGGATCTTAAAAGATATGATTTTGTGCTTCCAAAAACCAGATACTGGACAAAAATTTCTATAAGTATTTGTTGGTTGGTTGGCTGATTTTAAATGAGATGTACTTCACGATTATTCCAATTTAACTTGTAAAAAACAATATTTTTTTTAATACTGTGGCTGATCTTTTTAAAAAATAGAAGAATAGTTTAGAACTATGATAACTATTACTTGAATGTTTAAATATATTTTTGCCATATTGTGATTTCATCCCAATCCCTTTTTAATAATGAAATATCTGAATTGAAATTCTGCATTGAACAAGAATGCATAGTTTCCTCAGAAATCACAGTAAATTATAGTATTAGCCATGATGAGGCCATATCCTAAAATCAAATACAAGACAATAATAAAGCTACATGTGTGAGAATGCTAGCAATGTACTCATCTGAGGAAAAAAGTCTCATGGTTAATTATACCAATTTGTTTAATTTCTTTTTCAATAGTCTGCTGCATATTTCCACAAAATAAGATGTAGGTTATGCAACATTAAACTTGTGGAGTTTAATCAGTTTGCTGGATGCAACTCATGTGAAATATTTCTGGGATGATTAGTCAAAATTTGAAATTTGTGGGAGAGAATTTGAACTATTCTTTAGGCTAAATCTGTTCTAATCCTCTGAGATTTCAAAAGGTTCTGAATGATTGTATATATTCTTCTCAGTTTTTATATGTTTTGTGAGAAAGAAAATAATACTTACTTTGACCAAGTTGCTATGCTTTTTACTCTAGGATATAATTACAGTTCATTATCATTTGATCCCATCTCCAATAAAAAATAAGAATGGAAGCAAGGATAAAGAGAAAGATTCAGAAAAAGATCTAAACAGTGAATTTGCAGAAGCTTTAAGAGATTTAAAGATACAGTGGATGACAAGGTATGTTTTACATTTCTGTTGCCATATCATATCACTGAAGAACTGATGCATTGATGCAAATTTTTCTTTTCCACCATGCCTTCGTTATAGATCACTAGAGTTAACATTTTCTTTAATACATTTATTTTTAGGTTTCATACCAATGAGATATACAATGAACTGAAAGAGACGTTCCCTAACCATCTACCCTTATATGTTGCAAGACTTCATCAACTGGATTCTGAAAAGGTGCGACCCATTTTCTTTTTTAAAAGATTTTTCATTTTAAATCCACTTAGTCCTCTCTTAAGCCCTGAATAGACAAATAGTTCCTAATTTAGTGCTCTAAATCAACCGAAGTTGTTAATTGGACACCTTTAAACTGTTCCAGAATTTATCCCATTTATTATACCAGTATTTCACTGAGATTAGTGATTCTTCTTAGTGATTAGTGATTTTTCTTCCCTTAGAATCATTTCAGCAGGGCACATTTGATTTATTTTGGTGCTGGATTTCAAGCTTTAAAACAATAGCAGCTACAAACGTATTTATTAAATCTACAAAACACATAATCATAACTAGAAAAAAACAGTATTTGGCTTCATTTGATTGTGAATAAATGAGTTAGACATGTTATGCTATTTTCTGGTATGTTTATTTGGTATCATTTATAACTCCCCAAAAAACACTTTTATGCTTCAATTAGTTTTTTATTTCAATTCAATTTGGATATTTTTCAAGAATTCAATAGTTTATTTACATACAGAAATGTACACTTTTCTGATTGTTTCTCCCAATTTTTCTATAAATTCAATCTAGAATTCCATGCATTAAAAAAAAAGATAAAATCCAGATTTGAAAACCACCATATTCAGTGTTACTTGATTATAATAAACAAGCAATTGCTATCTGGAAACATGTTTCAGTAACAGAATTCTGATTTATAGAATTCTTTCTTTGCTGCTGAAACTATAATAATTATTAGCAAAATATTAATTCTGTACAGAGCACCATTCAAGTTCTTGTTTTTATGCCTATCTTTCTGCATAGATATAAAGTGATATGATGAACTGACAATTACAGTAAATGTACCACTTTTATTTTCAAAGTATGTTTTTTGCTTTGGATCAGAATATCTTCCCATCTCCTATCAACTGAATTTTTGTAATATATTAATTCATATATATTTATTTCTTAAATTTATTTGCTGCCTATCTTGCCATTGGGCTATTCTAAGGAACTTACAACAATAAAAAAGGAAAAAAAGAGAATAATTTAATAAGAAACTACCATTTATTTTCTTCCAGGAGCGAATGAAATGTTTAAATGAAATAATTGAAGCTTCTAATACAGTGATCTCTCATATCGATCAAACAGCCCTTGCTATTTATCTTGCTATGAAGACTGATCCCAGGCCTGATGCTGCTACTATAAAAAAGTACCTAGCCAGTAAATACTTTTTTTCCTTGCATTTTATTTCAGCAAAGTTATCTGTTCTTCTAAGCTTAAAAATTAAATGTTTCCATTCACGAGAAAAGAAAACAGTCATAGACTGAGCCCACCTAATTGCACTGTATGCTTTAAAACACTATTTTTAATGTTGGTATGATATTGTCAAGGAGGAAAGATGGAAGATCATCATGAGCCAGCCAACAATTCCATTCTGCTTCCTCCCTGCCTCTGCCCAAATCTTTGTATGTTATTACACATTTGTGTTAGATTATGGCAAGTTAAAAAAAAAGTACTTAAGTATTTAAATGGAAAACAAATGGTAAACTAAAAAACCATAATAGCGTAGGTATTTTTAAAAGCAAATTGGAAAAACCTTTCCTTCAGAAGGTTGAAAACAAGATTGAGAGCTTTTTCTTAATTGTTTTATCTGGTTTTACCCTCAGCAACCGCCAAAGGGTTTTACTCCCTGTTAATATTATTTCTTGTTTCTCTATGTTTCTAGCCACCTAAAATTGAATTTGTGAGATGAGTGGCCATGTAAAACAAATAAGTAAATGAATGGATAAAGAAATGTTAGTGTTCTTCCTTTGAGGGTAGTAGAACTGTTTGTTTGTTTGTTTGATGAAGATCCCTAGTTAAAAATGCACATTTTGGAACTGGTCTCTTTACTCCAGTTTAGAAATGTCACCTTCTCTTAAATGTTATACATTTTGAAGGGATGCAGGTGTATTTTGTGTGATTGTGAAATTCAGGAATTTATGCAAAATGCATATATAGGCATGATGAAAAAGACCTGTTCGCGTGAATGAAATATATATTGTTTCCACGTAGTGAGATGGAAAAGCAGAAATCTACCTTAATAGATGCTCTCTGTCGGAAAGGATGTGCATTATCAGATCAACTTCTGCAGTTACAGGCCCAGGAAGGGGCTGCATCAAGTGACGTTGAATGTAAAGATGATAACCAAAACGCCATCTTGACTACTCTGACAGAGACTTTCTGGGAAACATCAAAATGGACTGACTTGTTTGACAGCAAGGTATGTTGAGAGGAATAGAACTATTTGTTCATACCATTGAAGAAAGGAATGTTCAGATTATGACACCTGTTATCAATTTAGGTGGAGACCAGTGTTTTATATTTAAATTGTTTAAAAATATTTGCACACGAAAACTGCTGTCAAAATAAGTAATTCACATTTTTTGTAGCATAATGCATTCAGTAGCCCAGAGCTCTTATAAAGACATAACGGCAGTGGCTTTCTACCATTTTTCTTTGGCATATTACCCTTATACATTTTACACGGTCTCATTAGATGGACAGTTATATAAATTTGATTAATAAATAAATAACCTCTGGCTGTAGTCTATTGTAAGCTAATTCTGTTGCAGATAAATCTAAGCATGTTTAACTAAATCTAAGCATATTTAGAAAGCTATTACTATGTCCCTTATTTGGTGCTCTGAATGTTGATAGCATCATGTAAATCGAGTGTCAAACTCGCAGTCCACGGGCCAGATGCATCACACACTGGGCACACCCACTCCAGTTTAATGAAGGGGAAAAAAGTTGCGATGCATCACATTACAACATGTTGTCGCAAGTTTGACACCCCTGATGTAAATGAATGCCTCATTCTTTAAAATATATTTAAATAAGTTTTAAAATAACCTTAATATAAACTGTTAGAATTATGCAGCTGGGAATAACTCAAACAACATTTCATTGTAGTCAACTTAACATGAGAGATTCCCCTGTATCCGTCAAATACAGGTAGTCCTTCGTTTACAATAATTCGTTTAGTGACTGTTCAAAGTTACAACGGTACTGAAAAAAGTGACTTATGACTGTTTTTCCACACTTAACGATCCAGCATCCCCATGGTAACATGATCAAAATTGGCAACTGACTCATATTAATGACGGTTGCAGTGTCCAAGGGGTCGTGTGATCACCTTTTGCAACCTGACAGGCAAAGTCAATGGGAAAGCCAGATTCACCTTAATCCCACTCATGTTATGAACTTAACAACAAGTGATTCACTTAACAACTGTGGCAGCAAGGTGATAAAAAGGGGCAAAACCCATTTCACAAATGTCTCACTTAGCCACAGAAATTTTGGGCTCAATGTAGTCATAAGTTGAGGACTGCCTATACTGAAGGTGATTTTTATTCTAGTTCTGACTTGTCCACTGTCAACTCCAAAAGTGAATTTGGATGATTGATCTTGGCAGAATTTATATTCTGCTTACAAATCTCTGCCTCCATTTTTTTAATGCTCCTCTATAGGTTTTGTTCTTTGCTTACAAGCATGCACTGGTAAACAAAATGTACGGCCGAAGTCTCAAATTTGCAAGTAAACTTGCAGAGGAGAAACCCACCAAAGAAAATTTGAAGAACTGTATACAGGTAAGTTGTTTTTGCATATTCAGTTCAGTTCAATCAGTATACAAGTTTCAATAACGTTCTAGAATTATAAAATCAAATTAGGACACATTTTCTAGGCCTAATAGATAATGGTGAAAAAAGTAAGATTCTACATTTAGGCAAGAAAAATCAAATGCAGGGGTACAGTATATGTGGTACCTTACTCAATAGCAGTAACCCAGTTGCTGACATCAGCAAGAATGCTTGCTCTATGCACAAAAAAGTAGAACTTTAATTCCTACAAGGGATGCACTGGCTGCAAAAGCTAATGAAGTTAGCAGAGATGGCTAAATTGACTGCTTTAATTAAAGAAAATAATACAAATAACATTGTTTTTACTGTACATGGAAACCACTTCAGGACTTTGTGCTTGAGGTAGGAAAAAATGAAACTGATTTGGGATTTTGCTGATTAGATAGTTTGTTGTGATAGAAATGACTGGTACATATGATTAAGCAAAAGGAAAAAGTTAAGGTTATTATCTTATTCTACTGCACTAAAACATGTCAAAAGCTTTTCTTCTTTCTCCTTTTACTTCATAGTCTTCCTTTTTCCCTACTTTCCTATTATTTTCATTTTTCTTTGTATTTTATTTTCAATAAACTAATAAAATTAGTAAATGAGGACAAATTTTCTAGAAATATCTAAGTGAAAGTCTAATATATTGTACTCTAATTTTAGTAGCTAAATACATTAAATTTCATTTTCATGACTTTAGCTTAATCTAAAGTTTACTTGTATATAAAAGTTTTGTTTTGTTTTTTGCTCTTAACCTTTTAGCTGATGAGGCTACTTGGATGGACTCACTGTGCGTCTTTTAGTGAAAACTGGCTTCCTGTGATGTTCCCACCTGATTATTGTGTGTTTTAAAATACTGCAGTTGTGAATTCAAGATGTTCTTATATTGATTAAATATAAAATCTGTGAATTGCATGTTTTCATCTGTTACTGAATGCTTCACTTGTATGTATTAATCAGAGGATAAGGGGCTGCAGTATATTTATGTAGTTTGGGTCCAGACATGAGGAAGTCTATTTAAACTGAATTCGTAGTTCCTTGAGTACTTTGTTTGCTTTAGAAGTGAAATTTTAAAGACAAAACCTATTGCATACATCACATTGCTGGCAATGGATGTTTGAAAACAGCCAGCACCAAAGTTTAAAAAATGAAAGTGAAATAGCTTCTTGCATGTGTATATGGATCTTAACTGTTTGTAATTTTAATCATAAGGCTATACAAGCTGTTATTTTTACAATGAACAGGATTTTAACATGTTTAAACATAAACTTGCAATTGTATGAAGGCCTTAAATGAAGCTACAACAAAAGTAGCTAAAAACTTATTTATTAGATTTAATAATAACAGAACTTAATTACCAGTACCATTTGCAAGAGTTTACATTTTATTTTATTTTTTAAAAGAATAACTTCCACATTTAACTAACAATGTGTTCTGAATTACTGGTGCAAAGGTGCTCTTGGATATATCTTCAATTTGGAGATACTCACAAATATCCAAATGATGCAGAGTATCGGCAAAAATCCGATACATGTATAAAGTGTCAGTCAACACTTAATCAGGTATTGTAAAACTTATACATACATGTTAATAATGTTTGAAAAACATAAAACTGCAGAATAAATGTGCAGATTTAAATGTCAAAGGTTTGAGTACTCATGGTTTAATTTTTTAAAAAATAAAATATCGAATAAATTTGAAATCTGTTTTAATTTTTCAGCAGTGTGGCTCTGTCAGAGGACTATACACTCACATTTTCTCGTATTCTAACCAGAAAAAGTGTAAACTCCTATCTTCCATGGCATATGAATGGCAATTTATCTTGGGAATCTTGGTTTATGAGGACATATTCTAGGATAAAAGTGGACCTCATTTCTACAGTATTTCTAATCCGACAGCGTGATTAGATCCATAGAGTTTCAAGCCTTCGTTTATAAATATCTATTAAACCAGGGGCCTCCAATTTCTGGACCATGAACCCATACCAGTCTGTGTTCTTGGTAGGAAACCAGGCTGCACAGCTGAAGATGAATGGCAGGTGAGCAAGCAAAACCCAAACCCCCACCACTAACCTCGGCCCATGGAAACGTCGGCTTCCATAAAACCAAAAAGGTTGGGGACTGCTGATTTAAACATCAATGAAGGAATGCCAGAATGTGTCCGATACTGGTCATTGGTATAGCAATAGCAATAGCACTTAGACTTAAATACCACTTTATAGTGCTTTACAGCCTTCTCTAAGCGGTTTACATAGTCAGCATATTGCCCCCAACAATTCGGGTCCTCATTTTACCCACCTCAGAAGGATGGACGGCTGAGTCAACCTTGAGCTTGGTGGGATTTGAACTGCCAAATTGTAGGCGGCTGGCTGCAGAAGTAGTTTGCAGTACTGCACTCTAACCACTGCGCCACAGAGGTTCCTTATAGATAATATAGCTAAGGGACAAAACGTGACCAAGAGGTGCAGGCTTCCTATTATCTATTCTTTTGTTGAAACAACTTGTCTTTGAGAAAAACTCCAAATAAGTACCGAATTGAAAGGGTTAAATCTTGAAAGTTTAAGAATCAGATTCTTCTGATAAGGGTCTCAGCTTTTGCACTTCGTTATGAATTCTGCTTCCTCACCTTAATTCTCTTTGATGGTGCCTTTAAACAGCTTGATACTTGACTCAGGAAATTCCGCTAGCTGGGTTATATTGAATATGTTGCTCATTGAGTCCAAAAATTCATAATCTGTGCTGAATCTAAATTTATTTGCCCAAAGCAATGTGGTCCCAGGCTGGCATAAGTAGTGAAATGTATCCAGCAGAGAATCCAGAGCTGTGTGGTGATAGACAACATCAGTAGCCACAATGAAATCATAATGGTGGGTTGCTTTGGGAAAGTCTTCAGGGAGATTCATGCCCCAAATGAGCTTCCTCACTTCAGGCTTGCGAATGGCTAGATTCTCTGTATTCCTAGTAATATTGAACTCCAAGTTTTCAAGTACCTCAGGCAAGTCAGTTGCTGTGACAAAAGCTCCTGAAAGGTAAAAAATAATAATAATAATAACATTGCTCAATCCATTACTTGCTTTGATAAAATGTCAATTGGGGAAAGGAGGTAGGTCCTAATATTAATTCAGTCAGTAATGTACTTAAATTGTCTGCCCACTTGCGCCAGCAAATCATAAAATGGACTGGAATTGCATCAGAGGCAGTTCTGCTTGGCTCTATATAACCAGTAGCTATTAAGAGCAGCAGACACCAAACTGGTTCTGTGTTTGCTGCTGTTTGGCCCACCCGCCCACCCAGGCTCTTACCTGTCCTTTATTTCCTGCTTTTTCAACCTCAGCTGCTTTGCGCAGCACGCTGAGGTTGAAAAAGCAGGAAAAAAGGCTTTTCAAACGCTGCACACTTGTGTGCAGCGCTTTTCAGCTGTCTGGGCAGCACAGCTTAAGATTTTTTACACGCGCACACAAAACATACCGAACCGGTAGTAATACCGGTTGAATCCCACCCCTGAATTGCATCATGCTAAACCATGGTTTACATAACTAATACAAGTAGTTCCCAACTTAAAACAGTTCGTTGAGTGACGGTTCAAAGTTACAACGGTAACTTACAACCTTTTTTAACAGTTATGACCATTCCAGCCTCTCTGATCATGTGATCAAAATTCAGATGGTTGGCATCTCATTCATATTTATGACCATTGCTGTGTCCCAAAGCCATGTGATCAACTTTTGTGAATTCTGACAAGAAAAATCAGTGGGAGAAGCCAGATTCACTTAACAAAACGTGTGACTAACCTATCAATTGCAGTGATTCAATTACCAACTGTGGCAAGAAAGGTCATAAAATGGAGCAAAATTCACTTAACAACAGAAATTTGGGGCTCAATTGTGATTATAAATTGAGGACTAATTGTTAAATAAGCTAGATAGAGTTGCTTCATTTGCACACCATATTGAGCAAAATCCAAGCAAATCATGTATGATTTAGAAGATGTGAGTCTGCTTATAGTTAATTATTCTTTAAGCACTAGTTTTATGAATAAAATACTGCAGAATGCCTTTTAGGTGAGCCGTTCCTAGCTATTATACTTTTGCTGAGCATAATAAATCAGCATTGATGTGCATAATTGATACAATACTGCACACAATACATGCACACAGAATGATGAAAAATCAATGGAGGGGAAGCTTTTTTCTGAAAATGGGACTGAGGTCAGAAACTGATCAGATGTTGAATGAACATTTAGGAAAGACAGAACAGTGAAAGTGTGTATCCATGTTTGAAGCGCATGACTGAAAAGGAAATGAATCCCTATGGTATTTTACAGTCTGAAAAATCAGTGTACAAGTTACCTAATATACTTGCCACAATAGACACTAGACCTGTCCCGGCTCCAATTTCAAGGACTTTCTTTTCTTTGAGGTCAATTTCCTCTTGATTTGATTCCAGGTACTGACATAAAGCAAGGGCCTAGAAGAGGGGGGAAAATCGCTTGATCATTCCAAAGTTATTTGTGTATATATAAATACAATGTTAGTTTTTTTCTTTTGCATTTGGAAATAGGTCAGAATACAAATGAAGGTTGATTTGCTCATAGTTGCTATGCTTTCTAATCATGCTCACCTTGAAAGAGCCTTAAGATGTCATATGCTGACATCCTCCTAAGACAGAAACAAAGCCATAAATTCATTACACTTTATAGAAGTTTTTTCAACTGGCATAGGAAGAGAAGGGGATTGAATCTAATCAGATCACAAAAGAAACATTGAACTCTCAGGAAATCTACACAAAATGTGTTAGCAGAATTGATCTAGCTCTCTCTCTGTGTGTGTGTGTGTGTGTGTGTGTGTGTGTGTCACTGCTGATTTTTTTTTAAATAAAGTTTTATTTGGGTTTTCACACATACAAAATACAAGTAAAACATCTTTTTTGAAAATAGCATGGTCCCGGATTGAACTTCTTTATACAGACACAAAACTCAATTTCATGCTCCTTTTTGTGTTCTATTCCATATCTTATACTATTCTACATTTTCTATATAGTTTTTCCCCTCTTAATTTTCTCAATTTTATTTTGATTATCTCATCTCAATTTTCCCTTATTTCTCTTCACATATGTTCTGTAAATCATTAAATATTCATTTTGTTACATTTATTGACAAGCATTCCATTGAATTACGATAGCTATTTTATCAAACATTTTAATCATACATTATTTCATATTTTCTAAAATTATTTCTGTTTCTAATATAACAATACTATCTTATGTACCTTTGCAGAATCCCTTTTTCCATTAAATTTTCACCCATTATCTCTAAATAAGCCCTTTCTCTATATTTTGTTTCTGTCCTTTATAACTTCTTTTCCTTTCTTTCTTCCCTCTTCTTCTCCCTCCCCCTTTTACCCCCTTGTCTCTCTACTTCTAATTCTCTCTTCTGCATTTCCCTCTTCTGTTGCTTTCTGATTTTATACTTATTTTTCACTCTATTTTTTTTGAGTTGTTTTTCCCAATCTTAAATTTTCCATTCTCTTTCCCCCCTTTCCTTTTTCTAAGGAAGATTACTTGTTCATTAAAGATGGCTTCTTCTTTGTTGCAATCTTCTTATTCCGTAGGCACTTTTTGTTGTCTCTCATAATTCCAGATCTCC
Source organism: Pseudonaja textilis (assembly GCF_049901715.1). Lineage (NCBI taxonomy): Eukaryota > Metazoa > Chordata > Lepidosauria > Squamata > Elapidae > Pseudonaja > Pseudonaja textilis. The sequence goes on from NC_141997.1 coordinate 30,805,745, forward strand.
ATTTCTAAACACAAATACGAAGCCAAAAGAACCTCTCCCTTCTTGTGCATCTTCTTTGTACTTTTTAAGTTCCATTTTCAGTTCTTCTAAAAGTGGAGCCATTTTAAACAGTTTTAAACAACCACCCGATTGATTTTAGTCATTCAAATATAATAACCAAGAATCCAGAAATCATCAAGTAATCCAAATAGTCCCAAGTTATTTCTTCTTATTTCTTTTTCCACTTTCTCTTCCTGGGGTTTTTGTTGCGATATTTCAGTTAAAATGTATCTTTTGGAAGTCTTGTTGAAATTTTGCTGTAAGTTCTTTTTAATTCCAGGCAGTCTCCTCCCTTCCAGAGCCTGCCCCTTTATCCTTTTTCTCTCCTGTTTTCGAAAGCTTTTGATTATCCAGAAATCTTTATTATCCCTCTGACTTTTTATTTTCAGCATTAAATGCCTATTAATGTCAAAATGGATTTTTTTCCAATTTCTTGCTAAGTCTCTTAGCTGTCAATATAGGAAAAGGAGAAAAAAAAAACCAAATCTTTTCCCTCGTCTATCTCCTTTGCAGCTTAAAAATTTTCTTAGGGAACAATGTTATTGTTTTTTTTTAAGAGTTTCAATTCCAGGGTACCTTATTTGTTGCTTTTGCTGTTTGACCCAGTCAACCAAAACTTTCTCTTCTTATCTTCCTCCTGCACATTCTTTTCCGGTCAAGTTCTTCTTTGTGGTGGCCATTTCTGACCACCGCTACAACCGCCTTCAGGAAAGGGAGTAATGGCCAGCTGGGGAGGAGAGATGCAGCTCTCCTCAACCCTGCAGGCAGTCTCCCCCTTCTTCACCACCTCTACGGGGTAGCTTAGCCCCGAAACCAGCCAACTCGGGGTGCTCCAGCGGCGAACACAGATCGAAGCCTCGCAGAGACAAGGTTTCGGCCTGTCACCAAAGAAGCTCAAACCGGAAGTCTCCACTGCTGATTTTAATAATAGAAATCTATATTAACGTTTTTAACTGTGTTAGTGCTGCAGTTGGGATGAGTCTTCAGATAATTTTGATGGACAATGCCAAGGAAGACTGACAGGAGCATTCAGGAAAGAGTGACTGGTTCAAGATAATTCATGTCAGAAACATGAAGCACGATAGAACTCAATTTCTATTTTAATATTCTCAAGTAAACAATGCCTACTGGAATTTTTTTTCCTTTTTTTATTTTAAAAACTTGCATATTGGCCCTACTGTTCACAAATTAAAACAATCCAAATCATAAATGTCCAAAGTTACAAAGAGGGTGGAGCTTCCAATACATAAAAAGTGACATAAAATAAATTCTGAAATAATAATGTTTGCGACTTCAACTGACATGAATATGAGAGCAGCCCCCTAAATAACATACATCTTAACACAAAGAGGGTTCCACGCATTTTTTTAAAAAACAACACACACCTGATTTTGGCAATTTACATTACAAACAGAATTTCTAGAAGCAAAGTTTGTAACTCAGGAAATTTATTCATTATCAAAACCTGTTTTTTTTTCCCTACCAGAACTTTGCTCACAGCTTTGTTGCTTGTTTTATACTTTTTGTCCTGCCCAAACATACCTTAAACGGGGCAAACTAAGTAAAGAAGCAGTGACTCTTGATGAGTACATCAAGATTAAATAGTTGGAGGGTAAGAGAAGCTGTGTGTTAAAATGATTCATATTTACGCTCAGCCACATACAGGAAATGTCATACTTGCTTATAACATTGGGCATGTCCAAAACGTGTTAAACCAACTACTTAATGGCAACACATAACTCACTCTAGGTCCTGTTTAACTACTTTAGCAGCACTTCTTTGATTTGGGCATAATGTATAGCAACTGATATTTCCAGTGAACACTAACTAAAGCTATTATATAGTGGCGTCCATTCTTAATTCAAGCATTTCATTTAACAGGAGATCAATATTTCAATCAGAACAGAGCTGGAAAGGACCTTGGAGGTTGGACCTTCTAGTCCAATCCCCTACTCAAGAAGAAGACCCTGGACCATTTCAGACAGGTGCCTATCCAGTCTCTTCTTCAAAACCTCCTGTGATAGCAATAGCACTTGGACTTATATACCGCTTCACAGTACTTTTACAGCCCTCTCTATCCGGGTTACAGAGTCAGCCTATTTCCCCCAACAATCTATTTTGCTGACCTTGGAAGGATTGAAGGATGGGTCAACCTTGAACCGGTGAGATTTGTACTGCTAAACTTCTGGCAGTCAGCAGAAGTAGCCTGCAGTACTGCATTCTAACCATTGTGCCACTGAAGCACCTACAAGTTCTGGAGGCAAGCTGTTTCACTGGTTAATTGTTCTCACTGTCAGGAAGCTTCTTAATTCTAGGTTTCTTCTCTCCTTGATTAATTTCCATCCATTATTTCTTGTCCTGCCCTCAGATGCTTTGGAAAATGAATTGACCCCCTCTTCTTTGTGGCAGCCCTTCAAATACTGGAATACTGCTATCATGTCACCCCTAGTCCTTCGTTTCTCTGGACTAGCCATACCCAATTCCTGAAGCCATCCCTCATATGTTTTTGTCCCCCAGCCTTTAATCATCTTAGTTGCTCTTTTCTGCACTTTCTCCAAAGTCTCAACATCAAACAATAGTGAATATTTCCAAACTTAAGAGTTGTCTTATTATTAGTCAAAGGGATGCTTTTTTTTCCGTGTCAAACTTACAGCAGGCCATACTACAGCTCCAAAGCATTCAATGGATTCTTGAATGATGATCTGATGGCCAGCATAACAATAATGTTCTTTGTCAAAATAGTAGGAGGCCTTTGAAACCCATTTAGGCAATATTTTAAATACACGTGGACCTGTGAAGGAAAAATGATCAGTCATTTGTTTACACATTTTTGTGAGATGCTATAGAATTAAGGAAAACGATGCCTTCAGAAAGTTTGCTCTAAAATCCTCATAATACAGGTAGTCCTCGACGTACAACAGTTCAAAGTTACAGTTCACAGCACTGAAAAATGTGACGTATGACTAGGGGTAAGATTCAAAATTTTTAACGACCGGTTCTGTGAGCATGGCTTAGGTGGTGGGCGGGGCTTGGTGGTCATGTGACTGGGTGGACATGGCTTGGTAGTCATGTTTTTGGCTGGATGTGGCCAACTCAATATCACTCACATTGAGGCACGCATCTCCTCGCCTGGCCTCTCATGACTGTGGGGAAGCTGCAACAGTCGTAAGTGTGAAAAATGGTCATAAGTCACTTTTTTTAGTGCCATTGTAACTTTGAATGGTCACTCCACACAAGCAAAGTACCAGCAAAGGAGGGGAAAATAACTCCAGAGACGTTCCAGAGACAGGAAGTCTAGTCCTGCCAAGAATGTAATAAGGGTTAACGGAGAGGCAGTTTCTGTAAGCAACACCAAAATGTTTCCTTCCTGCCTTCCTTACAGGATTAGGCCAGTAATTTCTTCTAACAACCGGTTCTCCAAACTGCTTAGAATGTTAACAACCGGTTCTAGCGAATAGGTGAGAACTGGTAGAATCCCACCCCTCTGTATTAAACAACTGTTGCAGCATCCCTATAGTCACATGATCAAAATTCAGAAGCTTGGCAACTGACTCAACAGCATCAATGATTTACTTAACAATTGTGACACAAAAAGTTGTAAAATGAGTCAAAATTCACTTAACAAATATTTCACTTAGCATAAAAAATGATGAGGATTACTTGTAATTACCACTACAAAAAAAGTCACAACCTTCCCCCTCCCTTCACCATGCACATACCATAAATAAAGTAATAGTGTTTTTTTAAGAAATTCAGGAGAAAGTTAACATGATGACTCTGTAAACCACTTTGAGAAGGCTGTAAAGCACTATAAAACAGTATATAATCTTATTGCTATATAAGTATGTTTGAAAATAGCAATAGCACTTTACAGCCCTCTCTAAGCAATTTACAGAGTCAGCCTATTGCCCGCAACAATCTGGGTCATCATTTTACTGACCTTGGAAGGATAGAAGGCTGAATCAACCTTGAGCCTGGTGAGATTTGAACTGCCAAATTGCAAGCAGCCGGCAGGCAGCAGAAATAGCCTGCAGTACAGCCCTCTAACCATTGTACCACCGTGGTTCATTAAAGTTTGTTTTGTTAAAACAGGACAGAAATCAGGCCCAAACTAATTATATAAATGTCCTCCTGCTTTCAGTGGAAGGGCTGAATTTTCTAATTCAAATTAAAGGTTGGAAATAGACCTCTTTTCCTCAATATTTATAAAAAGCACAAGGCACAGTTTTAATCACAATTGAAATAAGCATACAAAAGCTGCAGGAGCGTCTGAGCACATCAAAAGTCAAGATTGTGCCCATGACTGCACAATTGAATGAATCCCTGCACCATTTTTATATGTGGTGCATGCTTTATGCACATAACAAAAAGGCAGAGCTTCAATCATATGGCCAAGCCTGTCATGATTTGGGGATATTTTTTCCCAGAATGGGACAATCAACCGCAGCCACATTTGTGTTCACTCCACCGCAGGCCCCCATTATAATAAAAGGTGTTTATCCCAAAATTATTAGGACTGATGTTATTGGGGGTTGGGAAGATAAAGGATACACTTGATATTATTTTTTTATTTTTTATTTTATTTATTTGTCAAGCATGTATTAGATAACAGATATAATTAGAACATGATTATATGAAATGGGGACATTAGGACAGGGACGGTAGGTATGTTGTTGCTCTTATACACACCCCTTACAGACCTCTTAGGAATGGGGTGAGGTCAACAGTAGACAGTCTAAGGTAAAAGTTTTGGGGATTTGGGGAAAAAAAACAGAGTCAGATAGTGCATTCCAGACATTGACAACTCTGTTGCTGAAGTCATATTTTCTGCAGTCAAGTTTGGAGCAGTTTACCTTAAGTTTGTATCTATTGTGTGCTCGTGTGTTGTTGTGGTTGAAGCTGAAGTTTACTTATTGCTTTGGGAATATTATAGAGAAAAAGGACTTGGTTTTAAAACATAATTTGAACTTAATCTTGTATGAGGAACTGCTCAGTCCTTTTTTTTAAAAAAAGAGATGACCTTGTTTGAGTTTCCTTCCTTGTTGAGGAAAGAAATGTGGGAGGGGGAAAAAGAAAGGAGAAGAGGAGAAGATGATTGATATTGTAATCAATCAAAAACATTGTCCTAATAAGATCAAAGGAAATGTATTGACTAGGAGAACTATTGTCTGACAGATCAGGATCAGTGGCTTATGCTTCTATTACAAGAAAACATCTTTTTTTTAAAAAAAAAAAGGCTAATGGATTCCCTTTTGGGGATTGCAACCTTTGTTGCAAACAATCTTTCTGGACATTTTCATACGCATAATGTCATTTCATTCACTTCTACCTGTGAGGGGAGGGGGGTGAGTATTCCCTCCCCCCTAGCTCTTTCTTTCTCTTTCTCTCTCTGACAGAATGACTTTCTGCAATGCTTTCTTTTTATTTTGGCTGACTACAATTCCAAAGATTGCACTCAGGGTGAGGTTGTGGGTTCCTTTTCTGAGTGGGGGGGGGGGTTCCTTCAGATTTATTGTGTCTCTTCCTTGGGGGCTTTGTTACGCAAACTTTTTTAACATATTCTTCAGAACGCAGGAAAGCCTGATCCTGAAACTTAAAACAAATTCTTCATTTCTGGATATGCTTGGAAGGACTATGTTATTAGCCAATCTCTCCCTTTCTGCCCACTCACCCTCTGCCTTGCCATCTGCAGCGTTCAGCCAAGGGACTCTCTGCAACCAAATTGTCCTGCCCCTGTCAGAGTCTGAATCTGAGGGGGAAGACGAACAGCTGACAGGGAGTGGGAGTGTGGCTCCGTTGGCTGTTGTGGAAACTGGGGAAAGGCAAAGTCCAGCTGGGTAGAGCAGGGAAGAGGTAGAACAAGGGGAGAGGGAGTTCAGAGGGAGACCAAGGCCCACCCCCTCTTCATCCTAGGGCATGCAGGGAGGAACGGAGAAGAGAGCAATATGGGTTGCATGGCTTATGGGGGAGGAAAGGGCCCTGATTGCCTTCATTAGCCACACCTGGGAAGATAATTTAAAAGAGATGCATGCTGAGTGCGGCGTCTTCTGGGAGCAAATGTGAGTTTATTCTGTGTTAACTTTAGTTATCTGTGTTCCTAGTGTCTTCCCAACAATGTTGAGTTATTGCTGTGCCTTCGTGCATGGAATTCCTTCTCTTGCCCTGCTGGACTAATTACCTCATCTTGCTTTGATTGGACTTATAGCTACAGTTTTTGTTGACCACATTTTGGACTTGATTCTCTGTAGTCAAAGGCTGTTCCTCAGAGGGTTTTTCTCCAGCCAGAAGGTAACCAGGACATTGGGGGCAAAGTTGGAGCTAATAAAGGGACTCCTACTGATTATCTGATTGTGTTGCCTTTGTGCCATGCCCCGGGCCATCACACAAATGGAACATCTGGAAGGAAGCAGCTTCAATATCCCAGCCCCCTATGTGCACACAAAGCAGAGTGGGTTTGCCCCCCCCTCCCCAACCTTTCCAGTTCCACTTTAGGAAGCCGAGCCGAAAAGGGACTACATCCAGTGGGAAGGCAGAGTGGGGACACGTAGTAACTTGTCCTGCACTGTGGATTCACCAGAGACAAGTATCCTTTGGCAAATTGTCCAGGAGCATTAGCAGAACATTGGTGGGGGGAAATATGCTAGCACAGGGCCAGCCAACAATAAATGCCCATGCCGGAGTGGCTGCGGTGGGGGCCCGGCGATTGAATGGCTGCAGACATGATGTGCCCATGGTTAATTGTCCTAGACCTCACTTTCCCCAATCTCCATGAGCATCTTTGAATAACTGAGACTATGAATATAGATAGTCTTCGACTTACAACTGTTCATTTAGTGAACAAAGATGCAACTGCACTGAAAAAAGTGACGTGTGACCGTTTTTCACACTTATGACCATTGCAGCATCCCCGTGATCACATGGTTTATATTTAGATACTTGACAAATGACTCACATTTATTATGGTTGCAATGTCCTGGTGTCATGCGGTCCCCTTTAGTGACCTTCTGACAAAGTCAGTCAGGAAACCAGATTCATTTAACAACAAATTTAAGAATGGCAGTGATTCACTTAACAAATGTGGTGAGAAAAGTTGTAAAATGGGGTAAAACTCACTTAACAAATTTCTTACTTAGCAACATAAATTTTGGGCTCAACTGAGGTCGTACATTGTGGACAAGCCTTTTCAACTTATTGCAAATCATTGCGATAAAAACTGAGGATGAATTGAGATTCTCAAAACGAACTACTCATATTTTATCTGGTCAGCAATCATAAAACAACTTCTTAAATTAGGACTGAATCTAGTCAATCTATTACATAGCTTAGAAGGAAACCATGCGTTAGTGCATTAAAGTACTACCTGAGTCGGGTAATGGAGAAGAATCGTCGTGGTAGCCCTCCTCCTCTTCTGTTAATTTTTGAGCCATTTTAGGGGAGTTCTGGTGCTTTGTAGAGATCATAGCAGTAACCCTGTTGAAGGGACAATCAAACCATGGACCGTAAGGGCAAATCACTGCATTTCTAATTTATCTATCTAACAACTCTCTGTATTCAAAAGCACCCATGCTGAAACATGGTCCATTTCTTTTGATCCGAAGCTGGGTTGTTTTTCTACCTCAAAATCTCAAAATGTTGTCTTTGACACGGTTTGTTATCTTGACATTGGCAAATTGGAAGCCCAAAGATAATTTAAGGAATGCTGATACCCAGTTCATTTTCTGGGAAATCAGCTTTCTCCCAATCTCCTGAGAAGCTAGCAGTGGTGGTATTCTACCGGTTCGGCCCGGTTCACATGAACCGGTAGTAAAAAAACGTTACAGTTTGGCTGAACCGGTAGTAAAAAAACAGCTGTGCAACACACACACACACACACAGAGAGAGAGAGAGAGTTTTTGGCCTCCTGGGCCTCAGAGAAGCCTCCTGGGAGCAAAAACGGCCTCCCGGGAGGCTTCCCTAAAGTCCAGGAGGCAAAAAAAACAGTGCAGTGTGTGTGTTTGTGTGTGTTTGTGTGTGTGTATGTGTGTGTGTGTGTGCTGTAAAAAGAAGCAGAAGAAGCCATGCCTATCCAGTTACGTGGCCATGCCCACCTAGCCACGCCTACCTAGCCATGCCCACAGAAACGTTAGTAAAAATATTTGCACCCCACCCCTGGAAGCTAGCTACCGTTTTCCTCAATATTCAAGTATTTTTACTGGATTGAGGGAAGAGATTAGCCTTTATCACTTCAAATTAGGTGGATAATCTTTCAATGGCCAAAAATTTAAGAAAGGTTCCTGAGTGCATGGGACCATATCATTCCTGTGGCAGGATTGAGGCTAGGGAAGAGTTCGGGGCTTTTTTTAAAAAAAAATGGAGATATGCCTCTTTCAAGGGATAAGAGACTAAATTCCAGCAAAAGAGAATTCCCACAAAAAGAGGCCTCAGTGACCACATATAATCCTCAGGTTTCACATCTTTGAATTAAGACTTGATACCCCAAACATATCCTTTCTCATCCTTGCCTCTTTTTTTTCCCCCTTTGTGGCCTTTAAAAAAAAAAAAATCATCAGAAACAAAATTCTTTTCTTTTTTTTTCTTAAATTGCCACCTGAGATGCACTTGGAGCCTTTTCCGCTGAATTGCAGAACTGGAAAGTTAATAAAGACAAATCCACAGAAACACATTCTTTGTATAGCGAAACATAACTCTGTGAGAAACTATATTAACAGAAAACGTACATTGTGATGACTCAGGTTTTAAGTAGGCTAACACTTTCCCATAAAACTTCCTTTGATAAATCCTGTAGTATATAGAAAGAGAGCAAAGCCATTGCCTGCCAGCACTGATAATGTTACCTAATTTGGTAATGAAATGTCTGCCAGAAAATGAACAAGCTCAGAGCAGCAAGGACCCCACAGTTAAACCCTCAGCTACAAATATTCTCTATTGCACTGGTATCAAGCTCATGGCGTCATGTTGCCGTCATGTGACATTTCGCGATGTTTTTCCCATTCATGGAGCTGGGGGTGCGTGGCTTGCATGTGACGCATCTGGCCCGCGTGCCACCAGTTTGACACCCCTATTGTCAATCCTCTTGTTGCTGCATTAATAGATTTTATTTTTTTCATCAAGTTGCCTTTTAGACTGGACTGACTGGACTGGACTGGACTGGACCGGACCGGAATGGAATGGAATGGAATGGACTAGACTAGAACAGAACAGAATAGAATAGAATAGAATTCTTTATTGGCCAATTGTGATTGGACACACAAGGAATTTGTCTTGGTGCAAATGCTCTCAGTGTACATAAGGTAAAAGAAAAGATACATTCGTCAAGAGTCAAGAATCATAAGGTACAAAACTTAATAATAGTCATAGGGTACAATAAGTAATCAAATCATACTAAGAAACAGTCAATAAAAATCGTAAGGATACAAGCAACAAGGTTACAGTCGTACAGTCATAAGTGGGAGGAGATGAGTGAAAGGAAGGATGGAGGATTAATAGTAATAGTAATGCAGACTTTGTACTAGTTGAACAGTGTTGAGAGAATTATTTGTTTAGCAGAGTGATGGTGTTTGGGAAAAAACTGTCCTTGTATCTAAGTTGTTCTGGTGTGCAGTGTTCTACAGCATCAATTTGAGGGTAGGAGTTGAAACAGTTTATGTCCAGGATGTGAGGGGTCTGTAAATATCTTCACATATTTAAATTCAGCATATTTGATTTTCTCCATTTGTATAAGTTTGAATTAAAATAGCAGAACATGTCTTATAATTATACAAGGGTACTTCTGGGAATAAATAAAAAATAGCCCAGCTGGGCATCAATAAACATAGCGGGTTGCAGAGACTGCATTGGGAAGCAGGAAAAGGGTTGGAGGAGGAGCAAACAACTAAAGCAGTACAAGATCCACGTTTTCCCTGTATAGTAAAGAGGAGAACTTGTGCAATGGTAACACAATGCTGATATATAACTTACTTAGGTAGTCTTCGATTTACAATAGTTCATTTAGTGACCGTTCAAAGCAGTGGGGTGGATTCAACTTTTTTTACTACTGGTCCTGTGGGCGTGGCTTGGTGGGTGTCACAGGGGAAGAATACTGCAAAATCTCCATTCCCTCCCCACTCCTGGGGGAAGGTTACTGCAAAATCCATATTCCCTCCTCATCCCACTAACCTGCTTTCCAGCTCCGTTCTCCTGTGCAGGGCAACAAAAGGCCTATCAGCTGGGACTTGGGAGCCAGAGAATAGATGGGGGCGGGGCCAGTCAGAGGTGATATTTGCTAGTTCTCCAAACTACTCAAAATTTCTGCTATCGGTTCTCCAGAACTGGTCAGAACCTGCTGAATACCACCTCTGGTACAAAGTTACAATGGCACTGAAAAAAAGTGACACGATCATTTTTCACACTTTCAACCTTTGTAGCTTTCCCGTGATCATGCAATCAAAATTCAGATGCTTGCCCTTAGTTCATATTTATGACTGTTGCTATGTCCCAAGGTGACATGATCCCCTTCTGCGGCCTTCTGACAAGCAAAGTCAATGGGGAAGCCAGAGTCATTTAACAACCATATTACTCACTTAACAACTGCATTGATTCACTGAACCACTGTGGCCAGAAAAGTTGTTAAATGGGGCAACATTCATTTAACATGCGTCTCATTTAACAACAGAAATTTTGGGCTCAATTGTGGTCATAAAGTTGAGGACTACCCATATACTGATCTGTCTTGACAATGCAAAAACAAAGCAAAAAGCATAGCCACAAAAATGTATGGACATTTTATTTTGCCTTTCAGTTACTAGGGAAAAATTCATTGAGTTCAATACATCAATATTTAATCTGACACTTGATGAGTTGTATCCTCTTTCTTTAATGCATGGAATTTGAAATGCTGGCTAAAAAAATTAAAAGCAATAGTAATCAAAAAGCAAAAAAAAAAACCAGATTTTGGTTTAAGAAAGTTATAAATGGACTAGAACAGGGGTCCCCAACCAATAGGCTGCAGCCTACTACTGGGTCACAACCAGAGGTGGCATTCAGCAGGTTCTGACCAGTTCTGGAGAACCAGTAGCGGAAATTTTGAGTAGTTCGGACAACCGGCAAATACCACCCCTGACTGGCCCAGCCCCCATCTATTCTCTGTTTCCCGAGTCCCAGCTGATTGGCTGGGACTTCTTTTGTTGCCCTGCACAGAAGAACGGAGCTGGAAAGCAGGTTAGTGGGGTGGGGAGGGAATGGGGATTTTACTGTATTCTTCCCCTGGAGTGGGGTGGGAATGGAGATTTTGCAGGATCCACCCCCTGCCATGCCCACCAAACCATGCCCACCAAGCTACACCCACAGAACCAGTACTAAAAAAAATTGAATACCACCTCTGTCTGAACCCAAATGCTCACGTCAGCCTCAAACACTCTGAGCCTCCGTTTTCATGATCTTCTGCAGACAAGTGATTTTGCTACAACACAAAATATTCAGGGCCTTTTATCAATCCTAGGGCTGACTCTTCAGGGACAGACTATATTTCAGATACAGGTAGTCCTCAAATTACAACAGTGCCTTTGGTGACCATTCAAAGTTATAACGGCTCTGAAGAATGTGACTTATGGCCATTTTTCACCATTACGACCTTTGCAGCATCCCCATAATCATGGGATCAAAATATCAGTTGCTTGGCCACTGGTTCATATTTATGATGGTTGCAGTGTCCCAAGGTCACTTTTGCAACCTTCTGACAAGCAAAGCCAATGGGGAAGCCAGATTTACTGGACAACTGGGTTACAAACAGGGGTGGGATTCTACCAGCTTCTGGTAGGTTCTGTCCAGCTCTACAGAACCGGTAGTTCTGAAGAGTAGCAGACACAGAACCGGTTACAAACTTGCCAGCTGAAGTGATTCACTTAACAACCGTGGCAAGGAAAGTTGTAAAATGGGGGAAAACTCACTTAACAAATGTCTTATTTAACAACAGAAACTTGGGGCTCAATTATGGCCGTAAGTCGAGAATTACCTGTATATGTGTGAACTGCCTGATCTTTAAGTTTGGCGAAGCTATTAATTAATTGTAACCAAATACTCTTAAATGTCTTATAAAACATTAGAGTGTTATTAATTCCAATTAATCAGGTATGAAAAGGGAAAAGCTAGTGCTTTCCATCCAGCTTTCCAACTTCATTTTTAATTTTAATTCTTAGGGTGCAAGAATAATTTAAATATAATACCCACTAGATGTCCTCAAAAGCTTATGTCAGGGGGAAAAAATCTGACACATTCAAAGCATGCACACAAGTGTAATAGGGAGAGTCCCCTAGTGATCATCATTCAAAGCTGTTCACAGGCTGCCTTATATTCTAAGTAAGGCACAAATTGTTAATCAAACTAAGAGTAGAAGTTTTCATTTTATTTTCATTCTGAAATTGCCAAATGCAGTTTTAATGTCTGGTCGATATAAGTGATTTTCCATAGAGACATACTAGAGGACCTGAAGGTAAGTAAAGAAGTCACAAATATTATTAAAAACCTATTGGTGGGGGAAAAAAACATTAAAATTGCCATAAAAACATAACAAGCGGTTTGATAAGCCCCCACTTTTTTCGACTTTTGTTTTATTAGTGGCATGGATACAAAACAAAAAATGTGCAAATGGAATTTACACACTGGGAAGTTTGAGTGAGCCTCCTGTAAAATGAATGGGAACTGTTTACCAGAAGCTGGGAGGGAGGAATTTCACAAGGGAAATTGTCCAAAGATTGCGCCCTCAACTCCAGTCATCAGCCCTGAATGCTGGGTTTGGGGTTTGTTTTTTTCATTTACTTTGATTTCCCCCTTACACTTTTCATGCATTGATACATACTAAAGCCAAATAACAGCTCTGTCTCACACATTCATTATTGCAAAAGCTTTTGTGGTTCATTGTACATTTCATCAAAATAAAAAAGTTTGCTTTGTTCTGCCTTTTAAAAGTTTTTTTTTTTTTTACAGAGATTGGCTCACTGCTCAACAAAAAAAATCACCCTCCACAAATCTTTTCAAAGTTAGGTTGTTGTTTTTTTTCCTTTTCAGATTCAGAAATCTCATCTACGCTTCTAACTGTGACTAATATACTACTGGTTGGTTATACATCTTGATTGACCTAACAACCACCTGTTGTGCCCTGTATCCGAGATACGTATTAAAAATAAACCTGAAGTTTAAAATGCCCATCCAATACGTCTCAGCACATTCATTTCTCCTTTTACTTGCAGAAAAAAATAAACCTAGGATTAAAATTTACCTGCAAAGCGAATTAATCCAGATGTCAAAGATCCAAATTCTTAGCTGAGAGATTTCAAGTAGACTGGTGTCTTTTTATAGTAAAGGTGTGCTCTAAGACTGAGTCAAAGGAGGTGGGGCCATTCTCCAGTCCATTTAGGGATTTAAAAAAAAGCAGGGACAATCTTACTTTTGATTACCATCCGGTATGTAAAAACAAGAGAGGATAAACTTATAATTGTAATTAGAAATTGATACGATGATAAGAATTGAAACATGTTGCAGACAACACACTAGGAGCATAAAATGAAACCAGCAGCACAAAATCTTATAGGAAATAGCCTGCAATTAAATCATAAACAGTTTCTCTATCTCATAATTCTGTTTTCTGTCGAGAGGCTCAAAATTATAAATTTGAATGTAGGTAAAGTACGTGACATGTAGTAACATCTTTCCCATTACAAATCCATCAGTTCATGAGTGTTCATTTATACTAGTCATTCTTTTGTTTGTTTTGATGCCAACCCTTTTAAGTCAATTTTTGATATCTCAGTCATTCCCAAATAATATGAAGCCTCAGAAATAAATTAGGAGTAGAATTTGCATTAAATTCATCCCATTATAAAGTTGGAGGGTAGTTTGATGGGCATTTACCTCATTCTTCTAGCTCAGCAGACCCCAACATTTCCAGCTCCATGGACTGGCAGATGTGGCAGGAGGAAGAGGATGGTTTGTGTGCTCGCCTGGTGCTTGAGCAGCCAAGTTCCCAGCGGGCTGTGAACAGATACCAATCCGCGGACCGGAGGTTGGGGATCCCTCCGGTTGTTGATGCAAGAATGTGGATGATTTGAGATTGTTCTCCTGATGTTGCCAAATACAATTATCTGCCAAAAAACTACTTTCATATTAAGTATGAGGAGGCCGCTTGGTGTTGTTATATAACACCCCTACCATTCCATTCAGAAATACCTCAGAATTCCCAAACAAGCAGAGTCAAAATATTTATACAATATGGGGTCAAATGTTTAGAGGATGGGGAATGGAATTAAAAGTGTGTTTTCTATTTTAGAGAGGTTTTAGGGTAGACAGTATACTGTTAAGCCCTCGCCCCCCAAAATTGGGCTAATTTTTCGCTTTTCAGGAGTTTTTGATCTCTTTATGTTTTTTTAAAGAAGATATTGAGGAATGTCAATGGTTATTTATTCATTTATATTTATTTATCATCATCATTGTTTTAGCCATTGTCTAGCCACTGCAAGATGAAGGCTTCTTCTGCATATTTCCAACCAATATGGTCCTGAGGGGTTTTTTTTTGCCAATCAGGCCCACAATACTTGCTGATGTTGTCGATCCATCTTGTTTTAGGTCTCTTTCGTGGACGCTTTTGATCAATATTTGAGGGGCTGCCACAGGGAGGAAGGGGTCAAGCTATTTTCTAAAGCGCCTATAGGCCAGACAAGGAATAATGGATGGAAATTGAACAAGGAGAGATTTAACCTGGAAATAAGGAGAAACTTTTTGACAGTGAGAACAATCAACCCATGGAACAGCTTGACTTTAGAAGTTGTGGGTGCTTCAACACTTGAGACCTTCAAGAAGAGGTTAGACTGTCATTTGTCAGAAATGGTGTAGGGTCTCCCGCTTGGGTGGGGGGTTGGACTAGATGACCTGTAAGGTCCCTTCCAACTCTGATTATCTGTAATCTGTTATCATACATAGTTTTGTCCCATTTTATGACCTCTGTTGCCACAGCTGTTAAGTAAATCACTGCATTGGTTCAATTAGGAACACAGTTGTTAAGTGAATCTGGTTTCCCCATTGACTTTGCTTGTCAGGTTGCAAAGGTGATCGAATGACCCCAGGACACTACAACCACCATTGCCAAGTGTCTGAATTTTGATCACGTGACCATGGGGATGCTGCAACTGTGGTAAGTGTGAAAAATGGTCATAAATCACTTTTTTTCAGTGCCGTTTTAACCTTGAACAATCACTAAACAAGGTATTTTAAGTCAAAGGCTACCTGTAGTTGTTTAGCAGAGTGATAGCACTGGAGAAAAAAAAACTGTCTTTGTGTCTGGTTGTTTTGGTGTGCAAAGCCCTGTGGCAGGTAAAAGAAAGGTAAATAAAGATAAAGGACAGGGTTTGCATGTATCATCATTCCGACCAAACTTTCAGATCTCATAGCTGCCTCTGCATATAGTCAAAGATGTGTTTGGGGGAACATCAACAAACCCATGACTGCTGCTATGAAGTTTCACAGCCTGGACTATATTACTGTGTATCAGTAACTGGGAGAGACTGCTCTCCATAAGCAATGCTAGGAATCATTTTGGGATTCTTGAGGGAATTATAGCATTCTTGGTGCTCTCTTATCTTGATTGTTTTGCTGACAACATGAGTGATGTTATTTGCCTTAATAGTGAAACTTCTACAGGAGAACATCTGGGCTCAAAGAACCCAACAGTTCAACCTTGAGTTGTGTGTTTTGTTCATTACTGAAATTGCAATAAACTGACAAAGGAATTCATATCCAGTAAATCTCACATTCTTGAACCCAATGCTGTCCATCCATCCTGCGAAGATTTGCAGCTGATTTTGGTATGTCCCTCTATGTTAGAATGGAGAAAGCTGAGGAAATAATTCCAGATAATGCAGCCAACAGAGGAAACAGTTCTCCCCATTACAATGAGATCATTGCTTCTCCCATATTTCATTATATGAGTTACTAACAAGCCAAGCTGGAAAGGTGAGGCTACCCAAGAAAATCAACTGACATGCTGTGGTGTTAGGATTGTAAGAAAATAATATTAAACTAAGCAGAGTCTTACATAACTGTTTAGAAAAAAGTTTGTTTTCTGAGAAGCATATTTTATCAGAGGCAATGATAGAAGAATCTCAGGGAGAAATGCCTAAGGGACTTAACTCAGATCTTGGCAAACCTTATATTGTCAAGTTATTCGTACATGAAGTAAGTAATACAGCATGTGCATAATATGCTAGGAATGAAACAGGCATCAGTTATGTGTTCTGGAAAATAATAGCAATCATATGGAGCTTTAGAGTTTTCCTTGTAGTCTCTCCTAAGGATGATCAGAGGAATTGTTTGAATATTATTGTGCCATGTTTTACAATACATCCCTTTGAAGATCCAAAATAAAATGTTCCATATTAAATTGGCCTTGTTCCCTGCTAAAGGATATAGAATTACATCCTAAATCTACTTCAATTAAAAATTTGCCTCCTCGGACATTTTGAGTTCATTGTACAATGTAATTAGTGGTTTTAAATTGGCCTCTGATTGTTTAAATATGCAAGATATACTGTATGGCTTCTATATATGTCACAAGCCTTCCAAATTTAATATTATTGATCTGAATGTATGTATCTGGCAAATCATGTCAGACTGGGAAGCTAAGAGAGTACTTCCTTGGTTATACTTGGATGGAGGGTCATCAAGCATAAAGTAGATTAAAACATTGAAAAAGACATTGCTGAAGAGGGTCTATGACAATTTGCTGTGGCCAATTCAACCACAGCCAATTTGACCAGGCCAACTCGCCATGGCCAATTTGTTGCAGGACAACTTGCTATAGGACAAAAGTTACACTAATATTAAAGAAATGGTGGAATACAATCATTAAAGAAAGGATGCAAAAGAAGGACAGAAAGAAATGTGAATGGCAAACATTTAAATAGTTCTTTATTTATTTTAAATAATTAGAATTGTTAAATTGACTCATAGTGAGTTGTCCCGTGTAGAGTTGGCCATGAAGAGTTGTCCAATGTTGAATTGACCAAGGTGAGTTGGCCATTAGTGGATCGATTGTTTCCTTGACTCTTTTCTTGTTTTTTACATTTTGAAAGAATTTTTTAAATTACTATTTTTGACATTTGTTGCAAGCCTTGGTTCATTCCAAGCCTTAGCTTTCCTCATTTCATCTTTGCAGATTTGGGCTATATGCTGGTAGTCTGCCCTAGTTATGTGTCCTTTCCATTTTTTATACATATCCTTTTTGTCTTTATGCTTATTAGAGAATTTGTGCAAACATGCTGGTTTCTTCTTGGATTTCTTCTTTTTCTTTTTCAGTTGTAAAGTGCTAGACTGGACTCTTATAATCATATTTTTTTAAAGTTTCCCAACCTTCTTGAGTTGCTTTCCCCTTTAAGATTTTCATCCATGGAATCCTTCCCAAGGTCTCTCTCAGTTTGTTAAAATTATTTATTTTAAAGTCTAAGACACTGATTTGATTATGTTCGATTGCTTGTGTCTGTGTTATATTGAATTCAAATATGACATGGTCACTTTCACCTAAAGTTCTGGCAACTTCAATCCTCTCTATTGTTTCTTCTCTGTTAGTAAAAATTGGCTCCAGTATAGCTGACCCTTTAGTTTCCTCCTCTGCCTTTTGGAATGATAAAATTGTAGCTAGGTTCTTCAGGAACCTATTCAATCTCCATCTTGATGCAGACTTTTTCTCCCAATTGATGTCAGGGTGCCTTTATAACATTATATGTGACTTTAAATGAGTGTCAACTCCTGTGATGGTCTGGACTAGTCCCTTCGGTTTTCTTGGCAAAACCACTTTTGGGAAGTGGTTCATCATTGCTGCCTTTCTAGGGCTAACAGAGAGTTACTGGCCAAGGTCACCCAACTGGCCTTATTCCTAAAATGAGACTAGAACTCAATCTCCTGATTTCTAGACTGGTATTTTAACCACTATACCAAACTGATTATTCTATAGAGTGATAAATAAGCACTATTGTAAGAGAATACAGTAGTCTCTAAATTAAATTTAACATTCCCTAAATTAGGATGTTGTGGATTACAAAGATAGCCAAAGCCACTTAGAACATAATACGGTAGGTTATTTATATCAGAACAAGGATTATGGGAGACTATGACTAATTTGAAAGGTTGGATATTAACTATTGATTTAAATGCCATTCTTTACTCTGCATATTCTCGCTGTGTAAAGAGATTTAGAGATGACCTTGGAATGAAAGAATAATTACAGAGGTACATTGTCAAGGAGGTGAGATGAGAAATAAATTAAAATTAAATTAAAAATAACTTTTCCTTTGTTATATAATAGGAGACAGAAAAATAGTCAAGCAGACTTTCAAGATTAAGTTTAGTTTAGTTTAGTTTATTGTCATTGCATCTCGTACAATGAAATTAAATACCATCTTCAGTGTACATTATGATTATGAAAACAAACACAAACACACATCCTTCACATTCTATACACTGAACTGAAAACCCCTGATATTGCATTAATATTGCACTATACAATAGAATTCAATAGAGTTACTGCCCTGGGATAGAAGCTGTTTTTCAGCCTATTTGTCCCCGTTTTTATTATAAATTGTTTTATTCTACTATAATAAAACAGCATTTCTTCAATCTCTGCAATGTCTGTCTCTTGACCTGACCTATCTGGAAAGACTGACATGTTGGCATGTCAATAAAGAGATGTTACACTGGATTTTTAAATTTTATTCTTACAATGTTGCATGTGCTATATTTCAGATCGTCAGTCATCTGGATACTGCAATGTCAACACTGTGATGTGGAGAAAAACCAATAAAGTCATATCACCAAAGCTTAAGCATTAAAGCATTAAAGTTTCCTGAAATATTGCCAGCATTGTGTATTGAAGTCTGCTGCCCATCAAATACAATTCCTTATTTAGGCCTGTGGATTAGGAGTCTGGACTATTGAGTTTGCATGACTCCATACATTCTCTCCTATTGATAAATACAAAGCACAGAATAAACTTTTGAGTAGATGTTTATCTAAGGAATGACATGGCCATATTATGCCATCTCATCAAATAATGCCCATTGTAGACCAATGATATCACACAGTCAACCTCAGGACTATCAACCTATCTATTTTTGATATGAATCATTAGGATGAAAATTTAACTCCTAAATACCTGTAGTTCCAATGGTGAATTTTTCTTCAAACTTTTTTTTCTCTATTTATTTATTTTTTATTCTTTTTTTAAAAAAACTGGAGAAACTTTATTCCTATGGAAAGCAAAAAAGGAACAGGAGAGCAAAGGGTGGAAATATACAACACAATCAGCATTATATAATAAAATATTCTACTTTGCTCCTATTTAGGGTAGCAGCCAGCTGCACCCCTGTCAAAATGTTTGATTCTCACCTTTTTTCTCCCATCTTCTCATTTTTGTCTTTTAGTTCTTTCTTCTTTTTTTAAAAAAAATTTTTATTCGTTTTTAAACAAACATAAACAAACAAAACATAAAAACATCAAGTCATCTTCCATATATATACATACAGTGTGCCTGTTGGTTTACAAATTGTTTTGTGCTTTCATTTCGTAGTCTTCAGTTACAACTACATTGTATATAATCTCGTATTTTCAATCAAATATTAAATACATTAATATCATTATTAATCAATCATTTGACTATACTTTTATTCATTCATGTTTTACGAAATAATCATATTTTACTTAATTTGTTTTATGACAGTTCATATTATCACCCCAAATCTATCCTAGAATCATTTTGTAGATATAATAAGAAAAGAATACATCTTTATATATTTATTATTTTCTAAAAGTCTACATATTTCATTACTATATTTTATTGTCTAACCATTGATAGAATAGATCCCAAATTTTATAAAATTGTTTATCATCTTGTTCTCTAATTTCAAATGTCAATCTACTCATTTCAGCACATTCCAATATTTTCTTAATGATTTCCTCCTGTGATGGTGTTTTCTCATTTTTCCAGTTTTTAGCAAATACAATCCTAGCTACTGTTCATACATTTACAATCAGGTATTTCAAGTCTTTGCTATATATTTCAGGTAAAATTCCCAATAAAAATATCTCTGGTTTCAAGTCTATATGTTTTTTTGTCATTTTTTCCAACCACGTGTGGATTTTAGTCCAGTATTTTTTAGCGTCCGCACAAGTCCACCATATATGGTAATATGAGCCAGGTGTCTGATGACATTTCCAACATTTTTTGGATTTATTCTCGAACATTCTTGCTATTCTTGTCGGTGGAAAATGCCACCTGTAAAACATACAAATTTTCTTTATATGCTGTTGACATTGTCATTTTATAATTTTGAGACCACAATTTTTGCCATTTCTCTAAATCAATCCCATATCCAAAATTCTTCCCCCAAGCAATCATAGTTTCTTTAACTTGTTCTTCTTCTAGTTTAATTTCTAATAAATATCTATACAATTTTTAATCACCTTTTCATCAGTACCTGTCAAAATCTTACCTAAGTCAGTCAGTTTATCATAGAAACCTTCTGTTTTAGAATCTTTATCATACCTTGAATGTATTTGCGCATATGAAAACCAATTCATCTTTATACCTTGTTCCTCTAATTTTTGCATAGATTTAAGTTCACCCTTTTCATTCAGTATTTCACCATATCTAACTGTTTGTTCCTTTTTGTATATTATAGGATAAGAAAATGCTTCAATAGTCGATAACCAGACTGGAATTTTCACATTGTCTTTTAATCTTCTCCCAGTTTAACCACAGAGACTCCTGTATATAATGTCTTCTAGAATACCACTGTGTTTTAGTTCCTTTGTACCATAAAAAGGCATGCCACTCCAACAAGAAATCATGTCCTTCTAATGTCAACAATCTAGCATTTCTTAGTGTTATCCATTCCTTAACCCACATCAGATTTGTAGCTTGGTAGTACAATTCCCAATTAGGCAAACCAAATCCTCCTCTAATTCTAGCATCTTGCAAAAGTTTTAACTTTATTCTCGCTTTCTTACCTTGCCATATATATTTCAACACAATTTTATTTAAATCTTCAAAGTAGTCTTTTCCAAGCCTAATTGGAATTGTTTGAAACAAATATAAAATTCTGGGTAATATATTCATCTTGATTGTTGAGATTCTCCCTATTAGTGAGAGTTTCCCCTTTCGCCAAATCTAGCACTATCTGCTGTTTAAGTTTAATATAATTATTCTCTTTTAGTGTACTGCATCTTGCTGTCAAGTATATCCCCAAGTACTTGATCTTATTCGTGACCTGAATTTTCAATAGGTCTGCCAGTTCTTCCTTTTGTCTTAATAGCATATTCTCTGTCAAAATCTTTGTCTTATCTTTATCTATTTTCAAACCAGCCACCTTTCCATATGTCTCTATCTTTTCAATCAATTTTGATGCTGTTTCTAAAGGGTCTTCTAAAATGAAAACCAGATCATCCGCAAACACTTGCAGCTTAAATTCTTCCTTTTTGATTTTCATTCTTTTTATATTCTTTATATTCTTTTCATCTCTAATATTTCTGTTTAACACTTCCAAAGTTAGTACAAACAACAAAGGTGATAGTGGGCACCCTTGTCTTGTTCCTTTTCTTATATTAATAGAGTCTGTCAGCTCTCCCTCTATCATTACCTTTGCCATTTGCTTATAGTATATAGCTTCTATTGCTTGGATAAATTTTCTAGCAAAACCCATCTGTTCCAACAGTAATAACATGAATCGCCAATTCACATTATCAATTGCCTTCTGTGCATCTAGAAATATCAGAGCCATTTGTTTTTCAGGATGTGCCTCATAGTATTCCAAGGTGTCCAAGATTACTCTCATATTGTCTTTAATTTGTCTCTTTGGCAGAAATCCATTTTGATCAGGATGGAAAGAATTATTTAAATATTTTTTAAGTCTTTCTGCCAATATTGAAGCAAAAATTTTATAATTTGCGTTTAGGAGGGAAATAGGTCTATAGTTCTTGATTTGTAATGGATCAGTCTCCTCTTTTGGAACAAGTGTGATATAAGCTTCTGACCATGATTTAGATATCCTCTTCTTTAACATAACTTCATTCATAACTTCTAGCAATGGAAGATTCAATGATTCTTGTAATGTTTTGTAAAATTCTGCCGGAAGTCCATCTGGGCCTGGTGCCTTTCCATTATTTTGCTTCTTGAATGCTTCAGTTAACTCCATCATTGTTATATTGCTTTCTAACATTGTTTCAATCTCTTTAGGTATCTGGGGTAAATTAGCATTCTGTAAATACTGTTTAACTCTTTCCTCATCAATATTCTCTTGTGTGTATAGTTTCCCATAATAGTTTTGTATAATGTTCTTCTTCTCTTTACTTCCATAACACACTTGGCCTTGATCATCTATTAATTGCAATAGTTTCCTTGATTCTTTCTCCTTTCTCAGTTTATCTGCTAACCATCTACCTGGTTTCCTTGCATCTTCAAAATAGTTCTGTTTCGCACCTCTGATTTTCTGTGCTAATTCTTCTTTTTCCATTAATCCTATTTCATGTTTAATTATATCCATTTTTAACGTAATGTCCTTTTTCTGTGGCTTTTTCTGTAACTCTTTTTCAAGTTCTTTATACTCATCCTCTAATGCCTTAGAGCCTAATCTTTTCATGGTATTTCTTTTCCTTGTATAGTCTATTATCAAGCCTCTGGCATATGCCTTCATCGTATCCCATACATTCTGGATTGATGTATCTTCTTTTTTTGTTTTCTCTGAAGAAAAAAGGCAGTTCTTTCCCCATCCTCTGTATGAAGTCTTTTTCTTTTAGGATAGTATTATTTAACATCCATCTAGTTCTTCTTCTTTGTCCTTTCCATTTAATTGTCATTGGATTGTGATCTGCCCAAGTATTTGTTTCAATATTTATTTCTTGAATATTAGTTAATAATTCTGTTGACATCCATATCATATCTATTCTGGACCATGATAAATGTCTATTTGAATAGAAGTTGTATTGCTTAGTTTTAGCATTTCTTTCTCTCCATGTATCTTTTAAGTTTATTTCATCTACAATTTTAAAAAAAAGATTTAGGGAGAGTCTTTCTGTTTTGCTTTATTGTTTTCTGTGCTGTACAGTCCAGTTTATTATCTACAATTCCATTAAAATCTCCCATCATAACTATGTTAGCATAGTCCAGTTCAATTATTTCATATGTAATGTTTTATAAAATTCTTCTTGATTGTCATTCGGGGCATAGATTGCAATCAGGAGTGTTTTCGTATTATTGTCCATTATTTCCATCATTAGTATTCTTCCATCGTCATCAGTATAAATCAGTTTCGCTGGGATGGTCTCTTTAATATATAAAACCACTCCTCTTTTCTTACATTGTGTCAGGGAAGTAAATATTTTCCCTAATTTTGGCTGTATCAACAATTGTTCATATTGTTTTTTTAATATGTACTTCTTGTCGGCAGATTATATCAAATTTTAGTTTCTCTAATTTATGGAAGGTTTTCCTTCTTTTAACAGCTGAATTAAGATCATCTATATTAATTGTAATCAATTTTTTCTCTTCCATGGTTATATTTTATAGTTAGGTTTGACAGCTCTCGTGGATCTTGGTTCACGTTGTTCTTTGGCTTCCTCCTTTCCACCTCCTGCACCTTCTTCTTTTTCAGTTGTCATTTGGCAGTCCTCTTGGAATTCAGTTAGTGAAATTTCTTTTTCTGCCTCTTCCTCTTTCCTTCTGAAAAATTCTGTGTAAAATGATTCAGCTTTCTCAATTGAGTCAATTCTATATCTCTGTTCTTGCCATGTGAACATTAAACCTTCTGGAATCAGCCATCTATAATTCACCTCTTTTTAAGTAGCAATTTGCTCAAGAATCGGTATTCTCTTCTCATCTCTCTCACTCTTCTGAGTACTTGTTTCAAGACCACAATCTCCTTATCTTTGTATTTCAATGTTTTCTCTCTTGCCACTTGCAATATTTGCATTTTAATGGCTTTCTTTGTAAATCTGATGTGAACTTCTCTTGGTAAGCTATTTCTCATTGCATAGCTTGTGAAGACTCAATAGACCTCATCTATTCCATCCATCATCTTCTTTTCAGTTATTTCCAAAGCTTCAGCCAATATTTCTATCATTATCTAAGCTAGATTTTGTCCTTTTTCTTCCTCTATGTTTTGGAATCTAAGATAAAATTCTGATCTGTCCATTTCCCATCTCAGAATACCACTTTTATCTTGTTCAACCACAGTTAATCTGTTATCGATGTCTCCAATCTTCTTGTCTCTTTGTTTATCTTCTTCAATTTTTTGGAGTCTGTCATCATACTTCATCATCATTTGTTGGATGTTCTCCACTTTTTCATCAGTTTTCCCTGTTCTTTGTTCAATGTTCTCTATTATCTTTTCAATATTCTCTGATCTTGTTTGAACATTTTGAATTCCTTGCATAATCATCTTCAGGGTCACTTTTTCTTGTTCGTTTTCTTGCCTTAACATTGTCTGTATTGAACGTTGTCCTCCAGATGGTGGAGAGGAAGAAGTAGAAGTTGAGGAACCAGGAGCTGTTAATTTCCTACTCATTTTGAGCAATTTAAAATCTTCAAGTTCTTCTAGACCTTAATCCAATTGTGAAATAACCAATTGTAGTTCCAAAATAAAAATAGTAGAGAGAAAAAAGCCACATAGTAATAATAATAAAAAAAGAAAAAAAATTATTCAGGTTCTTGTATACCTTAATCCAATCAATTGGTTAGATAACAGTAAAAATTCAAAAATGAAGGAAAAGACCATAAAAACACCCAAAAAAGAAAAAGTTGTAAAATCCTAAAAAAGGCGGAAAAGTTAAGAATAAAAAGCTAAAAAAGGAAAGGAAGAATTCTTCAGGTTCTTCAACACCTTAATCCAATTAAGAGGTCTCAAATATAAAAGGATGCATAAGAAGGGAAAAAAAGAAGGCCAGAAAAATAAACAAAAAAACCCCAAAACCAATATGGAAGGTAGATGGAAAGACAAAAATACCAGGAAAGGAGAGAGAGAAAAAAGGCTACTCCCTTAAAAAGAAAAGGAAGGGAATCATTAATACTAAAGCTTTTCCTTTAAAATAAAAAGCAAGCGTAGAAATTTAACTTCCAAAGACAAGGAAAAAACAAAAAACAAAGACAAGTTCCAAAGAGCCAAAAATCCAAATAGCTATTACAAAAAAAATAAAAAGAGCACACTGCACTTTGTTTAATTATCCAAGGCTCTTGTTATAACTCTCTTCTCCAGACAATTATTACCTTTTCTTTTCCTATAAGCTTCAACACCAGACTCCAGATGTTGATAGAAACCCAGAAGAGCACTTGAAATAATACTCTCCCATGCTCTTCCCTCTATCTTATCAAACAGGCAATGTCCTGGAAAAGAAGTCTCAGTTCTTTCTCAGCTTTGTCTGGTCAAAAGAGAAATAGAATATGTCCAAGCCTCTAGTTGGCAGTGTTACAAAGTTTCTTTTGCTTTCACTTTCCCCTTCCTTTTCCAAGCAAAATATAATAAGAATTAATTTTTTTAAAAAAGATATTTTAAAAAAATAACTAAAAAGGAGTCTCTAGCCTAAAATATTATAAAGTCAAAAAGAAGAAAAAGAATAGATGAAGAAGAGAAAAAAAACCAGTCCAGTTTTTTTGTGTAGAAAATCCAGCAATGAGGAAAAAAAAAAATTACTTTGACATGACGGTTTAAAATCACCGCTTAATCACTTCTGTCAAAACTTTTACAGATTCTTTCTTTTCCTTAGGGTGTCCTTTCAAATCTTAAAATAAAGAAAAAGTTCTCACCAAATCGGCACACTCTCTCTTTCCGTTCTCTTTCATTTCGGAGCTATCCCAACTTCAGCAGCTTTAATGGCTGCCTCTTTGCCGCTGGCAAAAAGAGCTTCTCCTGGATCTACCAGGGACTTTGCGGTATCCCTGGGATCGACAGGATGTGCTCTTTACATTCACTGTCTCTTCAGGATGGTTTAGATCCACTTGGACTGTCCAGGAGCAAAGATATCGGCAGCGATCTCAGACCTCCAAGATCGCATGCCGTATCGTCGCAACGCCAGCTCCGCCCTCACTCAATTTTTCTTCAAACTTTTTGAAGAGGTCAAAATGCTCATTACAGTAAACCTGTAGAAATAATATTCATAAAGGCCAATGGTATTTCATTTCAATAATGTATAACCAAACAATGTACAAAAATGCTTATCTCAAGGGAAAGCTTATTGGCTGAATGTCAATAGAAGACTAGACTACATCCAGAAAGGGTAGAAATAATGCTTGGGGGAGGATCCTACAACAACATGCCACAGTCAACTCATCATGGCCAACTCGCCATGAGACAATTCATCATGGCCAGTTCACCATAGGACAACTTGCTGAGGAGCAAGAGTTACACTAATATCAAAGAAATAGTGGAACAGAATCATTAAAGAAAAGATGCCAAAGGAGGAACAAAATGAAATGTGAATGGCAAAAATCAAAATAATTTTTTAACTATTTTAAATAATTAAATGGAATTGTTGGGCTGTCCCGCAGTAAATTGTCCTGTGGTGAATTGGCAATAATGTGTTGTCTTGCGGGGAGAGTGCTGTGGTGAGTTGGCCATGATGAATTGGCTGTGGCAAGTCAGCTGTGGTGAGTTGCCCCATTCTAACACATGGGACCTTTGATCTGCATATTTTTTTCACATGTTGGAAGAATTATCCTTCTGGGTTCAGTTCCAAGTGGGGAAAAAGACACTGGAAATGTGGAGGCTGTTTGGAAAGATGGTTTAATGGTGGACAGGACCACATGGTTTGGAGTTCCAAAGTGAAAAGGCTTCAAGTTGTTGGGTGAAGGAAAAAAAAGAAGGAAAAGGGAAGAGATGCTGAATGTGCCTGGGTTTTATGCCCTCCGTTGGGATTTGAATTTGAGCTTGTATTCTGATTGGTTGTCATGGGGCCATGCAGGAGCAACTCTGTAGGCTGTCCTAAGTCCCAGGCTTGGTTGAACCTTGCTGGATGATGATGTAATAAAAGGGCTTTGGGAAATTCCTATTATACCTCTACCTGGAGTAGATCTCTGTTATGTAAAATAGACTGGCCCAGTCCAATATTAGGTCCATTAGCAAAGTTTGGGGGGTGAGTTTCTGCCTCTCTGAGTTTCTACTTTTCTTTTTAGGGGAAATACTCTGCCTTTTTAGTATATCCGAAAACATTTCATTTTCCCAGGAGAGGGGTGGGTGTAACTTCCAACACACATATTTTCTCTCTTTTTCATGCAAGCACTCAGTGCTAGATTTGAGAAGACGGATTCTAAAATGTAAGAAAAAGTGGGCAAACTTTGGCAGGGAGGAGGCTATACTTCATGGTTTAAGGGCCCTGAAGCCTGCAGTAGACAGGACAACAATGCAAAGTGGGTGACTTAGGATGTTCCAGAACCCCAATCTTACTCAAGGATCTCAAGTTCTCACCACCATCTAAATTCTAGTGATAGGGTCTCCAAGATCAAACTAGGAGATGTAGACCATGGTGCTAAAGGGCAAAGTTCTGAGAAATAAAAAGGACTTCTAGCCACAAATTAGCAATGATGTCTTATCCAAACATTCTTATCCAAATTAGCATTTTTAAAAGAAGTACTGTTAACATCGTATCTTCATCATACTGTGCTTTTGTGATGGCATTGCTATTTTATTTATCCAGATATTGAAAAAAGAAAGAAAAGAACTGGAAGGACCTCATTCAATTCTTTTATCAATCCATGCATGAAAGTGCCTTCGGAGGAGAGATTGGGATGGTGGGGGAAAGAGATTGGGAAGTCTTCTCAGCTTCTACTGAGACATGATCTTCAACTGAACCAAAATACACCCTAAATCCATGATGGCGAACCTTTTTGTTGTGATGTGCCGATAGTACTCGTGTGCCGGCACCCCCCCCTTGCATGTGCGTGCAACACCCCCGCTCTGCCCCCTTACCTGCACTGCGCTTGCATGTGCCTCTCAGCTGATTTTCGGCCCATTTGAGGCCATTTTCACCCTCCCGGAGGCTTGATGGAAGCCTCTGGAACCTTGGGAGGCTGAAAATGGGCCTGTTTCAGCACTTCTGGTATTTCCAGAAGGCCTGTTTTTCGGCCTCCCGAGACTGCAGAGGCTTCCCTCAGGCCTCTGGGAGGGCAAAAACGGGTTGAAAATCAGTTGGGACGCACACGCATGCACAGTGCAGGTAAGTTTGGCTGGGGCTCACATGCCTGCAACAAATGGCTCTGTGTGCACATGTGCCATGGTTCACCATCACAGCCCTAAATCATAAACTAGCTATTTTTCTGACACACAGAATGTTGTGTAAAAGAGTCAGATGTCATTTCCAGGCGGTGGCTAACCTTTTTGGGCTCCTGTGCCAAAAATTGTGCGTGCGCTTGCACACTCCTGCTCGCATGCCACCACCCAGAAGACAATGTGCACCCGCCCACATCCCCTACCCATGCTTGCGCAATCCCCCCCATCCCCCCCACCACCCCCTTACCTGCACTGCACCTCACAGTTGATTTTTGGCTGGTTTGAGGCCTTTTTCGGCCTCCCAAAGGCCTGAGGAAGGCTTCTGCAGGCTTCTACAAGCTTGGTAGGCCAAAATCTAGCCCCGTTTCATCACTTCCGGTATTTTCAGAAAAACAGGAGGTGATGAAACGGGGCTAGATTTCGGCCTACCAAGCTTGTAGAAGCCTGCAGAAACCTTCCTCAAGCCTTTGGGAGGCTAAAAAAGACCTTAAACTGGCCGAAAATCAGCTGTGAGGCGTGCACATGCGCAGTGAGGTAAATTTGCCTGCAGCTCGCATGCCAGCACAAATGGCTCTGCGTGCCACCTGTGGCACGCGTGCCATAGGTTCGCCATCACGGTCCTATGCAATGAAGTCAGCCTAGTGAATGTCACTCTGGAAATGGAATGTGAAGCTTTTGAAAATGGGAAGTGGTATTCTTAAACCAGACCGTTGTATCCTATGAATGTTCCTTATAGAATCAGCACGAAAAGTTTTCTGAATATTTCCCTCTACCAGACATTTATTGCTTTAAGTTAATTATTGCAAAAAATAGATGTAAACAGATGGATAAAACAAACAATACGCTTTCCTTTTTCTGGACTGGAAAGACAGTTCACTTTTTTATACAACGTGGAACTAAACAAGGGAATATCCACATCAGTTATGTTATGCTACTCCTTTGATCCCATTATTTCTAATCTGGCGGAACACAGCTACAGGGTATTTAAAGCCTATGAAAAGGGGGCCTGTTATCCCAACAGCTGTTTAAGCAGATAAAAGGGGGGGAAAGTAAAAGTAATTAAATTACAGCACTGACATGGAAATTTAGAGACAGTAACAAAGGTTCCACCAATTGACTTTGAGGACAAGGATTTAGCAGTGGTATGTGCTGGAATTTTCCAAATGCTTATCAATCATCTTATGCAGAGATTCCCCGACTAAGTACCTCCTCAGTGTGTTCAATCTCATAATTCCTGCTGGATCAAAACAATTGAAGGGCACCAAATTGCCTAAGGCTTATCTGGGAAAACAAGCCTATGCAAATGGATTTCCATTTGTAAAGACATCTGAGAAGAAAAGTGTCTATCATAAAGGAGTAAGACAAGGTTAGTAAGGGAAGAATTCAGTTTCTCTCACCCCATTTCTTTTACTCACTTTATATGTGAACTTGTCATAAAAATATCCTATCACCTCTCATTTCAAACAAAAGTACAATTTTCCAATTTTCCATGTTACATAAATGTTGCACTT
Organism: Pseudonaja textilis; assembly: GCF_049901715.1. Taxonomy (NCBI): domain Eukaryota; kingdom Metazoa; phylum Chordata; class Lepidosauria; order Squamata; family Elapidae; genus Pseudonaja; species Pseudonaja textilis. The sequence goes on from NC_141997.1 coordinate 30,835,563, forward strand.
GCTTTCAGTCTTTTTCCCAGTTTATTTCCTTCTACATGGACATGCATAAGTCAAGATGGATAGAAATCAGAAGTGAAAATGTACCCCAAAATGTACCCTCCTACTTGCCAAGAAGGGGAAAAGAAAATTCAAGGGCACTTTGTCAGTTATAAGAAATTGTTATAAACCTCTGCCAGTATCATCAATGGGTGGAAACATACTGATTTTTTAGAAAACTGAAAATGGAATGATAAAATTACTGTTATCTAAATTACTTAATATGGAGGTTAGACCTATCGTTATCTTTCAGATTAACATTCTTCAATGAGTTGTAAGGAAATAAAATGGAGTGAGTGAGAGACAGAATCATATTACTTGCCTTGAACCTCTTGTAAAAAAATTTGGATATAAAATTTTAAAATATATAACTATAATTATGGACATTTGCCTCTATTATACCAATTAAAATTCATAGGAAATCTGTTTCTGATGACAGAAATAATAAAATTACAGAATAACAAGGACCTTACTCTCAGCCAGTCCTTGAGTATTGAAGATTTGTCTTTAAATGAATCCAAACTCCAGCTCCTCTTTAGGACAATGATGGTTTATTCAATATATCAGCAAACAACAAATACTCTAATCAGGCAAGAAAGGCTAAAAGCCAGGCAAGGTTTGCTCTCTTTCCTTTTATCACTATTATCATGAGACACACCACACCACATCCAGGCCTATTAGCAGTTCTAGTTCTGGCCATGCCTAACCTATTATCTGTAAATGCTATTAACCCTATAACATGTCTCCATCACTAACCTATTCTGACCCTCACTAACTGATCCCCACCTGGTGCCACCTTCACCATGTCTTAACTCAATGCTTAATTACCACCTATATGTGCCCCAACCTCCTCTAACAATATGCACCACATCAATACATAAAAAAGCCATTTCCAGCCCTGCAGTTGTTTCAGAATCCATCCTGCAGCTCACAGCTCTGCTGAGTCATTCTAAATCTAAAGCAACCTTCAACACCACCAACCAGCAATACAGATCCGCTGTCAGCAGAGCTAAGGTTGATTAGCAATGGATATTCTCCATTGCCAGCTGACTTGCTGCAAGGTGCGTTCAGAGCTGATAGGCTCTGTAGCGAACTCGGAGCCTGACACTTACATGTCTTCCAGTCCAACCCCCTCCTTAAGCAGGAGACCCTATATCATTTCAGAAAAATTGTAGTCCAGTCTCTATTTAAAAGCTTCTAGTGACGAGGCACCCACAACTTCTGAATGCAAGCCATTTCACAGGCTGATTTGTCCTCATGGTCAAGATTTTTTTTTCTTAGTTTTAGGTTGCTTCTCTCCGTGATTAGTTTCTATCCATTGCTTCTTGCTTTGCCTTCTGGTGCTTTGGAAAATAGGTTGACTTCCTCTTCTTTCTGGAAACCCCTCAAATATTATGTCACCTCTTGTCCTTCTTTTCCCTAGACCAGATATACCCAATTCATGTAACCATCATATGTTTTTGCCTCCAACCTCCTAATCTTCTTTGTTACTCTTGTCTGCACTCTTTCCAAAAGTTAACATCTTTTTCATATTGTGGTGACCAAAACTGGATGCAGTATTCCAAGTATGTTCTTATGAAGGCTTTGTAAAGCAGTACTACTACTTCCCATGATCTTGATTTTATCCCTCTATTAATGCAGCTTAGGGTTGCATTGGCTTTTTTGGCAGTTGCAGCACACTGCTGGCTAATATTTAAATGATCGCCCACTAGGACTCCAATAGGTCTCTCACAGATACTCCTATTGAGCCAAGTTTCACCTAATCTATACCTGTACATTTGTTTTTTCTTGCCTAAGTGTAAAATTTTCTTTCTTTGAATTTCATTTTGGTAGATAGAGCCCACTGTTTGTCTGTTGTAGAGCCATCTGAATTTTGAACATAGGTTCTGGGGTGTTGGCTATTTCTGCAATCTTGGTGCTGTCTGCAAATCTGGTGAGTTCTCCTTCTATCCCTCACTTAAATCATTTATGAAGATATTGAAGAGTATTTGGCCTAAAACAGAAACTTAGGGCAGCCTACTGCTTATTTTCCTCCATGTTCCATTAAGGACTACATGTTGAGTGTGGTGTATCAGCCAGTTACAAATCCATCCATTGGTGATGCCGTCTATCCCACATTTTTCTAGTTTACCAAGAGGATTAATGTTCACCAGAGGTGGTATTCAGCAGGTTGTGACCAGTTCATGAGAACTGGTAGCAGAAATTTTGAGTAGTTTGGAGAACCGGCAAATACCACCTCTGACTGGCCCCAGTCCCCACCTATTTTCTCCCTCCCAAGTCCCAGCTGATTGGCTGGGTCTTCTTTTGTTGCCCTACACAGGAGAACAGAACTGGAAAGCAGGTTAGTGGGGTCGGGAGAGAATGGGGATTTTGCAGTATCTTTTCCACTGCCACGCTCACCAAGTCACGCCCACCAAACCATGCCATGCCCACAGAACCGGTAGTAAAAAATTTTGAATCCCACTACTGATGTTCACTCTTCAGGTTTCAAAAGGTTATGTGAAGTTATTTATTTAAGGTGTCTTACAGCAGTTTAGCAATCACAGTTAAAACTATTAATATAAAAAATAAATATGGAAGGGAGAAGACAAAGAAAAGTGTTATAAGTCGGGAAAAAGGGGAGGCCACACCAGAGCATTTCAATAACACGCTTTATTCAGAGAATAAAGGGGGCTGTCGCGTCTGTGAGCTAACCAGCAGACCTACCAGCCAACAGCAACTGGCTCGACCTAGCAGCCGGGGACATAACACCCCTTCCCCCCAGATACGAACACGAATAGTCCTTCAAGTAAGCGGGTGGCTTGTGCGAGCACCCTGACCGGCGCAATTCTGGCGAGTCACAAAGTGGCACAGAGTTCGGGGAATCAGGAACTGGCTTTGCCTGAAAACAAGATCGGTCTGGGATCCGGTCTGGAGTCTGGGAGTGGTCACAGTCCTCGGGTTGGATTGTTAAATTGTCATTGTCACGCAACCCGGTGGTGTCGTTGGTCGGTACGGCTGACGACTCTGGTGGACGGTCCCGGTCTACCGTCCGTTCCCTCGGCTCGGCTGGTGGAGACTGGTCACTCCGGAGGTCCCAGCTAGGATTCGGGTGCGGCGATTGGAGAGTCACTGGAGTTCCTGGGTCAGCGTTGGCATGTCCGCCCTGGCGACTTCTTATCTGGTCCAGATGCCTCCGCCAGATACCCCCATCCTCCAACTGGATGTGGTATGATCTTGGACCGGTGATGGCCACGATCTTCCCGGGTACCCACAGTGGGTCGCCAGCGTAGTTCCTGACAAACACTTGGTCCTGTAATACAAAACTCCTGACTCTAGAACCAATTGGTGTGTCAGGGCAATAGTGTGGATGCAGTCTATCTAGCACTGTCCTTAGGCGTCTGCCCATCAGTAACTCGGCTGGAGACTTGTTTGTGACAGTACATGGGGTCGAGTGTTGGCTTAAAAGAAAACGAGAGAGTCTGGAGTGCCAGTCATCTTGAGTGAATCTTGCCAACGCCTCTTTTGTTGACCTAACGGCTCTCTCCGCCAACCCATTGCTAGCGGGATGAAAAGGGGCCGTTAGGATATGCCGGATGCCCAGGTTGGTGACATACCGGCTGAATTCTGTGGACGTAAATTGGGGGCCATTGTCTGAGACTATGGTGTCGGGCAGGCCGTGTGTAACAAATAAGCGGGTCAGAGCCTGGGCAATTGCTCGGGTGGTGGTTGTGAGTAGGAGGGCCACATCGATCCATTTGGAGAACGAATCCATGACCACCAAGAAGGTCTTGCCGTGGAAGGGTCCGGCCAAGTCAATGTGCACCCGGGACCACGGTGCGTTGGCACTTTCCCATTTGGTTGGGGTGGTGATCGGTGGTGCTGGCCTGGATTCCTGACAGGGACGGCAGGAGCTTACCCATTTCGCGATCTCGTCGTCCATGCCCGGCCACCAGACGTAACTCCGAGCCAACACTTTCATCCGGACGATGCCAGGGTGTCCCTCGTGTAACGCCTTCAGGACGGGTGTGCGCAGCGGCTTCGGAATGACAACTCTGGTCCCCCACAATAGGCAGCCCTGTAAACTGGAAAGTTCTTGCTGGCGGGTTTTAAACGGTGAGAATTCAGTTGAGAGATTACTGCCCGGCCACCCCCTCCGTACCCAGTCCAGAACCTGGGCGATAAGTTTGTCTTTTTTGGAGTGGAGTGCGATGTCGCCAGCGGTGACTGGGATGTTGAACTCACTGGCATCGAAAATGGCATGGACCGGGGCCGGGTCCTCCACGGGTGCTGGCAACGGGCAACGGCTGAGGGCGTCGGCGTGGCTAAGGTTTTTTCCTGGGCAGTGAACCAGTTGGTACGAGTAAGCTGCCAGGAATAAGGTCCACCTAGTCATCCTGGGAGACAAGACTTGCGGTGTTTGTTTTTCTCCTGAGAGGAGCCCCAACAGTGGTTTGTGATCTGTGACAAGTTTGAAGTTGTGACCGAAAAGAAATTCATGGAATTTTTTGACCGCAGCAACGGCGGCTAGGGCCTCTTTGTCAATTTGGCTGTAATTACGCTCGGTTGTTGAAAAGGTTCTAGAAAAGAATGCGATTGGAGCTTCGGAGCCGTTGGGGAGTCTGTGGCTTAAGACAGCCCCAATCCCGAAAGGTGAGGCATCTGCGGCTAAGACTAGAGGAAGGCGCTGGTCGAATTGTATTAAGACAGCGTCCGAAGTGAGAAGCGATTTGACTGCCTTAAAGGCGTGTTCCTCTTTGGGTCCCCAATGCCATGGAGTGTTTTTATCTAGAAGTCTATGCAACGGTTCGGCTACTGACGCTTTGTGGGGTAGGAACGACGCATAGAAGTTTAGCAAACCCAGGAAAGCTTGTAATTCTGACTTGGAAGAAGGAGTGGGTGCCTTGTGAATGGCTTTGACTTTAGACTCCACCGGGTGGATGCCAGAGGCGTCTATTCTATACCCAAGAAAGTCCACCTGCTTAGTGGCGATGGCACACTTCTCCCTTTTTAGTTTGAGGCCATGCTGCCTGAACCTATCCAATACCGCTCTGACTCTGAGGAAAAGTTGGGGTCTGTCTCTGGCGGAAACCAAAATGTCATCAAAGTACGGAACCACGCCTGGGAGGCCTTGCAGTATCCGTTCCATTAATGACTGGAATATGCCTGGGGCGACGCTAATGCCAAATTGGAGGCGCTTGCATCGAAAAGCCCCTCTATGGGTGACAATAGTTTGTAATTCGGCCGTTTGGTTATCCACAGGAAATTGCTGATAAGCCTGTGACATATCCAATTTGGCGAATATGGTTCCCGGTTCAAATGTGTGTAGTAAGTGTTGGATTACTGGGACTGGGTACGCGCTAGTCTGTAGATAGCGGTTAATTGTGGTCTTGTAGTCAGAACACATTCTTATACTGCCATCTTTTTTTAGGGGTGTGACAATTGGGGTCTCCCACTTAGCAAAATCCGTGGGCTCGATCACCCCTTGTTTGAGCAATTTGTCCAATTCTGCATCCAGCTTAGAGCGCAGAGCAAATGGTACTCTACGCGGTTTTAAACGGACGGGAACTGCTTGGGGGTCCACTGAAAAAGAAATGGGCGTACCCTTATAACAACCCAATTCCTCGCTGAACACATCAGCATAGTCTGAAAATAGTGAGTCGATATCGGAAGGTGAGACAGCATGCACTCCCGTTAAGCTAAGGCCAAGATAGGGGAACCAATCCAACCCCAAAAGGCTAGGGAGGGTATCATCTACCACCACTAAAGGCAGATGGCCTTTAAAGGATTTGGATTTAACGAGGAACTTGCCTGTTCCGAGTACTGGAATATTTTTTCCTTGATAGTCCCTCAAGGTGAGACGACTCTTCTGGAGCTGCTTCCTGGACAGGCTGGGTTGTATTTTCTTAAGTGTGCTCCATGAGATGATCGAGAGCGCTGACCCGGTATTGACTTCCATAAGGCAGGGTTTACCTTCTAAATGAATAGAGAGTGTGATTTTATTAGGTGTCAAAAAAGTGTGGTTAGCTTGGTAGCACGTATAACAATTTTCTACTTGCCTGGGTGGCCCCGGAGGGGAGTAAGAGGATGATGACTTTTGTGGAGCCATGTGCGTTGCCTGGCAGGCCCTGGCGATGTGGCCTTTCTTGTCGCAATTGTTGCAGGTGGCGTTCCTGAACCTGCAAGTCGTTCTGGCATGGGACCCTCGCAGGAGAGGCACAACAGGATGTGTTTAGGCGTGTTGCCGTTTCTAGGTCTAGCTCCTACCTGTGGCTGCTTGAATGGTTTGAGGCAATGAACTTCTAAGTGTTCGGTGGGGTCTTCTTCGCTCACCGCTTCCTCGGAATGAACAGTGACCGGACTGGGTTTGGTTGCGCTCCCTTGTATTTCAGCGGCTGACTGGGTCGCTAGCTCTGCGGCCAAGGCTTCTTCGATTGCTTGGGTGAGGTTGAGATCTTTTCTGGCCAGTAAACGCCTCTGCAACCTTACGTCTCTGACTCCACAGACGAGTTGATCAAGGAGCATGTCGTCTAGGTAATTTTTAAATTCGCAGTGGAGAGCTGCAGTTCTCAGGGCGGCCATATACTGATTGATAGATTCCCCATCAGCTTGCTTCCTCATACGAAAGGCAAAACGTCTCGCGATCTGCGATGGCTTTGGGGAATAATGGTTGGAGAGTGTCTCCAACAGCTCGGACCAAGGAACGCTCTTTAATTCTCTTGGGGCGCATAGCGCTGTGGCGGTATCGAATACTGCGGCCCCGCAGTAGCTCAGGAAGTACGATTTCTTCCTGTTCTCTGTAGCATCGGCCAGACCGATGGCATCAATGTAGTGATTGAAACGGTTTCTGTAAGAGTCCCACTTGTCTTCATCTGGCTTAAATGGCGGGAACGCCGGATTCGAATTCATATTGGGTTTTCAGTCTGTTGGTAGACTGACCAATCTCACTGGGAATACAAGGCCCTGATAAGTGTGGCAGCTGCAGTTCGCAGTGCTGCTTCAGCTCAGTGCTTGTAGCTCTTAGAGGTTCTCTCTGGGTTACACGCTCTATGTGGCTATGGCGGCTATGGCCGTAGCGCCGTAACTGACTTCAGTTTGAATTTCGCGCCCTTACAAGGGCGTAGGCGGCTATAGCTGTAGCGTCGCGCTGACAGCTATTCAAATTGCGCGCCTAATGTGTTCTGGCGGCTGAGAGCGCAACGCCGAAGCTTCGCTAACAACAGAATCCGAACAGCAATGGTTGAATTCTGTGCTCAAAATTCTGGGCGGCTGAGGTTCTCAGTGCCCTACTTTCTCATGTAGCTTTTTTAACTGAGCGGCTACACGCTCCACTTTCACTTCCGCAATCAACGACTGACCGAGCTCTCAACGGCGCGGCTGCGGTTCAGCGTTTTGGTGTGTGTCTTCAGCTCTTTGATATTTGCTGCTGGTTGGCCTGATCCCATCCTCGTCGCCAATGTTATAAGTCGGGAAAAAGGGGAGGCCACACCAGAGCATTTCAATAACACGCTTTATTCAGAGAATAAAGGGGGCTGTCGCGTCTGCGAGCTAACCAGCAGACCTACCAGCGAACAGCGACTGGCTCGACCTAGCAGCCGGCTTTTATAGCCGGCTGTCGAAGGGAGCCAGCCAATGGGGGCTGCAAACACCCCCGCAGGATGAACGGACCTGATAGGGAACTTGTGTCAGTCCCGGGGACATAACAAAAAGAAATAGCTATCCTCTCTATCATTTATGCATGTGATGGTGAGAGAATTCTGGTCAATTGTGGGTTTGGAGAAAGGAAAGCAGACATTCTGCCTTGAAATCTAAATGACATTTGCTCCAGTTTATATATAGTATACTGAAGCTGGTAAGAAAGGAACTCGGTTGCTTGGCCTGCAGGCATTGTGAGAATGGACCAATCTAGACATGATTCACCACTGCAACATGTGTAAGTGTTTCAGAGTTAGTAGAGGTTTCTAATTTGCACCTGATGCAAGCAACTCACTGTGCTAGAAAAGATTACATGACTATAGTTGCAGTTTTCTAAGGATGAAGTGAGGAAGCCTAAAGCCACATCAATGAACAGTGGCTTGAAAACATGAAATGTTTCTTTTCTTTTCACTGGAAATATGTAAAAACTCAATACTTGATTTATAAAACAACTTTCCTGCAAGAGTAGTCAATATTCATGATTCCTCAGCAGTTCTGCTTTGCACCGATCTCCCAAATTCTTTTTTTAAAGCAGTTGAGACAAAAACTGAATCTCATAAGTGTTAAGTTTGAGCAATGAGAGGCTGAACCAGAGCATGAGTGCAACAATACTTTATTATAACAATAAAGGGCTGACCGTGCTTGCCACGCCTGGAACTGGCTCGCAGCAATCAGCAACTGGTTGGACCCCGCAGCCTGCTTTTATAGCTGGCTGCTGGAGAGAATCAACCAATGAGGAAAGGGGGAAGAACGCCCACACAAAGTGAGTGGACCTGAGTGAGAACTCCTAGAGTCCTCAGGACATAACACCCCTTCCCCCCAGCTGCGAACATGCATAGTCCTTGAGGTAGACGGGGGGTTTGTGTTGGAGCCTGGAACGGCGCAGCTCGGGAACATTGTCTGTTCGTTCAGAATCAGTCTGTGCCGGTTGAGCTGGCAGCGTGTCGCCAACGCGCTCTCCGGATTGGGCATCCTCGGGACTCACAGGGTTGGATACTGGGGGCGAGTTCCCGTGGGCTGGATCAGGCTGGTCAACTCTCGGGGCGCTGTTGTCCGAGTTCGGGCTGACCGGAACGGCTGCTGGTGCGGACTGGACGTTGGGTGCGATGAGGCTGAGAGGTGGATGAGGCGGTTCCCCTTAGTCTGGTGACTCTGGATTTCTGCTGGCAAGGGTGCTGTGGCGCCTCCGTAGTTGGTCTATGTGCCTCCTCCAGACGCGACCATCCTCCAGCCTGACCCTATACGATATCGGCCCGGTGATGGCGATGACCTCGCCTGGAATCCATAGTGGGTCCCCAGCGAAATTCCTCGCGAATACAGGCTCCTGTAACATAAACTGTCTAACCCCCGAAGTGGAAGCGAGGGGAGAGTCAGGGCAGTATTGTGGGTGAAGTCTGTCCAATACAGTCCTCAGGCGCCGGCCCATCAGGAGCTCCGCTGGGGACTTATTGGTGACTGAACAGGGGGTTGAGTGCTGGCTCATCAGGAACCGTGCGAGTTTGTGGTGCCAGTCATCCCTGCTGAACCTGGCGAGGGCTTCTTTGGTGGTCCTGACGGCTCTTTCCGCCAACCCATTACTGGCAGGGTGAAATGGGGCTGTGAAAATGTGGCGGATGCCCAGGTTGGCAGCAAAACGGCTGAACTCTATTGATGCGAACTGTGGGCCATTATCGGAGACAATGGAGTCGGGTAGTCCATGCGTAACGAACAGGCGCGTTAACACGTTGGTGATTGCTAGTGTGGTGGTCGTGGATAGCTGTGCTACATCAATCCATTTGGAATAAGCGTCCACGACCACTAGGAACATCTTTCCATGCCAGGGGCCGGCCAGATCGATATGGATTCTAGACCAAGGGCCGCTGGCGCTCTCCCATCTGGTAGGGGTGGCAATGGGGGAGCAGGACGGGATTCCTGACAGATGTTGCAGGAACTTACCCAATTGACAATGTCCTCGTCTAGACCCGGCCACCACACGTAGCTGCGTGCTAATGCTTTCATTCTCACGATGCCAGGGTGTCCTTCGTGCAACGCTCCAGGACTCGGGACGCAGCGAGGTCGGGATGACCACTCGAGTGCCCCATAGTAGACAGCCCTGCAAACTGGACAGCTCCTGCATGCGAGTCTTAAATGGTGTTAATTTGTTATCAACGATGCCACCCGGCCACCCCCTCCTCACCCAGTCGAGCACCTGGGCGAGCGTTTGGTCTGCCTTGGTTTTGGCGGCGATGTCAAGGGCGGTGATGGGCAGGTCCAACTGGGTGATCTCGAAAATGGCGTTGACAGGAGCGGGGTCTTCAGCCGGAGCGGGTAAGGGGCAGCGACTGAGAGCGTCGGCGTGGGACAGTGTTTTGCCTGGGCGGTGAATAAGTTTGTAGGAGTAGGCCGCTAGGAAGAGTGTCCACCTTGTCATTCTAGGGGAAAGGACCTGAGGGGTCTGTTTGTCCCCGGCCAGTAGGCCCAGGAGGGGCTTATGGTCCGTAACCAGTTCGAAAAAATGGCCAAAAAGGAATTCGTGAAACTTTTTCATGGCCGCAACAGCTGCTAGGGCTTCCTTGTCGATCTGGCTGTAATTGCGTTCCGTGGTCGAGAGCGTCCTTGAGAAAAAGGCGATGGGAGCCTCGGCGCCATTGGGAAGTCTGTGACTAAGGACCGCCCCAATTCCAAAAGGGGCTGCGTCTGCTGCCAGTACTAAAGGAAGGTTAGGGTCGAATTGGATAAGCACCGCCTCTGACGTGAGTAGTGATTTGACGGCGTTAAACGCCTGGTCTTCTTTGTGCCCCCAGTGCCACGGTGACTGTTTGTCCAATAATCTGTGAAGGGGTTCGGCTACTGAGGCTTTATGGGGCAAGAAGGATGTGTAAAAGTTCAGCAGCCCCAAGAAAGCTTGTAGCTCCGTTTTGGAGGTCGGTGTGGGAGCTTCGTGGATCGCCCTGACCTTGGACTCCAGGGGGTGAATGCCAGAGGCATCAATTTTATAACCCAGAAAGTCCACCTGTCTAGTGGCAATGGCGCATTTTTCTTTTTTTAACTTGAGGCCATGCTGTCTGAACCTCTCTAACACTGCTCGCACTCTCTGGAAGAGTTGGGGTCTGTCCCTGGCCGAGACCAAGATGTCGTCGAAGTAGGGTACTACACCAGGAGGCCCTGTAAAATTCGCTCCATGAGAGACTGAAAAATCCCTGGGGCAACACTTACGCCAAATTGGAGACGCTTGCATCGGAAGGCACCCCTGTGAGTGACGATGGTCTGAAGTTCCGCTGTTTGGTTATCAACAGGGAACTGCTGATACGCTTGAGACATGTCCAATTTAGCAAAAATACTGCCCGGCTCGAATGTGTGCAATAAGTGCTGAATGACGGGCACAGGGTAGGCGCTAACTTGTAAATATTTATTGATTGTTGTCTTGTAGTCCGAGCAAATTCTCAGGCTACCATCTTTTTTGAGGGGTGTGACAATGGGCGTCTCCCACTTGGCGAAATCTGTTGGCTCAATGACCCCTTGTTTTAATAGTTTATCTAATTCAGCGTCTAGTTTTGGCCGAATAGCAAATGGAACTCTACGCGGTTTTAGTCTGATTGGGACTGCCTGGGGGTCAACTGCGAATGAGATGGGGGTTCCATTATAACACCCCAGCTCCTCGCTGAACACATCTGCGTAATCAGCGAATAAGGAGTCAGTGTCTAAGGTTGAGACAGCATGGACTCCTGTTAGCCCTAGGCCGAGGTGGGGAAACCAATCGAGCCCCAATAAGGTGGGTAGATTGCCGTTAACTACCACTAGAGGTAGGTGACCTTTAAAAGTTCTAAAACTGACAAAGAACTTGCCTCTGCCGATCACAGGGATGGTCTTCCCCTGGTAGTCCTTCAGGCCGAACTCGCATCTTTGAAGCCGGGTGGTAGATAGGCTGGGGTGGAGTCTCTTGAGGGTGTTCCACGAAATTATTGAGAGCGCTGACCCTGTGTCAACCTCCATGTGGCATGGTTTACCTTCTAGGGAAACGGAGAGAGAAATTTTACTAACAGTGTGGCAAGTACGCTTGGCAAGGCGGTGCGTGCGACAGTTTAATACTTGCCTCTGTGGTCCCGAGTGCGAGGGAGGGAGTCTGTGTGCAGCGCTTTGGGGGGTTTGGCAGACTCTCGCGATGTGCCCCCTTTTATGGCAGTTGTTGCAGGTGGCTCCTTTAAACTTGCAGGTGGCCCTTTGATGCGATCCCCCACAGGCTAGGCACAGTGTGATGTGCTTGGGTGGACCGGTGTTTTCTTGTTTGGCCCCTACCTGCGGCCGTTTGTCGTAGGCGAGGCGGTGGACATCGTTTTCGTCGTTGAGGGTTTCCTCTGCTACCACCTCCTCGGAATGGACTGGGAACGATGCCAGCTTGGCGCTTGGGCCCTGTATTTCGGTGGCTGAGTTCGTTGCCAGCTCGGCTGCCAGGGCCTCCTCGACCGCTTGTGCGAGGTTGAGGTCTTTTTTTGCTAGAAGACGCCTCTGTAGGTTGAGGTCCTTGACCCCACAAACTAATTGATCGAGGAGCATGTCCTCCAGGTATGTTCCAAACCCGCAGTGCAGAGCTGCTGTTCTGAGGGCGGCCATATATTGATTGATGGTCTCTTTACTTGATTGCTTCCTCATACGGAAAGTGAACCTCCTGGCGATCTGTGAAGGCCTGGGAGCGTAGTGGTTAGTGAGGATCTCAAGCAACTCGGACCACGGGACGTTTTTCAACTCTCTTGGAGCTACGAGTGCTGCGGCAGTATCGTAAATGGTAGCTCCGCAGTAGATTAGGAAATAGGATTTTTTCCGATGCTCTCCCGCATCCGCCAGGCCGACCGCATCGATGTAATGGTTGAAGTGGTTCTTATACGATTCCCACTTCTCTTCGTCTGGTTTGAACGCCGGGAATACTGGGTTGGAACTCATGGTTCTGGAAACGGCTGGGCTACCTGCGGAAAAAATCTCTCTGGGGACAACGGGCGCTCGTGGGTTGCAAGTGATATCAGCTCAGGAGAGGTTTTTTGCTATCCTCTCTTTCTCTCTGGGTTAACCACGTTGGCTGTTAGCCGTTGGAGGTGTCTAGATTCGCGCCAGCGTGGGCGTTAGTGACTTACTACAGCGCTGTGCTGTGTCTCTCTTGGTTTGAAATTCAAATGACACCCGTTTGAATTTCGCGCCTAATACTGAGCGGCTGCGGCTCGCAGCGCTTCACTTTCCCTGTAGCTGAGCTAACAAGCGGCTACAGACGCTTCTAACTTTCGAACCAGACCGCTTTCTCTGGCTGCGGATCAGCGTTCGCTCTTTTTGTTGGCTGACCGCTCTCTCTGGCTGCGGGTCAGCGTTTCTCTTATAGCCGGCCGATCGCTCTCTCTGGGCTGCGGATCGGTGGCTAGTGACTCAGCGGTTGCATGGTGCTTCTGGTAGCCATCCCATCCTCGTCGCCAGTGTTAAGTTTGAGCAATGAGAGGCTGAACCAGAGCATGAGTGCAACAATACTTTATTATAACAATAAAGGGCTGACCGTGCTTGCCACGCCTGGAACTGGCTCGCAGCAATCAGCAACTGGTTGGACCCCGCAGCCTGCTTTTATAGCTGGCTGCTGGAGAGAATCAACCAATGAGGAAAGGGGGAAGAACGCCCACACAAAGTGAGTGGACCTGAGTGAGAACTCCTAGAGTCCTCAGGACATAACAATAAGCATAAATAACAGCTCTACCATATGGTCCTTGTCATGTTGCACTGATTTTTTTAAAAATCATTTGGTAAAGCTATATGGATCAAAGCAGCATCTTTTTTTCTTTTTCAGTCTGCATTTCAACACGCTATTTCTAAACCTGTAAATGGAGATGGATTGCATCTTGTCACGTCCCATTAAGTCGTGTCTACTATAAAGAAAATCTAATTTTAGAAATGTCCACATATCCTGCACAGAAATCTTCTTTAGTAAAGATCAGATGATCTATTTCTCCTGATCCTTGGGAACAGACATGAAATATAACCGAGCCAGGTCCAGTCCAGTTTCTCAAGGCTGAGAAACTTTATTTGCCAAGTATGAGCACGGAATACGAGACATCACAGGCTTGGAATGCAGTATCAAATTTATCATGCTGATAAGGTTGCCTTGCCTTCTTCTTAGATGTCAACTTCCCAACTCCACTTGAAGGCACCTATCATTTTGACACCTTATGGACACACGCATATGGACACACCGCTCTGCCTTGTTTTGCCAAGTAATTCCATTTAAACTTCAGATACTAGCATGTGTATCTGACAGATTACATAGCCATCAAAATTGTGTAAAGCCAGTGCAAAGCCTCCTCACAGCAGCCGTAAAGATCTTTCAGGACGAAGCTGTCTCATTAGGATTCACGTTTCCAGAAAGATGAAGACTTATTTATGTCTTGCAATGGCCACTTGCCAGAAAATCTCGCCTACTAAAGCAATATTTCATATGGTTTTCATTGTTTGTAAAAACCGCCTCAGGCTTTGCAATTGGCTTTACAAAATTTATGTGGGTCTACATGTGTCAAAATGATAGATCTTATTGTTGGAAGAATTATCCTTCTGGTTTCAGTTCCAAGTTGGGAGAAAGACACTGGAAACATGGAGGCTGTCTGGAAAGATGGTTTAATGGTGGTGTCCACATGCCTTGGAGCTCCAAAGTGAACAGGATGACCACTTGCTTCAAGGTGAAAAGAGAAGGGAGGGCCAAGATGCTGAGAGATACCCTCTGTTGGGCCCCACCCTAGTGTTTCCTGTTCCTGTGTAAGAAATGTATCCCATTGGCTGTCAGACTCCCAGGGGCGGGGGTCTTAGCTAATTGTGTAGGTTTTGTCTGAACCACATGGCTTCACCTGAGTGCTGGCTGATGCAATCCTCCCTGGCCAGGTGGTGAGGTGGGTAGAGGGCTTTAGGCAATTCCTATTATAGCTTTACCTGGAGTAGATCTTTGTTATGTAAAATAGACTGGCCTAGGCCAGAGTAATGGTCCATCAGCAAAGGTGGAGGGGCTAAGTTTCTGCCTCTCTGAGTTTCTACTTTTCTTTTTTAGGGGAAATATTCTGCCTTTTTAGTATATCCTAAAATATTTCATTTTCCTAGGAGAGGGGTGGATTTTAACTTCCAACATTAGAAAGTGAAGAAACCTAATACAAGTAGTTCTTGGCTTACAACTGTTCAATTAGCGACCTTTCAAAGGCATTGAAAAATGTGACTTGTGACCGCTTTTCATAGTTACGACCTTTGCAACATCACCAGGATCACACGATCGACATTCAGATTCTTGGCAACTGGCTCATACTTCTGACCATTACAGCATCCTGGGGTCATATGATTCCCTTTTGAGACCTCCTGACAAGCAAAGTTAAGGGAGGAACCAGATTACTAACTTATCAACTGCAGTGATTTGCTTAGTAATGGTGGAAGAGAGGTCGTAAAACAGGGCAAAAGTCACGTAACAACTGTCTTACTTAGCAACGTAAGTTTTTGGCTCAATTGTGGCTGTAAGTCAAGGAGTACTGTTGGAAGAATTATCCTTTTTGGGTTCAGTTCCAAGTGGGGGAAAAACACTGAAAACATGGAGGCTGTTTGGAAAGATGGTTTAATGGTGGACAGGACCACATGCCTTGGAGCTCCAAAGAAGGAAGGATCACAAGCTCCAAGGTGAAGGAAAAGAGAAGGAAGGAGGGGCCAAGATGCTGAGGTTGGACCCCACCTTAGTGTTTCCTGTTCCAGGGCAAGAAATGTATCCCATTGGCTGTCAGACTCCCAGGGGCCGGGGGGGGGCGGTCTTAGCTAACTTTGTAGAGTTTGTTTGGACCCCATGGCTTCACCTGAGTGTTTGCTGATACAATCTTCCTAGGCCAGGTGGTAAGATGAGTAGTGGCCTTTATTATGTTGAATACTCTGGCCTAGGCCTTAATGGCCCATTAGCAAAGGTGGGAGGGGGCTGAATTTCTGCCACTCAGGTGAGTTTCTGCTTCTGACTTTCTACTCTTTTTAGGAAAAAAATATTCTGCCATTTTAATATTTCCTAAGATATTTCAATTTTCTAGGAGAGGGGTTGGGTGCTAACTTCCTACACTACTTGCATTTAAATATACCCTACATGCATTTGCCTGAGCCTCTCTAGCAGCCAGGTGTTTACTGCCTTATTCTTCTGTTTTTCTTTTGAGAAGTGATAAAGCCTAAAGAAGGACAGAGTGTTGATACTTTTGCAATGAGGGGCATTTTCTCAAGGGCTGTTTTATTGCTGTAGTATCATGAGTGGGGACTGGCAGCTGAGAATGATTTTGGCTCTCTGAACTGCAGATTCTTTTAAACTTATGCAGGCACACAGTAGCCCAGGCCAAAGTAGGCATGAAACTAACACCCTTCTCTCTTTTCATTCTCCTTGGCAGAAGACCAATGGCTGCAAGCCCCCAGTTGCCAATTTTTTATTTTGCAAATAAAATGGAAGCCGACTGAGATATACCTGCTCCTGAATGTAAGGAGATAAAGGACAAAGGGCTCTCTTGAGTTCAGGAGGCAAAGGAAAGCGAGAATTCCCTTCGACGGGGAAATAGGATTCCTACTGCTCAAGGTTTCAAAGCTTAGCAAAAGATAATACTGGGCAATTGGCTTAGCATTTCTTACTGCTCACATCGCAAGATCCTCGGATCGCAACCTGATCCTTTCCACTTCCTCTTAAGAATCCCTTGATGGAATAAATATCCTGTCCTTGAGGAAGACCGAAACTATATTAAGAACCGAGGTCTTTCTGCCTCTTTTCATTTGGAGCCTCTACTATTTTCTCTTCCCTTTGATTTGAACAAATTTAACAAAAGCCCTTTTGATTACCTCAATATCCTTCGCTGAACCGGAGGATTGCCAAGGTAATTTGCTGGTGACAACTGATGAAAGCAAACCAGGACTACTGTGCTAGCAGTGATATGAATGAGTTCCCCTTACCTTTTACCTCATCCTAAGGAAAAATAATAATGACGAATATTCCATAATTTGGAATTCATCTAAGAAGTGATTTGCCACTTCAGTAGAAGCTATACAGGTAATTCTCGACTTACAACAGTTTGTTTCGTGACCGTTCAAAGTTACAATGGCACTGGAAAAATGTGACTTATGACTGTTTTTCAGATGCTACATTTGTGGCATCCACAGGATCATGTGAGCAAAATTCAGATGCTTGGCAACTGGTTCAAATGTATGACCACCACCGGATTCCAGGAACATGTGATCCCCTTTTGTGACCTGACAAGCAAAGTCAATGAGGAAGCCACATGTCATGCCCCTGTTGGAGTCTGACTCCGAGGGAGAAGAGGAACAGCCTACAGGGAGTGGAAGTGTGGGTATGGAGGTTGTGGAGGAAACTGGGGAAGGGCAGAGGCCGGCTGGGCAGTCAGAGGAAGATCCAGGCCCATCCCCTCTTCATCCTAGGGCACGTAGGGAGGAGACGATTAGGGAGAAATGTGAATGGCGTGGTCTAAGGGGGAGGAAAGGGCCTTGATCCCCTTCATGGACTGCAGCTGTGAGGACTGTTTAAAAGGACAGACTGTGCATGGGCAGTGCTGGAAACAAAACGTGAAAATATTTCTAGTGTGTTCGTTCTTATCTGAGTTTGGCATCCTTCCCAGTGTGTATTCAGATATCTGTGGACGTCTTCAAGCCCTTATCTTGCCTGGTTTCCTTAATTGCTTCAGTGTGGTTTGTGTGGTTTTTTTCTATTTATAATTTATAGGTATTTTTCGTTTGAACGGCATTTCCTCCTTTTTGTAACTGTTTGTGGGGGAGTTTTTTTGTCTCCAGTGAAGGATATTTGGAGCTTTGAAGCCAAGTCGAAGGAATTAAAGGGGCTTCACCTGTTTTTGTTACTTTGTTGATTTTGTATCCCACCCTGGGTCATCACACCAGACTCGCTTAACAACCAAGTTACTAACTTATAAATTGCAGTGATTAACTTAACAAATGTGGCAAGAAAAGTCATAAAATGGGGCAAAATTCACTTAGCAAATGTCTCACTTAACAACAGAATTTTTGGGCTCAATTGTGGCTCTAAGTCGAGGACTATCTGTATTAGATTAGATTGCCAAGGCTTTAACTGAGTTTCATCCTATGTTTAGAATAGCAGTACAAAGAAATCACATATTTTATTCTTTGTCTCACCTTAGGGGGAAAAGAAATCATGTTAATTTCAGACTATTTTTCAAGAAAGTATTACAGAAAAGTAATACAATCAAAAAATGCACTACACATTCAACATAGTATGCAAACATGAATTTTCCAAAGGATTAGTCATTTCAACCATTCATCAAAAGTAGAAATTTTGTTTTTGTTTTTTAAATGGTTCTTTTATATCGTATTTTATATATTTGTGTCATTCTTTTTTTTTTAATGATACATTTCTGTTGGTTTGGGAAATATCCAAAATCCTCTTGCATATTCATACAGGCCAACAGATGACAAGAGACAGCAATTTACTATAGGAATTATGGCAAAATGCCTTTAAAAATAATTATTGTTCTGTCACATTTTTTTAAACAAAATAAAATAACCCACCACTGTCTCACAAAATCATATAATATCATAATGGGACTAGGGAAGATTCATTCTAAAAAAACCTCTTCTTCTTTTTTTTCTGCATGGCATTAACGAAGATGAAATTTAATTAAAACAAATGAAAAATGAGTTGAAGAACCACAGGGTTTTACATTGAGAAGTAAAAAAAATTTTTTTACTACATTGAATTGTAAACAAAAATGTGATTTTCTATTCCCTTATGGCCTATAGGCCAATATTTATAATGGACAGTTACAGATGTTTTCCTAGCTTACCTGGAATCTGAGTAGAATTTAGACATATGTATGTCATCACCATTGCTAGGCCCCTCTTTAAATAAGAAAACGCTTGCTGGTATCTCCTGATAGCTTAAGTGGACTATCAACAGATCACAGTGGAATTAACAAAATAATACCCTGCTGAAAGCAGACAGAAGCAGCAGAAAAGAGGGTGTCTTTTTTTGCGTATGTATGTATGTATGTATGTATGTATGTATGTATGTATATGTGTGTGTGTGTGTGTATGTGTGTATTTTCTTAAGTTTTCGTGGGTACTTACATGTATGGCATTCAGCTTTGTTCGAGTATTTTCCCACGTCATTGTAGCTGTGCTTTTAAAGTTGTAGCTACATTTCAGCAGAAGCCTGACGATGGCAGATGAGATTCTGTATATATATATATATATATTGTATATACAACATTATACATATACAGATAGGGCTTAGTAATTAAAAAGTGACACATTTTTTTTTTATTTACATAGAGTCTTTGACTTATGACCATTGGGACCAGAATTTTCTTTGCTAGGAAAGTGATTTTTAAATGAGTCATGATTTATTTACAGTATTCATTCATTCATTCATTCATTCATTGTACAGTTGCTCCAACATTAAGAAATACAGCCAATGCCAATAGGTACATCCCATAATCCCTTCAATAAAGAATTGGCTGTAATTTGGAAACTTTCTACCACAGGATCTTGCTGGTTTCATCAAACTGATGGAATCACTGTTGCACCACTGCAAGCTGTGCCTTTCTGTTGAAATTCTAGAAAGAGTGCAGGGAAGAGCTAAACAAAGATGTTTAAGAGACCGGAGGCTAAAACATATGATGAACAGTTGCAGGAACTGGGCATGGCTAGTCTCGTGAAGAGAAGGACTAGGGGAGACAGGAGAGCAGTCTTCCAATATTTGAAGGGCTGCCACAGAGAGGAAGGGGTCAGGCTATTTTCCAAAGCACCTAAAGACCAGACAGGGAATAATGGATGGAAACTGAACAAGGAAAGATTCAACCTAGAAATAAGGAGAAATTTTCTGACAGTGAGAGCAATCCACCCATGGAACAGCAGTTGCCTTCAGAAGTTGTGGGAGCTTCATCACTGGAAGCTTTCAAGAAGAGATTGGACTGCCATTTGTCAGAAATGGTGTAGGCCAAGGTCTCCTCCTTGAGCTGGGGGTTTGGACTAAATGACCTACAAGGCCCCTTCCAACTCTGTTAATCTGTTACGATACACAGAGAAACAGATTCAGAGCTTAACATGTAATGTCACAATGCTGTTTTTGATAATCTATCTCTTGGAGCTCTTTCCACGGTCGCTGCTGTGAGGGGTATCCCAGAAGGGGAGGTCAAAATAGTTAAGATGTTGGCTGTGAATGTGGAAAAACACATCTCTTTTTACATGGTTATGATACCATTATTTTTAATGGTCTTTTTCTTCAGAATTGTTGAAGGCATTTTTGTTAAATCATGCAAACACAGATGCGTTGGAAAAGTTAGAAAGCTGAAAGTCTCTGGACATAGTTTATCTGTTAACTAGCCATGACAACATGACAGCAACCATGACATTATTGGGAAAATGAAGTGAATTAGATAAATGCAACTGACAATCATTTCTTGCAGGCACAGATATCAAGGGCTCTAATCACACACAAATAGATTCAGTCATCAATACTGTGCTGTGAATATCAGCATAGATTAGAACAGATAAAAACTAAAATGATCTAATTTCATTTAAATTTGCATCATAAAGGTTTGCAAATGGATGAGATAGTCACCTCAAAGGTGCCTAAAGTTTGAGGTTTATTTCCAGCTTGGGAGAATGGTCAATATCATTCATTATCTTTGCTACAAAAGATTGGTCCCTGAATTTCTAATTTATCACACAAATAAAATCAGGAAACAAAATTGGGCTTGTGTTTTTGCTGAAAATTGACACCAAAAGCAATGAGTCAAATGGTAATACTTTATAACTGACAACACATTGGCTGTGCCAGGTCCTGTTTGGTTTATGGCATGCATCACAACTTCTGAGTAGTTGTTAAAATAAACATTTCAGGAAAAGAACTTGGAAGTTACGCTGTATAAAAAAAATTTTTTTTCGCTCTTTTGCACCTTTTTTCTTGTTTTTTATAATTTTTGTAGAAAATCAATAAAGTATATTATTTAAAAGGAAGGAGGAGGACAAGAAAAAAGAAATTGGCAGCATGATCAGAAGTATTTAGGGGTTTTTTGTATTAGTTCTATAGCTCTAAATTTTAAAAAAAGGACTGAAATTTTTAAAATTATATTTACAAATATATAAAATATAGAAATATATTCATATTTACACAAACACAAATAATTTTATTTGTATATTTACAGAATGCAACACAAACAAACAAAAAGATTGTATGCGTGGAATTAATTGCAATTTTCCTCTAGTTTTTGTTTTGTTTGTGGTTCTGAGCATGGGAGATTTTAGGCTGGATTTCTTTTCACTTGAAAAATTACTTTATTGGTTTATTTGTTTACTCAGTTTGATGCTGCTCAACTCCAAATGACAACACAATACTCCAGAGAATATAAAAACAATAGAATAGGAAACAACAATTAAAAACACACAAACTAGAACAAGACACATAAGAAGGCAAATCCATCAGATACATCACACAACTTCTATTTAATTGGGTGCCACTGAGCCAGGTTGATACCTGATGACTGTATGGACAAACAACTATCATCTTGACCTGTACTTTACTTATTTACTCATTGGAGAGGAGCATGGTGTAGCGGTTAAGGTGCATGAATAGGAATGGTCAAATCCCTTAGGCACAGCAACCAACTGTGTGATGTGGTCCAGTCATTCCCTCTCAATCCCAAATTGGCATCAGGCTCTGAAGCAAACTGGCTGATAAACACAAATCCTTTTTCTATCATGAAGTTACAGTCCTCCACAGATAAGGACTACAACTGAAACAGCTACTACAAGGTAGAAGGTGTAGCCGTTCTAAAAGTATTGTAGAAAGTTAGCACCCACCCCTCTCCTAGAAGAATTAAATTATTTCTGAATATTAAAAAGGCAGAATATTATATTTCCCTAAATGAAAAATGGAGAAACATGTTTTTTAGAGGCAGAAAGCAACACCCACCTTCCTTAATAGCCCACAGCAGATGTCAGCACTTAAGGAAAACAAGTATCTAGATAGCTCTATTCAAAGGAAAAACAAATACTGCAGGCAGAAATCTGTTCAAGACAGAATATTTTGAAACTCCCTGCAGCAAAGTCTAAACAATGGCAGAATGATGGGATTAGCCCTCACTCAAGATCCAAAACAGGACAAAAGCCATTAAGCCACAATAGGAATTGCCCAACACCCTTTCAGAACACAAGCCCCTTCATTGCATCATCTGAGAGCAGTTGAAACTTCAACCAAACTTAGCTCAGACAAGCACCTAGGAATTACATTTCCTCTTTTACCTATAGAACCAGCTATAACCCCTATGCAACCTATATCTGTCCCCATAGGAATCTGACAAAAGTATTATTAATAGAAATGCACATAATAGCAAACTTTTAGATGCAGCTCTTTTACCAGATTTTTGCAATTGTTAAATAATTTAGAACTTAATTTATTCTTGGGATTCATAGAGAATGAGTCAGAGAGAGAGAATAGGTGAATGGATGCATGCATGGATTGAGCATTATAGATAAGCAAGCAGGCAGTCTTAGCTATTACCTAAAAAATTAACAAACCACTGTTCAAAAGATTTAAGAAACTGTTCATGATTTACACTGTGTGAGAAGGCAAAACAGTAACCTGTAATATTGGAAAATATGCTTTTGGAGGGTTCCTTTGTATCAGACTTTGGTACTTAGTTACTACCTAGACAAGCTTCTGCAATATTTTTGGCAACATTTTCAAAAGTGGTTTCATCATTACCTCTTTCTTCCTAGGGCCAAGAGATAGTGACAGTCCTGAGTCATCCGGCTAGTTTAGTCTATAAAGAGGAACTAGAATTCACAGCCTCCTAGTTTCTAGCCTGGTATTTTAACCACTACCCTAAACTGGCTCTTGGAGAATATGCTAAACAATGTGAAAAACATCATAAAAAGAGTATTTAATATTGCATAAATAATTACATGTGAATGGTTTTATCTATTACTAAAACCTCCCAATTTATGGATGTGGTTACTAAGAGCTGGCAGCAACTAGATGGCATGTAATCAATTAATCAAGCCAAAAACTACAAAGAAAAGCTGAATCTCATGCATTGCTTTGTCATTTACTGACTTTGAGATTCCCAAAAGTGCTTTTTCCAACAGACAACTGAACATTATCCATTTCCCCCCCCTTTGAAAATGTTTTATTTCCCATCCAATAAGCACCACGTTAGAGCAAAGACAGACTGAGGATGCAGAGAACGAAACAGAGTTTTCTACAATGGAGCTATTATTTTAACAGGGAAGGCCTGGAGAAATTATAGGGGACAGCAAGCAAAACATTGTCAAAGGGGAAAAAAACAAACCCAAGAAAAAACAGCTTTGTGACAAACTGTGACCTGGATGATTGAGAATCTCCATAGACTTTGAGATTCATTTATAACTCTAACTTTTCCCTGGAGGGTATCACTCACCTTTTAGACATAGTTCATATCTGACTAAAATATATTGCTTAAAGGCAAATTAGCTTGGGAGCTGGAGCATATGTGAAAAAGTCGTGCTAAATGAATCTTCTGAAGTTACACCAAGCTGAGATCAGCCTCTCTCTGAGGGTCTAAACTGAATGTTTTATGGCGAGGCATGCAATCCTCTCAACTATACGCGTGACTTTTCTTAGTTTCTTGGGGACAGTTTGGATAAATAAGCAGTTGTTCATGGAATGAACACAGAGGGCAATGACAGACACATGAACTTCTTTCTGAGATCCAAAACATGTCCCAGAATACCTGTGTTGAGGAGACCGTGGTTATTCAAACAAATAAGGGTGTATTTTTATCCCACATAATAAATAAAAGGAAGCATGATAGAGAGCCATTTAGGGTTGCATACCATTTTGGAGAAAGGTCTGATGAAGCTTTCTTATGAACCTGAGCTCATCATAAGCTTCTGATTTATGAGGAGTAGAAATGCATCTGGTGCTGTAGCTCATCATATGGATTCCAAATATCTGTCTGGACATATCTTCCAGATCAAGATATGGACAGCATCTGCTCTCCTCAGACCTCTGCTACCTCATGCATTTTCCACATTTCTCATATTTATGGAAAAAGGGATCCGCTAAATTATTAGCAAAGTTGCTTGAAAGTCTGTGCAAAATAATGGAAAGACACCAGGCCCGGATGGACTTCCGGCAGAATTTTACAAAACATTACAAGAATCACTGAATCTTCCATTGCTAGAAGTTATGAATGAAGTTATGTTAAAGAAGAGGATACCTAAATCATGGTCAGAAGCTTATATCACACTTGTTCCAAAAGAGGAGACCGATCCATTACAAATCAAGAACTATAGACCTATTTCCCTCCTAAACGCAGATTATAAAATTTTTGCTTCAATATTGGCAGAAAGACTTAAAAAATATTTAAATAATTCTTTCCATCCTGATCAAAATGGATTTCTGCCAAAGAGACAAATTAAAGACAATATGAGAGTAATCTTGGACACCTTGGAATACTACGAGGCACATCCTGAAAAACAAATGGTTCTGATATTTCTAGATGCACAGAAGGCAATTGATAATGTGAATTGGCGATTCATGTTATTACTGTTGGAACAGATGGGTTTTGCTAGAAAATTGATCCAAGCAATAGAAGCTATATACTATAAGCAAATGGCAAAGGTAATGATAGAGGGAGAGCTGACAGACTCTATTAATATAAGAAAAGGAACAAGACAAGGGTGCCCACTATCACCTTTGTTGTTTGTACTAACTTTGGAAGTGTTAAACAGAAATATTAGAGATGAAAAGAATATAAAGAATATAAAAAGAATGAAAATCAAAAAGGAAGAATTTAAGCTGCAAGCGTTTGCGGATGATCTGGTTTTCATTTTAGAAGACCCTTTAGAAACAGCATCAAAATTGATTGAAAAGATAGAGACATATGGAAAGGTGGCTGGTTTGAAAACAGATAAAGATAAGACAAAGATTTTGACAAAGAATATGCTATTAAGACAAAAGGAAGAACTGGCAGACCTATTGAAAGTTCAGGTCACGAATAAGATCAAGTACTTGGAGATATACTTGACAGCAAGATGCAGTACACTAAAAGAGAATAATTATATTAAACTTAAACAGCAGATAGTGCTAGATTTGGCGAAATGGGAAACTCTCACTAATAGGGAGAATCTCAACAATCAAGACGAATATATTACCCAGAATTTTATATTTGTTCCAAACAATTCCAATTAGGCTTGGAAAAGATTACTTTGAAGATTTAAATAAAATTGTGTTGAAATATATATGGCGAGGTAAGAAAGCGAGAATAAAGTTAAAACTTTTGCAAGATGCTAGAATTAGAGGAGGATTTGGTTTGCCTAATTGGGAATTGTACTACCAAGCTACAAATCTGATGTGGGTTAAGGAATGGATAACACTAAGAAATGCTAGATTGTTGACATTAGGACATGTTGGAGTGGCATGCCTTTTTATGGTACAAAGGAACTAAAACACAGGGGTACTTTAGAAGACATTATATACGGGAGTCTCTGTGGTTAAACTGGGAGAAGATTAAAAGACAATGTTATTTGAAAATTCCAGTCTGGTTATCGACTATTGAAGCATTTTCTTATCCTATAATATACAAAAAGGAACAAACAGTTAGATATGGTGAAATACTGAATGAAAAGGGTGAACTTAAATCTATGCAAAAATTAGAGGAACAAGGTATAAAGATGAATTGGTTTTCATATGCGCAAATACATTCAAGGTATGATAAAGATTCTAAAACAGAAGGTTTCTATGATAAACTGACTGACTTAGGTAAGATTTTGACAGGTACTGATGAAAAGGTGATTAAAAATTGTATAGATATTTATTAGAAATTAAACTAGAAGAAGAACAAGTTAAAGAAACTATGATTGCTTGGGGGAAGAATTTTGGATATGGGATTGATTTAGAGAAATGGCAAAAATTGTGGTCTCAAAATTATAAAATGACAATGTCAACAGCATATAAAGAAAATTTGTATGTTTTACAGGTGGCATTTTCCACCGACAAGAATAGCAAGAATGTTCGAGAATAAATCCAAAAAATGTTGGAAATGTCATCAGACACCTGGCTCATATTACCATATGTGGTGGACTTGTGCGGATGCTAAAAAATACTGGACTAAAATCCACATGTGGTTGGAAAAAATGACGAAAAAACATATAGACTTGAAACCAGATATATTTTTATTGGGAATTTTACCTGAAATATATAGTAAAGACTTGAAATACCTGATTGTAAATGTATTAGCAGCGGCTAGGATTGTATTTGCTAAAAACTGGAAAAATGAGAAAATACCATCACAGGAGGAAATCATTAAGAAAATATTGGAATGTGCTGAAATGAGTAGATTGACATTTGAAATTAAAGAACAAGAGGATAAACAATTTTATAAAATTTGGGATCTTTTCTATCAATGGGGAGACAACAAAGTACAGTAATGAAATATGTAGATTTTTAGAAAATAATAAATATATAAAGACGTACTTCTTTCTTATAACTAAAAAATGTTTTTAGGATAGATTTGAGATGATAATATGAACTGTTATAAAATAAATTAAGTAAATTATGGTTATCTTGTAAAACATGAATGAATAAAAGTATAGTCAAATGATTGATTAATAATGATACTAAGGTATTTAATTTTTGATTGACAATATGAGATTATATGTAATGTAATTGTAATTGAAGACTACAAAATGGAAGCACAAAACAATTTGTAAACCAACCAGCACATTCTATGTACACCTATGGAAGATAGTTTGATGGTTTTATGTTTTGTTTGTTTATGTTTGTTTTTAAAAACCAATAAAAATTTAAAAAAATTAAAATAAAAATAAAAAAGGAAGCATGATAGAGAGCCATTTAGGGTTGCATACCATTTTGGAGAAAGGTCTGATGAAGCTTTCTTATGCACTTGAGCTCATCATAAGCTTCTGATTTATGAGGAGTAGAAATACATCTGGTGCTGTAGCTCATCATATAGATCTGTCTGGACATATCTTCCAGATCAAGATATGGACAGCATCTGCTCTCCTCAGACCTTTGCTACCTCATGCACTTTCCATATTTCTCATATTTATGGAAAAGGGATCCGCTAAATTATTAGCAAAGTTGTTTGAAAGTCTGTACTGATCAACTGGTCCCCGTCTTCACTCGCATCTTTAATAAATTACTGGAGAGGTGTGATGTCCCTTCTTGCTTCAAATGCTCTACTCTTATCCCATGTCCAAGAAACCCTCCATCAAGGAGCTGAATGCCTACAGACCAGTTGCTCTGATATCCATAGTGATGAAAACCTTTGAAAGGTTAGTGCTGGCTCACCTGAAAACCATCATGGATCCGTTGCAAGGTTTCTTGCAATTTGCCTACCATGCAAGTAGCTCGGCAGATGATAGTGTTGCACTACATCTTACAACATCTTGAATCCCCAAACACCTATGCAAGGGTCCTTTTTGTAGACTTCAGCTCAGCATTCAACACTATCACTCCAGAAATCCTCTCTAAACTGACTCAGCTAGCTGTGCCTGACCACACTAATAGATGGATTATAAGCTTTCTAACAGATAGGAAGCAGCAGGTGAAGCTAGGGAAAATCACATTCAATTAACACAGCAGCCCGCCAGGGCTGTATGCTGTCTCCATTACTCTCCATTACTGTATGTTCTCTCTATTACTCTTTTCTCTATATACCAATGACTGCATCTCTAAGGATCCTGCTGCTAAAGTACTGAAGTTTGCAGATGATACAATAGTCATTGGTCTCATTAAAGATCATGATGAGTCTGCATACAGATGAAATAGTGGCACAAGCTACTATCTGGTTTGGCACAGCAACCAAACAGGGCAGGTACAGACTTCAACAGATAGGACTGCAGAAAAACAGTTGCAATCAGCCTGCCTTCCACTGAGGACCTGTAGACTGCACAAACCAGAAAGAAGGCTAACAAAATATCTACCCCTTATATTGTGGACCACCACCCCCACATTGTGGACATAAATTGTTTCAACTTCTCCTCTCAGTATGTCACTATGGGCATTGTATGTCAAAACAACTAGACACCAAGATTGTTTTTCCCCTATGCCATCACCTTGCTAAACATCTAATTCCCACACCACTGTCTTAGGCCTAAAAATATTTACCAGTGGTGGTATTCTACCGGTTTGGTCCAGTTTGCACGAACCGTTAGTAAAAAATGCTACCGGTTGGCCAAACCAGTAGTAAAAAAATCCAGCTTTTTTCTTTTTTGCCCTCCCCACGATCAGCTGTTCTGATGATCAGCTGTGCCAGGATCCCCCCACTGTCAAACTGCTTTGCCCAGGAGGCTTCCCTAAGGCTCAGAAGGCCAAAAAATGAAGCGTGGGGGACTGCTCTGTTTTTTGCCTTCCTGGGCCTCAGGGAAGCCTCCTGGGGGGCGTTTTTGAAGGAGGGGAGGTGCTGCACCAAAAAAGAAGAAAAAGCCATGCCCACCCAGTCACATGGCCATGCCCACTTAGCCACTCCCACCTAGCCACACCCACAGAACCGGTAGTAAAAATATTTGCATCCCACTCCTGATATTTACCCACATAGGACTCTGTATTTCTATTATCCTTCTCATCTTCTCACCTTTCTCATCTTTCCTACTACTTTCTCCTATTGGTATCCTATGATTTATCACTTGTTTGTGCCTTATGATTTATGGTTGTATCTTACGATCCTGTGACATTACTTTGTATGTACACTGAGAGCTTATGCACCAGAGACAAATTCTTTGTGTGTCCAATTGCATTTGGCCAATAAAGAATATTTAGTTCTGATCTATTCTGTTCTATTCTATTTTATTATGGGGGGAAAATCCATCTGATCCTGGGTGTTTCATGACTAAATTCAACAATAATCAAATGAAGCTGAATGATAGAAATTTCATAACACAAACAGAATTGTTGGATTTTACTGCATAGCTAAGCTATGTGTAATAATGGAGATATGTTTGGATGGTTTTAAAAGAAAATTAATAAACTATGGAGAAGGTTCACAATGTTTACTAAACATGTATAATTAGCCATTATAGAAGATTCTCAACACTAGTAACTTAAGACCAGAAATGGAAGGAATGTTATATATTATGATCCAGTTTCCACTGAAGATTAGACTGCTATCTTAGATATACTATGACTATCTTTTTGTGGTTACAGGTAGCTAAGTCTAGTGGTTAAATGTTAAAGGTGCTGGATTTTTTGTTGTTGTTCAGAAGGTATATTCAAGTAAGAACAAGAATAATGATAACCCTTTTTTGTTTCAGGTAACTTTGTTCTGTGTTTTAGCAAAACATTTCTCTACAAAACTGCTATGCCCCATTGAAGCCACATTTCTTTAAAAAAATGCTCCTGCATTTTTTGTTCTTTCTGTTGGTCTCACACGTATGTGAAAATAGCTGAGGCTTAATATATGACTTACAGAAGTAGACTTTCAAGAAATTTGATTACTGACATTTATACTCGATGAGGTAAGATAGAACTGCCATAAAAAGTGTTATGCATGCATAGAGGATATTTACAAATGTAAACACTGGTATAGTATCGTTGCAAAATGTGGAAATTTGTTTTTAATTGTTGAAACGTTGAATAAACAAATTTATTTTTTTTAAAAGTGTTATGCATGGCCCAGGACTCTTGCCTGCAGAACTCAATGCAAGCTCTCTGTGAATTGAAACAGCTGCCTCTTCCCTACTAGCGGGTTCAATATGTCACATTATACCATTGCGGGAATGCAGTAACTTTAAATAGGTAATGACAAATTTATAGCAGCAAGGAATAAGTCTCATTCCTTCACTATGCCTGCATAAAACAACATCCATCATCTGGATTAATTAAACAAACAAAGATACAATTTCTGTCTAATTACAAATAAATAAAGGCAATAAATAGGGTGAAGTTGGCATTGTACAGTTCAATAAGCTCAGTTCTCAGTGTATTTTAGCTTTTCTGTCTCCAGATCCTAGATCAGTTCTTTGTTTGTTTAGATTAGAGTAGGGTTAGTGATATAGAGATGGAGAAATAAATGGATTATGTCTATCTATGTCTGTCTATTATCTATCTATCTATCTATCTATCTATCTATCTATCTATCTATCTATCTATCTATCTACAGTATCTGTATCTATATCATTGATATCAATGAACAATTTCCATCAGGAGCGTTACCTGGTTTCACGAAGATGAAAATTTCTTGAAATGAAAGAGATAAAATACTTGCTTGGTTCTGTGATAACTACAGTAATCTCATATTCTACTAAAAAAAACCCTCATACCTCTACTTATGAACTATAATTAAACAATTACAATAACATTTAAAAACTGTTGATGAACTTTAGATGTACATAATTTTCCTTCTCTGTCCAGAATGGAAGACCCAATATTTTGTTGCTTAATTTTATTGGTTTTTCTCCAGTTCTAGTATTATTATCTGAGAAATTAAAATTCTATTTCATAAGCACAGTGGTTCTTTGTGGCAGGCCGTCAAATACTGAAATACTGCTATCATATCCCCACTTTCTCTAGAATAGCCATATCCAATTCCTGCAACCATTCTTCATATGTTTTTGTTTCCAGTCCTTTAATCAACTTAATCGCTCTTCTTTGCACTTTTCCAAAGTCTCAACATCTTTTTTATAATGTGGTGACCAAAACTGGATGCAGTTTTCTAGGTGTGGCCTTACTAAGGTTTTACAAAGCGGTAGTAATACTTCACATGGTTTTGATTCTACGATAACAAGGATGATAACAAAGGGTAATAACTGATGGTTCAGTACAACTGTTGAGGTAATTCCCCGTTAGGAGAATGAGCGCATACAGGGAGACATATTTGAGAGAAGTGTTTGAATAATACACACAAAGTACACAGATACACTGTACAGTAAATGTAGGTTTTTACTTCCAGAAAGGTTTAAGCAAAGTCCAAAATAAGCAATCCAAAGTTATTCACAAGTAAATCATGCAATGTCCTTCCTGTCAATGAATGCTTCAGCTTCAACCACAACAACACAAGAGCAAACAATAGATACAAACTCAAAGTTAATTGCACCAAACTTGATTGCAGGAAATATGACTTCAGCCACAGAGGGGTCAATGTCTGGAATACTCTAACTGACTCTGTGGTTTCTTCCCCAAACCCCAAAAACTTTAACCTTAGGCTGTCTACTATTGACCTCACCCCTTTCCTAAGAGGCCTGTAGGGGGCGTGCATAAGCGCACCAACGTGCCTACTGTCCCTGTCCTATTGTTTCTTTTATATATTTTCTATTTTTCTTATATGTATCCATGTATTCATAACTATGTTTTTACTTATACCTATTATCTTGTAAACAATTGACAAAAATGAATAAATAAACAAATAAAAGGTCAGACTTCACATCAGATTCAATTATCCTGAAACACAGTATTATAACCTATTTATATATAAGTTATTACTGCCCTATTAAAGGCAAAAAGAGAAGGAGATGGCAGAGGATGAGATTGATTAGACCAGGGGTGTCAAACTCGTGCAGTCATGGTGGCATCATGTGACGTATTGTGATTCCCCCCCTTCACCTAACCGGGCGTGGGCGTGGCCAGTGCATGATGCATCCGGCCCTTGGGCTGCAAGTTGAACAGCCATGGGTTAGACAGCATCATCGTTGCAATGAAAATGAATTTGGGCCACCTCCAGGAAACGAAGGAGAGCAAGGGAGCCTAGCATGGCTGTAGGGTCACCAAGAGTCAGAAATGACTTAGCGGCTGAACAACAACATTACCACCTGTATAATGCATTACCACAATATTGTTGTTGTTGCATAACATTGCATCGTCATAATAATAGTAATAATAGCAATAATTATAATGCACAACCCGTATCAACCATCAGAGCCAGTCAATGATATTTGTGATATATTTTTTAAAGGTTCAGTTGACTGTGTTTCATGTTTAATGAATAAAAGTTTATAATAACAATAACAATAGGAATAACAACAACAATAATATAGTTATTATGTTAACATCATCTGTGTTGCAAAGAACTGTAGCTGCTGCCAAAGTGCTGACAAATGCAGCCAAGCTTGTTAGCTTGTTATAAATTTATAGTAAGAGCACCTGTAAAAGAGAAACATCTAACTGAGAAATCTAAATGCCAACTACCTTAAAACAACTTGTTTTAACTTGTGGAACAATAAGCAAACTTCATCCAGCATAAACTAAGAAGCTATTAAGAAGCAAGAGGACCAGTAAGGAAGGTGGGATCGAGTATATTCCATACCAGAGAACTATGAAGTAGTACAGTGGTGGCTAACCTTTTTGGGCTCCTGTGCCAAAAATTGTGTGCACGCTTGTGCACTCATGTGCCAGCACCCAGAAGGCAATGCGTACACCCCCCCACACGCCCCCTGCTCACGCACATGATTTTTGGCCCATTTGAGGCCTTTTTCAGCCTGCCAGAGGCTTGAGGGAACCCTCTGCACATTTTGCAGGCTGAAAAATATGCCTGTTTCATCACTTCCGGTATTTCCAGAAATACCGGAAGTGATGAAAGGGGCCCATTTTTTGGCCTACAAAGCCTGCAGAGACTTCCCTCAAGTCTCTGCCACATGCACAGTAAGGAAAGTTTGCCAGGGGCTCACTTGCCCACACAAATAGCTCTGCGTGTCACCTGTGGCACGCATGCCATAGGTTCGCCATCATGGAAGTAGTCAATAAACTGGAGGTGCTATTTATCTATTTAACTTAACATTTCTGAGAAAATTTCTGGCCTAAAGCCTAGCTTATTCACATGAGCCCAGAATAGGAAATGTGGCTATAAACAGACAATTACCTTTTGTTATATTACTGGGACCTAAAGATGTTAGATGTGCGTAGCTCCAAGATTTAAATGCATAATTCATCTCAAAGGGAATACTTCAAAGAAGCAACAAAAATGGATGAGTTTTACTTGGCTGTCAAAAGTGAGGTCTTAACAAGTGCTTTATTTGACAAGTGCTATACTAACCATGCATCTTATCTGCAATAGTGGTGAATATATGTAGCCTGGGTATAAGATGAGAGTGAAGGTTTGTTCTCTGAGCTTGTGGGTTGGTTTCTGAATGTTTTGTTACCAGGCTAAGTAATATCTTCAGCAAAGTTTAGGAGATGTCAGTATCAGTGTTTATAAGAGCTTCAGGTGATGGGTGTTGTGATGGGTCAGGTGTGAGTCACAAGTGAGAGTCTTGTGTTGGGTCTTGTAATGTGGAAGTTACCTCAGGAGAGGGTCACTGGGAGGTGATGGTTGCGGGAGCTTGCATGAGTTGGTTTAGGGCTGGGATTCTACCGTTTCGGACTGGTTCCAGTTGTTATGATTCTGTGCAGTTCGGATAACTGGCAAATCTTGCCCCTGGCTGGCCCTGCCTCTCTCCACCCACCCCTCCCATGCCCTCCCAGTCCTTATCATGCATGCGTGACATCGTGTGCGTGCCCAACATCGCTGACTGCGTTCTCCCCAGCCCAGTCACTCCTTTTTTTTACTCTCCTAATGATCAGCCGTTCCGATAATCAGCTGTGCTGGGATCCCCCTCACTGTCTTACTGCTTCACCCAGGAGGCTTCCTTGAGACCTGGGAGGCAAAAAGGGGCACGTGGGGACGTGGGCATGTTGACAGATTTAAGACTGCCCAGAATTCCTCCTCCAGTCATGTTAGCTCAGGAATCCTGGGCATTGAAGTCCACAAGTCTTAAACTTGCCAAATTTGAAGACCCTTGCTGTAGGATTTAGCTGTGAATCTTTTCCACTGAGGTAACTTTGATGAAACAGATTCTAAAAATGTCCTATGCCCAAATTCATATGTATTTACTAAATGACCAAATTCTTATTGTTTTTTTTTTAAATCTTCCAGCAGTTGTATACAAAACTGTAAGTCTGATTGTTAAAATTATGAAATGTAATAATTCACAAAAATTCCAAGTACTCAGAAAGAACATCTCCTGGCATGCTTATGAAACAAAAATAGACTGAAAGCAACTTCCTAAATCTCACCAGCGTGCTACTAACGATAAGGATAGATTCTCAGGCTGGTGTTTTTCTTTAAATTTGTGCTCTTATTTCTTATATCCATAGACCGTTAATATAGTTTGCTGCTCTTGGAGTCTCTGAATTGTGATTGAAAGGAACAGACGTTTCTCAGTTAGAGAATGTCTTATCATTACAGGGTGGGAGGGGGAAACCCTACACTTTTCTTGCTTTTCGAAATGGATCTTTTTTTTCTTTTGCATTTGAATATAGTTCCACCCTATAT
This sequence comes from Pseudonaja textilis, assembly GCF_049901715.1. Classification (NCBI taxonomy): domain Eukaryota; kingdom Metazoa; phylum Chordata; class Lepidosauria; order Squamata; family Elapidae; genus Pseudonaja; species Pseudonaja textilis. The sequence goes on from NC_141997.1 coordinate 30,869,555, forward strand.
TTTTGTTTGCAGCTTGTTGATTTCTATGTTTCTATTTCTAGACTAATACGAAAGTACCTTTTGGAAACAAAAGCCTAGATGCTGGATTTTTATTTATTTTTTTTTCCTTCCTAGCAAGATGCTACTTTATGGTGTGATTATTAGTCATGGAGCATCAGGTGACATGATTTTCTCTGACCTTGTTTCTTGGGCAAACTACTTTGCATCTAATGCCCAAGTGTCAAACTTGTAGTGTCACATTGCCATCATGCGATGTATCGTGACATTTTCCCCCTTCGCGGAGCTGGGGTGGACGTGGCCCCGTAGGCTGCCAGTTTGACACCCCTGAATGAATTTCTCTGTCTGTGATTCACCTGCAAAAGCCTTAACATTATCCATTGGGTTTAAAGCAGAGGTCTCCAATCTTGGCAACTTTAAGACTTGTGGACTTCAAAGCTGGCTGAGGAATTCTAGGAGCTGAAGTCCACAAGTCTTAAAGTTGAATCTGGATTTCCCATGGATTTTGCTTGTCAGAAGGTTGCAAAAGCTGATCACATGACCTCTGGGACAATGCAACCATCAAAAATATGAACTAGTAGCCAAGCATCTGAATTTTGATCATGAGTCATGGGGATGCAGCATATCATTATAGGCAGTTAACTGTTGAATAGGATTTGCAGACAAGAATCGAAGAGTGATGTTTTGACAAAAAAACCAAATAGATGTAATTTATATTGGATAGCAATCTCTAAAGTGAACTTTTCTGGGTTTATTGTGTTTTCTACCGTGTTTCTCATATAATAAGGCCGGATCTTATTTTTTTTTGAGCCCCCCAAAAATGGCTAGGCCGTCTTTTTGGGGGGTGACTTAATTCCCCCCCCTTGCATCTTCAGGCAGGCGGGCGGCGACGGCTTGGATGTTGATCTCAGCGTTGGTGGGGCACTTTGTATCAGGGTCAATGCAGGCAGCACCATATCCGGGTGTGCAACAAAAGTACTTCCTAACAACCCCCCCCCGCCATTTTCCCCCCCATTTAGCGTGTTTTAATATAGGCCTTAATTTGGGGGGAGGGGCTTAATTTCATTTCATGCCTATAAAACATGCTGGGACTTCCTATTGGGGGAGGCCGTATTGTTGGAGAAACAGGGTAATGTACATCATACATATTGTTTCCCTTTGGGAAAAACTTCACTTAAGAAAAAAAAAGCATAATAATTTTAGCATGTTACACTTCTTCTAACACTCCTAAAATAGTGTGCCTAAAATAGCAGAATGATGCCTTCTAATCACATTGATCAAAAATCATATTAATCGGGGCACAGTGTTAAAACATTTACTGATATGTTCTTGCAGTTTTAAAACGAAACTTTACAGCAGTTTATTTTTCCTTTTTCTCAGTTATCCATACTTTAATTTTTGGACAGTCACAAATCATCTAAGAGCTATTGACTCTGTATGGTTATAACCAGGGGTAGGCTTCAAAAATTTTGGCAAAGGGTTCTCTGCCCGGTTGCTGGGTGGGCGTGGCCATGCTGGGCCTACTTGGCCTCCTGCACCATGGGGCGGAACGTTTTTGCCCTTCCTGAGCTCCAGAGGCTATTCTTGAGCCTCCAGAAGGGCAAAAACAGCCTTCCTGGGCTCTGTAGGCTCTCTGGAAGCCAGAAACGGGCCCATTTCCGGCCTTCCCGAACTTCGAGGAGTCCCATTTTCCACCCTCCCCAAGTCTCTGTGCACGCCCTACACTTACACATCCAAAACAGGCTGCATAGGGACTCCTGGGAGGGGAGGGGCAGGATGGGTGGGGCCAGCCAGGAGTGGGATTTGTGGGTTTTTCGAACTGCACAGAAGCTTAGCTAGGGGCTCTCCCGAACTACTACGAACTCCCAGCAGCCCGCCCCTGGTTAAGATATTAGACACGATATAAGGGCCCTCCACGGTTTGTTATTTGAGATAGATATACCAATGAAATTTGTTGTGCCCAAATTGAACTCTAAGTCAGCTGACTCCAATCTTGGAAAACACCAGCAGCAGCAGTTGGTGGTGTTAGCGGGAGGGAGAGGATGTTTTCATTTGTGTAATTTAATCCCATGAATGTGCCAATGGAGCTTTGTACACTCACCCGCCACTTGCACAGTCCGGTTTCCAACAGGCCACGGACCAGTAGCGGTCCATGGATCATGGATTTGGGAATCCCTGCTCTAAGTGACATCTATACAGTTTCTCCATATTTAGAAATGTCACCACTGTAGATATCAAACATGTTATTATATACTAGCTGTTTTGTAATAAATTCATAATTAATCAAAAGGATGTTCAAACTTTGTCTTCAAATAAAAGTGACCGCAAATTTATGGAAAGAATATTTATTTATTTTATTAAAAAAGAGCTTATAAAAGGCAATGTTGTATTAATACTGCACAAAAGAGGGCATCCAGATGATTTCCTTCTTAGTAACTTATTACCCTCAGAAGGTGATTAGATATTTTTTTCCAGCCACACGTTTTCCTCTGTCCCATCAGAGTTCTTCTTTGACCTGCAAGTAAGATGAAACTTGGGTATCAAAGCTTTTATAACACTGAATGATTTAACTTCGTATGTTTTAAAATACCTCATTCTGCTATGCCATTTCCCTTTGTAGTTAACACATATTTTCCAATAATGGGTTTTATTTATTTATTTAGTTATTGAATTTACATTGCTGCCTATTCGCCCCTGGCGGCTCGAGGTAGCTTACAGAACGTAAACCATATTTAAAATAAAAAACAATAAAAACTAATAAAAAGAATCAAATAAATTAATAAAGTACAATAGAACAAAATCTATCTATTCGATCTGAAACTGTCTTCAAAGAAAGGTAAGGCTTCCTTGTAGGTAGTATCTGGGACATGTAGATATCAAGATGAGGAAAGAACTTAGAATTCAATGCTTGTTCATATCAATTAGAGTAGCTTTATGTGACCATAGCAATGTCCTCAAGTGATGCACCTACAAATAGTATAGGTCTTACATGATGTGGTATGTAAAGGCAATTAGAAAATTAGGAATATATATGTATATATATATATATATTCTCAAGTTTTTGCGGGTACTTACATGTATGGCATTCAGCTTTGTTCGGGTATTTTCCCACGTCATTGTAGTTGTGCTTTTAAAGTTGTAGCAATGTTTCGGCAGAATCTCATCTGCCATCATCAGGCTTCTGATGAACACTATACAGAAGCCTGATGATGGCAGATGAGATTCTGCCGAAACGTTGCTACAACTTTAAAAGCACAATTACAATGACGTGGGAAAATACCTGAACAAAGCTGAATGTCACCTCTGTTTTTAATTTGTAATATCCTCATCTCGGAAATACAATTTAATTAGGGGAGTAATAGATATTTAAAGGAATACATTTTGACTCTAGTCACAGCCTTGCATTTTGAAAACAAGTTTCAAATCAGTAAAGGATCAGATAATATAGTTTCTTCATGTAGAATACCATCAATTCTAGTTTTTTCTGAATATACAAACCGTTCCTCTCCTTGACCCTGGCAGGTTTTAGCTTATATCTTCAGATTTAGTTTAGATGTATTAGAACCTTTCCTTCCTTCCCTCCTGGTACAAGAAAAGCAATGAAAAAATCCATTTTGGCACTGCAACACTTATGTTTTGAAGCTAAGAGCCCGAGTGGCATAACAATGTTCTCATTAAGAACAGGTCAGGATATTCAACAACCAACTCCTAAAATATTAACTTGTACATGCTATACCTTTGTTCGGTGACAATTACAGGGGAAGAGGTCATCATCAGGCTGTAACACTTTCTCCATGCCATCCCTCACTTTGGGATCACTCACTTGTAGTTTGGCATATTCCTAATGAAACAAAACAAAGAAATAAAGAAGAATATTTTTGTCTTGTTCCTGCAAACAATGACCACTTGTTGTTAAAGGGGCAAAAAGCCAACAACCCTTCAGTTCTACATCGGAATCTTTCCATGCATTTGAGAAGGCTTAAGTAGCTTTTCAAGGGTCAAAAGTCTTCCCGATGCTTTCAGCATCTATTTCACTCATCAGAATTCCAGAAAACTTTCTCAGTATGGGCCCTGAACGTACCACACAAAACCTGGGATGGTCCTTGAGCTGACCAACATTGTGTACTGCTGTTTTAGTACAACAAATGGCCCACACCGCTTTAGGAAGTTTGGATTCTTTTAAGATTCAACATCACTACAAGGTGACTTGCTGAAATATCATCACTTCTCTTAATGCACAGTCTCTGTGTTAGAAGAGGCTCTCCAACGTTCAGCCGTTTATAATCTTTGCTGACAGCTGTTTTGAAGATCCCGTCCTCTCTTTAGAAAGGGATCTGTAGAAGGTCAAATGCATCCTTAGCAAACACTTATTTGAATTTAGGACATAACCCCGGGGTGTCAAACTGGCTGCCCGCGGGCCGAATGCATCATGAGCAGGCCACACCCACCCCAGCTCCGCCAAGGGGAGAAAATATCACAAAATGTCATGTGATGGCAATGTGATGCGGCGAGTTTGACACCTGTGACATAACATTTTCAAGATGCTCACTTGCAGATTCTACCAATAAAACTGTTACTGGTGCATTTTTAAAAGTTTCCCAATAATTTAGACAGTCTGGGTTCAATTCTAATGTAGCTGAATGCATAATCCATAAAATAAACCATGTTAGAGATAATAAATATGGGCCTAGAGAAAGTACCTATTTGTTATGGGAATGCATGAACGAATTCAATTATCTAGTTCAGGTGATATCCTGCTTTTTATGAGTTGTAAGGTAACCATTAATGTAATGTTACAGAGAGGGAAACCTGATCTACTACTTAAGGTTGTTGTATTGAGGAAAAATGAGGAAGGAGAAAAGTCAATATATTGACCTAGCTCTTTGGACAGAATGTGGGGATTGATGGAATTAAATAAATGAAGGTCATCAAAGAAATGGAGACCTCTTTGAGTGCTCAACTCACAACCCTCCAAGACCTTAGGAGCAACACAACACAAGGAGGAATTTCCTAGGGGCTGAAACACTCAAAAGAACTCAACTTCTAACCACTTCAAGACTATGCTATTGAGTCCAAAACTCTTCTGGGTTCTACCTAACTATTGAAACACCTAAAAAATGAAATTAAAAGTTAAATAAAAAAAAAACACTTAACAAATGCTATATTTCTACAAGTTCTAAAAACCAAAAACAAAAAAAACAATTTACCTTTAAACCGGCCGAACCTGAAGCGCGCCACGATCAGGACGCAAAACCCCCTGACGGATTTTACGAACCTTCCTGCAGCCCACCGCCCAGCCGAGAACCCCCGTCCCTCGGCTACCTGTTGGAACCTTGAGAAAACAGCCTAAAGCTTCTGAACCAAATGGAAAGACCAATCAGCACCTCAAATATAGTAAGAGTAACTGGAATTTAACATTAAAGCTGTAATGTTAATTTTTTTCCATCGATTTTTACACCCACATAGGTTTTCATATATTTTTTTCATGTGTTATTTTTCATTCCCTGCTTTCAGAAATTACTGGGGATAGAAGAGGCTTCAGTTAGCTTATGCATTTGGTAGTTTCACTTTCTCATAGAGAAACTCAAAAGAAGCTGTCCCTTAACTGATAGCAAAATGAAGTATTGATTTTTAAAATGAAACAAAGCTGGGGCCCGCTATTAATCCCCTACCTATCTCAGCAGATTTCATGGTAAGTTCACCAAGGAAAAATGAAACTGACCTGAAATAGTTTGAAATAGTAACAGAATATATGATCTCCCATGAGAGTGTTCCTTGCAAATTCTTGTCCCGCTTTTGCAATGTTCTTTGCCTAATAAGAAGAAAAATGGGGTGGGGAAGACAGGTGGAATAAATACTGAATTAATGTGTGTTCATATTTAAACTTTAGTTTTCCTAAATTTCCTTTTCCACCCGTTCCCATCTACTCATTAATCAGTTTCCAAGGAGCACAGCTCAAAATAAATCAAACTGGAAGAATTAATTAAAAAGAAATATTAAACTACTAGCATTCCTTAATTAGCAGTAATGCTAGCAACAGTGGAGAATGCACATAGCTCAGAGTTGACCTGCTGGTTCTTGTGTGTTCTGAGTTTGTTTCTCTTCTTGCAGGAGCTTCACAGACATGCCATTTACAGGTAGTCCTCTACTTACAATAGTTTGTTTAGTGACTGTTCAAAGTTACAACGGCACTGAAAAATGAGACATGAATGAGACATTTTTCACAGTTACAACTGCCCTTTGCAGCATCCCCATGATCAGGTGATCCAAATGCAGATGCTTGGTAACTGTTTCAAAGTTATGACCATTGCTGTGTCCCTGTCATGCCCCTATCGGAATCTGTACTCGGAGGAGGAAGACAAAGAAGCTGACAGGGAATGAGGGTGTGGCTCCGTCGGCTGTGGAGGAAACTGGGGAAGAGCAAAGTCCGGCTGGGCAGAGCAGGAGAGAGGTAGAACGAGAGGGAATTCAGAGGAAGACCCAGGCCTACCCCCTCTTCATCCTAGGGCACACAGGGAGGAATGGAGAAGAGAGCAACGTGGGTTGCATGGCTTACGGGGCAGGAAAAGGCCCTGATTCCCTTCCTTAGCTGCAGCTGGGAACACAGCATATAAAAAAGGCAAGCTGCGCGCAGCAAGCTGTTGGGAGCAAACATGATTTTATCTTGTATCATCGTGGCTTGTCTGAGTTCCTGGTGTCTTCCCAACTGTGTGAGTTTTGCTGTGCTTTCAAGTTTGAAACTCCTTCTCCTGCCCTGCCAAACTAATTAAGAGTTTGGAAGAGTTTGGTTTGTTTGGATTTTAAGTTACAGTTTGTGTGTACCTTGATTTGGACTGAATTTTCTACAGTCAAAGGCTGTTCCTGGGAGAGTTTTTCTCTTGCCAAAGGTAACCTGGACATTAGGGGAAAAGTTGGAGATAATAAAGAGACTCTTATTGCTTATATGACTGCCATGCCCTGGGTCATCACAGTCCCAAAGTCACTTTTGGTACTTTCTGACAAGCAAAGTCAAGAGTGAAGCCAGATTCAATTAACAACTGGGTTACTAACTTATCCACCGCAGTGATTCACTTAACAGCTGTGGCAAGAAAGGTCATAAAATGGGGTAAAAATTGACTTAACAAATGTCTCACATAACCACAGAAATTTGGGGCTCAATTCTGGCCGTAAGTCGAGGACCACCTGTAATATTATCAGTGCCACCCAGCGTCATTCCCTGATGCACAGCTATTAAAATTGAACTAAATAAATAAATAAACCAATCACCCTAACTTGGTTATGAAACACGAACAAGAAAACACCAGTAAGCTCATAGCTGTTATGCCCCTGTCAGAGTCTGAATCCGAGGAGGAAGATGAACAGCTGACAGGGAGTGGCTCCATTGGCTTTGGAGGAGGCTGGGGAAGGGCAAAGTCCGGCTGGGCAGAGCAGGCAAGAGGTAGAACAAGGGAGAGGGAGTTCAGAGGAAGAACCAAGCCCACCCACTCTTCATCCTAGGGAACACAGGGAGGAATGGAGAAGAGAGCAACATGGGTTGCATGGCTTACAGGGGAAGAAAGGGCCCTGGTTCCCTTCATTAGCCACAGCTGAGAAAACAGTTGATAAGAAAGGCAGGCTGTTGAGAGCAAACCTGACTTTATCCTGTCTTGTCATGGCTTATCTGTGTTCCTGGCATCTTCCCAACTGTGTGAGTTTTGCCATGCCTTCAAATCTGAAATTCTTGCTCCTGCCCTGCCAAAGTAATTACTTCAGTTTGGCTTGTTTGGACTTTAAGTTACAGTTTGTGTTGCTCTTGTTTTGGACTTAATTTTCTGCAGTCAAAGGCTGTTCCTGGGAGAGTTTTTCTCTATCCAGAAGGTAACCTGGACAATGGGGGCAAAGTTGGAGATAATAAAGGGACTCTTATTGCTTATCTGACTGTGTTGCCTTCGTGCCATGCTCCGGATCATCACAATAGCATACAAGAAGACCATAATAAATGATACCAAATGAGAAGTATGAATCAAAAACTAGATTCAGTTTTACATGACAGGACAATCTTCCTCAAATCAAGCTCAACTCATTTGACTTGATGGATGCATCCATATGGTCTTTCTGGCAGCAGCCGAAGAATGATTTGACACTGCTTTCTTTTAAGTAATGTTTTGTCTCCTGGGCTAGCCTACAGCCCTGGTATTTCCTGGATATCTTCCATCAAAATACTAACCAAATCTGATCTGTGTATTTCCAAAGCCCATACTAAATCAGACAGATGCTGTCATCTGTGAAATAAATATAAAATAGTGATATCATTTCAAGTTTTTTTAAAAAGTTCCTTAGGCTTGATGTTCCAGAATAAACACACGGGATGGGATGAGGAGGAAAACTGTGCTCATGTTACAGAGTACCAAATTCACAATACTTTCCAATCTTAACATGATAATTCGGACAGTTCTTGCCATGCGAATGAATTAGTGCCTGGTACTTCATAACTCTGCTTGTTTGTTTGCTTGCTTCAACTTGGACACTGACCAAGAAAGTTCATAGCAAACAATAACTAGACAAAAACACATAACAATGGCAATAATCAGACAGCAGAGTCTGAGTCAGTAAGATAAACATGTCATGCGTCTGCAAAGGGTTCCAAACACCCTGGGAGAAAAGCTAGGTCTTCTGGGATGTAATGGGAGGGGCCCAGAGGCCAGATCTAAGCACACCACAGGCCGGATCTGTCCCCCGGGCCTTGAGTTTGACACCCCTGATCTAGATAACGTAATTCTGAGTAGTCAGATTCCTCTGAATCACAGACTGTGCTTTGCAGGTCCTAGGGCCTGTCATGCCCTTGTTGGAGTCTGATTCTGAGGGGGAGATTGAGCAGCTGACAGGGAGTGGGAGTGCGGCTCCGGTGGCTGTGGAAGAAATGGGGGAAGGGCACAGTCCAGCTGGGCATTCAGAGGAAGACCCAGGGCCATCCCCTCTTCATCCTAGGGCACGCAGGGAGGAACAGAGAAGGGAGCAACATGGCTTACAAGAGAGAAAAAGGCCCTGATCCCTTTCATTAGTTGCAGCTGGGAGAATAGGATATAAGTGGGGCGTTTGCACATAGCTCCTTGCTGGAAGCAAAGTGTGCATTTTCTTGGTCGAGGCTTATCTGGGTTTTGGCATTCTCCCAACTATGGTTACTGCGTTATGCTTTGAAAATCTGCAATTTATCATCCTGGCCTGCCGTGTTAATCACTTCAGTGTGGTTTGTGTTGGTTTTTTTATTTCTAATTATCTTTACTTTGGGTTCGGAATGCATTTCTGCCCTTTGTAGACTGTTTTTGGAAGAGTTTGATATCAAGCCAAGGATAATTAGACATTGGGGCCAAGTTGGAGGCATTAAAGGGAATTTGTTCTACTTTTGTGACTTTGTTATTTTTGTGTCACGCCTCGGGGTCCTCACAGGGCCAGCTAAGCTGAGGAGGGAACAATTTCTACCTCAAACCTTGGAAAGCCACTGCCAGTCAAGATCAACAACAGTTTCTGAAATGTTCTCATGACAGTTATCACTGGCAACTGGTACGGGATAAACTAAATATAACCAATTTCCCTCTGTGTGAAGTAATCGTTTTTCATAATACCAAAGACTGGTAACATGGCAATCAATAGAATTTTGTTAATTAAATGCATCTTTACCTCTTCGTCATGATCTTTCGCCCACTGGAGTTTTTCCATGAGATCGCTCAGGTCATTCTTAAATGGAACAAAGTGCTTCCAAGGTTGTAACTCATTATAAAAATGTTCATAGTAGATGGAATCCTGCTTCAGCACTAAGCTGTTCCCGGCCAGCAAATATGGCAGCCGATATGCAGCCACTGTGCCATCAATATTAATTTGATATTTAGACTGCAAAATACAAACCATACCATTAATAAACATATAATTTTAGTGGAGGTTCTCCCCACACCCACCCAAGAATTGAACTCTTGACAAATGTCTGCGGAATATCTGGATAGAGGATATTCCACAGATAGAATCATTCCACCCATTATTTGGTTATCAAACTTCAAATTCCTACTGGAAGTGTGGTAAATAAGCAATTTTAGCCAATTGCAGTTCTCTTCAGGACAGGGACAAGGAGCACATCCATACAATTTAACTTTCACAAGTGATTCAATTACACTGTAAGTCGGGGTAGAGAACGTGTGGAACTCTAAATGTTCAGCCCCATTACTTATCCGTTCTTGCCAGCAGAGTAATAAGAAGGGCTGATGGGAATGAACACTGAGAGGACTGTAAGTTATTGAGCAAAGACAATGCAGCTCTTGATTTTAAAAATTGTTACCTTTATTAATAGCAATCGACTATAAAACCAAAGAAATCTGCATCTAAAGCATCAGTAATGTAATATAGCATTTCTATCTCTCCCATTCACAGACCTCGCAAAACATTTTATGTAGATGGGATAACTGAAATACACATCCATACATACCCAAACACACACACACACACACACCCATTTCACTTGTGAGCAATTCCGGCTTAAATCATCATAAAGTAGCAGTATAAAACCATTAGAATGTTAAACATTTAACACATTGAGCATTAAAAATTAACAAAAAACTAGATAAGGAAGCGATAGAAATAGTCCTCGACTTGCGATCACAAACAAGCCCCAAATTTCTGTTGCTAAGTGAGACAGTTAAGTGAATTTTACCCCACTTTAACGACCTGTCTTGCCATAGTTAAGTGAATCACTCAGCGGTGGGATTCAAATATTTTTACCACCGGTTTGGTGGGCGTGGCTTGGTGGGTGTGTTTTGCGCGCATGCACACTTTGCACAGACGCAGAGGCGTTTGTGCAGGCCCAGAGGCATTCTAACTCACCTCCTGCAAGCCTGCACGATCCCGGTTGCTTCAGCAGCTGCCACGCGGCACTCTTCTGTGCCACGCAAAGCAGCTACGCTTCAAATTCAGAGGATAAAGGGGAGTATCAGAGCCTGGGCGGGTGGACGGGCCCAACACCAGAGTCAGCAGAGCAGCGGAGAGAACCGGTTTGGTCTCCGCTGCTACCGTCTCGGCTGAAGCGGGCCGAACCAGTAGAATACCACCACTGGAATCATTGCAGTCGTTAAGCTAGTAATATGGTTGTTGAGCCAATCTAATGTCCCCATTGACTTTGTGCTGGTCAGAAGGTCGCAGGAGGGGATCATATGACCCCGGGGACACTGCAGCTGTCATAAATAGGAGTCACTTGCCAAGCGTCTGAATTTTGGTCATGTGACTGTGGGGAGGCTGCAATGGTCATAAATCTGAAAAACAGACATGTGACTTTTTCAGTGGCATTGTAATTTCGAATGGTCACTAAACAAACTTGTAAATCGAGGACTTACAGGGTGGAGGAAGTGGGATCTTATAGTTTACTCGCCTCCAGAGTGGGATGCCCTTTTGGGTTTTCAGGCCCTTTTCAGAAGGCCAAGAAGATGGAGTGGGCCTCACCTCAAGTAGCATGATGTTTACTTTTACAAATAAGGCAGCAAACATACTTCATACTCCTTCCTCCTCTTATTTTCCTCAAAACAACCTTGTGAGGAATGTTGGGTTCAGAGAGTGACTGGCCCCACGCAGGGGTGGGCTTCAAAAATTTCAGCAAAGAGTTCTCTGCCCAGTTGCTGGGTGGGCGTGGCCATGGTGGGCGTGGCCTAGTCAGCCTCCTGCACCGTGGCGGGCGGTGGGCTTTTTTGACCTCCCTGGGCTCTGGAGGCTTTCCTTGAGCCTCTGGCAGGGCGAAAATGGCCTCCCTGGGCTCTGGAGACTGTCTGGAAGCCGAAAACGGGGGACGTGAGGCCCACCCTGTACCCCATTTTGGCTGCCAGAGTCACTGCAGGCTGGTTCTTTGCTATTTCCAGACCAGTCCCATAGACCAGATTAAGCACCCCACAGGCCGGATCTGGCCCACGGGCCTTGAGTTTGACACCCCTGCTCTATCTACTCCAGAAGCCTTCTCAGTTCTGAGAATACTAGAACTGGAAGGTTTGCAATATTTTATTTTATTCCAATATATTTTTGCAATACATTTTGCCAAAATGAAATTAGATAGATAGATAGATAGATAGATAGATAGATAGACGCACCTTGAAGAAGTCAAAAAAGGAAATATGTTTCACAATTGGGCCGTAGAGGCTTTCATCATGCTTGAAAAAGAAGAAATTGGTAAAGGCCGCATCGATGATTTCTGGGAACTTTCGGCTCATTTTTACAAGTTCAAGCCTCTCTTTTCGACTGTCACGACCCCTCCAGATTGCTGTGCTGTTTTTCTCTTCCCATGGCGGCCCAGTATTTGCTTGAACAGACATCATATCCAGGCTGACTCTTAGGGAGGAAAAAATGGCAAAATGTTCATAAGAGAGGGAGTTCTGTGCGTAAGTTTCAGGAAGGTCTTACACCCAGGAGGAAGGTTTTGCTCATTAACAGCTTTTCTCTTTTCCATCCTTAGATGCTTCTTACTGATAGGATTAAAGCAGGGGTCCCCAAACCCTGGGCTGCAGCCCACTATGGGGCCTTGAATCTTTCGGAACCGGGCCACAGAAGCGGTGGGCAATTGCGCATGCACATACCCACTTGCCCCAGTAGTGGGCAACCACATGCGCAAGGGCACCCCCACTCGCATGAGTAGATCACGTGCATGCGTGCTTACCTGCCCTGCGTGACCCCTCCCCCGCAGGACCATCCTCTCTCCCTCCCCCCGTTGATATGTAAAGCCAAAAAAGTTGGAGAACTCTGGACTAAAGAAGAAATGCCACAGACTGGATGACACCCCAAGGAGAGACTTAATAGTAGAATAATTTAAATGCGTGAAATAAACTCTGTAGACACAGATTACAATGGAAACCAATCATGCTCAGCTAACATTTTCTATAAACAATACAGACATTCTTACCGCCCCATTGTTTCTAACACAGAATCTGTCAGGTCATAAGTTGGCATTACAATATCTTTGGAATCATTGGATCCACACCAGGAGAATATGGGTTGGACATCCTGAGAAGATTTCTTTTTTTCCAATGGCCAATCTCCCAAATTCACAAAGAACTCTACATCTGGCATTTTCACCTAAACCAATAAAAAAAGACTTGATTTGTATTTTAATATTCTTTTTTATTTACTTGTTTGCTTATTCAATTTCTCCCAATGGCAATCAAAAAATTCTTGGAAGTTACCAGTTCCTCAAATAAGATTAAAATAACTTTTTATTTTATTTATTTATTAAATTTTATGCTGCCCATCTCCCTTATAAAGTGACTCTGAGCAGCCAACTTTTCCTATATGCTTAATTTCTGAAGTGGATTCTAGCCATTGAACATTTAAGAGAGCATAACTGGAACATTAAATGGCAGATACGTTTCTTGTAGAAGATGATTAGCAAACATATATTATGTAGTGTTGGAATTACTGAGCTTCATTTACCTTTTATAATTTTCTGGCATATATTTTTATTCATTTGCCAAAAAACATCAAAATTTTGCATTATACAGCAGTAATCAGTACATGGCAGAGGTGGTATTCAGCAGATTCTGACCAGTTCTGGAGAACCGGTAGCAGAAATTATGAGTAGTTCAGAGAACCCGCCAATACCACCTCTGACTGGAGATTTTACACTATCCTTCCCCTGCCATGCCCACCAAACCGGTAGTAAAAAAATTTGAATCCCACCACTGGTACACGGTATTTATTTAAATGCTGTGCGTAAATTACACTTAGAATAGTGGAATCTTTGGTGCTCCCTGAATTTGGTTGTTTGCTTGCAGACATTTCATTACGTCATTTATGCAAATACGTGTTCAGAGAACCTCATGTTCAACTTTGAGCTATATATTTCTCTTCAATTGGATCGCTTAGAATACTGCAATGTAGGCTAGTATTATTATTCTCAACTTTATAACTGAATGAAAATAGTTACTTTCTTAAATCAATGCATTTGTCAAATCTGCATTTGCTCGACTGTTTTTGTCAAAAAAATTATAAAATATTAAGGCATTATTTACTATCTCTTTAACGAACAAGAGAATTTTTTAATTTCAAAGCCAAACAATTTATGAGTACAATGCCATCTAGCGGTCTATAGTTCCACTCTATAGTTTTCAGCAACTACGCATCAACCTTTCAAAGGTTTTTAAATAAGTTCCCGAAAGTCAAAGTACAATACTTCACTTCAAATTTGTAAAGTCCTTTAAAGCTGCCTCCTGTTCAAACAGGGAACAAGTTTTTGGACTCGTGCTGGAGCCCGTCCTAAGGGAACTTTTCTCTCTGTCTATGTGTAGTAGTAGCTTGGCTCTATTACTGACTAGTCTGTTACTTTGAAAATATTCAGAGTGGTATTTTGAGATTTTCTACAAGTCCTGTATTATTCTTTCAATGATGAGATTCAAAACCCCTGGTCATAGCCCAGCATGAACTGTGTACACGGTCTAGCATTACCAGAATATACAGAATTTTTGCAATGAGCAGAAATAAATTTGGTCTGCTCTTACTAGATAGAAAATAAGATCAGTAATCCAACATGCCAGCCAATATTTACTTACAGCAGAGTTGGCTTATATGTTTATGAAGTGAGATTGACTGTTTTTTTTGTTCTTTTTTTCATCTTTTGATTTGTTTAAAGCAAAAATTAAAAGAAGTGCATTAAGCCTTTCATGGGCTTAATAGTAATATAAGCTGTTAGATCAATGGCCCCCAATCTTTTGGGCACCAAGGATCGGTTCTCTGGAGAAAGATTTTTCCGTGGACCGGAGGGGGGCGTGGTTTCGTGTGCTGCAGCATGCATCCTGCAGATGGGGCTTCATTTGTTTCCGTGGACCAGTTTCTGGCAAGTCACAGACCAGTGCTGGTCCACGGGCCGGTGGTTTGGGGACCCCTGTGTTAGATGACAGTTAAAAAAAAATCAAACATGTGATGAGGAAAGCTCATGTAGACTACTTCTATAACTGTGATGGCAAACCTGTGGGACGGGTGGCAGAGCCATTTCTGCCGGCATGCGAGAGGTCACCCAGAACAGCTGCACTGCACATGTGCGCGCCCCCCCCACCAGACAGCTGATTGTCGGGTATCTGCTGCACATGCGCAGGGGGAGACATGTGCACATGCACAGGGGGCGGGTGGCATGGGGGGACACGCACGCATGCACAGAGGCACATGGTGCAGGGGGTCATGTGTGCATGCAGAGGCATGTGGTGCACACGCAGGGGGTCACACATGCATGCACAGGGGGCACGGGGGGGTCATGCACACATTGCATTATGGGTGGAGGCACATGGCGAGGAAAAGGTTAGCCATCACTGTTCTATAATATGGGCCACATAAGAGAACCGATTTTTTCCCCTGAAGGAATAGCTAAACAGATAAGTCATTTGAATTTTATGAATGTCTGAGTATCAAGAAATTCAAACATGGAAATCCAATCTGTTACAATCTCTCTGTATGTTGTGGTTGAAGGTGGTCTGATCCAGACTGGAACTAATGCACTAGGAATGAACAAGAGAGAGGTTGAGCAATTTAGGACCCAAAACTCCGATTCAATCTCCGTGAAGAAACTCAGAAACATATCCATGTATCCTAATCCATGCCTAATTGTTACGAAGAGGGTCAAATACTCATGTATGGAAGGGATGTGAGGAAAAGAAGAAAGTATTTCTTTCTTACTTCATTACTTTTATAAATTTCAAAGGATTCACTTAATAATTAAAATCGCATCCCATCTTTTTATTAGGTTTAGCAGCCAGAGCTTCAGTCTTGACTCAAGGCGTATCTTTTTAATAACAATGAGAATAGTTTTGGTAGAAAGCAACCCCAAAATCAACGAGCGAGATTTTTGGCCAAGTACGGTTTGAACCTGGGTGTCGTTGTTAGCAGTCGGACAATTCTAACAGCTCTACTTTGCGTAGCTTCAATTTTGAGAACATCATGCGAATTGCCATTGTGCAAACTTCCAAAAATTCTCACTTCCTTCCAGAGGAGACAAAAGAAAACCTCCAAACCACTAAAACAATGTCATGTTTTACTTCAATATATGTCCACTGAAAGGGAATGAGTATACACACACACACACACACACACCTCTTGTATTTCCAGCATGCTGCCTTAATTAGATAAAGAAGCATAGAACTTATTGCCATTGAGTCGACATTGATCATTTGGATAACAATAGATATCTCAATGTGGCAGGCCCACAAACAGCTACCAAAATTATTCCTTTGATCACAAGAGAAAGGATATATTTTTCAGAACTGAGGAGTGGGCTGAGACAGCAGAACTAATTGGCAAGTGGTTATTTTCTACCATTTAAATATGCCCGCTTTCATAGTGTCCTGCTGCTACAATACACCTGAAGATTATCAAAGCAGCCTAGATAGATAGATAGATAGATAGATAGATAGATAGATAGATAGATAGATTTGTCAACCATTCAGTCATGGAGGTATGGCTGGGCTTTGGGGGGACTATTTAGGCAACTTTAAAGTGGACTTTGAGGACTTGGGAAACAGGAAGGATAACTCTGCAAGTGTATGACAAGTATTTGGTTGGAAATTCTATCATCCCTGCAGATGTATGCCATAAATCAAGGGTATTTAAACTTGACAAGTTTTAAAACTTGTGGACTTCAACTTCAACTCCCAGAATTCCTGAGCTAACATGACTGGAGGAGGAATCCTGGGAGTTGAGGTCCACAAGACTTAAAACTGTCAAGTTTGGAAACTGCTGCCATAAATAACCATACCTCTGCATTTCTCATTTTGATGCAGGTAGCAAAAATACTCTTTTCTTGACCTAGATGGGAGCCAGGGCACTTTAGATGAGATTAAACTACAACTCCCAGCAGTCAACATGGCTAAGGAAGAGGAAGATTGGGAGTTTTGATATAGTAACATCTGGGAGGCCATAGATTCCTCATGCTGCTATTACTCATTCTGCGTCCTTTGAGGATTCTTGTTTTATTTAAAAACATGAACAACTTTGGCTGAGCCAGCTGGATTTTTATACCTGAAATACTTACGACAAACCCTTTATGGAGACTTGGCTAGATCATTTATACAGGTGGGATTCAATATTCTGTATACAACATGGAGATTTTTGGAGCCCCATTCCCACTGATGCATTATCCAGTATGCTGAAAAAAGCATCCAATACCCCAGAGAGCATCTATGTGTCTAACTAGAAAAATAAATCAGTAGCTTTTCCTTCCACGGAAGGAAATTAGACACAGACCTAACAAAAAAAAAAAAAAAAAGAGGAGGTGGACTTGCATTATATGTAAGGGATTATTGCATCTCTACAGCGATGCATAAAACCAAGCATGAAAACCTCCTTGAATGCATATGGGTCAATATAAAAAAAAGAAAACAGAATGGCATTACTTCAAGCGTATAATACAGGCCACCCAACCAAGCAAAAAAATATAGATGACCTTTTTGCTAATCAGTTAACAAATGTATATCAACTGGGGAACAAAATAGGTATCAAGTGAGATCGAACAGGTTCCTGACTAAACCAGCTGACAACTTTGTCATCCTAAAGGTTAGAGGCAGGAGTAGAAGAACAACTACCCTGGAACTAATTCTTACTAATGGATGAAATGATTAAGGGGATTGATGTTGCAGGAACTTTGGGGGAAGAGTGACCATGTCATATTGGAGTTCAATAAAATGCAGACACAAGCAATATAACATAATCAAACCCGTGTCTTAGACTTTAAAAGAACTAATTTCAACAAGCTTAAAGAGACCTTGGGAAGGATTCCATGGCTGAAAATCTTAAAAGGAGAAAACAACTCAAGAAGCTGTTCACACGCAAAGCATTAGAGCTTTCCCCATCCTTCCATTCATTTTTTTTTAAATCTTCATTATTCATACTCTTACTGAACTCTGGATATGGCAGAAGATACGTTGATTCAATATAAAGTGAAGAATGCTAAAAATAAAATGATTTATAACATAGTTAAAGGAAATACTCACTTTTCTTGTCAAAGAAAGTAAAATAGCATCCATGAAAATTCTGAATCCAACATGTTCACCATGGGTCTTTATATAAATCTAAAGTAATTCAAGAATCACAAATTAGGGATGTTTTTTTTCCTTTCCAAAGCAATAGTAGGGTCATTTCCATTCTCTTACTCCCCCAAAACAAAAAAAACATGTAGAGTTCACTTTCTGTAACTTTGGATTGTGAAACTCAAGAGAATTATTGCTTATCCTTGCCAAATTGATACTTTTTACGATAGGCATGGATCAGAGTTCTTATCACCCTCAGAAAGAATAACTATGCTGGCTGGGGTGAGAGAAATTATCATGCTACTCCACTGGATTAGAAAGGATCCAGTCAGCAAGAAATGAAACTGGTTCCATATCCCCCGGACGTTGAAGTAACTTCTATTATTCCTATTACAGCGGATTCTCCGGTCACGACTGTTAATCCTTCCAGGACTTCGGTGGCAACCCGATTTGGACATGACAGGAAGCAAGACTGACTGTGTATGCACCTATCCAAAAAAATGGCACGGCAGGGGAAATTGCCGTGGCAGGGAAAATCACCGCGGCTGTGTTTGATCCAGTGGTAGGATTCAAATTTTTTTACTACCGGTTCTATAGGAGTGGCTTGGTGGGAATGGCTTGGCTTGGTGGGTGTGACAGTGGAAGGATACTGTAAAATCCCCATTCCCTTCCCACCCCACTAACCTGCTTCCCAGCTGCGTTCTCCTGTGCAGGGCAACAAAAGAAGACCCAGCCGATCAGCTGGGACTTGGGAGGCAGGGAATAGATGGGGGCAGGGCCAGTCAGAGGTGGTATTCTGAACTACTCAAAATTTCCACTACTGGTTCTCCAAACTACTCAAAATTTGCACTACTGGTTGTCCAGAACTGGACAGAACCTCCTGAATACTACCTCTGGTTTGATCGCCACCTGAGGATGTATTCGTGACCAGAGTGAAACATTTAGCAGATTTTTTTTTTGGTCAGCACCCGATTTGGTTGTGGTCAGAAGCATTAGTAACCCGAGGTTCTACTGTAATAATGCCTTTAACTTAGAAAGGTTCTTCAATTCATGGCCAATAATGCACTCCATAATTGCTTAGTATTTATTATCGCAAACTGTAGCAATGGCTGTTATATCAAATGACTAAGCACTGCAGAAACCGATGATAGAGAGGTATAGGAGAAACTATTTAAGTACAAAGGCTCTATGTACAGAGGCAACTGACTTTTGCATCCTGTTCATCTCCCAGCTTCCTTGAATCCAGAGAAACTACTTTCCCTCATTCTTTGGGCTTCTTCTTTTAAGACATTTACTTGCAGGACAGCCATTGTCATTTGTGGTACTATAGCACAGGGTGTACCTTGTTGTCTTTTATGGTATAATGGCACAAGCTTTGCCTCTGCCCAAACCGTTGTGGGATTTCTTTGGCAATTTTATCTGGATCGATGGTGGGAAAATGTGCCAAATCTCTCTGAATCTGCTCAATTGCTTGAGGACAGCTCATCACCTCCAGCCAAACTCTCCCATCTTCCTGAGGGCAGTCACAGTTTTCATGGTAAACAGGTCCTGAGGGAAGTCACAGTTTTCATGGTAAACAGTTACTTTAAAGTTACATCATGCATTTTGTCAGAATGATCCTCCTTTCTGAATGGATGTGGGGCTTCTGTGATTCAGCAAAACAACTGTGTGTTACATAACTGTTCAAGCAAAGGACCCTGACTGTTTTAATTGGCCTCCCACATCTGGGCTCAATCTACAGGTAGTCCTTGACTTACAACAGTCCACTTAGTGACAGCTCACAATTACCACGGCATTGAAAAACGTGACTTACGATTGTTTTTCACAGTTACCACCTTTGCAGCATCCCTGTGATCCTATGAATCAAAATATCAGTTGCTTAGCAACCGGTTCATATTTATGATTGTTGCTCTGTCCCAAAGTCACATGATCCCCTTTTTGCGACTTTCTGACAAGCAAAGTCAGTGGGGAAGACTCGCCATGACCAACTCGTCACAGGACAACTCACCAGGTCCAATTCACCTCAGGAACGACAGTTGCACTAATGTTGAAGAAATAGCGGAACAGAATCATTAAGGAAAGAATGCCAAAGGAGGCACAAAATGAAATATGAATAACAAAAGTTAAATTATTTAAAATAATTGAATTGTTGTCCCAAAAATTGTCCCATGAAAAATTGGCCATGGTGAGTTGTCCTGCATTGAGTTGGCCACAATGAGTTGTCCCATTCCGCAGTAAATGCTGGTATTGGCAGAAACATAATAAATCATGGTCACATGACCCAGTGATGGAATTCTACCAGTTTCTCTACCGGTTCAGTGATCACTCACTTCACGCACACCTAACACGCACACAGCTTTCTAGGCTTTGCCACACCAATCAGCTGAGAGGATAAGGAACAGAAAAGCGCAGGAACAGGTGGGAGGGTTGATCCCGCGCTTTTCTCTTCTTTCTCCTCTCAGCTGAGTGTTTGAGCTTTCTTTTACTGCCGGTTCGGTAATACCGGGCCAAACCGGTAGCATTTCACCATTAATATGACTGCAAAACAGCCATAAATGTAGACTAATTACCGATCACCTGAAATGTGATCATGTAACTGCAGCAAGGAGATTTTAAAAAAGCTCATAAGAACCTTTTTGGGGGGAATCCACTCTAATTTCAAACAGTCACTAAGTAACTGGTCCTAAGTTGAGGACTCCCCGTATTCCTTTCTGCTCTTTCCTTTGTTCATTCATAAAAAAAGTAACATTTCTGCATTTTCAGCACCTCTCAAGTTGTAGATTCACTCTCATCTTCTCTTGGAATAGAAATTGTAGGGGAAAAGGAAAATTAAAAGAAAATATTGATTCTAAACAAGACAAACTAAACTGTAGGAGGTTTGTACATCCTTGCACTGAAGGTTACATTTTTAAAAATAATCTGGTTTCAAGCACCATTATAGCATCATCACCTTTTAAAATATATGGAGATTCAGCAACCTGTTTGCCTTTTGCCCAAACCTCAATTCTCAAGTTTTTGTAGCTTGCATACATTCTGTATCGCACAATGAAGGAGCCATCTTTCCTGTCCAATATTTGCACTCCCACTCGTGTAAATTGCTCCTCGGGTGCTGTGATCTTCACCTGAAATGCTTTTTCTCCAGGGGAGGTGGTAAATCTATCCAAGAGATAAAAACAAGACAATTATGGGAGAAGGAGAACTAAGTTTTTTTTTCCGTAGGTTCATTTCCACACATGGAAAGATTTCAGAATTCTTACCAAAAGAATGAGCCTGATATACCCTTTTCCATTCAGGCAACATTTTGATGCAGTTTCTGGCCAGATTGTACACTCTGCTAAACAAATAATTCCCACAATACTGTCCAACTATTTACTAAGTCTGCATTACTATCACTATTAATCTTCTCATCACTCCTATCCCCTCCCACTTGTGACTGTATGACTGTAACTTTGTTGCTTGTATCCTTATGATTTATATTGACTGTTTCCTAGTATGATTTGATTGCCTATTTATACTCTATGTCTATATTAAGTGTTGCACCCTATGATTCTTCATGAATGTATCTTTTCTTTTTATGGACACTGAGAGCATATGCACCAAGACAAATTCCTTATGTGTCTAATCAGACTTGGCCAATAAAAAATTCATTCATTCATTCAGTTTCCATGGTAGCTAGAAATGGTGAGAGATCTAGTCTTAACCATTCAGAAAATGCCAAGCTAGAGAAGGGTAATCTACTTTATTAAAATGCATCACAGTGTCTATAAAACTTATTTTTGACAAAATTCAAGGAATTATCTTCTATATGAATTTCTTATCAAGCTATTCCTGTATACTAAGACCATCAGAATGGTCGCAGATAACCCCCGTTAATGTTGTCTTCAGGAGTCCTGAAACCACTTGTTACACATAAATGAGCAATCTGACTTTATTGTTGAATAATCCTGATAATCCTTCCTGATAATCTTTTAAAATTATTTCTTAGAAATTCCATTTCCTCAGAACTCAGTTCAGGAAGTGGTATCCTGGGGCTACATTTCTGATATAGAAATCAAATGTCTTAAAACT
The DNA here is from genome assembly GCF_049901715.1 of Pseudonaja textilis. Classification (NCBI taxonomy): domain Eukaryota; kingdom Metazoa; phylum Chordata; class Lepidosauria; order Squamata; family Elapidae; genus Pseudonaja; species Pseudonaja textilis. The sequence goes on from NC_141997.1 coordinate 30,891,625, forward strand.
GCAGAATCAGCAGAGATACCATTGTTTCACAAACATAACAAAATCCAGATATGTGAACCTCAACTACTAAATTTAGCAAGGACCATGTCACCTGAAGCAACTGTAGGTTTGGAAATCCACACGTTGGTAGGCACCCAGGTGGAAAAAAAAACATATCTCTAAAGCTTCTGTAAGCCTAAAGCCTCTATAAAGAGATTAAATCCATAGTCTAAAATTATTTTCACTGTTGGATCCAGACCTGAACAACACGACTGAAAATAGATCATCAAATAACATTTTGAGGATAACCTAACATGCTTTCCTTTCTATATAAAATGGATATTCATTTTATATTGCTCATCGATCTAGTGAATGATGTCATTATGACACAAAACGTTACACATAAATCCAAACAACTATATAAGTCATACATGGGATAGGATTCCTAAAGATTGTGTACAATTGCATGGTTTCATATTAGACCTTGGGAATGTGCCTGGTTTTTTTGTTTCAAAGAAAAACTCAGAATCCAGTTTTTCTTGTCATCTCAAAAGTTGCCAGTTGTTTCCAAGGTCTACTACAGGTAGTTTTCGACTTACAACAGTTTGTTTAATGACCATTCAATGTTACAACCGCACTGAAAAAACATGACCGTTTCCCATGGTTACAATCTCTGCAGCATCCTCATGATCATGTGATCAAAATTCAGTTGCTAGGCAACAGGTTCAAACTTCTGACCATTGCAGTGTAACCCAGGTCATGTGATCACCTTTTGCAACCTTCTGACAAGCTAAGTCAATGGGGAAGACAGGTTCACTTAACAACCGGGTTACTAACTTATCAAGGGCAGTGACTCACTTAACAACTGTGGCAAGAAAGGTTGTAAAATGGAGCAAAATTCACTTAACAAATGTCTCACTTAGCAACAGAAAAGTTGGGCTCAGTTGCGGTCGTAAATGGAGGACTACCTGCATATGAGTTTAGGTAGCTATACGAATACAGAAGTTTAAGCTGGAGTTTAAGTAAGCAGATATACAATGGTTAAGCTACAAAAAAAGCCCTACCCACATTGTCACCCGCAGGTCTACAGTGGAATCATATTAACCTTGAATTGTTTTACAGACCTCTTTCCTGTATCTCCCCATCATTTAAAAAGCCGTTATCTAAAGAAACGGTGCTTACCTTTTCCCTTCAGTATCCACAGCCTGGATATAAAAATATCGAGCAGGAAGAACAACTCCTGCTCTCAGTCCAGGTCCCCATAGTAAACTTCTTTCCGGACTTAGCTGGGCTCCATGAAGTGATTCACATATTACAGAGATTGTCCCCAGAGCTAAAAAGCAAGTCAGCCAAATGCTAAACATTTACAGGTTTTCCTTTTTTAAGAAACAAAGCAAACCAAATGCCAGGCAGAGGAGCGGGAAGCCCAGGCGAACTGCTTTGTTAGGTAAAAGTGAGCAGAACTATGCACTATGTGGTTCTCTCTAAATATTTCCTCAGCCACACACCATTTCCTGATGCTTTCTTAAATGTACGCTCCAATCCTTCCCAAGCGTCCTTTGAAAAATTCCTATCCAATCATTTCAAGTTAATTTAAAAAAAAAAAAATCTAGAAGTGAATGTCTGGTTTTGCTCTGAATAACTTAGGAGAAAGAGGGGATAATGAACAAAAGCTGTATCCCAATTCCTTTGTTTTTTTTTTTGCCTGTGCAGCCTTTCACTCTTTTTTCTTCAGTAACATCTTACAATCACTGCCAAGCCCAAAGGGGTGGAGAAGGGAAAGGAATAGGATCATTGGTCCAAGAAAACTTCTTCCGAAGGAAAAAATCACACAGGGAGCCACTTCCCAGGTTCATCAGTAATGCTGGGAATTGTAGTCCAATGGTATCGGGAAATTTGGAAGAGTTTATATAGGCAGAAAAAAAACCTGATGGAATTTAGGGAAATCGGATTCTTTTTTTTTATATTAAAAAAACACTTTAATAATGCCAAAAAAGCATCTTACTGCTTAAAAGCTCCCAATTTTGCAGCAGTAAAAGATGTTAGAGAATCTCACGATGATTTAGTTTATTATCTAAAGAACATAAAATCACAGGAGCAGAGACACAGGAGCCCACATGCCTGATGTAATTTGAGTTTTAAATTAAAAGCATATTGGCAAGATCTTGTAAAAGGCTACTGTGTTTGCAAGCTTACCACCGACAGTTTTGCCTCGCTTGCAGGCTAGGAAGCATGGCGTTCAACCAGGTTGATGGGTATCTTTAAAAAAGGAATATAATGGCTTAAACAAACATATTACAATCCGGATCTCTCCTTTATCTCTTCAGCTTCTCCTCGCTGTTCAGCTATTACCCTACCCTAATTTGGGAGCACTGAATTAAGCTATTTTTCAAGCAGCCACAAAGAGGATCGTGCTAAAAAAAAAGGTGCATCTCAAGATCTTTAAAGTGATTTTTGTTCCCCTAGACAAGACTGCAGCCTCGGGAAATCCAATCGATCCTCCTACCGCACTCTTAATTCGCATTCATATGCAGTACCGATGAACAAAAATTTCTACACCGCCCCAAGCAAAAGGATTCTTGCCATCCGACTTCCTTCAGTGACCGGTTACCTCTCACCCGAAGAAGCACCGATCATCATTCGAGGATTAAAGAGAGGCGGGAATCCTTTGCGTTAAAGGGATCTTCCACAACCTTGGCCCCCTTTTAAGACTTGTGGACTTCAACTCCCAGAATTCCTCACCCAACCATGTTGGCTGGGGAATTCTGGGAGTTGAAGTCCACAAACTTTAAAGTTACCGAGGTTGGCAGTCCCTCCCCTCCCCCCCCCCACCCCGCTACTGCTCGCAAGCCGAAACCAATCAGATCCCGACTTTTCAGCACGCGCCAGAAGGACGAGCAAGGTAATTGGCAAAAAGGTCCAACATACGTCACTTCTCTGGCGAATTAGAAAAGAGTAGCTCGATGCCAATCAAGATGCACAATTGCCACCCCGGGAAAAAGGGCGTGGTTTACGGGGGAGCGCGCGCGTTAGGCGAGAGCTCGGTGACGCGCATGCGCGCCCTTGCACAAATTGGAAGAGCTATTGCCGTTAGCAAGCAGGTAAAAAAGATGGAGAACGGTAGGGACAGGCGCAATATGATATGGTAGAAGATCTTGAGAGCCTGCTTATTTATTTATATTTATATACATATTATATATTTAAATTACGGAGTTGCTGGTGTGCTAATCATTTACAGAAAAGGAGAAGAGAAGCAGGCGAGCGCCTGGAGTAAGTAAGGACAGACAAATTTCTTGTGCTTCTTCATTCTTTTGCCGGGAGCAGAAACCCGGGATGCAATCAAAGGTGGATAGAGATGTTATCCTATAAGGAAGGGCGTGGATGCATTTCAGGGAGAATCTGAAAAAGTAAGAGTCGGAGCTCCCTTGAAATAACAGTAGTACATCTTGCAGAGGAAATGCAAGAACAATGCAACAGAACGTAATCGCATGTTGGCCCTCCAGGTGTGGCTGAGCCACAATTTCCAACAACAACACAAGCCGGCGTTGCCAACTATGGGGGGAAACGCTGCGAGAGGAGAGCTAGCCACATCTTGGACAAAAGCATGCACGCAGGGCTTATCCATTGCACCGTCTCCCATTGGAGCACAAAACCTTTGGTAGGTGCCACTTTTGGAATGTGCAGTTGAGGAAGCCCTTGCTTCCATTCCTATTCAATGTTAGCGTTGAGTTTCAGGTGCACGTGGTTGCCTCTGGTATTGCTGCAAAACCATAGCAGCAGGGTAGAGGATAAATGGATTATTTTACTCCTTTGACAGTATGCTTAGGGGAAAGATTTGGGGTGATGGCTGATAAATAAACAGGTCTTGTTGCTATGCTGGTCTGGAAAAGTGGTCTTTTTGTAGGCTAATATTTTTTGTGGTTTCTTGGGGATGTTCTGTATGTTTGAAAATAAAATGCTGGATCTGCTGGACTGTTGACTGTTCTAATTGGAAACTATAATCCTTTAGTTATTTCTACTGTAGAATATTATCTATATTCTCTTTCTGTTTGTCTAGACAAGCAGTGTTGAACTGAGTGGTTTCTGAACACTTACCATTGCCTTTCAAACTGCACAGTATTTTCATCTTGGAGAGGATTTAATAAAGCTTGCAGAATTAGTGAAAGGAATTACTCAGTAATGGATCAAAAACAGACATCTGATTCTGATACCTTTTAAATGTGTTTGAATCAAAATACTTAGCACTCCCAGCACTTTTGAGCACAAGTTCAAAGAACTCTTTATTTAAAGCATTTAGGGTATTTTAAACTTAAATAATGGATGGGAAGGATATGTGTTAAAAAGCTGATAAAAGATTAGATGGGATGTAGGATAAAATATCCCTTTGAATTAAACTATAGGAAATGTGATGCACAAAGTGAAATATTTTTCCACATATGTGTTAAATCCTGAGATTTCTTTTAAGATGAAAAGGTGATTATATGGCTTTTAAAATGACATTTAGTGTAATGTTTCTGGAGTCGGAAAGGTTAATTCGATTTGTACCCACCATGCTATATAGCAGCAGTCGCCAACCGGTGGGCCACGACCCCCCTAAAGCAATTAATCCAAGGCTGTGCCACCCACATGGCCCGTGGGAACCCTCCCCACCCACTCACTCCTTACCCGGCAAACTTGTCTGCTAAGTTGCTATTTTTCCTTTTTCCGGCTATCAGCTATTCTGCTGTGCCTGGAGATTTAGATTAGCTAGGAAGCAGGAAATGATTGGATTTCTTGCTTTCTAGCTAGTCTTTAAGTCTTCGGCTCTGCTTTTAAACACACCTGAACCTCCCTTAGGACTGAAGGTTCTATTATTCAGTACAGACATAAAAAAAAATCAATATTTACATACATGGTGTGTTGTGAGTTAATTTTGTGAGTTTGCTTGCAAGCAAATTTTATGTGACAGACTGAGCTAGCCAATGGCAGATAAAATAGATCTCTGAATGAATCTGTGATTCTGTGAGTGACTCAATCTGCCTGCCTGCTTTGCCTGATTTTGAGTAAAAGTTGCTCTTTTTTTATAAAAAATTCAATATTTATATAAATATTTATAATATTTACATACAAGCCATGCCCAGCCAATCACATGACCACCAAGCCACACCCACAAATTAGGCCATGCCCACAGAACCAGTTAGTGGTCCCTGGGATTTAAAATTATGGGTTTGGTGGTCCCTGAGGTCCAAAAGGTTGGCGACCCCTACTATATAGGATTTCTGAATTCAGAACTGTCTAATCTCTACTTTGTCAATTAATAGGGTAGTTTCTACTTCATGGCAAACTATAGACAAAAAGGGTTATGCATAGTTAAAACTAGTAAGATATGAAAAATGTTGACTGATTACTTTTATGAACCTATTTGATAGGTCACTAGGTTAGATTAGCTTCATTATTAAAACAGTTCTTAATTTAGTGCAAGAGCACTTGTTTGAAATCACAGTAAGTTTTGATTGATTATGTGCCATCAGGTTGCTTTCAACTTCTGGCAACAACATCCATATCCTTTCTCCATGACAGTATGTTCCTAACCTAGTCCTCTGGATCTTCCATCAGAATACCTGTTCCCATTGTAATTGAGTCTATCCACCTGACACCAGTAAAAATCGATGTTGCAAATTTTCCACATATAAGTTCTGGCACTAACCATTTAACTTGGATAGCATTGCATTTCTGGACAGACCTTCCAGGACCATTAAACAATGCTATCATATAGACATGGGCACCATCACTAAAAAAACCTTTGTTAGCTACCTTCCTTGCCTAATTCATGGATCAGCTAAGGAAGAGTTTCATCTGAAGATCTTTGGGCCCTGATTGATAAATTAGGGAGGAAATGTACTTTCAGTTGGTTTAAAACAACTTAAATATTTAAATAGAAATCTTCGCTTGACTTTTACATCTTCTTAGTTGAGCCTGAAATTCATATACGTTCCTCTCAAAACATGTATAAGATAAGAAAAAAATTGATGATGTGGACAAGCCCTTAGTTTTTGTTAGAAATATTTTTTGTACTTTGGATTTTTAGCTAAAAGATGTTTTCCTTTTCATTTCAGAAAATTTGAAATACATCTTGAAAATCTTGAATAAGTGTAAACTATGTTTGAGTGCACAAAAAAGATTTGATGTACCTTCCTCATCTGGGAAGAAGAAACTACAGGTCATTCAATGCCTAACATTGAAGACTCTCAATTGGAGAGTGATTCTGAAGAAAATGAGCCCAGAACTGGAAGGAAGACTTCAGAAGTTAATCTTCACGGTACTGTGAAATCATTTTGTGCTCCAGGTACCTCAGGGGCCTCTCTGAGTTCTGGTGGAGACAGGCATTATCCATGGGGATGTCCTGTGACTCACACCCGAGAAAAGTTTTATACCATTTGTTCGGACTACGCTTTTTTAAATAGGGTAACATCTATCTGCAAAAGCCCAAGTGCTACAGTGAGTGCCTGCTTACAAGATGGTTCTGCCTTAAATGATGGAAATAATTCTGCTTTTATTAGTGTTCGAACTGGACCTTCAGATATAGTTTACAACGATGATTCTAACCTGGAAAGTTTATCTATTAGTCTTGGAAAACTGCCATTGGCATGGGAAATTGATAAGTCTGAATTCAGTGATACATCCCCAGATTTGAAAAATCGAGCAGGTACATTTGTCATTTTATTTAAGCATTCTAGATCATCTTTCTTATTCTAAGAAATGAAAATATTTTTTTCCTGCCATTTTGTTGTTAGTTTATATATTAAGTACTATTACAGTTTCAATATTTAAGAAACAACTGTAGTTATATAAATAAAAGATGTTTAATTTGCCAAAATCATATCTTGAACCTAATTTTATTAGTTTACATGCTCACCATTCACAACTGCAGTGTTCGAGTGGAATTAGGTTTTCTTTCCTATTCCTGGCATTATCAACTTACTTATTTAGATAGAAAATAATATTGCTACGATTCTAGTAATAAAGTTCCTCAAATCCTTAAAGAGGTGTACAAATAAAATAGGATCTTGCAATCCAATAAAATTGGATTGCAGTCATAAGTAGCATATGTAAGTCACCATTTGTACACAACCTCAAAAGTAAAAGACAAATGTTTGCCTTAAAATCTGCTACTGCACCTTCTAAATTTATGGTATTTTAACTAATAACGTCATTTCCCAAAGAGCTTGCAGATTCAAGTTTGACAATAGAAGTCCCAGTGGAAGGAAGAAAGCGTGACTACTATATTACAGGGTAAAAATATGCATACAATATCATGGAACATATGGAGGCATTGAATATGCCAAAAAGAGAATACTATTCAGTACTGAACTGGAAAAAAAATGTATTGAGGGAGAGGGGTTAAAAACATACGCTGCTTTAATATCCTGAATATTTAGAAATAATCTCTTTAATTTATTTACAGGGAACATGAAGAAACAAGGAAGCAAGAAAACTGTTGTAGATAAAAAAAGTAAACAATACAGGGAATGTCCACAGCATTATACCCTTGAAGAATTAAAGCCACGGAAAGTGTTAGATCTCCGGAGATGGTAGTATTTGAAAACATTGGTATTACGATAGTTCTGTATGGCTGAATACTTTAACACTGGTTAAATATTTTTTTAATAATTGGAGAATCATTTTGGGGGGACTGTGGCATCTAAGTTCCATGATGGCAGGGAATGAAGACATTTTTGTCGGAGGAAATTGAGATGCATAAAAGTGCAACATACTCTATGCCTCCTGGTTTTCATTACAGCATATGAAAATTTGCCTATGAAAAATTTGTTTTAAAGGTACTGCATAAGTCGCCCGCAATATAAAACTTCCTGTGGGATTTCTTCTCTGGTCTCATGCTGGAATTTCCTATATAGCACAATGGGAACTGGAAAGTAAGTTATCTTTCAGTATATTAAATATGTTCTTTTGGGGATCTAGTGAAGCTTTCGTTGCCGTTTAGTGTACTTAAGATGCAACTTAGTCTTTGTTTTCTACAATTGCTTATATTCTGAACTTTTTGATTTCTAAATCCAGTTTACCACCTATTACTCAAGAAGAGGCTTTGCATATATTGGGCATTCAACCACCTTTTGAAGAGATAAGATTTGGTCCATTTACTGGAAATACTACGTTAATGAGGTAAAAACTTTTTTTCCCCAGTATATTAGTTTGTAATATAAAATACAAAAGCCGATAATAGGAAAAGTAGGGGAGGGAAAAGGGAAGAGAAAAATGTAGTCTAGAGAAGAAGGTATTGACTTCCGACTCCCTTTGGTAAGGTAGAATAAGTAACATCGAACATCAACTTTTTACTTTTATACAATAGTATAAACAAACAATTTCTATAACAACAAATCTATCTAATTAAAAAAATCCAAAATCAAAGTTTTATTTTTTTTTCACCTCAAGCACCAAGTCCAGAAGCTGTTTCCAAGTAAAAACAAAAGTAGATGGTTTTTTTTTTCCTTTTTATTTAAGCAGTCAATTTAGCCATCTCTGCTAAAAACTATTCTGGAACTCATTTTCCTAATGTGGAATGTAGAAAATTGGGCTTGCCATTCTATAGCATGCTCATTAGCTTATTTCTAAGAAACCATGAGTAGAAATGTAGATAAACAATCTTAATAAACGTAGTCCTTGACTTAAAATCACAATTGAGCACAAAATTTATGTTGCTAAGCAAAACCTCCGTTAAGTGAACTTTGCCCCATTTTACAACATTTCTTGCCACTGTTGTTAAATGAATCACTACAGTTGTTAAGTTAGTAACATGGTTGTTAAGTGAATCTGGCTTCCCCGTTGACTTTGCTTGTCAAAAGGTTGCAAAAGGTGATCACATAACCTTGGGACATTGCATTTGTCATAAATATGAATCGGTTGCCAAGCATCTGAATTCTGATCACGTGAGCATGGTCATTTGAAAAACAATTGTGTCACTTTTTTTCAGTCCCGTTGGAACTTTGAAGGGTCACTGAACGAGCTGTTATAAGTCCAGGACCATCTCTAGACTCTTTTAAACGCAATAAATTCTAACCTATAAGCAGATTTATTTGTAGTAGTAATGGTTTTGACACAGGACTGACCTGCATTTGAGCCATATAGAAAAAAGCAGGAAGCCTTGATTGTCATTGATAGAATTATTTTTGTGAGAGGAATAGGACAAAAGGGAGAGGGAAGGGTTTAGGATTATAAAATAATTTGGCTAAACAAAAAAAATATGAAGATTAGAAAAAGTTGTTTGAAAGAGGGCGTTCTAGAGTGAAATCAGAAGAAAAGAATGTTTGAATTTTGGAATGTTAATCCTCAAAATGAGAAAGAAACAAATGGGCCCATAATTCGAAACAAGGGTATTTGAGGTCAATGTGTTTATTAGCTTATTAGTATTATACCTCTAAGAAGAAATACTTTAAAACAAACACAGATTGCAATCCCAATTATAATTGTTCTATATATCTGACTAAGGAAGAATTGGAATATTAGCCATGTCATATGTGTGTGTCAGGAGAAATATTTTTTTATTGTTTAATTGCTAATTTACATTTGAAATAGACAGTTTGGCACTTTGTACTTTTCAGGTGGTTCAGACAAATTAATGATTATTTCCATGTAAAGGGATGTTCTTATTTTCTCTATAAACCTCATGGGAAGTATAAGACTGCTGGAGAAACGGGTAAGAAGGCAATTTTAATGACATGATTAATTCTTTGTATCTGTTAAAAGAGCAGGACGAAATGGGTGTAGGGTCTGTTTATTTTTCACAATTGGTTTCATATCTATTTTTGAATTTGTATAGGCTTTTTTAAAGGATTGACATACTGTATTTTTCCTGGGATTTTGTGTTCCCAATTGCCAGCTGAATATGGAGAAAAGGCAGTTTTCTATTTCTTTGGCTTGTTTTTGCTGAACATCTGTTACAAGAGTTCTTTACCTCAGGAAAGGAGAATTGTGTAATAGTGGCAATGGAGAGATGGAGCCACATTTGCACTCTTCCACCCACTTTGGTTGTAGATATTGTAACTCACTTGAAATTTTCTGGCAGGAAAATTTGCTTCTAACTGACCAGGGTTTTTGTTTGAGAGGGGTTTAAATTGCAGGTAGTCATCATTTAACGATGACAATTGGGATCAAAAGTGCTGTGTCATTAAGTGAAGCAGTTGCTTAGTGAGATCACAGAATTATACTTTCCTTTCCCCCACCCCTCTTTGCAATGCTGACCCTGTTGCTGGGATAATTAGCAAGAAGGCAGCTAATATTTGTATTTACCTCCATTGGAGAGGAAGGGATGAAAAGAGAGGAAGCAGGCACCTAAGGGGGAATATACATTGAAAGAAATGTGCTGGCATTAAGCATGCTACACAACCATGACTTGTGGCTGCAGGTTCCCAGTACATTGCTTTCAATGTGTATTCCCCATTGAGTGCTGTTTATAATCCGTTCTCCAATCTCAACACTGCAGGGCGGGGTGGGGAGAGAAAATAGGCCAGGCCCAAGGCAATGCATACTGATTATAATAGTGATCAAATAACTAAGGAACACAGTGAAGATCAAATATGCAGCTATTGGTCATAATTGAACTGGCATCCTTGAGTCTCAAGAGACTATGGTATCATGCTATTAAACCGGTAACTGCCATTTCCAATGTTTCAATGCTGTATACAAAGCTGGAATGTCCTCTCCAGAGCACAAGGCCTGGGTAATTTAATATGGAGGATAAACTGTTGCCCAGCAACAGATCCCCCCCCCTCCACATCACTGAAATAGTCTATGGAACGGCAGAGCCGATACGATTAGTTCCAGCTGCGTCGCAGGAGTTACCAGAATGTGATTGTATACAGTCACAAACTGTTTCCGGGACTCCGGTTCTGGATTTTGCCTCGAGGTTGACTCCAGAAGCCTTTTCTAATAATAGATATAGCCACAAGGCAGTGGAGGTTTGAAATCAGAGTTTCCCTTCTCCTAGAAGATGGTTCTACCATTTTATCTGCTGTTGGGACATAAAGCCCTCTTCTGCCTTCAAAACTGTTGACCATCTTCTCCTGTATCCCTGGAAAGGGGCCCTTACAAGATGCAACCAGACAGGGCAGCTGGACCATGGTTTTTTAAGGAGGTATTACTCCTCTGGTCATAAGGTTTTGTTTTTCAGCACTGCTGAATACAGCAGTCACTAAGCAAGGACTACCTATACGTTACTACATTGTTTTGCGTTATATTATATTGATTACAGAGTTCCTGAAACAAAGTTAATAGTTTTATCATTTAAAAAAAGAATATTAAACCTAAAAGTGTGCATCTTAACATTCAATAACATATCTTCATAATGTTTTAATTTATTTTTAATTTGTAGCTTCGGGAGCTTTAACAAAATTAACACAAGGGCTGCGAGATGAATCAATGGCATATATTTATCATTGCCAAAATCATTATTTTTGTCCAATTGGATTTGAAGCAACTCCAATAAAGCCGAGCAAAGCATATAAGTAAGACCCTCAAAATCTACTTGGTTTTATCAGTGGGACCAACACAGCTGCAATCATCCTATAAAAAGTGAATCTAATTGCTCGTATTAATATAGCCTTATCAGCAAACATGGAATGCAGTATCATATAGTTTATTTTCGTGGATTGGTTTATCTGCATTAATCACTAGGTGGCAATATTTCTTCATATACAATTTTTCAAAATAGGAGCAAGATTAATTTAAACTGCAAATCTTGTTCTACAAGAACTATCTCTCATGCAGTACTTTGGATAAATTGCTTGTCGCCAAACAAGTCTGAATGACCATGAATTTGTATAATAAATGTATTGATTTATTTATTTCAGCTGTATCTAAATGTCTAACTCATGTTGCATTTGATATACCGTATTTTTCGCACTATAAGATGCTCCAGACTATAAGATGCATATTAGCTTTAGAGGAAGGAAACAAGAAAAAAAAATCTGCCTCTGCCTCCCAACATCCATTGGTATTCCATCTGGCTAGCATCCTTGCAGCAGATAACAAACAGCCTGCCTCCACTGTGTCCGCGGCCTCCACCGAGAAACACTGCAGCCTTCGCTGCTGAGCAGCTGGTTGGCAGTTGGATCAGCCTCCCAGAATACCGCCAATCAGCTGTTCTAGGCAGTGGGGATCACCACCACCAATGGCTGCTACCACCCATTCGCCGGTGGTAGGCGGCGGCAATCCCCACTGCCTAGAGCAGCTGATTGGCGGTATTTCAGGAGGCTGATCCAACTGTCAATCAGCTGATTGGCAGTGAAGGCTCCAGTGTTCCCTGGCGGCGGCAACAAATACTACTGCAGCAGCAACCCCGCTATCCCCCTCACCGCAATATTTGCTCTATAAAATGCATAGACATTTCCACCCACTTTTTGGGGGGTGGGGAAGTGTGTCTTATAGTGCGAAAAATACGGGTAAGTCTTGCTTCCTTCATTTGGAAGAATAGCCTTTTAAAGTCTTAATTAAAAATCCTTGAATGTTATTTTTTTAATAAAAGGTGTTTTTTTTAATTAGGTGACTCAATCCAATTCCATTAGTTTTACTTCTACTAAAAATAGATATATTAGTTTGCGTGAACCCACATTTGTGGGAATCCCGATTCTTTCCTTAAAAGTACACCCAAATGAGATTTTACCTTTGCTTTGACCTTTAACTTATTACAAGGGCAGAAAACAGTGTTTGTACAGAGATTATAAAGCACCGTATTTTATGTATGATTTTTTGCATTTATATACTAAAAAAAAAGCCCTAACTCATTGCAGGAAATTAGGGACTTAAAAAGACCTTAAAAGCCATTGAATCCACCCTACTGCAGAAACACCCTACTGCTGCTGCCATCTTTCTGAGTAGGAATAAATATGAATTCTAGAGCAGATATATTTCAGTCTATGCAGAAATACCTAGAGAAGGAGTACAATTGTTGAAACTTAGCCAGTCTCTCAAAGAATACATTTGTTATTTTAACTAACACAAAAGTAACATGCTCTCTGTGCATACAGAGCAGTTTGGGTTAAGTTTGCAAATACTTCATATATTTTGAAAGCTGCTTCTTATGATAAACATTTTGTCTTATCATTTTTGTGCACCAGAGGATATCTCTTACAGCAAGATGTAGAACATTGGATACTCATTGGGGAGCCAAGCAGAAAACACCCCACCATTCACTGCAAAAAGTAAGTTAGCACCCCCTAGTAAACTCAAAAGATCATATAATTTAAAAGATATTCAGATAAGGAGTATTCTTTTGGCATCCACAAATGCTCATATGAACACCGATTCCTAGATGAATACGTGTAAGATACAAATTCCCAAATAGACTAGAGAATATATTGAAACTTCAAAATTTGCATGTTCTAGCTGAGATTTCTTTTCTACGGAGCTAATATTTCATCCATCTCCCAAAGTGAGTGCTATTCTCACATGTGTCTTCTAATTGAAAGCATTGAGAATCAGATTTTGAGGGCAAAAAATACACTTACCTTGGGAATGGAAGAAAGTGGGCATTCGCTTTAGATGCTAATGAAATGGTTTAGTTTGTGGAAACTTGAAAACAGTTCTTCATATTTGCTTTTGGGTGTCACTTAGTTTTGAACCTTAGTTCCCAGATTTGCATTATTAATATTAATGACATTAACTGAGACCATTTCTAGAGATATAAAAAGTTCAGAAAGTAGACCATGGCCCATTCTTGATAAACCAGATCATTGTGGGATGGATGGTCCTGCTACTGGATGGATTGACAGCTGGCTGAACAAGTAATAGTCAAACAATGGTCCTTAATTGGTTTGCTTCCATATGGGAGGGAGGTTGGAGTACTCTGGAGTTCTGTCCTGGACCCAAAATTCTTCAATACCTTCATAAATGACTTAGATGAGGGAATAAAAGGGATGCTATTAACATTTGGGAGATTGCTAACACTCCAGAAAACAGGTTGAAGTTTTAAAAGGATCTTGATAGACTTGCATATCTGGCTCAATCCAACAAAATAATAGTGCAAAATGTAAAGTTTGGAATTCAAACAGGAAAAAACAGACGCCCAGGTAGAAAATAGGTGGTGTAGTATGTCACATTTTGATCACCACAATAAAAAAAATTTTTTTTGAGAAAAGGAAAGAATGCAGAGAAAGGAGAGATCAGGGGCCAGTCCCATGAAGAGCAGTTAAAGAAACTTAATGTGTTTAATCTAAAGAAGTGATGATATAAGAGGTCACATGGTATAATTCTTTCAATATATGAAGGAATGAAATAAAGCACCTAGAGTCTTGCATTTGAGATGGGGGCCACGTACCATAAAATAAATACATACTTACATAATGCCAATGGGTGGAAATTTAACTTACCGTATTTTTTCGGACTATAAGATGTACCTAGGTTTAGAGAAGGAAAACAAGAAAAGAATAGTTTTTTACGTTTGCGGGTCCCGTTTTGCCCTCCTCGGCATTAGGGAGGCTGAAAACGGGATGCACAGTTTGGGAGGCCAAAAATGGGCCCATGTTTGGCCTGCAGAGGAGAGATGACAAGTTCTGGAGAACAGGTAGTGGAAATTTTGAGTAGTTCAGAGAATTGGTAAATACGACCTCTGGTTGGCCCCACCCCATCTATTCGCTGCCTCCCAAATCCCTGCTGATCGGCTGGGTCTTCTTTTGTTGCCCTGCACAGGAGAACGGAGCTGGAAAGCAGGTTATTGGGGTGGGGTGGAAATGGCGATTTTACAGTATTCTTCCCCTGCCATGCCCACCAAGCCATGCCCACAGAACCGGTAGTAAAAAAAAGTTGAATCCACCACTGCTGCAGAGTGTTTCTGGATTCCAGGGAGGGCAAAAATGGGACCCGCTGAGGGTTTGGGAAGCCAAAAACAGGCCCGTATTCGCTCTATAAGCCACACAGACATTTCCACCCACTTTTGGGGGGCGGGGTGAGTACGACTTATAGCTATCTTAGATAACATTTTCTAGCTGCCACTGTATAAAATGGAAGTATGAATAAGGATCTATTTATAAAACGCCCTTGGCAATATTATTTAGATTGACCGTAAAATTTACTTAAGGGCTAGGTATCCGATGGCTGCTTTTAAGAAGTAATTAAAAACATCAGCTAGTCCAGAAAAAATATTTACTAGTCCAGCAGAATATTTATTGATTGCAGTTATTACGTGAAGTATGAGACCCACAGTTAACATCGCAAATTGCACACCTTTTCTGCTGGCAGTTCAGAAACAAATTTCAGTTGTAAACTATATGATTTTAAACCAGACTTCTAAAAATCAAATTCTTGCTTATAAATCTGCCTGACCTGTAAGGTCTTTGAGAATGAACATTTTGGGTTCTTATTAAGATCAGAAGCATATTTGATGGCTGTCTATGAATGGAAGCATTTGCATCACTTTGGAAGTTCTTCAAATTAGGTATCTATATTAATCTTTCCCATGGTTGAATTTCTATTTTACCAACAAAGAAATAAAAGGAGACTAGTAGAGAACTATTTTAAGCTAATTAGCTCTCATCAGCTAGCTGGAACCCTTCTGGGATCTTTCCCATGCTTTTTATATATAAAGCCAAAATAAATTTGTGGGGGGGAAAAGAGGATAGTAAAGTGGTGTTATTTACTAAATGAATCAAAGGACTAGAACTCCTGGCTTTCATTTTAGAAAAATGTCAGTATTTGCTACATACTGTACAGAATAGTTTACTTAAGTATGAATTTTTGTCTATCTAGGATTAACTAATAAGCACAGTATTCCAAATTTTGTTGCATTTGTGAACCTCTTTCCATCTTACTGTGTGTAGGTGGGCAGACATTGTAACAGATTTGAACACTCAGAATCCTGAATACTTAGATATTAGGCACTTGGAAAGAGGTCTTCAGTATCGGAAGACAAAAAAGGTAAGAATGTTTAAAACCATGAAGATCTCTACTGTTGATGCAGTTTTGTAAAGGTGGTAGAATAGGACAGCTGCTTCTAAAATCTACTATCATTTGCTATTGTCATGTAATCATCATGTAATGTCACAAGACTGTAATTTATGAATCAGGGCTGCATTTTGAAAACATTTTACTAGATTTTTAAATACCTAGAACCAACAATGGATGATGAGAAAATGTAGCTATGTGGATTGAAAAAAGCACAAAAATCTAAAATGGGGAATCGCATGTAAAACCTGCCAATTAAAATAATGTTAGACTCTTAACATTGAATAAATTGCTATTGTAACTGTCTATGGAAATTCTCAATCATCCAGGTTACATTTGAACCACGGTGGGGCAGTGGTTAGAGTGCAGTACTGCAGGCTACTTCTGCTGACTGCCGGCTGCCTGCAATTTGGCAGTTCAAATCTCACCAGTTTCAAGGTTGATTCAGGCTTCCATCCTTCTGAAGTCAGTAAAATGAGGACCCAGATTGTTGGGGGCAATAGGCTGACTCTGTCACATAGAGAGGCCTGTAAAAGCACTGTAAAGCAGTATATAAGTCTTAAGTGCTACTGCTATTTGTCCCATAGGTACTTTTTCAAAAGGCAACTGGACTTCCTTAGTCTTTCTTTCCTTGAAAACGTTTTGCCACTTCTTCAATCCAGCTTCTTAAGTTTTATTGTAGCCACAGATTGTATTCAGTAAAGAATTCTAACCAGTGCAAAATACAAAGAAAGCATTAATTCAAATGAATAGTGAACTTGCTTAATATATGGAGAAGTGTTATTTTAACAAACATGGCGTACATTTTAGGTAGGAGGGAATCTACACTGTATCATTGCTCTTCAGAGGTTTAATTGGCATCGGTTTGGACCTTGGAATTTCCCACTTGGAAATGTTCAGCAAGAACCACAGCCTCCATCTCCAACTCAGGGCTTAGCCAAATCTGAGAGTGAAGACAACATCACCAAGAAGCGACATGGGCGCCTTGGGCGATCATTCAGTGCTAACTTCCATCAAGTTTCTGTTTGGAGGAAACTCTCTCATCTTCATGAAAGGCAGAATAGTGGCCTTCAACGTTATGCCAACTGTGATGGGAAAGACTAAAATGGACAGCTTTTTCATCTGTGCTACTGTGATACATTCCTAAAATATGGTAATAACTTATTATGCACAGAAACGAATGTAGGGAAATTTCATATAAAATTCTTAGGAATGTTTACTATTTCAGTATGTAATTGGTATATAATACTAATAAGTTGTTATTGTTATATATTGGGAATAACAAGAAAAGTTAGTTAAAAGATAAGCACAGAATACCAGTTATGGGCAATCTAGTATAATGGCTAATTGGTTTATGTTTCAGACTAAGAAATCAGAACAGGTGTGGATCAAATTCATTTGTGGGCAGGAGAGTTTGTTATGTGATACAAAGCATGAGATTATTACCTTCCCAAATTATTTATTAATTGCAAACTATATAATGATGACAAATGTATAAAATATATTTGCTTTTAAGTGTTTTCAAAAATGCAATAAATTATGGTACAATTCAGAACTGACAAAACACTAAATGTCAATACATAATTAATTGATGATCTGTTGATCAATGGAAATATTGTTCTATACAGTTTAAGCTGTTTGAGTTGGCAGTTCGTTGTTAACAGGCAAGAAACCTGTGGAAAGAGAAGGTAACTATCTGTTTCTTTTAGAATTGGTCTAGTATAAACAAAAACCACCACTGCCAGTCATATTCTTTTTGTGTGACCTGAATTCAGTTCTCAGTTGATTGGCTCCTTTTAAAGAAACCTCTCAGACTCATTTCATATGGTTGTCCAGTAAATACCACAACTTTCTGTCGTGGGCTGCAGTGATTTCTTGTAATATTTGAATTCTCTTTCACTTCACAACTTTTGTTTGATTGTCAAGGAAGATGTTTAAGTGCCCAAATAAACTGGCAGCCGTAGCAATATACCTCTTCAGAGCACTCTTTGTAACTACTTTTTTCAAATGATCATATCAAATAGTTTTATTTGGAAGTATAATATTGGTTCTCATGGAAAAAACATTTTAATAAAAAACGGTGTTTTTCCATTGATTATCTTCTTGTTCTTTAAATGTGCATGTTTGACTTTTGGTTATGCAAAACTGGAGACAATAAAAATGTAGGATTATTTTATCCAAGTTTTGGATAAACTTTTTTTATCTATGCTTTTAGAAACTTGGTACTAAATATCAGTTGTTTATATCCCTCTGTAAGATAACAAGATTTTCCCTGTGAAATGAGTTGGCCCAAATGAGAAAAAAGTTTCTACTTCCCGAAAACATGAACTAACTAAAACTTGGTTTTGTGTGTATTCGCCCACAAACTGTTTTGATTATCCTATTCATTCTTTTTATGAGATGTCCCTATAGCAACAGGAAAACATGCAACATTCTTGTAACCTGTAGCAGGAATTCAAACGCAGAAATAAGCTAAGATCTTTCTTTACATCTATTTAGAAGGATAATAACTGCATGAAGATTGGCACAAAGAAGATAGCAAAGCATATGTGCATTCTTGATTCATTCTTCCAGTTATACAAAGATTGACTCATTCAGATCTGGGAATGGTGTCATTTTCCTTCCAACACAATTAAGCCAAAGATAAACCTCTTTAATGCAGAATATAAGTAAGATCAGTGTCTGAGCTATGGAACCATGGTTTATGACTGAGCAAATCTTTTCCTTAGCTTGGGTGAAGGGGAAAATAACTTTCAATTGCTGAGACTTTAGTCATTCCTAATTGAACCCACATATTTTTTAGTTAAAATGCTTTTTTAGTTAAAAATGCTTCAGAGTTGTGTCCATCCTCAACCACAGCCTGACACATCTTTTGCAGCAAAGATGGGGAATCACTAGTGGCCTCCAGGGCCACAAGACTCTTGGTCCTGCATAAGTGTCGCTAGGATAGGCTCACAACCCATTCTCTTGTGATTGAACAAGGGTCTTCAAACTTGGCAAGTTTAAAACTTGTGGAGTTCAACTCCCAGAATTCCTGAGCTAACATGACTGGAGGAGGAATTCTGGGAGTTGAAGTCCACAAGTCTTAAAGCTGTCAAGTTTGAAGACCCCTATGATAGAAGAATGAAAGCCCTGACCAAATCTGTAGGACCAGGGGAAACTGCCTCCTGCTTACCAGCTCAAAAAAAGCAGGTAGTTGCTTCTACCTGTTATTCTGGCAACTTTCTCTAATAAGGGTAAGGATCTCTTGGGTCTGAGGAGCATGCTTGTTACTGTGAATGGCATTACACTGAAATATTGGACTGGCTTTGAGGAGACCCAGGTTCAAGCCAGTTGTCAGCCATGAAAACTCCCTGGATGTTTTTGGATCAATCACTTCCTTTTGGCTCAAACTCCCATCATTTTTTTTGTGTGGAGAAAAGAGTGCCATGTGTGTTGCTTCAAATTTTTGAATAAAAATGTTTATGGAGGTTCTCAGTCATCCAGGTCATGGTTGTCCCAAAGGTGTTTTTTCAAGAGGCAACTGGACTTTCTGGTTTTTCTTTGAAGACATTTCACTTCTCATCCAAGAAGCTTCCTCAGCTCTGACTGGGAATGGAAGGATTTATACTCCTTGCAGACAGCTGGTCATTTGCATTCTTTTATAGAGTCGTTAAGGTAACCTGGAGGTTTATCTGTGTCATCAGGGTCATCTGAGTGGTGCAAATGGGTGTGTGGCCTTCTTGAAACTTGAAAGGACTGTTGTAGACTGGAGATAGATGATGTCGAATCCCTCCCCTTCTGTTGAGAGAGGGCTGTTCAGTGTTGACATAGATGGCCTCTTTAACCCCTCTTTCAAAATAATGGTCCTCTCTGTCCAAAATGTGGACTTTGCTGTTTTCAAAAGTTACCTTTGTCTTTTAAATGCAGATGGACTGCTGAATCTAGTCCTGATGTGTTGGTTCTCCTATGTTGTGCCATGTATTTATGAAGTGGTTGTTCTGTTTCCCCGATGTACAGATCTGCACATGGCTCTTGAATTTTGAATGAAAAGTGAGATATAGCTCAAATACTAAGGTCATTCAATGAACTTTGATATTGTTGGGTAGGAGAAGAGTGCCCTGAATTTGACTTTAAACTAAATCAAATACTTCATTGCAGTTTGTCCCTTTCCATGACTTTGATGACTGAGAATCTCCATAGACATTCACTGCAATTTGGTGAGTTAGATGGACAATAACTTTGCTCAAGAGCAGGAAATCATAGTTGTTTTGATAGATTTTTTTTGCTGAGTATTAAGAGAAACAATGTGTGTAATCAAGTCAAAATCAGTTTTTTTTTTTTAAATAAAGTTTTATTTAGGTTTTCACACATACAAAATACAAGTAAAACATCTTTTTTGAAAATAGAATGGTCCTGAGTTGAACTTCTTTATACAGACACAAAACAAAATTTCATGCTCCTTTTTGTATTCTATTCCATATCTTATACTATTTTACATTTTCTCTATAGTTTTTCCCCTCTTTTAATTTTCTCAATTTTGATTATCTCATCTCAATTCAAATCATTATATTTATACTTTTGTCTGTTGTTTCAATTTCATATCTTTTCTCATTAAACAAATTTGTTTAATGAAGTCAAAATCAGTTCTTAACAACCATATAGACCAGCGGTTGCCAACTGGTGGGCCGCAGCCCACTGGTGGGCAGTGAGAAAATTTTGGTGGGCCGCAGAGAGATCTCACCCTCAGAGCACCCCCCCAAAGCAATTAATCCAGGCTGCACAGAAACACAAGTCTGCACTGCCCACATGGCCCGCGGGAACCCTCCCCGCCCACTCCTTACCGGGCAAACTTGCCTGCTAAAATTGCTATTTTTCCTTTTTCCGACCATCATCTGTTCTGATGTACCAGATTTAGATTAGCCAAGAAGCAGGAAATGGTTGGATTTCTTGTTTTTTAGATCTTCGGCTCTGCTTTTAAGCACAGCCGAACCTCCCTTAAGACTGAAGGTTCTACTGTTCAGTGCAGACTCACAGCAAGCAATGTGACAGATTGAGCTAGCTGATGGCAGATAGATGGATCACTGAATGATTCTGTGAGCAACTCAGTCTGCCTGCTTTGCCTAATTTTGGGTAAAAGTTCTTTTTTATGTAAAAAAATTAATATTTACATACATGGTGTATGTAAATACATGGTGTATGTATTGTGAGTTAATTTTGTGAGTTTGCTTGCAAGCAATTTTTATGTGACAGACTGAGCTAGCTGATGTCAGATAGATAGATCTCTGAATGAATCTGATTCTATGAGCAACTCAATCTGCCTGCCTGCTTTGCCTGATTTGGGGTAAAAGTTGCTCTTTTTTTAAAAAAAAATCAATATTTATATAAATATTTATAATATTTACATACAAGCCATGCCCAGCCAGTCCACCAAGCCACACCCACAAATTAGGCCACACCCACAGAACCGGTTAGTGGTCCCTGGGATTTAAAATTATGACTTTGGTGGTCCCTGAGGTCCAAAAGGTTGCCGACCCCTGATATAGACTTCCAGAGTGATCTATCCCCAATCTAGTCCTTCAGTTCTTCCAATTGGGTGCTCATTGCTGCTGTGACCAAGCCCATTCACCTTGATACTGGCCACCCTTTTCTTCTCCTTCCATCTTTCTCACTTCATGGATTTCTTAGTTGTGCCATGTCTTTGCATAAAGTGTTAAAATTTGTTGAGTCTTGAGGGAAAACTGGATTGTTAAGTTCTATGAAATGGAGACTATGCCTACATATATTTGGGGGTAACCTCAAAGTTTTTCTCTACAACCAATGCAGTTCTTGACTCTTGACAAATGTATCTTTTATGTACGCTGAGAGCATTTGCACCAAGACAAATTCCTTGTGTGTCCAATCACACTTGGCCAATAAAGAATTTTAAGAGTTAGCATTATTACTTCATTAACCACATGGTGGAGCCACCAGCACTTCATTATATTTCAACTTCAATAGTACTCCCAGTAGCTTAGCATTAGATGCTGTTCCTCACATGGCTAGTTTCATTCTATGCGACAAGAAACCAGCATGTTGGAAGTATGGCATTTACTTGAATTAATATTTTTACATTTCCTGCTGCAACAAGAGATTTGCAAGACAAATTTTGCAAGGGTATGTTATTTCTCACTTTTACTTCCCAGCATATTTTTTTTTGAAAGATGCTACATTAAGAGTTTGCTATTAACGAAACTTGGTAAGATGAAACTTATGGCTGGAATGTACTGATGGAAAGACACACACAATTCAAAAAAACCAGACCTAACAAAAGAGGAACTGGAGTTGCGTTATATAGGGTCTCTATGGCGCAGTGATTAGAGTGCAGTACTGCAAGCTATTTCTGCTGGCTGCTAGCCAGCTGCAATTTGGCAGTTCAAAACTCACGGTTGACTCAGCTTTCCATCCTTTCGAGGTGGATAAAATGAGGACCTAGATCGTTGGGGGCAATATGCTGACTCTTTAAACCGCTTAGAGACGGCTGTAAAGCACTGTAAAAACGGTATATAAGTCTAAGTGCTATTGCTATATATAAAAGACAATTACATCTCTATAGAAATCCACGAACACAAGGATGAAAACCATCTAGAAGGCATAAGGGTCAATAAGAAAAGGAAAAAGCAGGGGATTGGAGTAGACCTCCAAGATCCCTTCCAGCCCTCTTCTGATTAATAAAAATCCTTTCCCCACATTCTATAGCTTTGATCCTGCTTGACCAGTAAAGTGAGAGAGGGGACATCTGAGAAATTCTGCTCATCTAGAGAAAGGAAATCACAGGGAGTAGAAATTCGAGTCTGAGGCCTGCGTGCTGAGTCCTGTTTCCTCTTAAAGCACTCACTGCTCGGGAATGACGATGTCTCATTTGCCTAGGTCTTAGGAAGATAGTGACTGATGCTTAGGCCAGACTCCAAAGACCAGATAGCAGGAACAGATTCCTGAATCAACATTCCTGACAGAAACCTTTCCCTTCTCCTTGACTGCATATTCATGTGCAAAATGCTTGAAGTTGCTGCAAGTTGCTGTCATTATCTTGAAGCAAACAATATCAGCAAACATACCATCCCAGTCAGGAGAAGAAAGCGAGCAGATTGTCTTGACAGGAAGTTTGTGAGTGATCGAACAATCTCATGTTTGCTTTCTGCCTATTGATTCGGGATTAAACTCCAGAGAGAAGCCAGATGGAAACCATACAATCCCAGTTCCTGGAAAATCTTAAATCCTTGGTTACTATAGCCAGCAACAACAGCTTTTTCTCCAATTCAGTCATGTCTGAAGTTATTTAAGATAAATCCACATGTGGTAATCCCTCAGCACTGCAATAACTATGCAACAATAGTGTCCCCAAAGTGCTTTTTCCAGAGGCAACTGGATTTTCTGGTTTTTCTCTGAAGACATTTCGCTTCTCATCCAAGAAGCTTCTTCAGCTCTGACTGGAAAAGAAACCTCTTCAAAGAAAAACCACGAAGTCCTGTTGCTTCTTGAAAAAGCACCTTTGGGACAATCGTAACCTGGATGACTGAGAATCTGCATAGAAATATGTAACAATATTATTTGCATGCTACACGTTATGTATTTGAGCTGAAGCTTTTTGAGTAAGAGGCAAACAAAGAGATTTAAAAAAGTCTACTGTTATAGAATGGTTGTCTGGGTAATTGAAATCCGGATGAGATGCCCCTGTTGCTTACTAAGTTGTCACACTTTGAATCAGCAGTGGTTCTTCTCCCTATTTGTCATAAATTGCACAAAATATTGGAGATGGAGTTACATCTTGGCCTGAGAAAGAATTTAACATCTGTTTAACATGTTAAACCAATGTTTGTATCAACAATCAGCTGTATCCCTGTCAAATTCTTTATGGATATTTTTCCTCACTGATGCACACTGGTAATTTTTCTGAAGAAGTTCATTCGAGATGAAATTTGCCTATGGGATGTCAAAAGGCTCGAACAATGTTACACGGAATACTATAAAAAAAACAACAACTCTACAATTTTTATAAAAAAATAATTCTGGATAGTCTGCAGCTACTCGTCTTTATCTGATTCCTCTCACCTGATTTAATTGAAGATATTATTGACAATTACACTGAATCTGTTACACTGAATAATGAAATTAGTAATTATAGAAGCTAAAATGTAGATCTGGAAGTGAAAAATTTAATCTCTTCCCACACATCCCTTCCCTATCTACAGCAATTGGACATTGCACAACTAGGGGTGCAGTTGTAAGGAAAGGAGAAACTCTGTATAAAAGAGTTCTCTTAAAAAATAATAGATCATCTAGTTTATTTATAAAAATAAGGCAGGATAAAAAACCTTTGAAAGTCTAGAAATTCCAACTTCTACACACACATTCTATTATCTGAATCTCACAGTTCATATTACTACAAAGTTTTAATGATAGAAAAAAGACATATTTTGCTATTAAAAATATTGGGAAAATGAAATATATACATATATATTTAGTATGAACAAATGGCTAAAAATTAGGGAGCACAAATCCTCTGGTTCTGCTATATAAACCTAACTAAATTCTATTTCACATTTAGCCAAATTCTTACATAAAAGGAAATGTGTAAAACCACTGCACTGGATAATCACAAGTCACAAACTGCAAAAACTGTTTTCTACATAATTTTTTTAACAGATTTGAACCATAACATAGTGCATTGTAAAAATACAGCAATACAATGTAAAAATGCAGCTATACAATGTATATTATAAAAAGAACTACAATGATATGTGTACAGTACTGTAATGCTATAACCAATAGCAGTAATACTGAACAGATTAATGGAAATTAAAAGTACTGAACAATTGTCAGAGTTAAGCCCAGGATCAACACCAGATTTACCCCCTGTATAAATACTTTCATCTCAAAGTTTGAGAACGTGACTTCACATTGCCCAAACGACATCTAGGACCTTTGACCATTTATTTTTTAGCTTTATCATTTCATATTAACATTTTTGATCAAAACTAAAACTCTTACTATCTAATTACTTATTGGATAATTTGATTAGTTAAGATTTGGATCAAGGACTTAATAGACTAAAAAAGTAGAGGACCCAAGGTTGTGCACCCATGAATTAATATGTAAATCAGAACTTTTGAAAATAGTCATCGGTAAACAGAAGACAATAAACATGTCACATTTTGTCACTTTAAAATGGGGTCCAAGCAGTTCTGGTATTGCTGCCGGTTTGCACCAGTTCTAGCAATCTGGTAGCCCCAGTCAGCAGTTGGCCCTGCCCACCCACACCCACCCTTTCCTGTCCTATATTTCCTTTGTTTGTAGCTCAGCTGATAGGATTACCACACCTCAGCTGTTTTACTCACCGGTGCTGACAGTAAGTTTTCAAGCTTAAAATTGCCTATTTCAGAATGCTCCATACACATCCACAGAACCGACAGTAAAAAAGTTTGAATTTCACCACTGGGTCCAAGTGAAATGGTTGATGCTATAACAACGTAGCCTCTTGCAGGAAAAGATCAGCTTTTTGGAGTATCTCCCGATATATGGAGAAGCTCCAGGTGAACTTTCCCTCACAATGCAAATCTGTGTTTGTTTATTTAGAAGTAAATCCTACACTACAGGTATCTAATCTCAAAAATTGAGACATGAGCAAATGCATTTAAAAAACAAAAAAAAATAATTGGCCTATTTTCCCTTTTCCACGCAAAGCATGAGACTGGTCCAAGACATTTTGTGTCTGAATATAAAGTCATAATCTTTTTGCTTCTTCATGAAAGAAAGAATTGGCTTTCCTTAAGAACACTACAGATATAATCCCCCGAGTCATACCTCACTCTACCAAGTTCATTAATGATAGTGGATCCTGCCACCATGTTAACCTGAAGACCTTTCAGGGAAGCCTTTAAGAATCTATTCTCTTCTAGGTTTTCTGGACTGCAGGACAACAGGTTGGAGTGGTTATTTATACATCCCTTCTGATAACTTAAGAGCAATATTATTTAATACTGATACTAAGTTTAAGTCTGTGTTAACTAGCAGTATTAACACAAAAACTCCACTATTTGTGGAGCAGAATACACTGTATTTATCTCTCTGAGTAATGAATGGTATCAATATTGGGACCAGCCCAGATTTTACTGTTTATTATTATAGCTTTCATGAAATATTTACACAGATGCAATTAAATGTTCCATAAAGTGAGGGATACTACCAGACCTACAGCCAGTTTAAAAAGATCAGGAGGACCAAAAAAAGTAAGGAATTTCTTACTGCCTTTTCAAGATAGATTTAGAGAAGAAGAGGGAAAAAAATATAGGAGGGAATCCCTGTCTTCCTTTTGAATGCAGGTCTATTCACGTTTCTACATATGACAGAATGATGGTAGTTAATTCCTGTGACCGATGTGCTTGCTCTACACTACAGAAATCTACAGAAAGAGACCTAAGTATTTTTCCATGTCAGGGGAACAAAGATTTGAAATCTCGATAATGCTACCTGGTAAAAAAGGGAGAGAGAATGAAATTCTATGTGCCTACTGTTTAAATGTGATGAGAGGGGAAAAAAATCTGTACTTTGCATAAATTAAGCATGTTTGTACAATTGTTTTAATTTTACATCACTGGTTATTATTTTGCATAGTTAGATCAGTTTGACCAGCACTGGGAAAATGCAAGGTAAGTGAAAACTTATTCTATTGTCTTTCCTGCTTCTGGAACTTTATGAACACATTTATTGTAAGATCTAGAAACGTTTTTCCCCAGTATGAATAAAATAAAATCCTGGTATTTACGCTATATTTAATTCTAAAGCTGGTATCATGTGTTGCACTCATGCCATACTAATACTGCCTGTTTTTTCATTGCTTGGTCCTCCACAGCTTGTGACACGAGTACTGCTTGGGTAAAGTAGGGCCTAGAAGCCGGTCCTGGGTCTCTGATGAAGGGCCATGTACACCATTGGGGATCACAAGCAGTGCAAGATTATCCCTAAAACCCTAAGTAAAGCTGAAGATGATCCAGATATTAATGACTAACATCCACTTTTCCAACCTTTAAGAAGTTCATTTATCACTCCAGATGAAGTTTACTTTTGGGGAAAAAATTAAATTGCTTTAAGTCTGATTGTGACTCTTCGTTACTATGGAAAAAATTCTTACTGATTTTATTTTATACCACCATGATCCATGATGTCCTGGATCAGGTGGAATAATATTTTACATTTATAACTTACCTGTGAATTTTACAGGCAAGTAAAACTTTTTTTAAAAAATAATATAGATGGGTGATATTGCCCAAAACATACAATTTCGTACAATTCTATATTAAGAATTATGAATTGGGCTCCTTGGTGAATACAATTATTTCATGTACAGGATTTAAGAATGATTTGGCAATGATTGTTTTGAAGTATTTAAGTACTTAAACAACTGTAGTTCCTCCCTAAATCCCTTCTGTCCAGCAATATTGACTCAAATGATTAGGAACACTGGGCATGGTTAAGATCAGTGGGCTCAGTAAATATTTAGATTTCTGTGAAAACCTCGAACTTCCTTCCCAGATAGCTCAATTTCCTCTACTATGCAGAATCTGTTGTCTTCAGCTTAACTGTCCTCCTCTTTACAGTCTGGCAACATCCCACAATAGCTGAGTCCAAGCTTTCTTGCTTAAGATGAGCTGTACTTGTTACTGGAGCGGAAATTGTCATATCCGTGGTCGTTTGCTCTGAACTTTAAACAGGACTGTTTCTCCTCCAGGGATAGCATGTCTTTGGAATGACACCAGCAACAAAGGCATGACTGCAAAGCAGAAAGATTCTCAATTAGAAAGGCTGTTTGTACATGCATTTATACATTTACCCAGTGCTCTAAAACAGCGGGCCCCCAACATTTTGGGGCCTAGGGACCAGTTCCATGGAGAGGTTTTTCCACAAACAGGAGGGGGTACTGTAACTACATAGCCAAAAAGGCGTTAAGAGTTGTTAACCTAATCTTATGTAGCTTTTTCTCTGGTAATATTATACTAATAACTAGAGCATACAAAACATTTGCTAGACCAATACTTGAATACAGGTCATCAGTCTGGAACCCACATTACGTATCTGATATTAACACAGTTGAGAAAGCCCAGAAATATTTCACAAGAAGAGTTCTCCACTCCTCTACTCGTTGCAGAATACCTTATGCCACCAGATTCGAAATTCTAGACCTAGAAAACCTAGAACTACGCCGCCTTTGGTCCGATCTAAGTATAGTATATATATAAAATCATACATTGCAATGTCCTGCCTGTCAATGAATACTTCAGCTTCAACCATAACAACACAAGAGCAAACAACAGATACAAACTCAAGGTTAATGGCACCAAACTTGATTGCAGGAAATACAACTTCAGCAACAGAGTGGTCAATGTCTGGAATACTCTACCTGACTCTATGGTGTTTTCCCCAAACCTCCAAAACTTTAACCTTAGACTGTCTACTATTGACCTCACCCCTTTTCTAAGAGGTCTGTAAGGGGCGTGCATAAGCGCACCGTGCCTACTGTCCCTGGCCTATTGTTTATTTTATTTTTTTTATTTTTCTTATATGTATCCATGTATTCATAATTATGTTTTTACTTATATCTATTATCATGTAAGCAATTGACAAAAATAAATAAACAAACAAGCAAACAAATGAATAAATAAAGCATGCTGTCTGAATTCCATGGATGGGGCTTTGCCTGTTTGCATGGACCGGATGCTAACATGCCATGGACCGGTGCCAGTCCACGGACCGGGGGTCAGGGACCTCTGCTGTAAAATACAGAACCATTATTGACGGTTCTTTCACAGAAACCAGGACCTAAAAATTCCAAGGGGTCAAGTAACTAAGCGAGCAATAAAAAAATATCTTCCCACTCACCCTGTCCAGCTACAAAATTCTTCATGCCCATTTGATTATGAAAGAGAGGAGATGATGCATATTCTTTCCAGAATCTTTTTACAGCTACGTTTAAACTTTAACTTTAAAGTTTAAACTTTGAACAGCAAAAGTCCTGACAGAGACATCTCTTTCTGAGCTCCCATGAGGGATTTTCATTTCTCACAGCCCTTCACACAGATAGCCTGCCCTACGTGAACTCTATATTCCTGTGAGTGTCATTTTTGTGAGCCTCTCATTGGTTACCAATATTGTTTATACTTGTGATGAAGGAGGAAGTTGTTTATTTATATATTTCTTTTTCTTCACTATATTTTTATTTTTCTTTCATTTTTTTCTCTTTTTAATTTCCCTTTTTATCCTTTTGGGTTTTTTACAGTTTGAGTTAGTTTTTATCTTTTTACATGTAATATTTAATAACATTCACCAAAATAATAAAGTATTGCCCTAAAAAGGACAACATTTATATATGTATATGTATATGTATATATGTATGTATGTATGTATGTATGTATGTATTGGTGTATTGAGGAAAAACTGTTTTACTGAACCCTGTGTCTGTCATTTTTGTACAACATTTTTGTATTTTCCATACAAACAGACTCATAATCAAAAATGTTCACATTTAGACCTTTCCCTGCAGTGACTGATTATAATCCAAAGCACTGTTTCTACACAGAAAAACATTATAAATGTGACTCTGAACTTCTAAATGTTGATATTGTTCAGTTAGGGAAGGACTAGAGGTATTATTTTGTCATATTCAAACCTGTAATAAAGTTTTAGATTAATAGCAACAACAAGAAAATAGTACATTTAAAAAATTCCTTTTGCTTTATTCTATTTTCCACTGAGGGTAATCCAAGAGGAACGAGAGGAAATTATTCTACCTAGTTATCTTTCCTTTTTTTCCAACTTCATTCAAAGAAACTCTGGATATTTTGGTTTTCTATTGAGATATAAATAAGTTCATTCTTAGCAATCTGTACCTCCTTCTACAGAAAGCTACTTCCTGAACGGAATACTTCAATTTCCTTTGGCTTACCCATAGCCAACTTGATCTTTGTGCCAAACTTTGTCCATTAGGCAAGGAAATCACAAATTATCCCAGTTTCCAGTTAAAATAATAAAACTCATTATCAATCAATAGTACAAAACACAGTATCCATTTCATCCTTATTTTGGACAATATTGTGGATAATGTCCTGTAAACTACGGTGTATGGAAACATCTAGGACTTTCCTTGGACTATGAATGAACTCTTATTTAAACTTAGAAAAGATAGTTTCAATGGGTATTGGAAATATTGCGCATACATGTGAATTCTGAAGAAATTAGGAAGCTTCTCATTTATCATCTATTATTATTATTATTATCAGCTTTTCCCTAGTCTTGCCCTCTATGATTCACTGTTTCACTCTAGTGAATGATCCAATTCTCTAGATTGCCTAATTTCAAAGTCCATTTCTTCGGAAAGAAAGCTTTTCCTTTTAGTTAATGTGACTGCTTGTCCCTGAAAAATGACCTTTTGCATGTTTTAAAAACAATTTAATTTCTTCAGCAAGAGGTTTCATCTGATGGTCATTTAGCGTCATTTGTAATAAGATTTAATAAACAAATCTTACCTTAAAGCAGTTTTTGAATCTTTTGCTCACCAAATAGAGAGCAATTGGGTTGATGCAGGAATTTAAAGAGGCCATATTGATTCCAATGTAGTTCATCACCAGCAAAAAACTGTGCCAAAACCCAAAAGATTGAAGG
Source organism: Pseudonaja textilis (assembly GCF_049901715.1). Classification (NCBI taxonomy): domain Eukaryota; kingdom Metazoa; phylum Chordata; class Lepidosauria; order Squamata; family Elapidae; genus Pseudonaja; species Pseudonaja textilis. The sequence continues at coordinate 30,922,207 of NC_141997.1, forward strand.
TTTATTATAATAAGGATTACAAGATGACCGAGGCAACATAATGTTGTCAGACAGATATAGTAGGTTTTGGGGGGAACAAGTCTGGAAACCCAAATACTCCCTTGATCATGAAACACAGCAAGTAAATTGTGACTTCGTTGTAAAAGAACAAGTAGGGAAAGGTCAAAATTAGTAAGATGATGGGTGAAGTGTTGTGACCTTTTGCACGTACAGGCAAAACAGAAGGTCTTGTTAGGAATTGCTTCGATGGGAAAGCAGCGTCAGAAAAAGTAAACGTAAATGGCTATCTTTTAAGCAACCATCTGAATGAATTCTACCTGTTTGAAAGAAAACTGATTCTTGAAAGTAAATTTATGGATCAGTACCTAACCAGTTTATCAATGGAGAGGAAACATTTAGGGAAACTACCTCACAGAAGATACTATCTTGAGAGCTCCAAGGTGCATTCCTGCACTGAATAAGTAACGGGATTCATAATTCCTAAAAGTTCTTAAAGCATTCAATTGTCTTTAAGGAAATCCATGGGAGAAGGGTTTTCCAGTCTTTCATGCAAAAACACATTGCATTCCTACTGTCTCAACCTTATTTAAAAAGTTATATCCTTGGGATTATTATTCAGAAATCTTCCGGAATCAACTGCATCTGTGTATATCTTCCATATGGTTCTTTATAGCATTGGCAAGATCTGCCCACTAATTCTGGAATGAAATATTAACAAGTATATATGATGTCCCAGATTGAGTAGGGAGCAGTAGTAGTTTATTGGAACTACTATATATCATATCCTCTTTAGGAGAACAGATGGGAATTTAAGATCAGCTAAAACCATAAAGATGTACCTCCTATAGAAAACAGGGATTACACATGGAACTATTGACATTCAATATGATGCTACACTGATTTTTTTTTGTCCTGCTTTTTCAAAGGATTTTCCTTTTAATTGCACAGTGGCAGAAAGGACAGTACTCCAGAGGGTTAACGTCATTGCCCAGAAGATCATTGGTTGCCCTCTCCCCTCTTTGGAAGAGCTTTATAGCTCCCGCTGCCTTAAGACAGTTCAAAACATTCTCAAAGATCCATCTCATCCTGGGAACCCTTTTTTTGAACTATTACCATCTGGCAGATGGCACAGAATAATAAAGGACAAATAGGCTGAAAAACAGCTTCTATCCCAGGACAGTAACTCTACTGTATTCTACTGTACAGTACAATATTAATGCAATATCAAGGGTTCAATGCAATGTATAGAATGTGAAGGATGTGTGTTTGTGTTTATTTTCATAGTCATAACGCACACTGAAGATGGTATTCAATTTCGTTGTTCAAGGTCCAATGACAATAAAGTAAACTAAACCTTCATTTGAGAGAAAATACTTTTTTTTTCTAAAGTCATATTTTAACACAGAATTAACATAACTTATTTTTGACAGAACTTCAGTCCCGTTGAGAATCCTGCATGTTTTTCCACTGATTGCATATGGCTGAAAGAGCACAAAATCTGGCTCTGCATCTTCATTTCAAGGTGTAACAGTCTTACCTCAAAAGATCACACCTGTTTGGGCTTTGGGGATCATAGAGAGCAAACTTCAATATGCTACTGAGGTTAAGAGGCAGCCAGCATAGGGCGAAAACAACCACTAAGCAGAACACTGTTTTGGCTACTTCACGTCTCTGAAAACAAACAAACACACAATTGGGAATAAAGGCAAATAGATAGTTGGCTATATTAATGGCTATTAATGGTACTGGTTTGTTACAAATACAGGTAGTCCTCAACAGCTCATTTAGTAACCATTACAATGGCACTGATAAAAGGTAACTTATGACCTCTTTTCACTCATACGACTATTGTGGCATTCCCAGGGTCACCTGATCAAAATTCAGATGCTTGGCAACTGACTCATATTTATGACAATTGCATGCGATCCCCTTCTGCAACCTTCGGACAAGCAAAGTCAATGGGAAAGCCAGATTTGCTCAACAACCCCGTCGTTTAACAAAGGTGGCAAGAATGGTTGTAAAATGGGGCAAAATTCACTTAACAAACGTCTCACTTAGCTACAGAAAATTTGGGCTCAGATGAGGTAGTTAGTCAAGGATTGCTTGTATCCTTAAGGATGAATACTGAAATCACAATGTTGTTTTACCATACTGTTTTTACCAGTGTTGTTTACCAATGTTGTTTTACCATTCTGTTTTTACCAGTGTTGTTTACCAATGTTGTTTTACCATTCTGTTTTTACCAGTGTTGTTTACCAATGTTGTTTTACCATATGGCTCCATGCAAAGTCCGTCCACATTTCAATATGTAAAATGTGCTGACATGCATAGAACGTATGTCATTTCTGTCATTTAAACATACCCATTCCAAATAAATAGGCTTTCACATAATTTACCCCTGGCTATTTCTCTACTCCATGTGCATCAACGTTCCATCTATTGGAATGTTACTTCCAAATTAATGGTAGGAAAAGCTACTAGGAAGTATATACAAAGGAATTGTGGTGATGGAAAGTGGGGAACGAACAATTTTCCACTTCTTCCCCAACTCAGTACAAAAATGTATTTGTGTGATAAATTGTTTTTAACTTTCTTAAAATGATTTTAATTGAATCAGCAAAAAGAATTAATTGTAACTGCTACCCACTGGGTAGACTTTCTGCAATTCCAGGCTTCATTAGAATACTTCAGTGATATATAGTTACTATTGAGCCACTATGTGGGCTGTGCAAACCCTTTGAAAGGGACTCTTCACAAAATATATTTACAAATGTTCTGACCCAAGCCTTGTTCAAATCAAATAAACACAAAGTATATATGAAAGCAAAACTTCTTAATGTGTCTCTGTGAATTCTGTTCATTCACAGCAAAGAGTCATTAAAACTAATTGTCCCAGATAAGAGCAAGCCCTTTCTAGGTTACAAAAGGCTGCCAAGAATACAAGATTAACTGTAGAGAAATATTCCAAACCAAAAATCTCCAAACACAAATCAAAGCAGACAGGACTTCCACGAGAACTTGGAGTTGAAATAACTTCTTTGCTTCCTGCAAAGAAGCCAACCCTGAAGGCTGGCTTTTATCCCTTGTGGGAGGAGCCATCACCTTGCAACCTTACTCCCGCGTCACCTGTGCGACTTCAGCTGCTCTTTTCTTCGAGCAGCCCTGCGCGCATGTGCATTGAGCACAGGTACCCCGGGGTCCTCTTTGTCACTGCGGCCAGACTCCACAAGCTCCAAAGGCAGCACTCCACTCTTCAATAGTCCTGGCCCCATCCCTGCATCACATGCAGGCCCTCATCCAAGTCCTTGCTCTCAGAGACCTCAGCCATCTGCACCTGCTGCTGGTGAAACACAACAACAAAGGACTATGCACCCTTTAAGTAGGAGAAGACTGCATCCTTAGGATTTGCACAATTGCTTTCAAGCTTGTCTTCGGCTCCATAGTTATGTGGCTAATCTCATAATGGCTTGACTTGGCTTGGCTAGCAGAAGTGGCTCCTTTAACTATGCAAGTCAAAGTGTGTGTGTTTGGGGGGGGGGTTCCTTTTAACACTTTGAGAAAGCATGCTACATTTGCACTAAGATGCATTGCAGATGTCTTATTCAAGTATTTTGTACTTAGTGTAGCCCCAGGACACAAATAATAAGTAACTGAGCAATTGTTGCCTATAAACAGGTTTTCTGTCATTTGTAGGATGGAATAAACATCTCATCTCTCCCAGATTTCAGAAGGGTATGGGATCTTATTCCAGAGCTTATTCCAGAGTTACTGTTATGGTTCGCCGGCAGCAGATGTGGACAGCTGAAGTCTCAAAGAGTGAGGCCTGTGTGTGATGCAAGGATGGGACCGGACCATCAGGGAGTGGAATGCTGTCTTTGGAGATTGTGGAGGCTGGCAGCAATGATGAAGAGGTCCCCGAGGAGCCTGTGCCCAGTGTGTGCGCATGCAGGGCTGCTCGAAGGAAAGAGCAGCTGCAGCAGCCCGGGCGACTCGAGAGTAAGGCTGCAAGTTAATGGCCCCTCCCTGAGAAGATAAAAGCCAGCTGAGAAACCGGAGTTCTTTGCAGAAGGCAAAGAAGTTTGATTCTCGAGCCTGGTGGATGTTAGAATATCTGAGTTCGTGTTTGGAGACTCTTTGATTTATTGTTTAGGAACCTTATCTGTTGTTCTTGGCAGCCATGCAAAAACTTGGCAAGGCTTTTCCTTATCAGAGCTAATTAGTTGGAAGCAGCCATTTATCTGTGAAGAAACAGGATTCATACATGAAACATTAAAAGGTTGTGCTGGTACCTTTGTCTTGTGTTTGCTCTCTGGAAACCAGGTTTGGGTCAGAACAGCTACAACTTTTTTTATCTTGCATCTTCCATTTCTAAAGGCAAGATGGTCGGCTGCATGTGGTCTCCCTGAGTTCCGTTTTCTCTGGCAGTGGGTTTCAGGAAGCTATCGTGGCTGAAAATGGAGCCCGGGTAGGTGATGTCATGCTGGCCATGCCCACCCTGGCCACAACAATGGCCACACACACACACACGGCCCCCCAAACACAACCCTGATGTGGGCCTCAATAAAATCAAATTTGACACCCCTGGCCTAGACAACAGAAGTGGATTACATCTAGAAAATCAAAGCTGTTATGGCACTAAATTCTCCATTGAAAGCAAAGAAACTGTCCCTCAACTTCTTTGTCTATCCTTGCCATATTTTATTTTAGTTTTCATACCTTACCTCTGTAAATCAAGCCTGTTTATTCTCTATTGTTATAGAAAATGGCAATGGTTCTATAGGAAATTTGGGAAGGAAACTTTATTAAAAATGTATTTTAAGTTTTAACTTTGTGTTTGAAACTGTACCCATGATACCAGTATAATACACTTTTTGAAAGGTGTATAATACACCTTTCATTTCTGTTTTTACCTGTTTCAGGTGGTCATTTAATGCTATCTGCATCCCACTCTTCTTTCTTAACATCTCACAGGTCATCAAAGTATAGAAAAGAGCAGTGATTAGCAGTGGCAAACAGAAATAAAAGCTAAAAATCCACCAGTCTTTAGCTACCTGGTAAAACTGAGAGAAGGGAGAGGGGGAAGAGAAAAAAAATCAGAAGCGTTAAGACATTGTTTTGTAATTGGTGGTAAAGGATATATGCAAGTTAACAATTGACAAAACACTGAATGCCAAGGGATCAGTGCTAAGAAAACCAGTAGATCAATTGTTAGATGGTTGTTTTGTTTTACCAATGTACAGATCTGTACATGTCTCACTGCATTGTATTGCATATATCACCTTGTTTGTATCTGGGGGTTTAATCTTTGGGATGGACAAGCTTCTGCCTTAGTCTATTCTTGGATTTAAAGTGTAAATGTATGTTATGTTGGTTGAAAATCCTCCTGAGCGTTTCAGCTACCTCTGCCACGTATGGAATGATTGACATGGCTATGTTTGTTGTTCTCTTCTTTGTCTGTAATGGAGAAGATCTTGTTGGGTCTTTTTTTTTTGGATTTGATAAAGGCCCAGTTAGGATGATCACAAATTCTGAGGGATTCCTTGATGTATTTTCCCTCTTTAAACCCAAAAATATTGAGGGGACAGCAGTGTTAATACTTTTAAATGGAAAGAACTGGGATGCTTTAAACAAAGTGAACAAATTGGATTTTACATTTTCAAGATGAAATCTGAGATTTAAAAAAGAGTTATGCTTAAAAATTTGGAAAACCACAATTTCTCTTATTTACTAATATACATGGAATTAATGTATTATTACATGCCTAATGTCTTTGAATCCCTTCAGACATTTTTCTTATTTGAATGGAAGAATATAAACATTTTAAATAAATAAATTCAGTTCAGGCAATGGGGACTACATGTTTTCAATTTGATTCCAAAAAACTGATTTAAAGCACGTGGAAGTCCAAATATAGCATATGACTCCAACTATTTAAAACAGTCACGTCTTCTTCCAGGACTAATAAAAAAAATTTTTTGCAACCAAATCCTAAAAATTACACAGCACTAATATTTCATTACAGAAATAGATGATCGCATATTACCTTCATAAAAGATGATTTTTGATCTGGATTAAGTAAACAAGTAGACAACCCCTCCCCGTTGTATGGTATAGTAACGATATCAAAGCCAATAGCTTCAGGAATAGCTAAAACAAAGGACACAACCCAGATCAAAACAATTTCAATTGCTGTCCATTTTGGTACCCCAATTCCTTTGATACGGCTCCATGAAGCAACAGCTCGGTACCTAAATATATAAAAAGAGAGAACCTTGGTCAGTTTAGGCGAATCTTTCTTAGTGTAGTGCTCTGTGGATATTTTGCACCAGAAAGGCTATAATTCTGGGCCACTGATTAAACTATATGTGGCAGATAAACAATAAACCAAATCATTTGGGAAGAACCATTAATTGGAAGACCTATATCTTCAGATATTGGTGAATTCCCATTCCATGAATTCTAGTCAGCATGGACAATGGTGAAAGATGACAGCAGACGGAATTCATAAACATCTGTAGGATGGCAGATTGCCCACTGCTCAAAAAGGCTAACCTTTTCGTCATAGTATGCCGAAAAGTGTGCATGTCTGCATGCCTGCACCCATAATGCAACCCCCCATTCTCTCACCCCCCTCTGCATGCACGTGCAACTCCCCTGCCCTCTGCTCATGCGCATGCATCTCCCGCATGCGCCCCGCCCCTGCGCAGGGGTGGGATTCTGCCAGTTTGCACCTATTCTCTAGAACCAGTTGTTAACATTCTAAGCAGTTTGGAGAACCGGTTGTTAGAAGAAATTACTGGCCTAATCCTGTAAGGAAGGCAGGAAGGAAACATTCTGGTGTTGCTTACAGAAACTGCCTCTCTGTTAACCCTTATTACATGCTTGGCAGGACTAGACTTCCTGTCTCAGGAACTTCTCTGGAGTTTTTTCTCCTCCTTTGCTGGTACTTTGTTTGTGTGGCGTGACCATTCGAAGTTACAATGGCACTGAAAAAAATGACTTATGGCCATTTTTCACACTTACAACTGTTGCAGCATCCCCACAGTCATGAGAGGCTAGGCGAGGAGATGCATGCCTTGATGTGAGCAATGTTGAGTTGGCCATGCCCAGCCAATAACATGACCACTAAGCCACGCCCACCACCTAAGCCACGCCTATAGAACTGGTTGTTAAAAATTTGAATCCCACCCCGGCCCCTGCGCAGAAAATGTCCGACAATCAGCTGGCTGGCAGGAGGCACATGCACATGCGCAGTGGAACTGAGCTGGGGCGACAGCTTCTGTGCCAACAGAGATGGCTCTGCATGCCACTTCCGACACCCATGCCATAGGTTTGCCATCACGGTGCTATAATATATCGGGGTGACATTTTGTTCTTTTTTTATATATATAATTTTTTATTGGTTTTTAAAACAAACATACATAAACAAAACATAAAAATATCAGCCCATCTTCCATATATGTACATATATTTTGTTATTTTTGACTGATGTGAGGGACCATCAACTTTTGGTTCTTCCTTTTTTAAAAAAAATCTAGGTTTAGTTCAACTTTATCATGTCACAGTGCAACCCACATCAAACCCTCGGGTTTGGGGTTTTTCCCTAGGCCAAGGTTGTGCTCAGGTATGGGAAGAGGTAATACTAAACAGAAAAGAACTGTACTTCATTCTCCATTCATGGAATTTTGAACTTTCACTATTGCTGAAGTAGCAGAAGAATATCCTATTACTGCAGCAGTAGCTGAAGAAGGCACAGAGCTTTGAGAGAGACATGAAAGTAATTTTGCTAATCCAAGCTGTCCATTGTTAAATCCTAGCAGGCTCTGAACAATTCCTTTGTCTATCCTGACGCTCCCCTCTATCTCCAACTCTATAACTGGGGTGATCAGAGAGCTCGGGCATGGCCATGAGGTCCATAAAACCTGGGAATTGTATACCAATAACTTGGAAGGACAATTAAGGGATCAGGAAAGCAGTTAGGGAGAGAATCAAACTGGCTCTATAATATGGAATACTGAAATCAGGATATACTTCACGCACAACGTAAAATGTACCATAAAAATACCATCTCTGTGATTAATTGTTTACTATATGCTTTTATCACATGGATTGCTTTCATTAGACTGAAATGAGCAAGGCCCCCCGCTCTGCAACGTTCCCTACTATTTTGAGCTGGGGCACGACAACTTCCAGTTTGTCAGTGGTGCTCCGATTAGCAAAAGCATTTCAAATCTCATCAGTCTTTCCTCGGTAGTAGTTCTATAGTTGGCAAAAAAATATCTTTATTTAAAAAATGGTTGAAATTACTTAAACTGATAATAGCATTAATCTCCCAGTCTAATGCTCAAAGTTACAAATATTTATGTAGTGGTTAGTGAAATAAATGGAAGGGAAGAATGCACCACCAATATTCTTATTTAGGTTTTATTAATTTTTTAAATCTCCTATTTACTTTTGGGATCTTTATTTTTGTGTGACTTCTATTCAAGTAATTTCTCAAAGCTTATTTTCCAAACAAACAGCATTTGTAGAAAAGTTCAATCTCCAGGGAGAAAAATGAGAAGATTAGGAAGTCTATACATATTCCATTCTCATGTTTGTTACTTCTTCTACTTAATACGGAGGATTATCTCTTCCTTTTTTAATTCCACACACCCATTTCTTTCTTAAGGTCTCTTTTTTGGTGTGCATCCACATATTCTGTGTCTAATATTTCACTTACAATACTCAAATCATTTAAGAAAAACAAAAAGAATTGTTTTCTCACCTATCAATACTGAGAGCACATAGACTTAACACTATGATGCCAACAGACGTCTTTTGAAAGAAGGGGAATAATTTACATAGTTCAACTCCAAAGGGCCATTTTTCTGCATGAAGCTGTGGAGACAAAAAGATGTGGTTTATGTGCTAAGCATTCCAAACTTGAGAACAGAAAGAAAACACATGCTCAGCTAATCTTATGCTAAAAATCGCCAATTCTTGGAAGCTTAACTTAGGTATCTGAAAATAAAGAAATCATTTTTGAAATCTAGAAGTTACTATTTTTTTTTCCTTAAAAGAGCACCAGATGCTTAGAATTATTCTTTTGCAATGCAAAATATCGTGCAGGTATTAGGCTTAATCTGGAGAGATTTATTCATACAACTGTCACTGAGATTTACATTCATCTCACTATGTCTATCACAAATTGGATGGTGGAAAAAAATTCATAATGTTTTGGAAGACATCTGCGTCTACCAATATGAGGTCATCCGTTGCTATGGAAGGAAAGTGCATTGGCCCAGTGTACTTAACTTCCTCCTTTAGCTTTTGAAAAACAATATAATGGCATTCTCAGATGGCTCTTCACTAAGAAAGAGGAAGATGGAGGCGGAATTGATTCTGGAAAGCCAGTCCTAAGTTCTGAGTTTTGGCAGAAATAAACACAGCTTTTAATTCTCCATCGATGGATTCTTTTTCTGCTGATACAAAGATCTGGCTTCCCAACACCAGCAAAATTCCATAATGATTCCAAGGGCTGAGGGATGTTCTGCAACCAATGATGAGTAGTGCTAACTCAGGCCAGAATAGGACAACTTGCTGCAGCCAGGGGTAGGATTCTACAGGTTCGCACCTATTCACTAGAACCAGTTGTTAACATTCTAAGCAGTTCAGAGAACCAGTTGTTAGAAGAAATTACTGGCCTAATCCTGTAAGGAAGGCAGGAAGGAAACATTCTGGTGTTGCTTACAGAAACTGCCTCTCTGTTAACCCTTATTACATTCTTGGCAGGACTAGACTTCCTGTCTCAGGAACTTCTCTGGAGTTTTTTCTCCTCCTTTGCTGGTACTTTGCTTGTGTGGAGTGACCATTCAAAGTTACAATGGCACTGAAAAAAGTGACTTATGACCATTTTTCACACTTCCGACTGTTGCAGCATCCCCACAGTCGTGAGAGGCCAGGCGAGGAGATGCGTGCCTTGATGTGAGTGATATTGAGTTGGCCATGCCCAGCCAATAACATGACCACCAAGCCATGTCCACCCGGTCACATCACCATCAAGCCATGCCCACCAACTAAGCCACACCCACAGAACCGGTTGTTTAAAAAATTGAATCCCACCCCTGGCCACAGTCAATTCGCCATGGCCAACTTGCTACGGTCAACTTGTCATAACCAATTCACCACAGCCAAGTCACTGTGGTAGAACTTGCCATGGCCAACTCACCACAGGGCTACTCACTGTAGGAAATTCAATTTAATTGTATGAAATAATTAAAAACATATTTTAATTTTGGTCATTCACAATTCATTTTGTCCCTCCTTTGGCTTCCTTTCTTTAATGATTCTACTCCACTATTTCTTCGATATTGGTGTAACTCTTGTTCTGCAGCGAGTTGGCTGTGGCGAGTTGGCGTAGACCCAACTCAAGCTATGTAGTGAAATGCTTTGGGTCTGAAAGGAAAGACTGATAGGGAGCATGCAAGGACAACCATGCAATATTTGGCACCAACTTTTTTAGTTAAACATTTCCTAGTAATATATTGCAGCATGAGATATGGTTCCATTACTCCCACTTACAACTGCTTTGTAGAGTTGCCAGCAGATGCAACATGAGTTCTTAATGTGCTCCAAGTAGCTTTCCCCCTTCATATCTGAAATGTTGCATAGTACCTAGTACTAACTATATTTGCAGATGGGTGGAGATCTTTTAACATTTTAGATTCTGTAAGAGAACAATTACAACTGAAATATACTCTATGGTAACTTGTTCTAATAGAGCGCTACCTATGTTTTGATTTCAGGACTTGCCTGGTTGTCTAAATTGTCCTTTTGGATATGCCTTGGAAGATCTATGTGACTTGGACACTTGAGTACTGTGTACAGCTGTGTATATCTCAAGGACTATAGAGGAAGATTTTCTTTGGACCTTGCACAAAGATTAAAGATGATATAAATCTTAAAGCGGTGACATCATTTTTCCCCAGGATGCTGAAAGGGCTGCTTTGATGGATGGTGATGGAGTATTATTGTGAAAATTGTAGATTCAAATAATAATTTTGAAGGATAGTCTTCAATTATGCTATACATGTGAAGTGGGCCTCTTATTTACCTCTATGTCAATATAACTGATTAATTTTAACTGTGATTACAACAGTTGCTGATTGATTGCTATGATTACTACTATTACTGTTAATCTTCTCACCATTCCTTATTACCCATCCTCTCCCACTTGTGACTGTATGACTGTAACTTTGTCGCTTGTATCCTTATGATTTATATTGACTGTTTCCTGGTATGATTTGATTGCTTATTGCACCCTATGACTATCATTAAGTGTTGTACCTTATGATTCTTGACTCTTGATGAATGTATCTTTTCTTTTATGTATACTGAGAGCATTTGCACCAAGACAAATTCCTTGTGTGTCCAATCACACTTGGCCAATAAAGAATTCTATTCTATTCTATTCTATTCTATTCTATTCTATTCTATTCTATTCTATTCTATTCTATTCTATTCTATTCTATTCTATGTACACCTGGTGAAGATAGAGCAATTTCAAAGAAGACTTGATACCAATTGAATGATATAAATATTAACAATGATTAATTAGCAAACCAGTTTGGTATTGTGGTTAAAATGCTGGCCACGAAATCAGGAGATTGAGTTCTAGTCCCATCTCAAGCATGAAAGGTAGCTGGATGACCTTGGACCAGTCACTCTTTCTCAGCCCAACTCATGTCACAGGGCTGTTATTTGGGGAAACTGGGAGGAAGAAGGAATATTGGGTAAGCATGCCACCTTGAGTTATTTAAAAATAAATTATAAAGGTGAGGATATAAATTAATTCCAATTCATGATATCATTTCTCCCCCCCCGCCCCCAAACCAGCATCCTTCAGTTGTTTTGTACTGCAAATCCATATTTCTCCTCTCCTATGCGAACTGGAGATTATAGAAGTTGACAATGAATGCCTTTGAAGGACATCAAATTGGGGAAAACTTTTTTAAGACCCGAAGCCTTAATAAAAAGAGGATAAAATGAGGTAAGCCTATCTTCATGATCCAAGTGTGAATTAGATTAATGATCAAACAAGATGAACCAAAGATCAGGTAGAACGTAATGGCTTGAGAAAATATATTAATAGTACTTTTCAGTCGTAACATCCTTATCCTCCCGATAGAATCAACAGAGAGAGGATGTTTGGACTTAGCAAACAGAGATGACAAATATCAAAGGTGTGGTCACAGAGATCCTGACATTGCTAAAATATATGAGGATTCAAAGCATAAAGGAATGTGAACAAACTTTTCTGCAACTTTTTAAAGCAACTGCTGCTTATCACAAACCATGCAGCTAGCTTCTACTATATGTTATGCCAGAAAGCATCCTAACTGCTTTAAATATTTGCAGACAAATATCATGTTCACTGTCCAGTTGCTCTGAAACACCATTTTTTTTTAAAGTTCAGTCTGAAGTATCATACAGTCCTAAAGGACCCAATAATGGACCTGATGTTTTGGGGTTCTGGTAGATTGGCTTATGCCATACAGTACACTGGTATAGCCAGGGATGGGATTCAAATTTTGAAAGAACTGGTTCTGTGGGCGTGGCTGTCTGGGCATGGCCATATGACTGGGTGGGCATGACTTCTTCTTTTTTGGTCACAAACACCACCACCTCCATTTTTGAGGCCTTCTGGGCCTCAGAGAAGCCTCCTGGGGGGGTTGTTTCTGCTCCCAGAAGGCTTCCCTGGGGCTCAGGAAGGAAAAAAATGGAGCATGGGGGGCGCAGAGCACCCCGCTGTGCTCCGTTTTGGGGCCTTCTGCACCTCAGGGAAGCCCCCCGGGCAAAGCAGTAAGTAAGTGAGGGGAATCCCGGCACAGCTGATCATAGGAACAGCTGATCATCAGGAGGGAAACAAAAAGAAATACCTTATAGAGTGACTGAGTGGGGAAAAATGCAGTCTGCGATGTCGGGCATGCACACAATGTTGCGCATGCACGATAAGGACTGACTGGCGGGGAGGGGCGGGGCCAGCCAGGGGCACGATTTGCTGGTTCTCTGAACTGCATAGAATCATAACAACCAGGTCTATAGAACCAGTCCGAACCAGTAGAATCCCACCCCTGGGTATAGCCCACACCAGTTTCCCTTCAGTTGGGTTTCCAAAACTGCACAAAGTATTTAGATCGCATGCTGATCTATCTTTGTGTACAGGTAGTCCTTGAATTATGACCACAATGAAGCCCCAAATTTATGTTGCTGAGCAAGGAAGCTGTTAAGTGAGTTTTGCTCCCTTTTCCTCACACTTGTTAAACAAATCACTGGAGTTTTTAAAGTGAATCACACGGTCATTCAAATGAATCCAGCTTCCATCATTGACATTGTCAGAAGCCAGCCCTGGGACAGTGGAACTGTCACAAATATATGCCAATTGCCATGTGCCTGAATTTTGGCCATGTGATCATGGAGATGCTGCAATGGTGGTAAGTATGAAAACTGGTCATATGTCGCTTTTTAAAATGCCACTGTAACTTCGAAAGCTCCTTAAATGAATGGTTGTAAGTCAAGGAGCACCTGTACTGTATTCACGTCATGGGCTATATAAATATGTCATGAAAAGCAAACAAACCCAATTTTTTTATAAATGCTTGGGGGAGGTATAAGAAAAATTAAAAAAAAAGAGAACAGTGACATTACTCTAAATATATGTAAAGGTCCCTGGGAAGATAAAAGCCATCTGAGAAACTGCAGTTCATTGAAGAAGGCAAAGAAGTTTGATACTCGAGCCTTGTGTTCCCGTGCAGCCTGGATTAATTGCTTTGGGGGGATGCTCTGGGAGTGACATTTCTCTGCAGACCACCAAAATTTTCTCATGGACCACCAGTGGACTGCAGCCCACCGGTTGGCAACAACTGCTGTAAATCACTTGTAAAGCCCTGGGAAGCAGTATATAAATCTAAGTGCTATTGCTATTATTAATCTATCACTTTATGAAGGTTTTAGCAAGAATGTAATTAAATACAAGATGCAAGCTAGCATTGCAAAATGTGGTATTTTGTAATTGCATGCCTTCTAATCCACAAGAAATAAACAACTACCACTTATTTAACTTTTCAGGAAGAGCAGCCAATGGCTCATTTGGCCGAGAGCTGCTTCAGCAAATGTACTCTTAATTTGCATTCCCTCATATATTTGCATAAAATATCACCTTGCGCCCTAGACTGAAATACACTGTCACAAACTAATCCAAAAATCAAAATCCAGCAATAGACAGACATGAAGAAAAATGGAACACAGGCATAATCACAAGTAGGTACAGGATAGGGAATATTTGGCAACAGCCACACAGAAAAAAAAAAAACCTCATTAATTCCAGGCAAACTTTGCTGAAGACATGATTCTATTATAGAAGACGGGGGAGGGCTTTGATAAACAGATAAGAGGCCGTTAAAGGCAAAATGCAGAAGTCACAGCGATAGGAGGAGATAGGAGGAACTGATAGTAAATAAACTTATCTAGAGGGGAGCAAGAGATAGTAGAAGATTTAAGAGTTTTGAAACCCCCCTGATGTCAACTAAGCCTTCAAACTGAATAGTAACAAATACCAGCTTCCTAGTGAATGTAGCTTAGTTTAAAATGACTACTAATTTGAATTTTTAGGAGCATTGTAAGCTGTCCCACACTTGGTTTAGGTGTAGAAGTATACACCTTTTGAGTTTGGAATTGGGGTTTTTTTGAGATTTTGCTGTGACAAAAAAAAATCACAGCAGCATGAAGGAAAAGAAAACTTAAAATCTTTCAAAACTGAACAAAGAGTACAAATAGGAAGGCTGCAATAAACAGGCAGTCAGAATCAGTTAAAACCAGCCAAATGATGGAGGGAGGGAGGGTGGGAAATCTGTCTTAAAATTCTTCCAAGGTAAGTGATTCATAGATGTCTGAGTTGATAGCTCCCCTAGTAACCTCAGCCTGAGAAGTATCTATAAATGCTGGTGGAGAGAAAAAGGCATACTCATAAAACCTGAAAGGCACCACATTAGGGGAAGGTTGCTTTGGCATAGACTAGATGAATTTGTGTGTCTCCAGACGTGACTGAGTCCTAGCTCCTATATAGCCTTCGTTAGTTTAACTAGCTGGTGAGAAAAGATGCTGGACATTGTAATTAAGCAACTTGAGACGACTCAAATCCAAACAATAGCATGTGTTCGGTACTTTCCAGTTGGCCAAATTAACTTAATATAAAACATGCCCCATGACTTTTGTACCTTGGAAACTAATTTCCATACGAGAGATAATTTTTTACTAGAGTAGACTAGACTTGGCTTTTTATGTGCAGTTCCCATAGTTTATCTAAGGAATCTTTGTAGCATTTTAAATGTGAGATAATAAAATAGAATTAGAATACTTTATTGGCCAAGTGTGATTGGACAGACAAGGAATTTGTCTTGGTGTAAATACTCTCAGTATACACAAAAGAAAAGATACATTAGTCAAGAGTTGGTAATGCACACTGAACATCCCCACTACAGAAAGAAAACTTTACATTATTGGTCCTTATTTCTTTAGACTTCCAAGGATTTCATACTGTTCTTCAATACTCCATCTTTGAAATATTATTATTCTTGTTATTTGTGCAACTGGGTTCTTGGTTTTCTCACTGATAGGCCCCAGTATGTGCGAGACGGTACTAATATTTCTAACACCATGTTCTTTAGCACCGGTTCTCCTCAGGGCTGTGTCCTAAAGTCCACTATTGTTCACCAATGCTGACCCATGATTGTTGTGCAGGGTTTGTTACCAACCATATTGTGAAGTATGCAGATGATACAACCGTGGTGGGCCTTATTCAGGAAGATAATAAGTGAAGTGGGCACAGCAGCGCCAGCATTTTCTGCATCTTATGTGAAGAGCCCATCTTCCTTCCTTTATCCTTACCACTTTCTATAGACTAGGGATGATTGAAAGCATCCTGTTGTATTGTATGAATGTTTGGTTTGGAGACATCACCATTTCAGACAGGAAGGCTGTGTGTGTGAGAGAGAGAGTGGTGAGATTATTGGAAATTTATTTCCTTCTCCCCAGGACATGGCCACAGTGGAGCCCAACATTTCTGTTAAGTGAGACATTTGTGAAGTGGGTTTTGCCCCATTTACCACTTTTCTTGCCACCGTTGTTAAGTGAATCACCACCGTTGATACGTTAGCAACCTGGTGTTTAAGCAAATCTGGCTTCCCCGTTGATTTTGCTTGTTGGAAGGTCGCAAAAGGGAAGCATCTGACCTGGGACACAGCAAAGGTCACAAATACGAACCAGTTGCCAAGCATCTGAATTTTGATCATTGGGGGATGCTGCAAAGGTCATAATTATGAAAAACGGCCATAAGTCACTTTTTTCAGTGCCATTGTACCTATGAATGGTTGCTAAATGAACCATTGTTAAGTCGAGGACTAACTGTATAGCATATGTGTGTGTATGTGTGGGTTAGAATGTAATACTGCACACTAATTCTGCCCACAGCCAGAAGTTCGATCCTGACTGGCTCAAGGTTGACTCAGCCTTCCATCCTTCCAAGGTTGGTAAAATGAGGACCCAGATTGTTGGGGGCAATAGGCTGACTCTGTAAACCGCTTAGAGAGGGCTGTATAGCATTGTGAAGTGGTATATAAGTCTAAGTGCTATTGCTATATGTGTGTGTGTGTGTGTGTGTTGGGTTCTGCAATCCAACAAGACAGACACAGACTTCAGAGGATAATTAGGACTGCAGAAAAAACAATTACTACCAACCGGCCTTTGATCAAGGACCTGTATACTGCACGAGTCAAAAAGAGGGCTGTGAAAATATTTACAGACCCCTCACATCCCAGACATAAACTGTTTCAACTTCAAAACGACGCTATAGGGCACTGCACACCAGAACAACTAGACACAAGGACAGTTTTCCCCCGAATGCCATCACTCTGCTAAACAAATAATTCCCTCAACACTGTCCAACTATTTACAAAGTCTGCACTACTATTTCTATTATTCCTCCCCTCCTTCCTTTCACTCATCTCCTCACACATTTATGACTGTATGACTGCAACCTTGTGACTGCAACCTTGTTGCTTGTTATCCTCATGATTTTTATTGACTGTTTCCTAGTATGATTTGATTGCTTTTGATTATTATTACCGTATTTCCCCATGTATAAGCACCCCCTTTGTATAAGCCACCCCCCCAATTTTTAGACTGTGAAGTTTTGAAAAAAATATTTTATTAGAGAAACAAGTTATGAAGAAAGAAAATTTACAAAGAAACAAAATTCGACGTCTAGATCTACAACTTCGGTCATGACGCCGAAAGCGGTGCGGGCGACGCTAGCAATCTACGCATCGGAATGAGAGTAGGAACGAAGCATTCAGGCCGATGCCTAGCGTATGCATTTCTATCGCGTACTCGCACTCGTAATCGTATCATCACGTACAATTTTTACAAAAAAGTATAGCATACTGTTGGAAAACCAGTTTATTCCTACTTTATTATTTTATGCATTTTTCACGTATAAAAAGTGTACCTGCTTTGTATATGCCACCCCCCTACTTTTTGGGCTTGAAAATTTTGGAAAAAAGGGGTGGCTTATACATGGGGAAATACGGTAAGTGTTGTAGCGAATAATTCTTGACTCTTGCTGAGTGCATCTTTTCTTTTATGTACACCTAGAGCATTTGCACCAAGACAAATTCCTTGTGTGTCCAATCACACTTGGCCAATAAAGAATTCGACCTCATCATTGAGGAATAATGAGAAAGATTTAAAAACTACCAAGTTTAAATGTACATACATAAGTTCTTTATCTTTCTAAATGCAAAATGTTCTGACAGAAATGTATGTCAAAGAAGACCACCACGTTCAATGTTTTTAATGCTTGTATCAATTAAATTTATTTATTTTTAAAAGAGAGAATTCTATTCTATAGGTAGGTAGGTAGATGATAGATAGATAGATAGATAGATAGATAGATAGATAGATAGATAGATAGATAGACAGACAGACAGACAGACAGACAGACAGACAGACAGACAGACAGAAATGCAGATGGATAGATAGATAGATAGATAGATAGATAGATAGATAGATAGATAGATAGATAGATAGATAGATAGATAGATAGATAGATAGATAGACAGACAGACATGCAGATGGATGGATAGATAGGTGGATAGATAGATAGATAGATAGATAGATAGATAGATAGATAGATAGATAGATAGATAGATAGATATAGATATGCACACATATATACACATACACACATATACACATACATACATACACACACACACACACACACACACACACACTTATTTTTGAGAGCGGGCATCAGAACTTCATTTTTTAACCTGTTGCCAGTGTGTTCACAGAAGAAGAAGAAAAGTGACAACAAAGTTTATCTTATTAGTATTGCAATAAACAGGAAAGGAAAGGAAAACCTCTCGGATCCGAGCTGGCCACCATCGCCTTACCTTGTACAAGTTGATGGGAATGTCGATGAGGATGAGCAGCAGGTCCCCCAGCGCCAGGCTGGCGATGAGGATGTTAGGGCCGTTCCTCATGCATTTGTTCTTGTAGATGATCCGGAGCAAGGTGGAGTTG
This sequence comes from Pseudonaja textilis, assembly GCF_049901715.1. Taxonomy (NCBI): domain Eukaryota; kingdom Metazoa; phylum Chordata; class Lepidosauria; order Squamata; family Elapidae; genus Pseudonaja; species Pseudonaja textilis. The sequence continues at coordinate 30,940,831 of NC_141997.1, forward strand.
CCGATGATGCCCAGCACGAAGACCAGGCAAGCGATCACCGTGTTGATGTATTTGAACGTCTTCTTGATCTCCGTCCGGCCGGTGCACATCGGGTAAGCGGGCGGAGGCGCTCGGCCGGCTCCGCCAGGCGATCCCGGGCGAGAAGCGTTGGAACCGCCGAAGCCTTCCTCCACCTCGGCTGCCACGGGAGCCGCGCTCGGCCAGGAGGAGGAGGCGGCGGCGGCCAGGCTCGGCGCGGTGATCTCGGCCAGGCGCGGCGAAGAGTCGCCCAGCTCCAGCGCTCGGGTGCCGCCGGCCGCGCAGTAGGCTAGCACGGCGGCCGAGATCCACAGGAAGCCCCCGGCCATGATCGCAGGGCAGCTAGGACGGAGAGGGGTTGCGAGGGTAGAACGCGCGGGAGAAACCTATGCAAGAAAAAAAAAAAAAGCCACCCGTTAGGATAAGGCGCAGCTGCTGAGGGAAGCCCTCACGTCGGCTGGCAGCGGGTTCCTCCAGCGGCGAATGGCAGCCAGCCGGAGCACGTGCGGCGCCCACCCGGAGCCAGCGAGCCAACGAGCCGTCTGACCGACCCCCGGCCTTTACGGAGAGAAGACGATTCGCTCGGGCCGAGAAACGTCGCTTCCTGGATATAACACAACTCTGCTTTGAAGAGGCTGGGCGAGGAGCCAGCGCTGGGGAAAGAGGAGGGGGTGAGGGGCGCGCAGACCTCGGGCTTGACCAGACACGGCCGCTTATCTGAGATGGTATAGGATAGGGTCTCCTGCTTGAGCAGGGCTGGACTAGAAGACCTCCAAGGCCCCTTCCAGCTCTATTCCTATTGTAACTTGATATAGAATTGGGGACTCTGCTTTTCCCAAGGCTTTCCGGAGGGAATAATAATAATAATGATAATAATAAAAATCATCATCATCATCATAAACTTAATCATAATCATACATAATAATAATAATCATACATAATAATACATAATCATAATCATAATATAATGCACCGATATCTGTAACACCATCAAACATCCAGAAAATGCCAAACCCAGCCTGAACATCTGGCTGACCGTGATAATAATAATAATAATAATAATAATAATAATAATAATAATAATAATAACAACAACAACAACAACAACAACTCTCATATACATGTAGTCTTTGACTTACAACAAACAGTTCACTTAGAGACCTGAAATGGCACTGAAAAAGTAAATTATGACCATTTTTCACACTTCTGGCTGTGGGTGCAGACCTCTGGCTTGAAAAAAATTGGGAACTCCACTTTTCCTACCGCTAAAGGGAGCGGGGGTGTAAAAGTTCTCATGCTATATACAGGTAGTCCTTGACTGATAATGGTTCACTTAGTGATGGTTTGAAGTTACAATAGCACTGAAAAAGGTGACTTATGACCAGAGGTGGTATTCAGCAGGTTCTGACCAGTTCTGGAGAACCGATAGTGGAAATTTTGAGTAGTTCGGAGAACCGGCAAATACCACCTCTGAATGGCTCCCGCCCCCATCTATTCTCTGCCTTCCGAGTCCCAGCTGATCGGCTCGGTCTTCTTTTGTTGCCCTGCACAGGAGAATGGAGCTGGAAAGTAGGTTAGCGAGGTGGGGAGGGAATAGGATTTTGCAGTAACCTTCCCCTGCCATGCCCATCAAGCCACGCCCACAGAACTGGTAGTAAAAAATTTCGAATCGCACCACTGGCATATATACTGTATATAATAGATTTATAATAATAAATAATAGATGGATTATTTTTGTAGTTCTTATTCTTTTGCTCTTCTGATATATGCCAGCAAAACATGGACACTAACCTTACAATCAGTGGTGGGATTCAACAATTTTTACCATTGGTTCTGTGGGTGTGGTATGGTGGTACCAATTCTCCAGAACTGGTCAGAACCTGCTGAATGCCTACTTCTCTGCTTACAATCAATACAAAAGCTATGAGTGTGGCCTCAAAGAGCCACACAAAGATACATGCTCTGCATCACAAGACAAAATAGAAAGACCTGCACATTGATTACAAAACAAAGGAAAATAAAGGATGCCGTCGAAAGAGTAAGAATTGAAATGGAAATGGCCTGGTCACATCTCAAGAAGAACCGATGGCAGGTGGACCAAGGCAGTCGTAGAATGGATCCCATTGGATAAAAAGCATCCATGAAAGAGACCTATATCAAGATGGATCTATAACATCAGCAAGTATTGTGGACCCAACTGGCAAAAGAAAACTCAGGAGCATATTGGTTGGAAACATGCAGAAGAGGTCTTTGTCATGTAGTGGACAGACAATGGCTAAAATGATGATGATTCTTTTTCTATGCATGAAATCTCGGTAAGGATCCAAATTAGAACTTAAAAGCCATAAAACGTAATAATCTAGCGAAGGAAAAATCTCCTATCTTCTTCTATCTATATAAAAGTGAAATACTACTCATGCATCATCGCAAAATCTCCAGAACCGTAAAGTCTACAAACTTGAAATTTGGCACATATGTTCCTCTTGGCTTCTAGATGCTCACTAAGAAAGGATTTTTCAAATGACCGTAACAGCATTTGTATTTCCTATTATTATTAACACGCTCTGATGCTAAGGAGATACTCCCCCTCCCCACCTGAAAAGAAATCTCTCCCAAATGCAAAACACAAGCAGAGGAGAGGAGTTTCAGTTTTAGTTTCACAGCACCAAGCAGCTTTAGTATAAAACATTTGAGCTAAGCCACACCCAGGCTCCTTGCTGTCTCCTTCTTGCTCACACAGCAAATATAGTTTCCAAACAGCCTCGCATACTGACAGGATGCTAGCCAGATGAATGCCAATGGATGCTGGTAGGCACAGGCAGATTTTTTTCCCCCTGTTATTTTCCTCCCCAAAAACTAAGCCCTATGACGGAGTTTCCCAGCGAAGCACGGGTATTGAGCTAAGTTATGAATATAAAAAGATAGGAAAAACCGTGAAGAGACTCAGAAGGTTAGCTCGATGACTTCTCAAAGGTCAGAACAGGAAGGCCATTTCCTGTTTAGCTAAAATAACTTACTGTAGTTTAAAATTTCCCATTTCAAATGCCATTAGGAAGATCTTGTTTTGAAATCGTCAGTAGCACAGGATGCACGAACAAAGAACAAAGAAGTTTCAGTGAGGAATTAAAAGTTTCCTGACTTTTTTTTTTTCAACTTGCTTATTATAAGCAGTAGGGAGATCTTTAAATTCCCACAAAAATATGAAGAGTTAACTCCTAAACCAATGAAAGGTGTGATTAATTTGCCAAGGCCAGTTTCCCATCTGTTGCTTGGCAGGATTCACCAAACCCACAGATCTTAATTATGTGCATCACTAGTTAACTGGTGAGGATTATTTTTTTTTTAAATATGTAAATATATTACATTAATAAGATGTAACAGTTGAAGGCATGCTTTGCTATTATTCAGAGGTTTTCAGGATTTTAGAACAGAAGCATCCAGCACTGATTCATTTAACAAATGAGGTGAGAAAAATCATAAAGTGGAGAAAACTCAACAAATTCCTCACTTAACAACATAGATTTTGAGCTTAACTGTAGTCATAAATTGAGGGCTACCTGTAATTTTAGACCTATGTGGCACTGATTTCTTGGTCTGGTCTGTCTAATGAGGTTGGCTCTAATAAAGGAGGAGGGAACTGTGAGGTAACACAGAAGAAACCTGGAATTAAGGAGAAACTTCCTTAACAGTGAGGACAATTAACCAGTGGAATAGCTTGCCTCAAGAAATCATGGGTGTACCATCACTGGAGATCTTTAAGAAGAAACTAGATAGCCACTTATCTGAAACAGTATGAGTTCTCCTGCTTGGGCAGGGGGCTGGACTAGACGATCTCTAAGGTCCCTTCCAGTTCTATTCTAACAGCTGAGCAGCATTAGATTAGAAATGGATAATATATATCCTACATTAGCAACATTTTGCAAGTGGTTTCTATGTATTATTCAACATTTGCCTAATTTGGTCTTAAGTGTTTATTCAGTGTCATATGTTTCTTGTAAAATTAATAATGTTGTATTTTTTTGTTATTAGAGTTACTTATCTGTAGAATTAATTGCTATGATCCCTTGTTCTCAGACTGATAAAAGATGTAGCCAGGAACTGAACAGAAGTAATTTATCAATGTTTGCAAAAGGTTTGCGTTATACAGAAATATGCATAATTGGATTCAAAGCTGGAGAGGCCTAGGCCTTGAGATGTACATGAAAAGAAACAGACTTTTGTTATTCCTCACTTGGCCATTAGCTGCATGGATCAGAATACTTAAGAAAATGACTAGCCATACTTAAACTGTTCATATATCAGATGAGTAGTGTCATGCCCCTGTCGGAGTCTGAATCCGAGGAGGAAGACGAACAGCTGACAGGGAGTGGGAGTGTGGCTCCATTGGCTATGGGGGAAACTGGGGAACAGCAAAGTCTGACTGGGCAGAGCAGGGAAGAGGAAGAACAAGGGAGAGGGAGTTCAGAGGAAGACCCAGGCCCAACCCCTCTTCATTCTAGGGCACGCAGGGAGGAATGGAGAAGGGAGCAACGTGGGTTGTGTGGCTTATGGGGGAGAAAAGGGCCCTGATTGCCTTCATTAGCCACAGCTGGGAAAAGAGTTTAAAAGAAATGCATGCCGAGTGCAGCAGCTGCTAGGAGCAAATGTGAGTTTATCTTGTGTTGACTTTGGTTATCTGTTCTTGATGTCTTAAGTTATTGCCATGCCTTCTGGAATTCTTGCTCCTGCCCTGCTGGACTAATTGCCTCATTTTGCCTTGATTGGACTTATAGTTACAGTTTTTGTTGACCATGTTTTGGACTTGATTCTCTGCAGCCAAAGGCTGTTCCTGGGAGAGTTTTTCTCCAGCCAGAAGGTAACCAGGACATTGGGGGCAAAGTTGGAGCTAATAAAGGAACTCCTACTGATTATCTGACTGTGTTGCCTTTGTGCCAAGTCCTGGGTCACCACAAGTCGTGAGCAACCTTTTCTTAACTCAGAACCTGGACATTATTTTTACTGCCTTGCTGTAGCTGATCATGCTGTGACATCATCTAAGTCAGCGAGCCCCGATCTTTTGGGCACCAGGGACCAGTTCCACGGAGAAAGGTTTTTCCATGGACCAGAGGGGACATGGTTTTGCATGCTACTTGCATCCCACAGATGGGGCATCGGTTGTTTGCATGGCCCAGTTGCTGGTATGCCATGGTCAGTAAAAATAACGCCCATGGACCGGGGACCCCTAATGATCTAAGTGAATGCAGTTGTTTATGCTGGTGGATTTTAAGGGTGACGTTGTACAAAGTTGGCCAGTTTTGAGGTTCTTGTTGTGGCCCGCCAGCGGCCGACTGAGCTGGCAGCAGTGTTGGACAGTAGTGAGAAGGTTGCAGAGGAACCTGGGCCAGTCTTGGAGGCTGGGGAGGGCTCGGACCAGGGCTCGGCATCAGAGGCAGAGATGGAGTAAGGACAGGCTGGCAGTCATCAGCTTCCTTCAGACTCAGACAGCAGTGAGGCGGGGGAGTTTTTGGAAATGGTTTCCAGCCTGCACATTTGCAAGACTACCAGAAGACAAGAACAATTGAGAAAGCAGGGTTGACTGAAGAGCAAGGCTACACCTTGGAGACGATCGGCCCCACCCATAGGACATAAAAGAGGAGCAAACAGGATGTGAGCTTTTGCAGGAAGCAATTAGTTCGTCTGGTCGATTCAAGCTTTGAAAAGTTCTCTTTGACTTGGCCTTGCCCTGCATTTGGCAGCATTCCAAGTGCGATAAGGTGGGTGTTTATAAACATTCCCCTGAAAGACTGCTCGTGAAGCCTTGCAGGCTGTTAATGAACATAATTCACAGCCATAGAAATAAAAGAGGTTTTGCCGGAACTAAGATTGTGTTTTATGCTTTCTAAGGAAGCCTAGCAGAGGTGACATTCAGCAGGTTCTGACCAGTTTTGGAGAACCGGTAGCAGAAATTTTGAGTAGTTTGGAGAACCAGCAAATACCACCTCTGACTGGAGATTTTACAGTATCCTTCCCCTGCCACACCCAACAAACCATGCCCACAGAACCGGTAGTAAAAAAAAAAATGAATCCCACCACTGAAGCCTAGGTCAGAACAGTTCTGTTTTTATTAAGAGTTGCAAGGGTTCAAGTCTTTCACTTGGTTCATTGTCTCCCAAATTCAGAAAATAACATAAAACAACAATCTCATAATTCGGCTCCTCTTATCTCTGTGATCTAGAACTGGGATGTTACGTGCAGCTTATGTTTTATATGTTACCTCAACCTGTAGTACGGTGTGGAAACATTAATGCTAATGTTTCATTAATTGCTCTCCCAAGTACTCTTGACTAGTTCAGTGTCATCATAGCAATTCATTTTCCCTTCAAAGTCTCCAGTCCTGTTCATAGGTTTTGGAATTATGCCCAAGTGGAAACCCCCAGAGAAGAGGATCAAAATGTAAACACTTAACCCAATGCTGGAAACATTTGTGAACAAATGATCTATTATATAAAAAGAGGGAGTATAAAAGGGGAGAATGCCATTTCCTAGAAAAAGGAGTTTAAAACCTGTCTTAGACCATCTGTATTTATATGAAAATGTGCTTTGTTATGTATAACAAAATTTAATATCCTGATAATTAAGGTTGTGTGCAAGTCCTTGGTTCATACAAGTGTCAAGGCAAAATATGTCTTCTTTGATTTTGCTTAAGTATGAATTGTAAATTTAGTATAATTTGTGAATTAGTGGCAGGAGCTCAGTGTGATTTAAAATCATAGTAAATGGCTAAGAGTTGTGATTGATAAAGTCATTTATACTAATTAATAAAAGCAGGATTAAAACAAACTAGTGTTGACCATTTGCATTTCTCATTCTTAGAATCATAAAATGAAGGCTTCAAAGGGATCCTAGAGATCACCTAGTCCAAACCTCTATCCAGTGCATAAATCCAGTACTGCCATATGCCTTAATAGAAAAACCTTAATAGAATAATGGAGTTGGAACGGACCTTGTAGGTCATCTAGTCCAACCCCTCACCCAAGCAGGAGATCCTACACCATTTCTGACAGTTGGTTGTCCAATCTCTTCTTGAAAGCCTCCAGTGATGAAGCTCCCACAACTTCTGAAGGCAACTTCTGTTCCACTGGTTGTTTGTTCTCACTGTCAGAAAATTTCACCTTATTTCCAGGTTGAATCTCTCCTTGATCAGTTTCCATCCATTATTTCTTGTCTGGCCTTCAGGTGCCTTACAGAGAGCCCCATCTGTCCTTTTGCAATTGCCTCTAATTAACAGGAATCTATCTTGCCCATGAAAATCTGTTCCATGTTCAACTACAATTATCATTATCATTTTTCTCCCGATGCCTAATATCTGCATCCTTGTAAGGTAAGGATGTCCTGTCTCAAAGAATATTTCTGAACCGGCCTGCCTTGTAGCTGAAGACAGCTCTCAGGTTTTCCTACAGTCTTCTTTTATCCAGAATAACAGATAACAGATAATCAGAGTTGGAAAGGACCTTGTAGGTCATCTAATCCAACCCCCCACCCAAGTGGGAGACCCTACACCATTTCTGACAAATGGAAGTCCAATCTCTTCTTGAAAGTCTCAAGTGATGATGCTCCCACAACTTCCGAGGGCAAGCTGTTCCATTGGTTGATTGTTTTCACTGTCAGAAAGTTTCTCCTTATTTCCAGGTTAAATCTGTCCTTGTTCAGTTTCCATCCATTGTCCCTTGTCTGGCCTAGAGGTGCTTTAGAAAATAGCTTGACCCCTTCCTCCCTGTGGCAGCCCCTCAAGTATTGGAAGACTTCTGTCATGTCTCCCCTGGTCCTTCTCTTTACTAGACTAGCCAAATCCAGTTCCTGTAACCGTTCTTCATATGTTTTAGTCTCCAGTCCCCTAATCATCCTGGTTGCTCTTCTCTGTGCTTTTTCCAGAGTCTCAAAATCTTTTTTATAGTGTAATGAACAAAACTGGATGCAGTACTCTAGGTGTGGTCTTACTAAGGCTTTATAGAGTGGTATTAGTACCTCACTTGATCTTGATTGTATCCTTCTGTTAATGCAATTTAGGATTGCATTAGCTTTTTTGGCTGCTGCTGCTGCACACTGCTGGCTCATATTTAGCTGGTTGTCCACTAAGACTCCAAGATCCCTCTCACAGTTACTGCTATTGAGCCTGGCTTCAGCCAGAATAAACTTACGTTGTACCTCTAATTGTTCCATTTTAGTTTCCTTCCAGGAACATTATAGCCTTGATTTTTTCTCCTTTGAGCATGCTCCAGGTTGTCAATATCATTACCAGAATCAGATGTAATATTCCATGTAGGACCTGAACACTACAGAATAGAGAGGAATGACTTCTTTTGATCTTGGAATCATATTTTATGATGCAGCATAGGGTTGCATTTACATTTTTCAAATGTATACATCACACTTTGATCTAACAAAGGTTGCAGTTCCTTTTCACACAGTTGCCTAATATGTCACACCCAGAATGTTACAAATGCATTATCACTACCTTCAGGACTTTATTTCTTCTTACCCAAATGTAGGACTTTGCGTTCAATTTGAGTTTGGTTTCTGTCTGCTCTTCCAGATCATTAATAGTGTCCTCTAAGGCAGTGGTCGCCAACTGGTGGGCCGGGGACCACTGGTAGTCTTTGAGAAAATGTTGGTGGTCTGCAGAGAAATGTCCCCCCCAAAGCACCCCCAAAGCAATTAATCCAGGCTGCATGGGAACACAAGGCTGTGCCACCCACATGGCCCACCCACCCGCTGGCCTTTGGCCAAGCGCAAACCTTACTGTGAGTAGAGCCATGCGAGTGGAACTGGAAGGTAAGACCAATGGCAGGGGAGGGGAATCTGCCCCAGGGTGGCTTGCTAACGTTGGTGGGAAAATCGGTCCCACATTCCAGAGCTGCAGTAGTCACAAGACTGGCCCTTTGGTCATCCTGGAGCAGCTCCTCCACCACCCAGGTGCACCGGCCTGCTATGGACTGGAAGAGCAGCTGCTCCAGGATGACCAAAGGGCCAGTCTTGTGACCACTGCAGCTCTGGAATATCGGACCGACTTTCCCACTAACATCAGCAAGCCACCGTCAGTCAAAATTCATATTAGCGATCCATGGGGTTTAAAATTATGAGTTTGGGGGTCGCTGAGGTCCAAAAGGTTGGCGACCCTTGCTCTAAGGCAGAGGTCCCCGACCCCCAGTCCGCAGACTAATACCTGGCCGTGCAAGAGCTGGTAAGCACACAAAACTCCATTTGTGGGAAATGGCAGGCACGCATAGGCAAAACGACCCATTCCCCCCACTGCCACTGCTTCCAGTCCACAGAGCCAAAAAAGGCTGCTGCTCTAAGGAGTTCGCTATCCTCTTTATCTTTGAACTGGCTGTGAATTTGATCATCATATTTTCTATCCTCTGATTCAAATCGTAACTATGTTGAATGGTATAGGGCAGTGGTCCCCAACCTTTTTTGTGCCACGGCCCGGTACCGGCATCACAAAATCATCCGTGGCCCGGTACCGGCATCAGCACGCATGGCAAGGCGAGCCGAGCGACCGGCCAGCCAGTCGTCCCCCGCTTCTCCCTGCCACCTTCAACTCCTCCTTTGTACCTGTGTCGATGGGCTTCGGGATGGTCGCTCGGCTCGCCTTGCCATGCATGCTGAAAGAATCCTCGCGCCTTAGTTTTGTTCGAAGCCGCCCCCGCCCGATGAAACTAAGGCACAAGGATTCTTTCAGCACCCAAACGCTGCTTTCCCGGAAAAGCTCACCGGAAGCACTTTTTCATCAAAACAAGATGGCAGCGCCCAGCAAACCGGTGGCCTGGTAGAAATTGTTCCACGGACCGGTACCAGTCCCCGGACCGATGGTTGGGGACCCCTGGTATAGGGCTTAGGAGGGAGCCCTGAGCTATGCTCCTTCATCCATCTCCTTCTCGCTTGATGTGGGTCCAGTGATACACCCTTGTTGTAAGCTTGATTGCTCAGCTAGCTTTGAATGCATCTAATGGTGGCATTGTTCAGCCTACATATTGCCATCTTCGCTGCTAAGCTCTCTAATTCTTTGTTAAAGGTACCTTTGTTAAAGGTATGGTAAAACATGTGCAACTTATTCCTCTAGTAAGCTAAACCGGTGTAGAGAGTAGTAAGGAAGATTCTTGATAAAGGCATGCTTGTTTCATTGCCAAGGTGACAAGGGATAAATCATTTTTAAAATCTAGAATGTCCAGATAACATTTGGAAGTCGCTCAGACAGATATTTCCCTAATTCACTGAACTATAAGGAGGAAAAGAAGATGCAACCAGAGGTGGTATTCAGCCAGTTCTGACAAGTTCTGGAGAATCGGTAGCAGAAACTTTGAGTAGTTTGGAGAACCAGTAAGTACCACCTCTGGTTGGCCCCGCCCCATCTATTTGCTACCTCCCAAGTCCCAGATGATCGGCTGGGTCTTCTTTTGCCCTGCACAAGAGAATGGAGCTGGAAAGCAGGTTAGTAGGGTGGGGAGGGAATGGGGATTTTACAGTATCCTTCCCCTGCCATTCCCGCTAAGCCACGCCCACCAAGCTATGCCATACTCACCAAGCCACACCACATCCACCAAGCCATGCCCACCAAACCTGTAGTAAAAAAAATTGAATACCACCACTGGATACAACGTAATCAGACTTGCAGAATTCTGTCATTACAGTCAATCTCAATAAAAATAGTTTTAGTCTTGGTTTGATTCTCACCTAGTAGTGCAGACACTTGTCACTAAGGAGATTAGATTAGTTTGGCATGATTTGATTAAACTCACTGGAGCATCTGTTCTGGCTATATCTGCTTTAAGAGGTAAGATGGTTACAAAAAGATTGTCTATTTTGTGATGGTTTAACACTTAATTTTCATGCCATTAATAACAAAAAAAAGAAGGATGAAAAAGGTAAAATCCCCCACAAAGTATAAATCAAAAAGTATAAATAAAGAACCCCAAATAACATTAGCATCAGCACCATAAAACAAGTTTTTTCTGTGAGGGCATTCTGTAGCCCTTTGGGCCTCTTTAAACTTTCTATCCGGTGGTGGGATTCAAATTTTTTTACTACTAGTTCTGTGGGTGTGGCTTGGTGAGTGTGGTAGGGGAAGGATATGGTAAAATCTCCATTCCCTCCCCACTCTTGGGGGAAGGTTACTGCAAAATCTCCATTCCCTCCCCACCCCACTAACCTGCTTTCCAGCTCCATTCTCCTGTGCAGGGCAACAAAAGAAGACTCAGCCAATCACCTGCGTCTCAGGAGGCAGAGAATAGATGGGGGCGGGGCCAGTCAGAGATGGTATTTGCCGGTTCTCTGAACTACTCAAATTTTCCACTACCGGTTCTCCAGAACTGGTCAGAACCTGCTGAATACCACCTCTGTTTCTCTCCCTTAGGCAATCAGACTAATTAAAATTCTCATTTATATCTTTAGCCTTTTGCCTTTAAGTTATGGAATGATTTGAGTTGTCTCTATATTGTTTATTTCATGCTCGGTTGTTAACCATTTTAGTGGCTTAGTAATGAAAGACATGGTACAGTATCACAGTATTTTATATAAATAAGCATTTCCTCTGAATTCTAAAATGTTGCTAATTTTCATACTTGTACAAAAATTGAATTTTGACTTTCCGATGCTCCTTTGAAATAGCATGGCTGAGATACAGCCAACTATATAAGAATACTTGATTTGAGTCATTCTCCATTTTAAAGACTCTACCATGTACCATTATTAAAAAAAAGAAATTCTATAATATTTAAGGGTATTTTGAAAGGAGAATTCTCTACATATTTATGATTTCCCACAGTAGATGTTTTAAGCAAAGCTATATATGGTTGTTGACATAAAACAAAAGAGAAAAAATACTGGTAATGGTGTTACACCTCCTTTTCTCCTTGTATGGTAAGGGCTCAAGCTATGAGTATTTGGACTGTACACATATCTCTATATTTAGTATAAAGGGATAATAGTTTCTCTCAGCCAACTTGGAACAGAAATTCTGTCTCTTGATGACAGAATTTATACAAAGTGATCCCAATCTTCTATAATGTTGACATTAAAATGACAACTCTAATTTCATTTGTTACTCTTCTGGAAGTGAATTGTATTACAAATATACAGTGCACACCTTAAAAGGGGACCAAGACTAATATGTATGCATTTCCATGATTATGGAACGATTTTAGTTTCTTTTTCTTATCCTTGGAAATCATACACAAGTGAAAAACCACTGCAGCTGTGTTAGATATTCTGAAAGTTTATTGCTTCTCCAGGCTGGGCAATCTGCCCTAAGTAGCATATTATATATAGCTGGCACCCCACGATCATGGAGGTGTTTTTTTTTTCATTTATGTATATTTTATTATTTACAACTATAAGTACACAACACAGTGTAACTGTTTTGGTGTTACATTTGCCATACATAGACCATTAACATTCATATTATTGATACAATATTTACTTTTTAATTCTATTCATCCTGGTTATTTTTGTTCTGAATTTCCCTTCTTTTTTGCAATTTTTGCATAAAATGTATTCCATGTTTCATAATAATCTGATTTCCCCATTGTTTTCCAATTCTATCCAATTCTGCACAAGCCATTATTTTCCTTACAATCTCTCTTTCTGGTAGATTTCATTCTTCCAATATTGTGCGTATATCATTCTCACCACTGTCAATACACCTTTCCTATAACCTTCTATCATTATTCCCAAGAGAAATAATTCTGGTTTAAGTGGAATATGCTCTCCCACCATTTGTTCCACCCATGTCCATATCAATCTCCAGTATTTTCTTGCATAGTTACATGTCCGTCACATGTGATAGAATCAGGGGCGGGATTAAAAAATTTTAACAACCAGTTCTATGGGCGTGGTTTAGGTGGTAGGCGTGGCTTTGTAGTCATGTGACTGAGTGGACATGGCTTGGTGGTCATGTGACTGGCTGGGTGTGGCCAACTCAACATCACTCACATCGAGGCACGCATCTCCTCTCCTGGCCTCTCATACTTTGGGGATGCTGCAACAGTCGGAAGTGTGAAAAATGTCACTTTTTTCAGTGACATTGTAACTTTGAATGGTCACTCTACACAAGCAAAGTACCAGCAAAGGAGAGAAAGAAAACTCCAGAGAGGTTCCAGAGACAGGAAGTCTAGTCCTGCCAAGAATGTAATAAGGGTTAATGGAGAGGCAGTTTCTATAAGCAACACCAGAATGTTTCCTTCCTGCCTTCCTTACAGGATTAAGCCAGTAATTTCTTCTAACAACCAGTTCTCCGAACTGCTGAGAATGTTAACAATCGGTTCTAGCGAATAGGTGCGAACTGGTAGAATCCCTCCCCTGGATAGAATGTACCTGGTAAGTCCTTGCACTTCCAGCATTTTGGAGATAAATTTTTATACATTTTGGCAAGCCTTGCTGAGGGGAGGTACCACCTGTAAAACATCCTGCATAAGTTTTCTTTCATGGAGTTTTTGTGATAGTAATTAGGATAAGCTTTTTTTTTTTTCATTTATGGCTAGGGGCATGCTGGGAAATGCTACGTATTAGCAATGGGGAAATGATAATAGAATGAAATAGCTACATGCAGGGGTGGGATTCTACTGGTTTGGACCGGTTCTATAGATCCGGTTGTTACTATTCTGCGCAGTTTGGAGAACCAGCAAATTGTGCCCCTGGCTGGCCCTGGCCCTCTCCGCCCGCCCCTCCCCTCCCTTGCCAGTCAGTCCTTATTACGTATGCGCCCTCCCCCCCATGCTCCTTTTTTGCCTTCCTGGGATTCAGGGAAGTCTCCTGGGAGCAAAAATGGCCCCCAGGAGGCAAAAAAAAATGAAGCGCAGGGGGTTTGCTGCAAAAGAAGAAGAAGCCATGCCTACCCAGTCACATGGTCACTCCCACCTAGCTCCGCCCATAGAACCGATAGTAAAAATATTTGCATCCCACCCTTGGCTACATGCACACTTTAGTTATTAGCAAACTCTGAAATGGAGATATTTAGCCTATCGGCTTTTAGAGCCATCTATGTCTTCATAACTATGTTTTTACTTATACCTATTATCTTGTAAGCAATTGACAAACCAAATAAATAAGTAAAATAAACAAAACATCAGTGTTTTGCAAATGAAGATGACTCTTGAAGTTAATGCATGGCATTCTTGCATGCCAGCTTTCTAATTATTATTTTTCATAAAACGACTTCAACATAAAGCCCATCGGAGCAGGGAATCTGACAGGTCTCCAGGGAGATGCCTCTGGTAAGAGGCCATGGAACGCTTGGTTGCAACAATATTTTGTTGTTGGAAACATCTGGTCGCTCTCCTTGACTACGGTGGGGAATACAGCGAAGTTCAAAGGAACCAGGATGTCCAAGATAAATGGCAAAATAACAACAAAACCTCTGCACTAGAGGTGTTCTAGCACTTAAATTTGAATTTGCAGGAGACGGTTGTTGCAGCTGTTCAGTGAACAAAAATAAATAAATAAATAGGCATTTGTGCTTTCCTTCTATTCCTGAGACAGACAAAGCAAAAGAAAACAAAATCTATTTCTCCGAGTATGACTGCCAGCCAGAGCTTTTTTGCATTCTCCATGAACCACTTTGTCTTTATTCTAAGTGCTAGGTTAGTGGGTAGATGGACATGTCCTACTTCAGGGATGGCTAACCTTTTCCACATTGCATGCCAAAAGTGTGTGCACATGTGTGTGCGCGCACACCCGTGTGCCTGCACCCATGATATTTCCTAGTCGAGCCACAGACAACTACAATGATCTAATACATATCAATTTTACAGAATACATTGTTGAAAAAGCACTACACAATCTAAAACCATCTATTCGACCGGACGGAATATGTGCCTACTTCTTAAAAAAGCTACCCACTGCCACAGCCGAACCTCTAAGCATAATCTTTGAAAAATCTTTCAGGACCAGCTCCTTGCCAAAACTATGGTCACAAGCCACGGTCATCCCCAACTTCAAAAAGGGAGACCCCAGCCTAGTTGAAAATTACAGACCAATCTCTTTATGCTACGTCACCTGTAAAACCATGGAATCAATTATTAACCAATCCATCATCCTCCACTTAGAAACAAACAACCTACTAATAAACAATTTGGTTTTAGGAAAAAAATATCATGTAATCTGCAACTCTTACCCTGCAAAAACATATGGACTACACAACTCGATCAGGGCAAAGCAATAGATGCAATCTACATAGACTTCTGTAAAGCCTTTGATTCAGTGGTACATGACAAACTACTCCTAAAATTAAAATCTTACAGTATCTCTGGACACCTGCATAACTGGATAGAAGCATTCCTGTCAAACAGACAACAAATGGTCAAAATTGGGAGCGTCCTATCAAATCCTGTACCTGTCAACAGTGGTGTCCCCCAAGGCAGTGTTCTAGGACCAACTCTATTCATACTCTACGTAAATGACCTCTGTGATCATATCAAGAGCAACTGCGTTCTTTTCGCTGATGATGTAAAGCTGTTCAATACCACAGACAATACTGCTACCCTTCAAAAAGATCTTGACTGTGTATCAGAATGGTCAAACAAATGGCAACTTCAAATCTCAACAAATAAATGATCTGTTCTACATATTGGCAAAATATATATATATCAGAAAATAAAATACTGAAGGCTGAATAGTCAAGACCTTGTTGATGATCCAAACTCTGTCAAGGATATTGGAGTACCCATCTCAAATGACCTAAGTGCTAGAGCCCACTGTAACTACATAGCCAAAAAGGCATTAAGAGTTGTTAATCTAATCTTACATAGATTTTTCTCTGGTAATATTACACTAATAACTAGAGAATACAAAACATTTGCTAGACCAATGCTCAAATACAGTTCATCAGTCTGGAACCCACATTACGTATCTAATATTAACACAGTTGAGAAAGTCCAGAAATATTTCAGAAGAAGAGTTCTCCAGTCCTCTACTCGTTACAGAATACCTTATGCCACCAGACTCAAAATTCTAGACCTAGAAAACCTAGAACTATGCCGCCTTAGGTCCGATCTAAGTATAGTATATAAAATCATACATTGCAATGTCCTACCTGTCAATGAATACTTCAGCTTCAACCATAACAACACTAGAGCGAACAATAGATACAAACTCAAGGTTAATCGCACCAAATTTGATTGCAGGAAATACAACTTCAGCAACAGAGTGGTCAATGTCTGGAATACTCTACCTGACTCTGTGGTTTCTTCCCCAAACCCCCAAAACTTTAACCTTAAACTGTCTACTATTGACCTCACCCCTTTCCTAAGAGGTCTGTAGGGGGCGTACATAAGCGCACCAACGTGCCTACCGTCCCTGTCCTATTGTTTCTTTTATATATTTTTTAATTTTCTTATATGTATCCATGTATTCATAATTATGTTTTTACTTATACCTATTATCTTGTAAGCAATTGACAAATAAAAATAAATAAAATAAATAAATAAAATGATGCAATGCACGTGCAACTCCCGCCGTCCCCTGCGCATGCACACATGATCCCCTGTGCATGCACCACACATCTCTGTGCATCCACACACAACCCTTCCCCTCCCTGCATGCCTCTGCGCATGTGCACATAGCCCCCCCTGCACGCCACATGCCTACGTGCATGCACATGTTTCTCCCGCACGCCCGTCTCCCCCCACATGCACAGTGGGGCTGTTCCGGGTGACCTCTCGCGTGCCGGCACATGTGCCATAGGTTCGCCATCACAGTCCTACTGCATGTTCAGAGTATTTGTATTTTGCCACTGCTGACTTAGTACCATCCATCCATACTTGCTCAGTAGATATGGGTTGAGAAAAAAAGGTGAAGTGCCATACCAGTGGTGGGATTCTAATTTTTTTACTACCGGTTCTGTGGGCGTGGCTTGGTGGGCCTGGCAGGGGAAAGATACTGTAAAATCTCCAGGCAGAGGTGATATTTGCTGGTTCTCCAAACTACTCAAAATTTCCGCTATCGGTTCTCCAGAACTAGTCAGAACCTGCTGAATACCATCTCTGATAAATACCATATTCCTCAGGAGCCCGTAACAATTTGGAACTGTTCTTATTTATGGAGATTTTCAGTCATCCAGGTCATGGTTTTCCCAAAGAATTCTCTTGCAAGCGGCAACTGGACTTTCTTGTTTTTCTTTGAAGAGGTTTCACTTCTCATCCAAGAAGATTCTTCAGCTCTGTCTGGATAGTGGGGAATGGAAGGATTTATATTCCTTGCAGACAGCTGGTCATTTGCATTCTTTTAGAGAGTCGTTGAGGCCACTTGGAGGCTTGTCTGTGTCTTCAGGGTCACCTGAGTAGTGCAAATGGGTGTGGACACTTCTTCGAACTGCTGAAAGGACTGTGTTGTAGACTGAAGACAGATAATGTCCTATCCCTCCCTTTCTGTTGAGAGAGGGCTGTTCAGTTTTGACATAGATTGTTCTTTGACCCTTCTTTCAAACCAGCCATACTCTCTGTCCAAAATGTGGACTTTGCTGTCTTCAAAAGAATGCCCTTTGACTTTTAAATGCAGATAGACAGCTGAATTTGTCCTGATGGGTTTGTTCTCCTATGTGGTGCCATGTGTTTATGAAGTGGTTGTTTTGTTTCCCCAATATATAGATCTGCAGATGGCTCACTGCATTGTACTGATTATACTACATTGCTCAGTTTGTGATTGGGTGTTTTATCCTTGAGGTGGACAAGTTTCTGCCTTAGTATTGTTGTGGTTTGCCAGCAGCCGGTGCAGCTGGCAGAGGTATTGGACAGTGAGGACGAAAGGGAACCAGTCAGGGAGTCTGGAGAGGACTTGGATGAGGGTCCTGCATCTGATGCAGGGATGGGGCCAGGACCATCTGAGAGTGGGGTGCTGCCTTTGGAGCCTTTGAAATCTGGCAGCAGCAAAGCAGAGGACCCCAGGGAGCCTGTTCCCAGTGCATGTGCGCACAGGGCTGCTAGAAGAAAAGAGCAGCTGAAGCAGCAGGGGCAACTAAGACTGGGAAGTGATTTCCCCTTCCATAAGGGATAAAAGCCAGCCTTCGGGGATGTGCTCTTTGCAGGAAGCAAAGAAGTTCATTAGATTCTGATTCCTCATTGAATCCTTGCAAACTCTGGTTTGTTTTTGCTGGAACTTCTATCGGTAAATATTCTAATTAAGTGGACTTCTGTTGCTTGGCAGCCTTCTACAACCCTGAAGGGGTGAGCTTATCTCAGAGAATTGTATCTATTTAGTTTTGGCTGAGAATGCAATGAATTCCCAGCATCGCATTAAAAAAAGGTTTGATTTTACATTCAGTTTGTGTTTCCTTAATTTGGACGAAGCCTGGGTCAGAAAAAGTATATTCTTGGGTTTGAACTGTACACATATGTTGTGTTGGCTGAAGATCCTCCTGAGCTTCTTATTTATGTATTATTTAGATGATTTATCTAGCCACCCACCACTTATAATCCTGTGTATAAGTGGCATACATCAAATAAAACCCCCCAGAAGCAATGTTTCAATAAAATCCATGCAGTTTCAACAACACCTCCAACAGAAAGAAAGAAAATAAAATTAGAAGTGAAACATATCAAAAATATAAAGGTGTTCCACCTCCCAGAAGGCTCACCTATTGTCTTGGCCCAATGCCTGGAAAAAGAGCCAAGTTTTGGGGAAAAAAACCCTATATCATTCTGTTTGGATTTCATGGTTCCTTATAGAGATAATTCCATGGATTGTCTCCTCATGTGCACAAAGTAATATTGGGGTAATGGATAGTTATCTATCTCCCATGAATTAAATAGAGAGAGAAAGAGAGAGAGGCTCAACAATGTGCAGGCTGAGTCTACTGTTTTCCTAGGCAGATGTAATAGGCAGAAGGAATAACCTTAAGAAATAGGATTGGATTTCACCCCGAACATGATTGTCAATCAAGTCCTTGCATTAACTTCCTAACTGGAGAATGGATTCCGAGGGAAAATGAAAAATGCCTCTATTTTTCTTCTCAGCAGCCTATGATACTATACCTTGTCATAACACCATTGCCTTGATTGACAACATATTGAGTAACAGGTTATTTTCAAGTTTTCACAGAATTCAACAGAAACAGATCTTAAGTTGAATAATGGACTACCGCAAGCATCAGTGCTATACCCTGTTCTTTTTAACTTATCCACAACCTACCTAAAACTGTTGCTCAGAAATTTATTTATGCCAATGATATCAATCTCACAGTGATGCAGAGGTCATCCCCTCTCAAAATCTCCAGAAGCTGGATGACTACTTCAAAAAAATGGCGCCTCCAGCCAAGCCTAACAAAAAACAGAAGCTGCCACGTTGTTCTCATAAAGATGAAAAGAAGGAGGGGAGAAGCACCTGCAGCCATGCAAGATTCTCTAACCATAACCTTATAATAAAAATAAAATTAGTATACCTGCCTTTGATTTCCTTATCCGGCCTACCTTAAACAATACAGGTAGTCCTTGACTTATGTTACAACCACTATTGAACGCAACCCAATTACTGGAGATAATCAGCTTTTGTGACTTTCTGACAAGCAAAGTCAATGGGGAAGCCAGATTCACTTAACAAACTGTGTTAGTAACTTAACAACTGCAATGATTCACTTAACAAATATGGCAAGAAAAATCATAAAATGGGGCAAATCTCACTTAAGCAGCATATATTAATTTTCTAGGCTAATGTAACTTGTGTGCCCAAGAGTTTAGGTACAGTCGAATGTGGTGGTCATCAAAGGCTCCATAAATCTCTTTGTAAAAAGTCAGCAATCCCACCCAAAAGAATGCTTTTCCAGAATCAAATCATTCACTTCTCTCCACCACCAGGAAAACACTCCAGGCCCATGGTGGCGAACCTATGGCATGTGTGCCAGAAGTGGCCCGCAGAACCATTACTGCCGGCATGCGAACACTCGCCCAGAAAAGGTCTACTGCGCATGTGTGCACCGCCCACCCACCAGCTGATTGTTGGGTATCTGGCATGCATGCACGGGGGTGCAGCAGTATGCAGGACACACTTGTGCATGTGCAGAAGCATGCAGCATGGGTTACATGGATTGTGCATGCGTGCGCAGGAGGCACAGGGGGGAATTATGCACGTTGCCTTCTGAGTGATGGCACGCGAGCATGAGCAGGCAAGCGCATGTGCAATTATCGGCGCGGGAGCCCAAAAAGGTTAGCTACCACTGCTCCTGGCAGTCCCTCCAGCAGTTAAGTTTTATGAATGATATACTTTTCTATCTATTGAGAAAACTGGAGTATTTCATTCAGTATCCATTTACAGAAATCGAGGCCATCCTATTCACAAACAAAATGCCTTCAGCCACAGCTCTCACAGAAGGCTGGAGCTGACGGGGTTAAGAATTTACATCCCCCCACCCAAATTCTAAGGACAGGGCATGACCTTTAGGAGATAATAGGATTTACCCACCACCATAAGAATAGCAAAAGACAGAAGGCTCACTACATTGCACAATCCCCTGGAGCATCTCAAGAACCAAACCCCAGAACCCTATAAAAATCCATCCACTCACTCAGCCATTTTGTCAGCCACTCCAGAAACATGCTGCTGTCACTGAAGTTTCTGGAAACCGAATAAACAGAGACTTTTCCTTGTAGCCACCCTCCATTTTATTTCAACATCTTTCTCCCAGCTTGGAACTAGACTGGATTTTTCTTCCAACATCTTGTTTTTGCTATTTCCGTGGGCCATCAGAAAATGAGGCCTTGGTAAATACAGTACTTGCTGATAGGCTGAATTCATTTTGATGAGTCATTAACTATATAGACTTTTGTAGTTTCCAGATCATAGGAATATGGACACAGAGAACAAATGGAAAGAGGAGAGAATCCCATTCCCTACTTACAGGGCTGGGATTCAGCCAGTTTGGGCTGGTTTGGGCCGGTTCGGGTGAACTGGATGTTAAATTGAACCAACCAGCTGGCCCCACCCACCCCTCCCCTCCCAGGAGTCTCCACACTGCCCGTTGAGATGCAGGTACCATGTTTCTCATATAATAAGGCCGGGTCTTATTTTTTTTGAGCCCCGAAAAAATGGCTAGGCTGTCTTTTCGGGGATGACTTAATTCCCCCGCCTTGCATCTTTGGGCGGGCGGGTGGCAACAGCTTGGATGTTGACCTCGGTGTTGGTGGGGCACTTCGTATCGGGGTCAACGCAGGCAGCACCCTATCCGGGTGTGCAACAAAAGTACTTCCTAACAGCAAGCCCCCCCACCATTCCTCCCCATTTCGCATGTTTTAATATAGGCCTTAATTTGGGGGGAGGGGCTTAATTTCATTTCATGCCTATAAAACATGCTGGGACTTCCTATTGGGGGAGGCCGTATTGTTGGAGAAACAGGGTAAATGCAGGGTCCACGTGGAGGCTCCTGGAGGGTGAAAAACGGCCCTCCCAGAAGTTCCAGAAGTCTGGAAATGGGCCTGTTTTCAGCTTCTGGAGGACTCCAGAGCCCAGGGAGGCCATTTTCATCCTCCCAGAGGCCCAAGGGAAGCCTCTGGACTCTGGAGAAGGCGAAAAAGGTCCCTCCCAGAAGTTCCAGTAGGCCTTGCCCATCATGGCCACACCCACCCAGCAACCGAGAAAACCGGTTGTTGGAATTTTTGAATCCCACCCCTGCCTATTTATATAATTATTCATCATTTGTAGTGATTAATTTTAATCAAATGGAGAAACATATAGATTAAAGTTTTAGTGTGAGACATGAGGCTATGTCCTGGATCTGTTTTTTCTTACCATTCCAGATGGTTCATTTCAACTAATTAAATAATCCAGTGAAAAAGTATGTGAACCATGTTCGTTCCTGCTATCGTGTTTGGTTGTCTCTGTTCAGAATTTCATGATCCCATGAATCTCATTTCCCAGACATACTGAGGGGAAAGGGGAAGAGTATCGAAAGAAACAGATCCAAAGGCAAGGCAAGAGAATTAAGCTGAAGAAGATAAGCTTGTATATCATAACATGGAGGAATGCAATGTTTGGAATTCTTTTAGAGGTTCCAGTGATAAAGACCTTAACAGCCATGTTGGCAAATGGGAAAGAAAACAGTTGCATATGATATAGCAAACAAGAAGAAATTTTCCTTTTGACTGCTCACAAAAGCTACCTATTATTTTGTGATGATTGAAAAACCACACACAGACAAGCTGGGAGAAGAGGAGGCTAGGAGAAGAGGGAAGAGTGGATAAACCTTCTTTGACAATTCCCCATTTCTGTATCTGGAATAATTTCCCCCTTAAACCTGCAGTGGATATAAAAAGTTTATATAGCCTGTTAAAATGCCAGGTTTCTGAGATGTAAAAATAAGTCAGACGAAGATTTTCAGAGTTTTCATTTCACTTCAGAAATCATTTTTTCCAACTTTAATACAATATACAAGTTGCACAATTCAACTGAACAACAAACTGAAATCTTTTCAAGGGGAAGACGACAATAAAAACCTACAATAGTGTGGTTGCATACATGTGCATGCCGTTAAACTAATACTCTGTCGAAGCACTTTCTGATTTGATGGCAGCTTGCAGCCTTTTGGGGATGGGAGCTCATTTGCATGTCCCATGTTGTCTTGGAAATCTTTGCCCAATCTTCTTTGCAAAAGCCCTCCAAACCTGTCAGATTGTGAAGGCATTTCCTTTGTAAGTTCCCTTCAGGTTACCCGACAAATTTTCAATTGTCCACAATTGTCATGCTGGAAGGCGAACATCCTCTTTATCTTCAGAATTTTAGCAGAGGCCTGAAGATTTTGTGCCAAAATTGACAGATATTTGGAACTTTTTAAGGTGGGAGTATATATAAAATTCATTTATAATTCCCTCCCAACTTGACTAAAGTCCCAGTTCCAGCCAGAGAAAAGCAGTTCCAAAGCACAAGGTTGTTATTGTGCATTTTTATTATTTTTACCCTAAAACAAGGCTATCAAACTCGTGGCACCAATTTGTCGTCATGTGATGTATCACGACTTTTCCCCCTTTTGCTAAACTGGGGGTGGACATGGCCAGTGTGTGACACCCCTGCCCTAAAAGATTTCTGTTTGTTTTTCAATTGAATTGTACAGTTTATATGTTATATTAAAAGCAGAAAAAAATCTGAAGTAATTTATCTTGATCTGATCTTTTTACATCTCAAAAACCTGGCATTTTAACAACATGTGTAAACCTTTTATATCCATTGCAGTTTACTATCAGGATGGAAGACTTCTGTAGAGTGGTAATTGCAGGAATGTTCCAAACTCGGATGGCAAACCTCAGATAAAGAATGTTTCCAAGCAAATACAACTCAGGTAAACAAAGTCACTAATCTAAAGGAGGATTAGAGAGAGGAAGTAAACATATGTTAGACTTTAACTAGAGATAATTAATTGTATGGATTACTGTGCTAAACAGTAACCAAAGTTAAGCAGTAACCAAAGTTAACCAGTGATGGAGGATAACTAAAAGTGTGTATAAATGCAAGACTAGATCATCATGATTCAGTTGTTCATGATCAAACAACTCGACTGCCTCATCATTACAACAGACTTCTAGTGAGAAATCATTTATTGCATATCCTGTAAGTCCCAGGTTTGTTAAGCACATAGCCTATCCTGTACATTTGGAATTTTCCAGTAGATTGTTAAGAAAAATAATATTAGGACCACCTAGATAAATCTTTCTCATTCACTCATGCATACATATGCATAGTGGAAAAAAAAATCTAAAAACAACACCATTATTTTTAAGTCTTTCTTCTAGATTTGGTCCTACAGTATTTAAATTATAGCCCTGATATCAATAAGATAATTAATTCAAGTTTTGTTGAAATCCATGGGTCTAAGTAAGACTGCATCTGGATCCAACATCTAACTTTTATTGGAGAACATTGGGAGATTGAAAACTAATGCACACTTAATAATTTAGTACATGTACTAGCTGAGAAAATCATGTTTGTGTGTGTGTGTGTGTTGCTTTTCAAACATCACAAAATCATATGTATCTTATGTGACATTAGTTTGTATGATTCTGATATTTTCTAATTGCTGCATTTTGGAACAAATAAGAGAAAAGCAGTCAAGGAATTGTGCATGTTTATTAGATCATTTTTTCTTATTTTGCAATTAACAGATTCTTTTTAGAAAACTTTATACCTTCCTTGAAGTCTATTTTCAATAATTTACTGGAATGAATGGTAAAATTAAACCTTATCCTGCTAAACACCATATTAGGAGGCCAATTTACATTAAAGTAGTAAGGATTTTTAATTTTCCCAAAATTATCAAGTAACAGCACAATAAGATGATTCCCCTACCCTAAAGGAGACTCCTAAGGTGAAGAAAATGTATGTGTGAAGAAGAATAAGTTGTGTCAGAGGACAATGAAGCAGTTCAATTTTAATATCCAAAGACATTCTAAGATGCCTTTTTTTAAAAAAAAAATCAATAAGTTGACAGTTAACTTGCAAACTTTTGACCTCCCAATCAGGAGTATCAATGGTGTGTGTCAGGCCTGTTCCAGCTTCGGCGTTCAGGTAGGAAAGTCCCTGGACTCCATTTCTAGTGAAAGATATACTTTTACTGATGCCAAGTAGTTACAACATAGCCAAGCCACATCTGAGGATTTCCTGCTTAGTCCTGGTAATTTTCCTTTCTCCCAAGCCCTCCCCTGTGCTTGGTCATTTTGAAGGTGTCCAATAAGGTTCAAATTAGGTGTTTTTGTAACAGCTCCACATTTTGGTGCCTCTTTGGATGGGCATTTCCATTCCATTCCCAATTTTGAGTCTTTAATTCTCTCCGGCTCTGTTCTGGGCTGAGCACCTCTGGTTCCTCTCATCCTCTCATTCCTCCATCTCTATATCCCTTGCTCCTCCCTAACCCCACCCCTTTTATGGCAAGATGCCATTGATGCGAAACAGGTCTGAAGTGATGTGATAGCAAGCCTGACAATGTGTCTGTATGATCAAAAGTCAAAATGATGATTGCAACCACACTTTTGAGGCGTCTTCTTAACAATTAACATCCACAGTTTTGCCCAAATCTTGATTTTATTTTTACACTCTTCCCACAGATACCCCTATTTCAAAAACTCTTCCCTGGGTAAAATAATTACAAATGCAGTGAGGGGTGGGAAATGTATACAAATGATTGATGATTGAGACGTGCTGGTACCAGGTCTGCAAACATCAATCATGCATCCACCTGCACTTGATTTCAACCATATTTTAGCTTCTAGTTAAAATTTTGCAGATATTTTTAAACACTGAGTTGCCTTAATAAAACATGGTTTCCAAATGGATTTGGGAGGTTTTCTTCTTTGATCCAACAAGCCAAAGTTCACTTTTTAGTTCCAAGAGGTTTTTTTTTTCTTCTCCTTTTGCATCTTGTTCCAGGTGATGGTTTTCAATTTGGAAATCTAAACCATATCTTTCAGGCTTCAAGGTGGTTCTTCTCAATGAAAAATGAGCATCGAAATGCTGGTGGGGAAATGAAATCCAGTTTGCAGATTTGGGCAACACTGTGTTCCCAGCTACCAAAAGATTTAATCTTTAAACAAATAATGTTCTTCTTGAGTGAAAAATGGTAATATATTCAAATTGCCTGGAATCGTTGCTGGGCTCAGGATCAAAGAATGAAAGCTATCTCTCAAAAGGAGATATGCACCTTGTGAAAATGGACAAGATCAAGAACTGCATCACAGATGTACTGAGAGAGCTTATAATTTTACATACAAGTAGTTTTGGGGGCTCTCATAGGAAGCAATAATTGGCTTGCATTCTGTGCATATTTTCCATTCCACAAGTCAAAATTCAGCCAGGGGTAGTTCAAGGATGGGAAAGCACATACATGACATTTTCAGTTGCTTTTTATTGAATATGCCGTCACTGCTGTCATTAATATTTCAGCTGTGTTTTGTTGTTAGTCAGTTATTAAAGTGTAAACCTTTAACCTTTAAGATATTTTCAGAGGGCTTCTTGCACAACTAACTAGGAAGCAATATACAGCTTGCATTTCTTCGTAGCTTAATGAATGTTTAAAGGAGAGTGTCAAAAAGAAAACAGAAAAGAACCGATGCTGAGAGTTCTATGCAGAAAAGAACATTCATTTCCTGTAAAATTCCATGATCGGGATAGGAATGATTGCATAATCAAAGCCTAATTTGAAGGCATTTTTAGCCAACTTTTTTTTTTTCAATTTGCACAGAATCACATTAAAGTGGGAAGACCTGAGGATCATGAAGCAATATTATACAAAATTAGCCTTTGGAATGTGCATCTATCTGAACACACTCAAGATTTGTGCGACATTTAGAAAATAACATTGTCCAAGCATTCTATCACATGATTAAATATTGGGAAAATTAAAGACATTTCTGTATGATTGTGATGAAAGCTACCTGATGGAGACTAGCAAAGTGATATTAAGATCCATAACCACGTATATATGTCAGAGAAGTGGGCAGTAGTAAACTATGTAGAAGTTCATCCATTTCCTAAATTTCAGAAATTGTTCTTCATTAACAGAGAGAACTCAAGGGAATTAATTAGAATTAGAATTCTTTTATTGGCCAAGTATGATTTGTCACACAAGGAATTTGTCTTGGTGCAAATGCTCTCAGTGTACATAAAAGAAAAGATACATTCATCAAGAGTCCAGAATTATAAGGTACAACACTTAATAATAGTCATAGGGTACAATAAGCAATCAAATCATGCTAGGAAACAGCCAATAAAAATCATAAAAATACAAGCATCAAGGTTCAAGTCATACAGTCATAAGTGGGAGGAGATGGATGAAAGGAAGGATGGGAGGATTAATAGTAATAGTAATGCAGGCTTTGTAAATAGTTGGACAGTGTTGAGGGAATTATTTGTTTAGCAAAGTGATGGCTATCACTTCAATCAACAATCAAATCATACTAGGAAACAGTCAAGTGGGAGGGGATGGGTGATAAGGAGTGGCGAGATTAACAGTAATAGTAGTGTACACTTTGTAAATAGTTGAACAGTGTTGAGGGTATTGTTTGTTTAGCAGAGTGATGGCTTTCGGGAAAAAACTGTGCTCTAAAGCATCATTTTGAGTGTAGGAGTTGCAACAGTTTATGTCTGGGATTTGAGGGCTCTGTAAATATTTTCACAGCCCTTTTTTTGACTTGTGCAGTATGCAGGTCCTTGATTGAAGGCAGATTGGTAGTAATCATTTTTTCTGCAGTCCTAATTATCCTCTGAAGTCTGTGTCTGTCCTCTTGGGTTGCAGAACCAAACCAGACAGTTATATGCAAATGAGACTCTATAATTCCTCTGTAGAACTTTTTCAGCAGCTCCTTGGGCAGTTTGAGCTTTCTGAGTTGGCTCAGAAAGAACATTCTCTGTTGTGCTTTTTTAATGATGTTTTTGAAGTTAGAAGTCCATTTTAGGACCTAGAAATTTGAAGGTCTCTACTGTTGATACTGTGTTGTCTAGTATTGTAAAGGTGGTAGTATGGGAGGGTTTCTTCTAAAGTCTACAATCATTTCTACAGTTTTGAGTGTGTTCAGTTCCAGATTGTTCCGGTTACACCACGAGGCAAGTTGTACCTGCCTTCTTTAGGAACAGCAACAATAGTAACTTTATTTCCCAACTACCAATGGCTTCTGCATGATCTTTCTACCCTACATACTTACCACAAGTTTTATCTAGATCTAGAATGCTGTTTGAAGCCAATAACCTATCCATCTAAATATTTTGGGGGGAGTCATGTATATATGGGGAGAAAGAAATTCATATAATTGGAAGAAAAACATTTTTGTACTTTATGTAAAAATACACCAATGAAAAGGACATGTTAAGAATGGATTATAATTAAAAGAAAAACAAATTCCAGACCCCAAAAGGAGGAGGAATCAATTTCAGAAAATGAAACCTGTGTAAGTTTGAGAGATGAAAAACTGTTTAAAATGTTAGCAATAGGTTCAGTGCCTGAAATTGACCATCAAGGTTAGCATGTTAAGAACAAATCTGATCTTATGTGCTTCCCTCAGCTCTTCTGGCAGAAGAGGTATGAGAGATTTTACTTTTGTTTAGTTGTATCTTCTCCAAGTTTTGCTGTCTTGTATCTTATTTGATCATAAGAATCCAATAAACAGTGTGGCTAACTTTAACTTTTGGCTTCTCCGAGGCAAGGAATGTGACTAACATGTGGAACTCTAGATATAAGATTAGCCCAATCATTGACCATTAAGGCTGACCAGAATTTGAGCATCACAAAGATTCCTCATTCTGTAGGACTTAAATGACATGAAAGGAACTGAAATTCATTAGAGTGAAAACTTACAATGCCTTTTTGCAACTGAGAAAACAAGAACAACTGAGGAGCCAGCCAGGGTTGTATTATCATACAAAATATAGTTCAGTGAAGTAAAAGTGAAGGTCTTATTTTCAGTTCAAGGTCCCAGACAGATTCCTGGGGATTTCTTACAGAAAGCATGGCAGATACCGATAGACCCAAAGTCAAAATGGGAGAAGCCACCTTTCAAGCATGAACTTCTTATATACATCTTGCTTTGTGCATAAAGAAAGAAGCAGTATTTAATAAGGACTAAGTGGTTTTTCAACCATTCGGATTTCTCTGTTTGGAGCATCTAGAGGGTTTGTTCAGAAAAACTGTAGGAAATGCTGTCCCAAAGGTGCTTATTTAAAGAGGCAACTGGACTTTCTGGTTTTTCATTGAGGACATTTCATTCTCATCCAAGAAGCTTCTTCAGCTCTGACTGGATGGTGGGGAATGGGAGGATTTATACTCCTTGCAGACAGCTGGTCATTTGTATTCTTTTAGTGGGTTGTTAAGGTCACCTGGAGGTTTATCTGTATCATCAGGGTCACCTGAGTTGTGCAAATTGTTGTGGAGCCTTCTTGGAACTGTTGAAAGGATTTGAGATAGATGGTGTTGTATTCCCTCCCCCTTCTATTGAGAGAGGGCTGTTCAATTTCAACATAGATGGCCTCTTTAACCCCTCTTTCTAACCATAGGAAGTACTCTTCTTCCAGCTTTGCTTGAAATTGGGTGCTTTGCCCCAAATATTTGCTTACTTGTTTATATGAACTGTGATGACCCAGAGTGTAACACAAACGTAACAAAATCCAAAATGTAAATAAATGTCCTTTAATGCCTCCAACTTGGCCCTACTGTTCAATAATTCTCAGTTGGAGATAAAACATATTCAAAAATAGTCTTCAAAAGAAAGCAATACAGTCCAAACTTAATGAGCAGACAGAGGTGAAACAAAAAACTAAAACAAACTACAATGAAGGAATTTCCACAACGGACAAGGATAAATAATTACCAACTTCAAGGAGATAACAAGGCACAATCTGTTGGAAGGATGCCAACCAAGATAACGTCAACCCAAAATAATACACGCTTTACTTCTGCCAACACTGTGTTTTAACATCTCTCCTATATACTATTCTCCCCAGGTGCAACCAATGAGGGGGATCATGGCCGCTTCCTCTCTCGTAAGCCAAATTGTTTCCTTCTCTGTTCTTCCCTGCATGTCCTAGGATGAAGAGGGGATGGGGCTGGTTCTTCCTCTGACTGCCTAGCTGGCCTCTGCCCTTCCCCAGCCTCCTCCACAACCTCCGGAGCCACACCTCCACTCCCTGTTCCTCCTCTCCCTCAGAGTCTGACTCTAACAAGGGCATGGCATGTTCCTTCAAGATACTTTTTATACCTATCTTAAACAGCTTCTTCCAACCTGATATTTTCCAGCAACAGATGACCTTCACTTGTGGACATCATTCATTATATTAATGAGTCTGGAGAAGGGAGCAGCAATTGTCAAGCAGAACAGAGCAACAGTGGCTAAATTAATTGACCCAATCCTGATAAAGAACTGATATGTGAAAGCCAGATTCCAGACAGAACACCCTTAAAACCCCATATTATGGTAGAATGTATGCCCAATCTTTTACATTAAAACCCAAGTCCCTTCAAACTGCTAGAATGAGCCTTGGCTTTTTCACATAGCCATAGTTTCATATTATACTTTCAAGGGCAGGATGTGGGAAAAGAAAAAAGAACAGCTCCATAAAAGATCTCTGCAAGTAAAGGTTCAATTTAAACATCTCCAGATGGATGGTCAAATAGATGGAGATTCAGAAGACCTTTGATAGTTTGTTTGCAGTTTGACTGCTAACCAGAGAGTGGCAAATATGGACCAGATCGACAGATGACCTAGTCTTGTCTAAAGCAGAGTCTTGTATTCTGCTTCATCTTTTGTGACTTTTGTGACATCTCTGTGCAGGATGTTGTTATTTATAACATAAAGAGGTAATCTTGCAAATTTTCCTCTCATTGAGTTTTTTTCTTTTTTTAAAAACACTGGCTAGGAAGGGAGTAGAATGAAATGAAGTTGGCAAATCATCAGTTGTCGTCACCTCGAGTGTGTTGGGAAGTGTATGAAAACAATGACATTTATCACAAGCTATTGAGCTTTTTCGTCCTGATTTATGGCCAAGTTTGCTCTGCAAAAAATACACTCCATGATTTTAGGGCTTGTGAATGACCTAGAGATGATAACCTCAAGCTCCTTTCAGAGATTGGAGGCTACAGCAATATACTCCAAAGTACAATGGCAGGAATTAAGCTAGCGTGGAGCAGAGTATCTATTTCCCCACCTATACACAGGGGAATATTACGGGAAGTACAATGATGTCTTTTGTACTATATTTATAACTGGTGTCAGACCCACCCTTACATGGTTGAGAATATTGTTACACTTTTACTACACCTCAAAAAAACCCACACAAATTCAAAATGCAGCACAATACATTTTTGATGTGTATTTTTTATGGTGCTTGTCAATGTGTTATGTGATGCTTCATTTGTTTGGTTTCTCGTCATTTTGTTTAACTTAGCTTTTTGTTTTGCTTTTGTTTTTTTGTAATGCATATCCCCAGGTAAGCCAAAAGTTGTCAAAATATGTGTGGCATAATCATCAAGCCCTAGCACACTCCTAGGCATCTCTGATCAGAATTGTTGTGGTCTGCCAGAGGCCAATGGAGCTGGAAGCAGACTTGCACAGTGAGGAGGTTAAGGAGGAACATGGGCCAGTCCTGGAGTCTGGGGAAGGCTCTGACGAGTGATCTGCGTTGGAGGCAGAGATGGGACCAGGGCCGTCCGACAGTTATCAGCTGTCTTCGGAGTCAGAGATCAATGGGGCAGAAGAACAGCTGGAGCCTGTTCCCAGTGTGTGCATGCCCAGAGCCGCCAGAAGAAGAGAACAGTTAAGGAACAAGGATAGACTCGGGAGTAAGGGTACAGGTGAATGCCCCCTCCCATAGAGAATAAAGGGGAGCTAAAGGGGAGTGGTGTTTTCAAGAGACAATTAATTCAATTCATTAGGTTGAAGATCGGTTCCTGACTTCTTGCCAAGTAATTTCTGCTACAGCGTGGCATTTGGAAGATATCGGCCTGGCAACTCTCCAAGCCTGATAAAGGTCTGTAGTTGTGAAATCTCATGAAAGACTGTTTGCCGGGACTTTGCTGGAGAGGAATTCACTTGAACCTAAATTAAAGAGGTTTTAATGGGAGAAGGAGTCTGCTTCATGATCTCGGGAAGCCTAGGTCGGAACAAGAAGAAGGCCATAGGCAGTCCTTGAGTGATGAGCCCAAAATTTATGTTGCTAAGTGAAACATTTGTTAAGGAAGTTTGCCCCATTTTATGACTTTTCTTGCCACAGTTGTTAAGTGAATCATTGCATTTGTTAAGTTGGTAACATGATTGTGAAGTGAACCTGGATTCCTTATTGGCTTTGCCTGTCAGAAGGTTGCAAAAGGGGATCATATGACCTTGGGACACTGCGACGGTTACAAATATGAACTACGGTAGTTGCCAAACAAACATCTGAATTTTGGTCATGTGATCATGGGAAGGTGCAACGATCGTAAGTATGAAAAACCATCATAAGTCACTTTCTTCAGTGCCATTGTAACTTTGAAAAGGCACTAAATGAGCTGTTGTAAGTCGAGGACTACCTGTATTTGATTTGAGAGCATTTATTCCCAGGTAATATGGATGAGATCACAACTTGTAGAATTCTTCCCACATGAAGATGCCCCTTCTGGGCACTAATTTCTCAACAATTCTTTTTCCTACTCTAGAATGGTCAATCGTGTGAGAAAAACAACTAGAAACTCTTCCTCAATGGCAGCACTAGAATATTGAGTTTTATAAAAATTTCCATTCCATCTCTTTGTCCATTGGGCACACAGGACCAAGTTGAAATCAGGGAGTGCTTTGACTGAGAGTTTAGCACTTCTGTTATTGTATTTTGTTGATATGATGGGACTCAAAAATGAAAAGGCTTTCATTGACCTAACTTTAACTTCTGAGATTAACAGTTCTCCTTAAAGGAAAATGAGAATGCTAGACTATTCAAACAGACTAACAGATAACAGATAATCGGAGTTGGAAGGGACCTTGTAGGTCATCTAGTCCAACCCTCCGCCCAAGTGGGAGACTAGGTTCACATGTTGCATTAAATCATAGTTTAGTTAACATGGCTTGTTGGATACAACTGAGTTGGTTTTCTACAATTAACATGCTAAATGATATAGTCTGTCTTAAGATTCTAATGCAAGGGTCTTCAAACTTGACAGCTTTAAGACTTGTGGACTTCAACTCCCAGAATTCCTGAGCTAACATGACTGGAGGAGGAATTCTGGGAGTTGAAGTCCACAAGTCTTAAAGCTGTCAGGTTTGAAGACCCTTGTTCTAATGGATGAATTCCCAAAACATGCAAACCCAAAAAATCACACAAGACCCATTCTGGAAATGTGTGAACAAAACCATTGGGCACCAATAGTTAGATAAGCTAAAATGGCAGCTATAGCCCTGCTGCTTTTATACACGAGCTGCTTGCATGAAACATAGAAGAAAAATATCACGGCTTTGATCACATGATTGTGGTCACAATCTTGACTTTTATGACCCACCACCCCATGAATGTCCTTGCTTCATATCCAGTCACTCTATCTGTGTCTCATTCCTCCCTCCCCACAAATACCCAGCAAGTAATTTTGCTGCTGAGCTAACTTTTGGTTCCTTTGGTACTGAATTTGACTGGTAAGCCCTTCCCTCAGCCAGAAACACCCAGCACTTCCTGGGTTTTGCTGACATTTACAGAAAATGTATGCTAGGATCTGCTCATAAAGCGAAACCATTGACCCAACTGACTAAGAAGGGAGTGAAATTTGCTTGGGCTCTTACACACCAATCCCCCTTACAAGAGTTAAAGCAACTTTTTGCTTCCCAGGCCTTCCTTCAGCACTTGGACATATCCAAGAGATTTATTATCCTGACAGATGTTTCAGCTTTAGCCATTGGAACCGTTCTTTTGCAAGAGAGAAAGGGAAACTTCAGCCTTCTTCCATGCATGTTCTTTTCCAGAACCCTGACAGTTCCAGAATGCAATTATGACCTCTTCAATAAAGATGCCGTTCAATCAGCATTCCAGCACTCGAGACAGACTACCTAGACGGAGCATGTTTTCCTATAGAGATCAGCAAGAACTTACATACCCTGCAACAAACCCAGCTACTTTTGCACAGACAAGCAGTTGGAGCCAATTCTTCTCATGTTTTGATCTTTAGATTAAGAACATCCCAGGCTCCAAGAACTTAATGGCAGCTGTGCTCTCCCACAAATCAGAATATTCCCTTGTTCAACAGATTCCAGCACCAATAACAACCCTGCAACTTTCCATTTCCAGTTTCACCAATCACCAGCAGCCACTGAGAGGTTGGGAGCTGCCCAACTGCACCGGGACTTAATCTTCAAGACAAAGGAACAAGCAACAACAAGATCACTTCTCACGGGCCAGGATAGATGAACTCAAGGAGATCCCAGCAAGTACTATAACTCCGTTCCCGATGGTGCCCTGAAACACAGAGGCAGAATAGTAGTTGCTCCCTCCCCTCAATGCAGGGAAGAGGCACTGCAGCTTTGCTGTGATAATCAAACAGCCATGCATGGGTGGCATGTTAAAAACCCTGCAAAAACCTTGAGAGATTTTTGGTAGCCTAGGATGTCTTCAGACATCAGGGAATATATGGCTTTTTGCCACATGTGCAGGGTGGCCCAACTACTCAATCAGAAGCCTGCAGGACATTTGCAATCCCTGCCTATGACCCCCCAACTCCCACCCTTGGCATACAGTCTCCCTGGATTTCATTACTTACCCTGTATCCGAGGCTTCACTTCACAATGATGGTAGATCTTTTCACCATTTCATACCCTGTAAGGGATTTCCCAATGCCAAAGACACGGCCCAACTTTTTCTAGACTATGTTTTTCACTACCATGGCATGGTCTCAGTGCTCATGTCAGACAGAGAGGCACAATTCCAATCTAGATTTTGGAAAGCACTTTTTCAATTGCTAAATGTCACGGTCAGCCTCTCCTCAGTCCAACATCCATCCACGAATAGGGAGGTTGAGAGAATGAACCTGTTGTGTTCGACGGAAGCCTGTGCAGACGGCAGCGTAATCGGACAGTGGGGAAGAACAGGGACCAATCTGGTAGTCTGGGGAGGACTCGGACGAGGGTCCTGCGTCCCACACAGAGATGGGGTCAGGACCGTCTGGGAATTATGTGCTGACTCTGGAGACTCCAGAATCTGGCAGCAGGGAGGCAGAGGAACAAGGGGAGCCTGTTCCCAGTGTGCATGTGCAGAGAGCTACCAGAAGGAAAGAGCAGCTAAGACAAAATGGACGACTAGGGAGTAAGGCTTGGAGGTGATTCCCCCCACCCCCCATAAGGTATAAAGGAAGTGCAAAGGTAGGAAAACCTTTGCCGGAAGCAACATCGTTTGCTCTGATCGGTTTGGACTCTGAAAGCTCTATGGTGAATTTATTCTCCATTTGGTTTTGGAAAGACTAATTGGGACTTTAGTCATTGGCAGCATGTCAAGTAAGATAAGATGGTTCTTATCAGACGTCTCTCGAAGAACTTTGGCAGACGTCCCTGGGACTAATTATAACTGGTGAAGACTCATTCTGGGCTGTGAATGACGATAATTCACAGCCATTGAACTAAAACAAAAGTGTTTTGGATTTTATGTGCATTTGTTAGTGTCTCAGGAAGCCGTGGTCAGAATAGAAGCAGCTCCTCCAACAGTATCTGAGGTACTACTATGCTTACAGCCAAGACAACTGACTATCATTACTGCTACTCACAGAATTTTCTTACAACAATTTACTGCACCCATCAACTTCAGTGACACCATTTCAAGCCATGTATGGCATATACCCTAAAGTGTTGCCAGTCCATTTTGAACTCGACTCCACAGATCCAGGGAGGCTTGACGTCTTACAAGAGCAACTTGCAGCCCAAGACCTGTTGAAGCAACAACTTGACCAAGTGAAATAGGCTTATAAGAAGGCAGCAAATGCACATTGGCAGGGGGATCCACCCATAGCAGTAGGAGACAAGGTTTGGCTCTCTACTAGGTTCTTAGCCACTTTAAGACCTTCCAACACGCTAGACGCTAAGTTTGTGGGCACATTGGACCCCAAAGGTGCTTTTTCAAGAGGCAACCGGATTTTTCTTTCTTTGAAGATGTTTCATTTCCCATCCAAAAAGCTTCTTCAGCTCTCAAAGCTCATTTGAAGTTCTCTGTCAAATCAACCCTGTGACCTTCCACTTACAATTGGCCTCTTCAATGAAGTGCATCCAGTCTTTCACTGAACATTACTTACCAAAGATGCCTACCCAAGCACAATAAAATCCCATCGACTCTCTCTGCTGCCAATCATAGTAGAAGAACTAGAATACGAGATGGAAGAAATTTTACATTCTAGGAAAAGAAGCAAGGGCATCCAATATTTGATTCATTGGAAGGGCTGCCCAGTTTCTGATTGCTTCTAGAAGAATGCATACCGCTCTTGTGCCTGATTTGGTTTGTCAGTTGTACCAGCAGTTCCCTAACAAACCAAGGCCAGCCAAGCTATCAGCACCCTCCATTTACCTGAGGAACCTGTCTAATGGTTCTACTGAAAATCTTAAAGATATGAAAAATGTCTATCCATGCCATGATGGGCCCTTCAAAGAGGCACATCCTCAGTTTGTGCTACTGACATTGTATGACAATCCCACTAAAATGACTTTTTCTAACTCTGTCTCTGGTCTATGTGAAGCAATCTTGCTGGCATTTTACATTTATCTCCATTTTATATTTATCTCCATGGCATGGACAGTTTCTGGGCCCCACTGCAATTCAATTCCCCTGAGGTTAATTTTAATGACAGCTAAAGGCAATTAGCACCTTCACGATGAAGCCAAAAACCATTTGCTGGGACAGCAAGCACAGACATACAAAACAAAATCTCCTATGTTGAGGCATGGGGCTTGGGTTATAATTCTTTTGTGTTTGAATACAGTGCTAGTAATTGACCAGTCACTGTGACTTTGAGAATGGAACTGATGAATTGAACAGAGAAAATTTCCCGTTATTAAATTGCTTCTGAATAAGAGCCAAACCACAAAGTCCTTATCTTTAATGTGTTCTTTAAAATACACGGATCTGGATATAGTCAGTGGTGGACTGATGAGAAATTCAGATAACCCCTCTGCAAAAATGCTAGACTTTGATTTGAAGAAGGAATGATAAAATGTGTTTTCCAAATATTATCCAGTTTCCATGATGCATGCCAGACGTATTTCAGTTCAATTCCAAGTACTATTTATTTATGAGATGAACAAACAGGCTGACTGGGAATTGTGATCAAGACATTCAAGGAAAATTGCCTTGTGTATCTAAAAGGAAAAGAATCCTTGGGTTGAGTGTGATTCCTAGTTACTAATTGGACACATCTAAGTAATTTTCTTGCAACACTATGGAAATTATTTACAATTCCTCTCCTTGTGATTGTGTTTTATCCCCCTCTCTAAATTTTGGGCCTTGTATTTCCAGTGCTCTCCCGTTCAAACAACAACTAGTTAAACCCTCCTTTTGCGGGGAGGCAGGTAGATTGCCTTCAAATCATTGTTGACTGCTGGCAATTATCTGGGCAAGTTTCTGCAGTTTATTTGGCATGTTTTTCAGAAATTATTTATCATTGCCTCCTTTCTAGGGCTGAGAGAGAGTGACTGGCTCAGCTGGCTTTGTGCCTAAAGTGGGACTAAACTCAGTCTCCCAGTTTCTAGCTTGGTGCCGCTACTACACTAAATTGGCTCTCTGAGATCTCTCCACCCCTTATTTTTTTCAAAATCCATCAGGGTGAGTTAGGTGCACTCACTTCCTGCTGCACTGTTTCCATTCCTATAGAGGAAACATTTGAGTTATGAATTTAGTTTTTATTTAATTTAAAAGTGTGTACGGCCCAGAGGTGGTATTCAGCAGGTTCTGACCAGTTCTGGAGAACCGGTAGCACAAATTTTGAGTAATTCAGAGAACCAGCAAATACCACCTCTGACTATTCTCTGCCTCCCGAGTCCCAGCTGATCGGCTGGGTCTTCTTTTGTTGCCCTGCACAGGAGAACGGAGCTGGAAAGCAGGTTAGTGGGGTGGGTAGATAATGAGATTTTGCAGTAACCTTCCCTTGCCATGCCCATCAAGCCACACCACGCCCACCAAACCATGCCCACAGAACCGGTAGTAATTGAAGACTTTTTCCCCCATCTAGTTGAAAGAAACAGATTCATGCTCTTCGTTGTTAGTCCATTTTAAATTTTAAGAGAAACCATCCTAACTCCTTGATACCTTATTTAATGACTCCATGAGTTCTGAGATTTGGGTTGCAACCCTAAATTCAAGGGGCTTTTTAATAAAGATGCTTAGGATTGCATTATCAAGTAAGCATTGTGGCTCTGTAGGTATTGCTGAACTACAATTCTCAAACTCTAGGATTACTGACTGGACTGGATTGGAGCTGGTGTTGATCCACATGGGGATATATGGCCCTTCATAAGACAACACCCTTCTACCAAAACATCAAGTATGAAAGTGAACTCTATGGTTTGTTATCCATTATCTTGGAAGTGAGGCCAGTTGACTCTGGCAGGCATGATATGTATGTTTTGTGAGGATTTGAGAGCATAGCCAATCCTTCTTTCCTTTGGTCACTAGCCAACCTCTACCACAGCCATTTCTCTTTCAGTGCTTGTCTTCTCCATTCAGATTTTGCTTTCTGAGTTCCTTTCAAACTTATTACCCACCCCACCCCACCCCTTTTCCTCCTGGCAGAATCTGGAAGATAATTGGGGATGTTGAATTGGATTCTTGTTGCTTTTTTGCTAGTTTCCACATACTTGTCATTTGCTCCTCTCCTCTTTTGCTTAAGAGCCCAGTCACATAACAGTGAACACATTTCAGTTCTCTTACTCCAGTGCGCCGAGTTAGAGGCCTTATCATGTTAGACTCTACCTCTTTCCTTTCTGAGACTGTTTCTGATCTGGTTCCTTCTCATATCTTTCTTCCATTGTTTTACCTTTGGAGTTTCCAAATGATGTAAGAGAGGAAAGCTAGAAAAAAAAAATCAGCCAGGATAATCCTAATAGGCAGGGTTCCCAAATCGAGTTTCTCATTCTTCTGCAGTACCCTGATGGATAAGTTTTTGCTTTTCTCACAGGCACTTTGGAAAGCCTGAATTGCAAACCAATCACATTGATGATTAGGAATAACACAATCGGAAATCAGGACAATGGGATAGAGGAGGAGATGATTAAGAAAATAATGGAATGTGTAGAATGAGTAGATTAACACTGCCAATTAGAGAGCAAGAAGAAAAAGAATACTATAAAATATGGGATTTATTTTATCAGTGGCAGATAGAAAAATTGGAAAATGAAGTATATTATAATATAAGTATAATACAATAGTAAATGTAATAGTAATGATATAAATGATTACGATGGAATGAATTATAATATGAATTAGAATTAGCAAGAACTGTGATTTGCTCTAAAAAGTTAATGTGGCTTTGCAATTAAAGTCTAATGATGATGTAATAATAATATAACATGACATGAAAAATTGATTAATACATTGTGAATATAAATTTTAACCTGAGGGAAAGACTATAGACACTATGCACAAGAAATATATACCAAATCTATACCAACTGTACAATTAAAGAAAGGTTTTATTTGTTGTTTTATGTTGTTAAAAATATTACAAAAAAAAAGAAATAGATAAATAAATCAGGACAATGGGACAGCAAAAATGACAGCAGATTGTTTCCTCCTAATTTAAGGATGGGTAGATATGATAGTACTTGAACAGACTACTGAGAAAGGGCCATAAATTGCCTTAATGTAGTGATATCCTTG